>NC_084487.1:56032485-56694485 GCF_030035675.1 Rhineura floridana
CTCTAAACTAAAAATCCCCAAACACTGTAACCTTTCCTCAGAAGGGAGTTGCTTCATCCTCTTGATTATTTTGGTTGCTCTTTTTTGAACATTTTTTGAGGGTCTCAGTGTCTAAAATAATGTATGAATAAATTGATGTCTGTTATGAATTGTATTGATATAACTGTTTTTTAACTTCTGCATTTTATGTATATGTTCTGTTCTGTTCTGTATTATATGGTAAAATCTCCCTGTGACCTTTGGGTGAAGAGCAGTAAATAAATAAATAAATAAATAAATAAAGGGTTATAATTCAAAGAAAATCCAGATAGAATGATGGTGTCAAAAATATACATTTGGTTTCCCTATTCATAGTGCAATTAGAGCCTGAAAAAACTACTAGTGGATAGCAATATGAAATTGTTTAGTGACACAAAGAAGCAGTCACTGCTTAATCTGTTTGTAACCTGCTGAATATTCAGAGCAGACTGTGACTGTGTAGTTTGAGAGAAGCTACATAATTCTGTATTGCAGGAGTTAGCATCTGCTGTCTGATGTACAATGTGGCATCGCAAGATTTTCTTGCACAGAACCAGAAAGGGTAAGCAAGTGAAAAAATAGTGCACTCTCCTATATATACTGCTATTTGGTGTGTGGTTCTTCTGACCAGATGGTGGATGTCCAACCTGTCCTGGATGGGGTTGCACTCCCCCTGAAGGAGCAGGTTCGTAGCTTGGGGGTTCTCCTAGAACCATCTCTGTCACTTGAGGCTCAGGTAACCTCAGTGGCATGGAGTGCCTTCAACCAACTTCGGTTGGTGGCCCAGCTACGTCCCTATCTGGACAGGGATAACCTGGCTTCAGTTGTCCATGCTCTGGTAACCCCCAAGTTAGATTACTGCAATGCGCTCTATGTGGGGTTGCCTTTGAAGACGGTTCAGAAACTGCAGCTTGTGCAAAATGCAGTAGCCAGAATGGTGACAGGACCAGACGGTTCAAACAAATAAAACCAATTCTGGCCCGCTTGCAGTGGTTGCCTGTATGTTTCCGAGCTCAATTCAAGGTGCTGGTTTTAACCTATAAAGCCTTACACGGCTTTGGGACCACAATACCTGATGGAACGCCTCTCCCAACACGAACCCACCCGTACACTATGCTTAACATCAAAGGTCCTCCTCTGGGTGCCTACTCCGAGGGAATCTCGGAGGATGGCAACAAGGGAGAGAGTGTTCTCAGTGGTGGTCCCCAAATTATGGAATGATTTTGATGAGGTGTGCCTGGCACCAACACTGTTATCTTTTCGGCACCAGGTCAAGACTTTCCTCTTCTCCCAGGCATTTTAGCATGTATTTTTAAATTGCTTTTTTTAAAGTGTTTTTAAATTTGTATATTTGTCTTTAATGTTTTTAATTGTTGTAAACCTCCCAGAGAGCTTCGGCTATGGGGCAGTATATAAATGCAATAAATAATAAAAACAAAAATAATTTACTTCTCTGAGGCCCCTTCATATCTTTACAATGTAGGGAAAAGCACATATGCAGGAACTTGTTAGGTGCAAATATATTAGAGCACATTGGTTTTCCCCAGGATATATACTAATCACCTTTCTGGTTCATATACTTGCTGTAAAATAAGCCCTTTGCAAGTGACAACATACCCAACTTAATTGTATGTGAAGTGGTCTGAATGATAATTCTTATCAAGAAGGCCTTCCACTGCCTCAGTTTTCTTCCTTTCTTGCCTTGTGCCAAACTATTCCTTTCCCAAAAGTGGAATGTACTGAACATGAGAGTCTTGAAAGTAGAATAAATAAACCTAAGCACAGAATTTTGACTTCACAAAATCTGAATTGGGGGGAGGGTCAGTAGAGCCTGTTTTACCACTGATAAAATGGCATGTGTCGATGCTTCACTCTTAATTCAGTTGAATACATTTTAAAAAATATTTATCTTTCTATTTAAGGTCGCCATAGGTGGGTTATATATACTGAGGAAATGAATGGCAAGAACACATTCTGGGAAGTGGATGGAAGCATGGTGCCCCCTGAATGGTAAACCAGCTAGTTTACTGCATGCATTTCTGTGATTATACATTGTATTAACTTTGTGAAACAATTAACCTCAAAACAAGCCAACTTATCTCAGGCTGACATGTAAAAGCAAGGAAATGAAAATTTAATCCTCTTTAATAGTACATCATCCCCCTAATCTTCTGCCAGCAAAAGTACTTCACCATTTCCAGAACATAGATCAGGAACTGCACTTATATTTGAAAAGGACAAGTGTTAGGCTCAAGCTAGATATTATGGTAAACGCATGTTTTCTGCCTAAAAACTGAAGACCTTCACCTAGATCAGGAGTGGCTAACCTATGGTCCTAGAGATGTTGTTGGCCTCCCAACTCCCATCCACTCCAACCAGCATGGCCGTGTTCAGGGATGATGACAGTTGTACTCCAGCAACATCTGGAGGGCCCCATGTTAGTCACCTCTGGTTTGGGTCATATCTCTTCTTGCTGTACTACCTAGTTTAGTGAAATATATTAAATTGCATCACCTGTTCCGCACTCTCCCCCTACCCAGCATCAACAAACAATATGGGATAAGGTAACAACGCTTCATACATATATGAGGCCAATGGGCCTATCTGAACTGGACCATATAATACCAGCCCTTAAAGATCTGAACTTCTTGTCTATTTGTCAGCAGGCCCAATTCAAGGTTTTAGTTCTGACATTCAAAGCTCTAAATGACTTGGATCCCAGGTACCTGAGGAAGCCTCTCTCCATACCATCCTGCTGCAACTTTAGGATCATTTGGGAGGTTCTTCTGGCAGTTTCATCTTTAGTTAGGTTAGAGGATTTATACTTTGCCAGAGGACCTTGGCAAGGGCACCCTGGTTGTAGAACATCCTCCCTCCTGAGGTTCAGCTGGTGCCTACTCTATTATTTTTTGAAGCCAGCTGAAGACTTTTTTTTCTTCCTCTAGGCCTTCTGAAAATTTTATGTATGTGGCTGCACAGTTACAGGGATGTGATATGACAGGTCAATTGGTTGTTTGTTTTATTTGTATCTTATTGGCTATTGTATTTTAATTTGTTACTGGCCCAGGTTCAAGGTTTTTGCTGTTGGCTTACAGAACCCTTAACGGCTTGGGACTCAGTGACTTGAGGGATTTTTACCACTTGTTACCTATTTTACCACTTTGCTCTTTAGAACATACACTTTTACAAGTTCCGCATAATGTTTGTTCTGAATTTGCAAGGAGTCAATCTTTTAATGTGGCAGCCCCTGTGTTTTGCAACTCTCTGCCTATTCACTCTGGGCAGGTGCCTTCACTATATTGGTTTGAACACCTATTGGACTTTTAGAAAAAGTTTTGCTAGTTTTATTTGTGTTTTATTTACACCACTTAGAAGATCTTCTACGTAAGTGGCCTACAAATGTTTCTAAATAAAAATAAGTATTGTGACCCCTTCAGAGATAACTTGCAATGAGGCGTGGCATATAAATTCTATAAATAATTGTGTTATGTAATGGCAACCTTGCAGATCCTAGGCAGAGCTGGGCCTGGTCAACTCCTGGATAGAAAGTTTCCTGGGAACCCTGAGTATGTTGGCTTGAGTTCAGTGTAGAGATGTGAAGGTCTGGAAAAATGGGGCAGGGAGAGAATGTATTTTCCCAAGAACATTTTTCCAATAGCAAAACTGGAAATCTTAGGGGAAAATGCAAATAATTCCTGTGAAATATTTTTCTTTTTGGAATGTGTGGAATGCTTTAAGACAGCGTTACCCAACCTTTTTCAACCCAACACCCCTTTGCAAAATCTTTTTGCGCCCAATGCCCCCCTCAGATTAAGTATATGCCAATGCTTCCTATTCTTCCTTTAAATATGAGTAATGCATAAAAGGTATTTTCAATTATTATTACTGATTATTTTTAACATGCCTTTTTATTGCACTTAGATTACACATTGAATTCTTAGTATGATTTATTAATACACATACATAGTTATATAAAAGTAAACATCACAGAAACAATGGGTAGCGAGTGTGTCCCATTTCTGAAGAAAACCAGCGAATAACTGAGTGTCTGCGTCACCCATTTGCACACAGCACTCATCCGTTGGAAGAATGCGCCCTCCGCCAATACACCCAGCTAATCAAACACTCTCTCATGATTGGTTCCAACATCCCTCAAGACAGCATCGGAACATTACCTAGTGCCGGGGCATGGCTAATATCCCCATTCCTTGATATGACACTGGCCACTATTCAGAATTTCTTTACTAAAGAACACACACTATTTATAGTGTTATTTCCATGAATTGAGACTATTAAATACATTCTAACTGGGAACAAAACAGTTTAAAAATTAATAATTTGTGTATTAAATAAAATTAAACTTAAATGCTTCAACTGTTGCATCAGACCACCAAATGTCAACGCCCCCTAATGAACCCAAACGCCCCCCTAGAGTTTGTAGTCACGCCAATGCCCCCCTGAAAGGTTGTAAACCCCCCCAGGGGGGTGCTACCGCCCACGTTGGGAATCGCTGCTTTAAGACATGGCTTTACATAAAATGTGTACTTAAGAGCATGCTGTAAACATACAACATTCAGATGTTTCAAAGTTTAATTCAATATCCAAATATGCAGCTGGTCATTATTATGACTGTATGAAGCAGTTTCTGTCCAAATAGTACACTTAGTTTTGTTTCCTACAAAACTTGTGATTTCTGTTTTCAGTGTTTTCATTTTTCTACTTCTCAGAGGGCAAAAACTAAATTTGTTTAGGTAGCTTAGCATGCAGGAATTTGCAGTGCTCTCTCTAGTATTGGGTATATACACAGTTTTTTGCTTGTGTAAAACTTAGGAATCCAAACTTCTGAGGTTGCAGTTGTATATTTGTTTTCCAGGATGTAAGGTCCACTAAACAGAGTGGATGTTGCTTCTGAGTTAGTTAGGTAGCTTACAAAATTATACTATTTGGCATTTTTTTGAAATTTACAGAGAAATCCTATGCATGTTTTACTGCTTTAACAGCACAAAGTGCATTATTTATAAGTTTAGGTTTGATAAAATCAGTACTGTATGTTTTCAATGGTCCCCAAAATTTCTATGGTACTTTTTTAAAAAAAGAATCCCATGGCTTCAGAATATATAAAAAGGTTGCAACTGGTTTGATAGAAGAAATGCATGATATAAATATTTCTACAACATCTCTCGCAAATATCTTAAAATATGGAGCTATGAGAGGCTAATTCACGCAATATGTTTACAGTTCATGGCAAAATGCATAGCTGGTACTAGCAGTTGTGAATAATGAACATTTCTGAACGTTCCATCTCTGTTATCTTCTCGGTGCCTACTGAGGACCTTCCTCTTTCAGCAAGCCTTAAGTTGAGACCTTATCCCTGTGTCTGTGTTGGAATTGCTTTTTATTGATATGTTTTTAAATATTTTCTTCTAATAATGCAAAAAGTGCACATTCAGCCTTTTATAGCTTTTGGAACATGGTGGCTTAATTTTTAAATGATTTAATTCTTCATATATAGATTTACATAAATGTTATTAAAAACAAATTAATTGTTGCAAGTAATACTATATCAGGAAATACAGAGTCCATATTGTAATTTCATTTCATCCACTAAAATGCTTAATGCTGTCTGCTTTTGATAGTACCTATGTCACATTTGTCATGGAGGTAGTACGAAGGGAAAGCAGGCTTGGCTTCAAATTTCATCACCCCATTAGCAAATACCTTTTGATACGACATGTATGGTCCTTATCTAACAAGAACCACTCATGTAGTCATAGGGTATCCCTCCTCTATTGATCTTTAGCATGTCCACAATGCAAGTGGATTGCACCTGCTTTTGTTGTCTTAGGGCAGCATTCTTGTAAAACCTGTGTGTCACATCTACTTGACTTTAAAATATTTTCTGATCCTAAATAAATCTAATAAATAATAAATATGCTAAAACATTAGATATATGTCCTGCCCTGCCTGCCATATTTAAAACAGTTAAAACATGCCACTGCAGATAAATACCCTAATATTTAACAGAAGAATCTACATGAACTACCTATAATGTAGCTATTTTAAATTGTTCTTGTCGTGTAAATTTTGTCCATCAGTCATGGCTTGCTTTTGAATCTGTGTACACGTGTGCTTCGGTGGCTTCTAGGATGTCTTTATCAATCACATTTGGTTTTTTTAAGGCATCGTTGGCTTCACTGTATGACGGAAGAGCCCCCAACTACCCACCCTCCAGTGACTCGTAAATTCATTTGGGAGAATCATAAATTCAATCTAAGTGGTACTCCTGGACAATATGTACCATACTCTACCACCCGTAAGAAGATACAAGAATGGGTCCCACCTTCTACACCTAGCAAATGAAAAGAAAGACATATTTGCAGAGAATTAGACCTACAATGTGCACTGTATCTTAACCGTGTTCTGTATTTAAAATAAAAGTATTTGATCAGAAACCTTCTGAAATTAGAAATATTGATGAAAAAATAAGTAGCATATTGCAGAATATGCAATACTCTGTCAGACAGCAAATGCATATGAAATATCTTGTAGAAACAAGAGTCCTTTAGCCCCGTAAAAACAACAATATATTGTGGTATAAGCTTTTATTGACTAGAATCCACTTCAACAGCTGCAAAAGTTTATGCCATAATATATTTCTTGCTCTTCAACTGCTAAAAGATTTTATGTTGTGTTTTGCTGCAACATGCTAACACAACTAGTCTTCTGGTAACTTTGTAAAAGTTTTCTAAACAATCCATATCCCCCCCCTCCCCAGCATTATTTCATCTAATGGACGTTAGGACAGTAATGGATCATTATCCATACTACCACTATTGGAAACATACATAAGTTTTAGACTGAAAAAAACTATTACTTTGGCTTCTGATCATATATCTACAATATGATTACCGGTATCTTGGGAATATATGAATGTTTGATAGTATGCTAAAGCTTCAGTGCAGGGTGAAGAACTGCTGCAAATTATTAACATCCTTTGAGAGTCATAGGAGATGAAACAGCTGAATTTATGAGCTATCAAATTTTCTTACACATGTGTTAGTGCAGCTGGTAGGTTTTAGGCACATGCTACTGTCACAATCCACTTACAACATGGAGTAGGTTTTGCATCAAAATTGATCAGTGGCATGAACAATTCATGTTTATATTGGGATACTTTCTGGGTGTACTGTAGCGGCTAACAAACTAAGCTGAAAATCAGGTATGGTTTGAATCTTGCCTATACAATGAACTCATTAGGTAGCCTAGGCAATTGACATTTACCAACATCAGTCCCCACATCTGCAGTGTGACTTACCTTAAAGGGCTGTTATAACAATTTTACTGCATATGAACCACATTGAACATTTGAAAGTGCAATATTAATGTTAAGTATTATTACTTCCGTATCTTCATGATGCCCACTGTGCAGATCACGCATGAAGTAGCTTCTGTACTGGTTGTGATTGCCAAAAATACATAAATACTCAAAAAATGTTGTGAGGATTTCATAATGTAGCTGTCAGCCACTGTTGCGAGTGGGTTCTTCAAAATCGACTGATTTTAATAGGACTTTCTCCCATCTATGGAAAGGATTGCAACTTGAGGTTAGATAAAAAAACAAGGACCAGTTCAGATATTTGCTTTTCCTTTTGAATGTTAGCTATTACTTGAAGAGTCAGTTTCTGTTCCAGTTAACACAGCCTCCCCATCCTGGTGCCCTCCAGGTGTTTTGGACAATGTCCCAGATCATCCCTGGCCATTGGCTATGAACATAAGAACATAAGAAGAGCCTGCTGGATCAGGCCAGTGGCCCATCTAGTCCAGCATCCTGTTCTCACAGTGGCCAACCAGGTGCCTGGGGGAAGCCCGCAAGCAGGACCCGAGTGCAAGAACACTCTCCCCTCCTGAGGCTTCCGACAACTGGTTTTCAGAAGCATGCTGCCTCTGACTAGGGTGGCAGAGCACAGCCATCACGGCTAGTAGCCATTGATAGCCCTGTCCTCCATGAATTTCTCTAATCTTCTTTTAAAGCCATCCAAGCTGGTGGCCATTACTGCGTCTTGTGGGAGCAAATTCCATAGTTTAACTATGCGCTGAGTAAAGAAGTACTTCCTTTTGTCTGTCCTGAATCTTCCAACATTCAGCTTCTTTGAATGTCCACGAGTTCTAGTATTATGAGACAGGGAGAAGAACTTTTCTCTATCCACTTTCTCAATGCCATGCATAATTTTATACACTTCTATCATGTCTCCTCTGACCCGCCTTTTCTCTAAACTAAAAAGCCCCAAATGCTGCAACCTTTCCTCATAAGGGAGTCGCTCCATCCCCTTGATCATTCTGGTTGCCCTCTTCTGAACCTTTTCCAACTCTATAATATCCTTTTTGAGATGAGGCGACCAGAACTGTACACAGTATTCCAAATGCGGCCGCACCATAGATTTATACAACGGCATTATGATATTGGCTGTTTTATTTTCAATACCTTTCCTAATTATCGCTAGCATGGAATTTGCCTTTTTCACAGCTGCTGCACACTGGGTCGACATTTTCATCGTGCTGTCCACTACAACCCCGAGGTTTCTCTCCTGGTCAGTCACCGCCAGTTCAGACCCCATGAGCGTATATGTGAAATTCAGATTTTTTGCTCCAATATGCATAATTTTACACTTGTTTATATTGAATTGCATTTGCCATTTTTCCGCCCATTCACTCAGTTTGGAGAGGTCTTTTTGGAGCTCTTTGCAATCCCTTTTTGTTTTAACAACCCTGAACAATTTAGTGTCGTCAGCAAACTTGGCCACTTCACTGCTCACTCCTAATTCTAGGTCATTAATGAATGCTAGTTGGGGCTGATGGAAGTCATAGTCCAAAATATCTGGTGGACCACAGCTTGAAGACCTGTCTTAACCTGTAGTTCATGCAGTTTGGTAAAGCTGATGATTGCCTGTTCAGTACCTGTATCTGCTTGATCTGACTTCTTGCACACCCAGGTAACATTTTTTCCCTAGGTCTATAGTCCTGTGCTGCCTTGGATATAACTCAGTGGGACTGACACCTGAGTATACATGTTTAGGATTCCACAGTTAGTCCCTTTGTAGTCTGGAGGACAGTGGAAGTTATCAGTCACTGGTGGTACCAGACAGCAGCACCTTCAAATCAAGTGCTTATTTTCAAAGGTCTGGCATTTGGAAGAGACAGCTGCAGATACTGCTGAGTACAGTTTGCATTACTGTTAATTTGGAAGGAAATTATCACCTTGGAGTGTGTTGCTTTTTGGAAAATAATAAACTAAACAGCATTGATTTGGAGCTCAGAAGTGTTTACAGGGCAGGCCCTTCTTTTGGTAAATCATATTTTAGACAGATTTAAAGATTTTTAAAATGACACTGTTAATGAGATGATAAATAAACCAGAAATTGGTTTTGATAGGAGAAAACTGTTTGTCTTATAACACAGAGAAATCAGAGTTAAAGTTGGTAATACTGTACTTTATTATGCAGATATAAGTAGCCCTTTTGGCTCCTTTTTTATAGGGGGCACACACATGTTTTAATAAGCTTTTAAAGAAAATATTAACAACTTTATAGATAACTTGATATGTATAAACTCTTTATGAAGAACTCTTGAGTGTTCATGGGTGTGGTGTTTTTGTTCTGTAGCTATTGAGTAAAGCCAGATCAGAGGGATTTGCCATGATAGATTATATCAGCGATGGGAAGCCTAACTAGACCCAGCAGGCCTCAAGGCCGTTTTGGTCACACTGTGCCCACCTGAACCTAAATCTGATGTTGGACAAGTAAAAATGTGTTTGGGTTGGACTTCTAAATGCCCAAAATTGTAATCAAGTACAATTTTAAGAAGGTAAGCATTAAAACAAAGAGTCTAAAAACTTTAACAAAATAATGTTTGGTGTAGCTGAGGTGCTACAAAACACAATACAAAACCTTTTTGAGGGAGACAGGTGGAATAAAGGCATTTTTTATGTACTTGACCGGCAGTAATGTTGTGACCTTTTATCCCTTAAAAGGGAGAACATCATGTAAAGTGAGAAAAGATGCAAAGCTATTTCCTCAAACTGAAGAAAAATGCGTTACGGTCTTTGTAACTGAACCAGTTCAAAAAAGTGAATGAAATAATATCTTTTTATATAGGTCTGCATCCAGACTTGTTTCCTCTGTGAATAGAAGGGCTTAGGATCTAGTAGAGGATCCTTGCAGGAGGAAGGAGGGATTTTTCCCATTCTTCCTTCCCTCTCAAGGTCTCATCACCTCCCATGATATGCTAGAAGGTCTACAACTCTCTAGCGCGGCTTTGCAGGGGAAGGAAAAATTGGTGAAAACACTTTCTCACCTTTCTCTAGTGCCATCAGAACTCTGCTCATTACAAGTCTGGATCTGATGGATAATGATTTTCAGGCACTCTCAGGACAGCCATGTAAAGAAGGACATTATTATCCTTATATTGCAGGTGTGTGTGATAGAACAGTAACTTGCCTAAGGCCCTCAACTGAATTCATAATGAGGGTGGATTTTCCTGCCTTGCATTTGTAACAACACTTCACTACTGGGGAGCATTTCCAATAAGATGAGTATGTAAAACTTTCTTATAGACTTAAAACTTAGAAAAGTTAGCAGTGCTCATGTTTTTCTCAAACAGAAGCTATCAAAATAAGTCATGTGGTCTTCATAGTTATTTTAATATGTAAAATATTAAAGTATGTTGTTTTCCACACATCTGTGAAATGATGTGTTCCACAAAAAGTCTTGGGGATAGCAGTAGGTGAAAGTAAGTTGGGAGGAATGCAGAGTATAAAGTATAAAGTCAGGGCTGGGAGAGGTGACATTTAAAAGCCCTGTATCTTTTTTTTATTAAGCCTCGTGAGTCATCTAATGAGAACTCAAAGCACATTTAATTCTCAGGTATCCATTCCACACTGATCTGTAATGACTGAAACAGCCACAATCCTTTTGTGACCCTTTCTCCATGGTTTGATGTTGCTCATATCACATCATAAGGTGGTTAGTTCTCTGTTGGCTCCTCTGTATTACCAATTTTCTGGTTGGCTTATTAATTGGACGACAGTGCATATGTGTCCAAATGTTCACTTGAACACCTTTTTAAAATTATGTTATGAGTTGCCCTATAACATACATTCTCTGGGACTAGTGATTTTTTTTTTTGCACTATGCTTAAGATTTCCAGTAATCCATCCTCTTTTATTGGCTGTTCTGCAATTTAAATATTTACAGTTTCATAGTGCATCTGTACTGACAGTGTGGTGCTCAGTGATGGCTTATTTTTCAAGATCCAAATGTTCTGTTATTTATTGCACACAGCATGCATTTAATCACACTGTATAATTAAGCAGTATAAATCAGGTATGAATAATTGGGCATCTGTTTGCCCAGGAGAGCAACAGAAAACCTAGAGGTAATGGCGCTGAACAGAAAAATTGTGTATTTATGTGTATTAACTGTCTTAATTAATTTAACTTTATTGAAGAATGCAGTCATAATAGGTAGATACATAAGAAACCTTTCCCAGAATGAAGCCGTTGCTTACTTGAAGGCAGAACCTTGTCCCTGCTTTCTGTTCATCCAGCGCTTCCAGCACCTGTGTACTTCTCTCTTGAACAGGAGCCTAAAGTCACAGTAGTATACTGCTTACTTTCAAAGTCTTCATACATTGTTCTTCTGCACCCCCTTCCCCACCCTACCCCACCTGGTCTGATGTTCAGAATGTGTGTGCGTGCAGTGCTTCTAGTATTGAAAGATGATTCTCAGTTGCGTCAGACGCTTCAGAAAATAGAAAATGCACCTGTAGGGTTCTGCAAAGAACCATCAGTGCCATCAGATGAGGTAAGCAACCGTATTTAAAGAGAGATTTGGTCCTGGGTCATACACCATCCAAAGAGCTCTTGGTTTATTACTTTTTTGGTTTTAATCTAGCCATGAATGTTAATTGACAGTGTGTGGTTCAAAGCATGTTGAAGTCATTTTTCACTGACTACTGTAATAAATTACAACTTTAATTCTGGGTCCACTGTCTGCTTTTCATGTGGGCCCTAAGAACATAAGAACATAAGAAGAGCCTGCTGGATCAGGCCAATGGCCCATCTAGTCCAGCATCCTGTTCTCACAGTGGCCAACCAGGTGCCTGGGAGAAGCCCGCAAGCAGGACCCGAGTGCAAGAACACTCTCCCCTCCTGAGGCTTCCGGCAACTGGTTTTCAGAAGCATGCTGCCTCTGACTAGGGTGGCAGACCACAGCCATCATGGCTAGTAGCCATTGATAGCCCTGTCCTCCATGAATTTGTCTAATCTTCTTTTAAAGCCATCCAAGCTGGTGGCCATTACTGCATCTTGTGGGAGCAAATTCCATAGTTTAACTATGCGCTGAGTAAAGAAGTACTTCCTTTTGTCTGTCCTGAATCTTCCAACATTCAGCTTCTTTGAATGTCCATGAGTTCTAGTATTATGAGAGAGGGAGAAGAACTTTTCTCTATCCACTTTCTCAATGCTGTGCATAATTTTATACACTTCTATCATGTCTCCTCTGACCCGCCTTTTCTCTAAACTAAAAAGCCCCAAATGCTGCAACCTTTCCTCGTAACGGAGTCGCTCCATCCCCTTGATCATTCTGGTTGCCCTTTTCTGAACCTTTTCCAACTCTATAATATCCTTTTTGAGATGAGGCGACCAGAACTGTACACAGTATTCCAAATGCGGCCGCACCATAGATTTATACAACGGCATTATGATATTGGCTGTTTTATTTTCAATACCTTTCTAATTATCCCTAGCATGGAATTTGCCTGTTTCACAGCTGCCACACAGTGGGTCGACGTTTTCATCGTGCTGTCCACTACAACCCCGAGGTCTCTCTCCTGGTCAGTCACCGCCAGTTCAGACCCCATGAGCGTATATGTGAAATTAAGATTTTTTGCTCCAATATGCATAATTTTACACTTGTTTATATTGAATTGCATTTGCCATTTTTCTGCCCATTCACTCAGTTTGGAGAGGTCTTTTTGGAGCTCTTCGCAATCCCTTTTTGTTTTAACAACCCTGAACAATTTAGTGTCGTGCAAACTTGGCCACTTCACTGCTCACTCCTAATTCTAGGTCATTAATGAACAAGTTGAAAAGTACAGGTCCTAATGCCGATCCTTGAGGGACTCCACTTTCTACAGCCCTCCATTGGGAGAACTGTCCGTTTATTTCTACTCTCTACTTTCTGCTTCTTAACCAATTCCTTATCCACAAGAGGACCTCTCCTCTTATTCCATGACTGCTAAGCTTCCTCAGAAGTCTTTGGTGAGGTACCTTGTCAAACGCTTTTTGAAAGTCTAAGTACACTATGTCCACTGGATCACCTCTATCTATATGCTTGTTGACACTCTCAAAGAATTCTAGTAGGTTACTGAGACAGGACTTGCCCTTGCAGAAGCCATACTGGCTCTGCTTCAGCAAGGCTTGTTCTTCTACGTGCTTAGTTAATCTAGCTTTAATAATACTTTCTACCAGTTTTCCAGGGACAGAAGTTAAGCTAACTGGCCTGTAATTTCCGGGATCCCCTCTGGATCCCTTTTTGAAGATTGGCGTTACATTTGCCACTTTCCAGTCCTCAGGCACGGAGGAGGACCCGAGGGACAAGTTACATATTTTAGTTAGCAGATCAGCAATTTCACCTTTGAGTTCTTTGAGGACTCTCGGGTGGATGCCATGCGGGCCCGGTGATTTGTCAGTTTTTATATTGTCCATTAAGCCTAGAACTTCCTCTCTCGTTACCACTATTTGTCTCAGTTCCTCAGAATCCCTTCCTGCAAATGTTAGTTCAGGTTCAGGGATCTGCCCTATATCTTCCACTGTGAAGACAGATGCAAAGAATTCATTTAGCTTCTCTGCAATCTCCTTATCGTTCTTTAGTACACCTTTGACTCCCTTATCATCCAAGGGTCCAATCGCCTACCTAGATGGTCTCCTGCTTTGAATGTATTTATAGAATTTTTTGTTGTTGGTTTTATGTTCTTAGCAATGTGCTCCTCAAATTCTTTTTTAGCATCCCTTATTGTCTTCTTGGATTTCTTTTGCCAGAGTTTGTGTTCCTTTTTATTTTCTTCATTCGGACAAGACTTCCATTTTCTGAAGGAAGACTTTTTGCCTCTAAGAGCTTCCTTGACTTTGTTCGTTAACCATGCTGGCATCTTCTTGGCCCTGGCGGTACCTTTTCTGATCTGCGGTATGCACTCCAGTTGAGCTTCTAATACAGTGTTTTTAAACAACTTCCAAGCATTTTTGAGTGATGTGACCCTCTGGACTTTGTTTTTCAGCTTTCTTTTTACCAATCCCCTCATTTTTGTGAAGTTTCCTCTTTTGAAGTCAAATGTGACCGTGTTGGATTTTCTTGGCAATTGGCCAGTTACATGTATGTTTAATTTAATAGCACTGTGGTCACTGCTCCCAATTGGTTCAACAACACTTACATCTCGCACCTGGTCCCGGTCCCCACTGAGGATTAAGTCCAGGGTTGCCATCCCTTTGGTTGGTTCCATGACTAACTGGACTAGGGAATAGTCATTTAGAATATCTAGAAATTTTGCTTCTTTGTCATGAGTGGAACATATATGCGGCCAGTCTATGTCCGGGTAGTTGAAGTCACCCATTACTACCACATTTCCTAGTTTGGATGCTTCCTCAATTTCATATCTCATCTCAAGGTCTCCCTGAGCATTTTGATCAGGGGGACGATAGATCGTTCCCAGTATTAAGTCCCTCCTGGGGCATGGTATCACCACCCACAACGATTCTGTGGAGGAGTCCGCCTCTTTTGGGGTTTCGAGCTTGCTGGATTCAATGCCTTCTTTCACGTATAGAGCGACTCCACCACCAATACGTCCTTCCCTGTCCTTCCGATATAGTTTATATCCAGGGATAACCATATCCCACTGGTTTTCTCCATTCCACCAGGTCTCCGTTATGCTCACTGTATCAATGCTCTCCTCTAAGACCAAGCACTCCAGTTCTCCCATCTTGGTTCGGAGGCTCCTAGCATTAGCGTACAGGCACAGTACATAGAAGAACTTGCCTATACAGGTAAACCTGCCTGCTCCACTTCATCACACTCTGACTTTCTGAAAACATTTGCTTTGCCAAAGTGACACATTTATTTGTTGTATTTATATCCTGCCTTTCTTCCATAATGAAAGTCAAAGTGGAAAAGAGTTCCTGGCCAGCTTCCTCTCTAAGCACCAACCACACTGAGTTGTGCTTAGCTTCATCACATGCATTCATTATCTTTGAGAAAGTGCAGATCTGGTGAGACAAGGACTTCCAATGTAAACAGGTCAATGAGTCCCAGGAATGCCCTTATCGCACTACAATACATTAATTCTATTTATGGTTTATGTGGTTTTACTCCTTCTGTAATGTCCTCAGAACATAGTTTAGGGGAAAGACCATGGCAGAACAAGTTGAATTCAATGGAGTTTTCTCCCAGGTAAGCAGGTGTAAGGATTTCAGCCTTGGACTTGCCTGGGAGTAAGCCTTATTGAACTCTATGCAACATTTCAGTTTGACTGGAAGTAGCAAGCAACCCAGAAAGGGGATGTAAGAGATGAAGATTCTCTTGATTGGCAGCAACTCTACTAAATTCCCTTAGATTGTTTTTAAAAGTTCTCTATTGTTTCAGCAATACAGACTCTGGGTGAATAGAGTACACTCTAAGAAATGGTGGTAAAGGGCATTTCCATCTTCTGTGCTGGGTAAGAAATAGAATTTAATGCAGCCTGAACCCCCAAGAGGTGTGTAACTAGAACCTCCAGTTTAGAAGGAAGGCAAAGTAGTAATACATATTAGGATGGATTCCACTCTTAATATCTCTGCAAAACATATTCCTTGGGCAACTAAAAATCCATAAACTGCTCAGCAATTCCTATGCTACCTTGACAAAATTGCACACACAGGTATATGCATATCTGTTTGTTGTGGGACACAAGGGTTGGGGCACAAGGTGAATGTGACTTATACAGGCTATGTAAAAGCTATAGCAGGTTCTGTGGCTCCCTCCAGAGGCAGTCTCATGTGCTACCACTTGAACCTGCTTTTTGCTGCAAATGGTATTTTTACTATTTCTGTACTGGTAGGCATTAATTTTAATTGATAGCTAAGTTACTACTAGACAAAAATAAAAGTGTCACCAGAGAAAAGTTATCCTAGAATTCCTATCTAAGAATTCTTTTTCTACATACATATGAGAAAGGTGTCAGCAGAAGATGACTGAAGAAGAAAAGGACTGCAACAATGATGGCTTAACAGCTGCAGGCTAAATCAGTTTATTTAGCTCATTTTCTCCTCTAAATGTAGCTTTTTGTCTCACTGCACACCATGTGATATAGGACAGGAAGAAGATGTGTTAAAAAAATTAATGCCCTCAGATTCCAACTTAGAGAAACGTTTTCTTAAAAGAGTAAAACATTAAACAGCTTGTATTGCACTCTCCAGACAGCTGGGACTTCCTGACAAATTGGCAGCCTGAAGCCAATCCTCTTGTCAGGAGCAAAATGAAGTGCCAAAGATACTGGCCTATCCAGCTCACCCATTGAGTTCATGACTAACAGCACAATCCTAACCATATCTAGATGTAAGTTATTTAATTCAATGGGGCTTGCTCCCAGATAAGCCCAAGGCTGAAATCCTTACTCCATTTATGTGGGAGTAAGCCCTACTGAATTCAACAGGATTCACTTTTGAGTAGACATAGTTAGGATTGCCCTGTAAATTAGGATTTGATCTACCACAGCACCAGTGGCTACCTAATGACCCCCAAAATGTGAGATATAGTATGCTCACTACAGAGCAATCAAGTCATAAATATAGAGCTACCTAATTTGAACTTCATTAAAGTAATACTGAATCGTCTAGTTAGCGGCAGCTAAGTAGGGCACAAGGAAAATGCCATCTATTTTGAGCTAATGATGCTTAATTTCTTTTTGACTCATTGAATTGTAAGGGTGATTATCTTCAGACAGATGAAGGCTCTTATCACATAAAATTTCAGCTGTAATATGCTGTCATGTTCAGCTGTTTTCTAGTGTATTGTTCCTTCAAATAAGTTTCAAGACAAAGGCAATGAATAGATTGAGAAATAGTTTGGGTCCTAGACAAGTAGTCTTCAACTGCTTGGTTGGGACCCACTACAGCTGAAGCTGACTTAAGGTGCATCACAACAGCAATATTACCACCATACAAACGTATGAATGAAGAAATGGGGCCTGAAATGAATGTTTGGGCTAAAAGCAGAACACAGATTTGATAAGGTTGAAAACTACTGTTCTAGAAAATAAAAATAGTAACAATCCAAGCAGTACAAGCCCAGTGCAAAGGTGAGTAAATTGTAAGCGAGAGAGAGGAAACTTGACAATGAAGGTACCATTTATCTCTGAATATGAGCACCAACTCTCAAATTGAAAATACTAGAGTCTACAGTGAGAAAACAAGTTCTCAATTATGCATAACAGAACAATATGGCTGTGCTAGTGGTACTTTGTTGTCACTGAAGTTTAGTACTCTGATTGCCCACTGTTCTCCTTACCTCGTATACAGCGCTAACATAACTGCACTGTCTTATAGTGGTTCCATGGCTTATGTTAGTGTGTCCACAGTGCTGGAGACTGTTAGTGGCCATGCATAGTGACAAAAGGGAGAAGGTACACTAAAAGGTAAATGTGGGGAAGTGGTTGCACATGTCTTATATCAGTTCCACATTAGTTAATCGTGGATCTTGTTGTCATTAAGTAGCAGCCCTGTATAGTAGCTTCCAGTCTGAAGTCAACTTCAGTGCTTTTAGTAACCTGTGACCTGCAAACCAGGTCATCCTTGCTTTGAGTTGTCCTGTGTTCCTTTGCCTGCTACTTGTCCTGCTAGACAATGTGGTTTACACACACACACACGCACACACACCTACCTTTTTATCCTCCATCCAGAGAACCATGAGGTGTTACGCAGTTCAAGGTCACATTTCAACCAAGGAAAAGCCCTAAAGAGTGCAGAGGCGGGCCAATGTGGGACATGGCCTGGTGAAGGTCCCAAGAGCCAAAAAGAAAGGTCCCACACCTTAGCCCTAAAAGAAAGGAAGACTACATTACATTCATAGGAGCTTATTGAGAGATTTTGTTGAAATACAGATTTGGAAACTCCAACCTGAATGTGACCCACACTGTAAATTAACACAGCAGGTTTATCTGTTCTTGCAAATCACATACTATCAACCCTATTCTCTCCTCCTGCTCCCAGCACCACCTCCCCCATAGAAAGCTGATTTTGTAACATAAAATTTTATTCTCCCATATGACAGGATAAATTATTCACTTGCTTTTTAAATATATTTTTTATATGAAGGAATAAAAGATTAAATCTGTTTATAGTCTGCATGTTCCTCTATGGGCAGAGTGGTGTGCCCTGGCCGCCTTGCCCTGCTGCCAAACTCGCTCTACTACTTAACCTGCCTTGATGCTTTGTTAGCTGAGATGCTTCATTAGCTGGGCTTCCTATGCTCAGAGCAAAGCCATTGAAATTAATGAATCTAAGTCACTCATGTTCATTAACTTCAATGAGTCTACTCTGAATAGGACTAGCACTGAATACTACCCTGTGTTCTATCCAGAGTCTTAGTGTTACCTTCTTTTCCCCCCCACAGCAACATTTCTAAATGTCACTGGAATGTACAATATGATACATTTGTATTGCTGTCATATTTTCTGTCCAGTTGTAACTATCCATCTGATTTGAAATATTTGTGCATGGAAATTAAATGAAAATTATTAACTACCTGAAAGTGAACTGACTGTGAATTGATCTGTTAATAGAGGCAGTATGTCTCTGAATACCAGTTGATGGAAATCAGGTGTGACGAATGCTGTTGTGCTCAGATCCTGCTTTCAGGCTTCCCATAAGCATCTGGCTGGCCACTGTGACAGCAGGATGCTGGACTAGACAGTTCATTGGCCTGATCCAATAGGCTGTTCTAAAGGAGGATGAAAAAGATAGTCATCAGATGTAGTTCAAAGAGTCACAATGCTGCCTCAGGGATAGAGAGTCTCCTTTTGAATGAGTTATGCACAGTGTCCCAGAGATCAGCCTGCATATTATAGACCAGGGTTGGCCAACTTGGTGTCTTCCAGACATTGTTCAACCATCATCCCTGGCCATTAGCCATGATAGCTGGGGCTGATGTTTTTTGAGACAACAAAAAGGGAAGAACAAGAGCCCTATTCCAAAAGATTAGATAAATGAAACGGAATTTAAAGCAAGAGTAGGGATGTTGAATAATCAATAGGGGAACACACTGACTGACTGAGATGAAATAAAAGGAAGCATTATACTGAAGAACTCTATAAAAGAGATGGCAGGATGACAGATTCATTCATGGAGGAACCGTATGATGAAGAACCAGACATTTTAGAATGTGAGGTGAAAGCTGCTCTTAAAATACTGGGAAGAAACAAATCACCAGGAACAGGTGGCACATCCCAATTCCAAAGAAAGGGGATCCCAGGGAATGTAGTAATTATCCAGCTATTGCTTTAATATCCCATGCAAGTAAAGTAATGGTCAAGATTCTACAACAAAGGCTCTTCCTATATATGGAGCAAGAAATGCTAGATGTCCAAGCTGGATTTAGCAAGGGAAGAGGCACCTGAGATCATATCGTAAACATATGTTGGATAATGGAACAGACCAAGGAATTTCAGAAGAAAATCACCCTGTGCTTTATAGAGTACAGCAAAGCCTTTGACTGTGTAGATCATGAAAAACTATGGAATGCTTTAAAAGAAATGGGGGTGCCACAGCATCTCATTGTCCTGATGCGCAGCCTATACTCTGGACAAGAGGCTACTGTAAGGACAGAATATGGAGAAACCAATTGGTTCCCAATTGGAAAGGGTGTGAGAAGGGGTGTATTTATACGCAGAACATAACATACGGAAAGTAGGATTGGACCAAGATGAAAGAGGTGTGAAAATTGGAGAGAGAAATATCAATAATTTAAGATATGCAGGCAACTTTTGTAAGTGCTCATGCACCAACATTAGATGCTGATGAAAACATCAAGGAAATTTTTATAACCAGCTGGACACCATCTTATCAGAGATACCTAAGGAGGATAAAATTATCCTCTTGGGTGACTTCAATGCAAGAGTTGGGTGTGATTTCGATTTATGGCCAGAAACCATTGGGAAAGAAGGAGTTGGCAATAGCAACCTGAATGGTATTCTACTTCTGACTAAATGTGCAGAGCATAATCTTGTTATTACAAGCACACTCTTTCATCAGAAAAATAAATTTAAAACATCATGGAAGCACCCTCACTCAAAACACTGGCATCTCCTGGATTACGTAATTGTCCATGCCAGAGATTGTCGTGATGTACTCCTCACTAAGGCCATGACGAGTGCTGATGACTGCTGGACAGATCACCGATTAATTCGATCCACTATGGCCATTAATATTGTTCCTCAACGTAGGCTCCAAGGAAGAAAACCAAGGCGTAAAATGAACATCCATGCCCTTCAAGATCCTATTAAGTGAGCCACTTCCGGGAAGGGTGACTTAGCCTGTGCCTGCTTTTGAGACGGGCTCCTGCCTCAAAAGAAGCTTATTCAGATATATCAGTCAGTTTTTTCTTTTTTTTTTGACTGATTAAACTTCTCCCGGGTAGGGAGAAACGAAGAGATTAACCTCAAAGCCTATTTTTGTTGGGACGACCAGATCTCATTAATTTATGGGACGAGGTCCAGCCGACGAAGGTGGGACGGATTTTCAACAGCAAGCTCTATCTGTTAAAGCGAACGTTCATCTTATCTTCTAAGAGAGAACGCACTAACAGGCAAGCACCCTTCTTTCTATATTTTTCTTTTACTTGACTTAAATTGTTGCTGTTTAAAAGAGATTTGCCAGATTGATCGGTTTTTGACATCTCACTGGGGAGCCGTAACTTCTCTCTGCTACGCACTAATTAATAGCTTATCTCTGTTTTTGTTGCAAAAAGCTGTCCTGGATTTGCATTCTAAAGATACACACAGAAGAGGGATTTCTATTCCAGATTTTTATTTTGAAAAATATTATACTGTTTTGAGACTACTCTCTTTTTGGTCTATTTTATTTTGACGAATCTGTTTCTTGACGATTGCCATTAATTGCTTCGATCCTGGGAACTGCATTTTGTTTACTTAACTATTGGAGAGATAAGGCTGTCTGCTCTGTTTATACTGTGATGTCACCAAGTTTGGAGTATTAACCCAATTGTTGCTGAAATAAGAAGTGGTTTTCCTATATTTTTCTTTTAAAATGGCAATTAAGAAAGTGGCTGAGAATCTGGAAATAACTATGTTTCAGAGAATAATGAATGAGATTGAGATAACGAAAATTGAATTGAGTAAAATGAAGCAGGAGATTAAAGATATAAGGGTCCCTGTGAGAGAGGTGACCCTGGAAGGGGTCCCTGTGAGAGAGGAGACCCCGGAGATTGGAATAGGGGTCCCTGTGAGAGAGGAGACCCTGGAGACTGGAATAGGGGTCCCTGTGAGAGAGGAGATCCCGGAGATTGGAACAAACGTGGAACAGGAACAAGATTTGGAGTCTATGGACTTTAGAAATAAAATCTATTGTTTGGAACTCAATGTTATCTCTGAAGAAATTAATGAAGATTCTAGAGATAAAGTTATCAATGGCATGGATTATCTTCTGGACTGGAATGATGTGATGGAGCCCAATATAGAGAAAATCTATGGAATTAACTGCAGCCATGTGACAATGGAAAAACTTTTAAGAGATGACCCAGTGTATTTTGAAAAAAAGAACAGAGATATGATTTTACAGCAGTATTTCAGCAACTTATTCAGAATGGATGGCAAGAAAATATTTGGGATAGAGGTAATTCCCATCAGACTCTTATTATATGACTATGGCTTTGACAGCAAGATTATTATGGAATACTGATAATGGAAGATTGGATATTGAAATTACTGGACTTAACAAGACTACTGAAGATGGAAGATGGAAAATGGAACTAATAGAGATAATAGAACAATGGCTACTGAAATTACTGAACCTAACAGATTCTGATGTGATGGATTAATTGAAATGTTTATTTTGACTATGGTTATGACAATAAGATTATCATAATTAGTAATGAGATGGATTAATCGATATGCTTATCTGGAAAAAAAAAATTGATAGATATATTTCTTAAAGAATTGAAACCTCTCTTTGACTTTTTGTGGAAAGAATAAAGTAATGTTTATGAGATTTGATGATTAAGTAAGATAGCTACTGGAGGAAAGTGATTTTATAATATGACTTAAGAGACAGGATTGCTATATATTATAGACTTATAACTGATTTGATCTTTGACAAATGGGAAGTCAATATTTTACTCTTTATTTTTTATTTTATTTTTTTTTTTCTTCTTTTCTTTTTTTCTTTTTGTTTAACTATTTTTGATTTTGTTTTTTGTCTTTGAATGTTTTATGATTTTGTCTTGTATGTTTTATGAAAATCTGAATAAAAATTATTGAAAAAAAAAAAAAAGATCCTATTAAGTGAGCCTACTTTCAAACAACTCTCAAGAAAACATCTACCTATGGAACTCCCTGAAAATGTTGAGGAACACTGGATTAAACTGTAGACATCCATTATTGCAGCATGTGAACAAACTATTGGATACCAAACTAAGAAACATCAGGATTGGTTTGATGAGAATGATAGTGAGATTTAACATGTTATTGACAAGAAAAGGAAAGCCTTCCAGATATGGCAGAAAGACATTAATTGTGCTGCAAAGAAAAATATCTATGCCAGTGGAAAGGCTGAGGTCCAAAGAAGAACTAGAAAATTAAGAACGCCTGGTGGATAAAGAAAGCTTAAGAAATCCAGCACTTTGCAGATGCTCACGATGCACGGGGCTTATTTTAATGCCACAAAGGCCATCTACGGACCAACAAATTACAGTACAAATCCCTTACGTTCAGTGGATGATAGCAAACTTCTTAAGGATAAAGAGTCTATTGCACTGCGCTGGAAAGAGCATTACCACGACCTCCTTAATCATAACTCTATTGTTGCTGATGAGGTCTTCTCGCAAATTCCACAACAACAAACTAGAGACGAGCTTGCAGTATCCCCTTATTTGGATGAAGTCAGTAAAGCAATCAATCAAATGAAGAACAAAGCTAGTGGACCTGATGGAATTCCTGCTGAAGTCTTTAAAGAAGGTGGGCCTGAATTTACACAACAACTTCATAAGCTCATCAAAAAAATCTGGATGAGGAGGAAATCCCAGAAGACTTTAGGGATGCCGCAATTATCACCCTTTTTAAGAAGGGTGATAGAACAGATTGCGGAAACTATTGAGGCATCTCTCTTCTTGCTACTGCAGGTAAAATCCTTGCAAGGATCCTTGCAAATCGCCTCCTGCTGATCTCAGAGGATGTCCTCCCCGAATCTCAAAATGGTTTCCACCCTTGCAGGGGGACAGTGGACATGATCTTCACTGCACGACAGCTTCAAGAAAAATGCCGGGAGCAGAATTGACCTTTATATATGGCATTTATTGATCTGACTAAGGCCTTTGACACTGTGAATCGAACCGCTCTCTGGACCATCCTTCTGAAAACTGGATTCCCTGATAAATTTGTGAATATTTTGCGACTCTTTCATGACAACATGACAGTGACAATTTTGGACAACAATGGCTTTCAGACCGATCCATTCAGAGTTGGATCAGGCTTAAAACAGGGATGAGTCATTGCTCCTACCTTATTTGCTATCTTCATTGCTATGATTCTACACCTTATTAGGGGAAACTTCCTACTGGTGTGGAAATCATATATCAAACAGATGGAAAGCTTTTTAATCTCAGTAGGCTGAAAGCAAAAAGTAAGGTAATGTCAACCTCTGTCACAGAACTTCAATATGCCGATTATAATGTAGTCTCTACACATTCAGAGAAAGATCTTCAAACTATCCTAAATGTCTTCGCAGAAGCATATGAAAAGCTTGGGCTCTCACTTAATATTAAAAAAAGCCAAAGTGCTTCATCAACAAGTGCGAACTAGTCCCTCTGTAGCACCATCAATCCAGCTTAATGCTGTGACATTGGAGAACGTTGGTCACTTGCCCTGTCTCGGCAGCCATCTCTCTGTAAAAGCTGACATCGATGCTGAAATTCAACATCGTCTGAGTTCTGCGAGTGCTGCATTCTCCCGAATGAAGCGTAGAGTGTTCAAGGACCGGGATATTCGCAGGGAGACCAAAATGCTTATTTACAAATCCATTGTATTACCAACCTTACTGTTTGACTGTGAAACATGGACCTTTTATAAACGCCACTCCCAACTTCTTGAAAGATTCCACCAATGCTGCCTCCAGAAAATTCTGCAAATTACTTGGAAAGACAGACTAATGTTAGCGTTTTGGAAGAAGCAAAGACTACCAGTGTTGAAACAATGATCCTTCAACATCAACTTTGCTGGACCGGCCATGTTGTTCGAATGCCTGATCACCGTCTTCCAAAGCAGCTACTTTACTCCCAGCTTAAGGATGGAAAATGAACATCGGTGGACAGCAAAAGAGGTTTAAAGATGTTCTTAAAGTGAATCTAAAAAAATGTAACATGAACATCGAGGACTGGAAAGTCTTGGCCCATGAATGTCCCAAATGGAGGTCGGCTATTATCAAAGGTGCTGTGGACTGTGAAGAAGCACGAATACAGGGCGAATGGGACAAACGAGCTAAGTGGAAGGCACATCAAACAAATCCTCGTGACCATCTTCCATCTGGAAACCTATGTCCTCACTGGGAGGCTGTGTGGATCCAGAATTGGCCTCCACAGTCACTTACGGATCCACTGTTAAAGACCTTATCTCGGAAGACAATCTTACTCGGCCATGAGTGATCGCCAATGAATGAATGAATGAATGATGAATGAATGACTAGCAGAAACCAGTAACAATTTGAAACAAATGCTGATGAAAATTAAAGAGGAAAGCACAAAAGCAGGACTACAGCTGAACATCAAAAAGACTAAAGTAATGACAACAGAAGATTTATGTAACTTTAAAGTTGACAATGAGGACATTGAACTTGTCAAGGATTATTAATAGCTCGGCACAGTCATTAACCAAAATGGAGACAATAATCAAGAAATCAGAAGAAGGCTAGGACTGAGGAGGGCAGCTATGAGAGAACTAGAAAAGGTCCTCAAATGCAAAGATGTATCACTGAACACTAAAGTCAGGATCATTCAGATCATGGTATTCCCAATCTCTATGTATGAATGTGAAAGTTGGACAGTGAAAAAAGTGGATAAGAGAACATCAACTCATTTAAAATCTGGTGGTGGAGGAGAGCTTTGAGCATACCATGGACTATGAAAAAGACAAATAATTGGGTGTTAGAACAAATTAAACCAGAACTGTCTCTAGAAGACGAAATGATGAAACTGAGGTTATCATACTTTGGACACATCATGAGAAGACATGATTCACTAGAAAAGACAATAATGATGGGAAAAACAGCAGGGAGTAGAAAAAGAGAAGGCCAAACAAGAGATGGATTGATTCCATAAAGGAAGTCACAGACTTGAGCTTACAAGATGTGAACAGGGTGGTTCATGACAGATGATGTTGGAGGTTGCTGATTCGAAGGGTTGCCATAAATTGTAATCTACTTGAAGGCACATAACAAAAGCTGGGGCTGATGGGAACTGGAGTCCAACAACATCTGAAGGGTGCCATGATGGCTACCCTTGTCATAGGCTCTAGAATCCTCAGTGGCATGGAGTGTTCTAGGTGTGTGTTTAACAGCTTAATGGGCAGAAGAAATTTAGTTATTCAGTTGGGGGGTGAGGAGAATTAGAATTAACCTCTTTGGATATCTTATTCAGATGGTAACCTGAATTCCTGGGCTCCCACTAGGAGGAAGGGTGAGATATTAATCAAATAATAAATAAATAGAATAAATCCCATATATTTTCTAAGCTGACCTTCCCAAACCTGGTGCTCTTCATATGCATTGGATTACATCTGTTGGTTAGCCATGCTCTCTGGGGCTGATGAGAGTTGACATCCACAACATCTGGAAAGCACCAGGTTGGAAAAGGCTGCTTTAAGATGTCTTTGTTTCTCTCACTTTTGATTACAAGTTCAGTTTATTAAATTAGTCTACAGATCATATTAATATAAACACATAATTTAGAAAGAGCATGCTTAAACTTACATGCAAATAATAAAACATCAGAACCAATAATTAAAATACACACAGTGAAAGAGAACTCAACCTTAGTTCAAGCTCTGCAGAGGTGACTAACGGAGAGCTGTAGCTAAAGGCTGCAGGCTGTGGCTGCAAGTTCTAAGGTGGAATGACCCTTACTACACCCTACTGGTGCAATTTTGTGTTGCACAGCAGTGGGCTTAAAATTATTACGGATCCATCTTCAGACAAACATTAAACCATTTATTGAATGTTGCTCTCATATGTGTGAGTCAGTCAAGGAAGGAGCAATGCTTCATTACATAGCCTCTTATGTGAATAAGCACTATTTAATTTTGTTTAAGCTTCTGCACCTGGAAATTGCAGGCAACTGTTGTTTTGTCACACATTTGAGATCCTGGAGATACGACGAGCAGCATCACAGCTAATGATGCCACTGCCCTGCTTACTAACATCACAGTTGCTATGCTACAGCAATTTCCTAGTTCTCTCTCAGACAATTAACTTGAGCTAGAAAAATGTATAAAGCACCAAATCGTTTTCCATCTCTTACTTCAATTTCATTAGCAGTTTATGGCTAACCTTTTACACCGGTAAGGTTTTAAAAGAATCTCTTGAGCTTATCTATTGAAGATGAACAACTAAAATAAAATCTGCTCAGTATGTTCTGATTAACCAGTGGAGGAGCATTTAAATTTACCTAGACCAGGGGTGGAAAACCTGTAGCCCTCTAGATGTTGCTGGACTATGATTCCCATCATTCCTGACCACTGGCCATGCTGGCTGGAAATGATGGGTGCTATAGTCCAACAACACAGGTTAGGCCTAGAAATTCTGTAGCAGACTTGAAAAGTTGCCATGCTTCTACAAAAAGGTTTCCAAGGGAGATTTCCCCACAAAGATGCCAAGTTGGAGTTCATTTGTAATTCTGACACTATCAGAATTAGGCTCAGTAAAATCTGAGGAGGGCTAACAGAAAGTTATTATTCTTTAGCTGTTTATGTACTCTGTTCTTCTTGCTTTGCCAGACAGACACTAGCAGCCAGAGATAGGTTACACCCAATGAGTCTGACTGGACCTTCTAATGATGTGACTGGGTCTAATTATTTTTGCTCTCTGTAGCCATGTCTCTTGCGCTGCTGGGCCTTCTGGGCCTCCCTTTTATTTATAAAAACACTCCCTTTTGTGTGTACTCAGTGTGATGTAACGGTTAGGGTGTTGGACTATGACCTGGGAGACAGGGTTCAAATCCCCATGCAGCCATGAAGCCCATTACTCTCTCTCAGCCTAACCTACTTTACAGGGTTGTTATGAGGATAAAATGGGAGGGGAGAACTATGTACATCACCTTGAGCTCCTTGGAGGAAAGGTGGCATATAAATGGAATAAAATAAATTTGTAAAACATTAATTTGCTGACACTTCCTTCATCTGACAAAGGGAGCTGTGGCCCACCACCTTGTATGCTGGTTTATCAATCTTGACTGAAGTTGCCAAACTAAAAGGGTTGCATCAAACTAAAAGGGCTACCCCTCTGGAACCTGAGGCTAAATTGGCCATATTATTTGAAATTTCCTAGCTTGATAATTCTATTTTTAATCCTCTTGGGACAAATAATTGTTTTTATTTTAAATCAAATTATAAAATAGATTTTTTCTTTTTTCTTTTCTTCAGTGGCCTGTGATCTTTATTTCCTAATGATTAGTCAAAAGGAAAGGGAAATTACCACAAATATACGAGGGACTAAAGGAAAGTGACAACAAAGTGGTGTTCAGCATGGAAATCAGGTCAGGAAGGAGTCAGTCCTTACAAATCTAGACAGTAAAGAGAAGCATCATGCATGTTTAAACTCTGAAGGAGTCTGTGCTGCAGTGATGGAGGAAAACAATTTAGTAAATTGCAGTGGGAAATTTCAGCCAGGAAAATCTCAACACCATTTGGCAAATGTGAAGCTTAGTGAGACCTCACAATGCAAGGTCTGCTGGGTATTGGCCCATGCAAATACAACAGTTGGCAATATCTCTCCAGTTGAAATTTGCTCATATGCAAATACCTGTGACAATTATGTGAGATTACTCAAACTTTTGCTAAAGTCTGCACAATTTATGATGCAGAGACTGTTTACTGTAACAGCTACCTCTGAACGGGTTTCTCTCCTCCCACCCCCATGCTCTTTCATTCTGTGAAACTGGTACAAGATGTCTGATCCTGGAATCTCTAGTTGTAGACTTTGACCTAAGATCTACTAAAAATGTAGAACATGCACAATCGCAGAAGCTTCTATTTCTCTGTTATCCACACATAACCAAGGTTTCTGTGTAGTATTTAGGATTACTTCTTATGCTGATACTAAGAAAAGGAGAAAGTTGTGTTGATCTGGTTTCTTTGCACATAGATGAATGCTAATTAGCTCCAACAGCATCTGTCATGAACCACCCTGTTCAGATCTTGGACGTTCAGGTCTGTGGCTTCCTTTATGGAATCAATCCATCTCTTGTTTGGCCTTCCTCTTTCTCTACTCCCTTCTGTTTTTTCCAGCATTATTGTCTTTTCTCGTGAATCATGTCTTCTCATGATGTGTCCAAAGTATGACAACCTCAGTTTCATCATTTTTGCTTCTAGTTATAGTTCTGGTTTAATTTGTCTAACACCAAAATATTTGTCTTTTTCGCAGTCCATGGTATGCTCAAAGCTCTCCTCCAACAACACATTTCAAATGAGTTGATTTTTCTCTTATCCACTTTTTTTCACTGTCCAACTTTCACATCCATACATAGAGATTGGGAATACCATGGTCTGAATGATCCTGACTTTAGTGTTCAGTGATACATCTTTGCATTTGAGGACCTTTTCTAGTTCTTTCATAGTTGTCCTCCCCAATCCTAGCCTTCTAATTTCTTGACTATTGTCTCCATTTTGGTTAATGACTGTGCCGAGGTATTGATAATCCTTGACAAGTTCAATGTCCTCATTGCCAGCTTTAAAGTTACATACAATTTCTGTTGTCATTACTTTAGTCTTCTTAATGTTCAGCTGTAGTCCTGCTTTTGTGCTTTCCTCCTTAACTTTCATCAGCATTTGTTTCAAATCATTACTGGTTTCTGCTAAGAGTATGGTATCGTCTGCATATCTTAAATTATTTTTATTTCTCCTTCCAATTTTCACACCTCCATCTTGGTTCAATCCTGCTTTCCGTATGATATGTTCTGCATATAGATTAAACAAATAAAATGATAAAATACACACCTCTCACACCCTTTTTATTGAGAACCAATGGTTTCTCCATATTCTGTCCTTAACTAGAGAGTTATGCGATTCCAAAGAGCCCGTAACCCAAAATGCAAGCTGCTATATTTGCCCCAACAAGAAAAGAACCCAATGGAAGCCAATGTTCATTTAAACTTTTCACATTGAGACTTTAAAAAAAAAGTTTGAGTTTTGTTTTCATCTTGTTGTGCCAATTAAGATCCTGGAGAAGTGTAATAGAATTCAAGCTTTTCAGATCCAGGGTCCACCTTTAATGCCAGATTGTAAGTCAGGGGCAACTTCAGAATTTTATTGTGTATCACCAGAAATGTCACTACTATCCATATTTGTAGATTTGAATGTGAATATTAAAGCTAAGAAGTTTTTGACCTTTTTGCTGTCTGCTGCAAGACTCTTGATTGTACAGAAACTGAAAACTCTGAAGGACCTGAACTTTCTGCTGTGGTAAAAAATGTATGGAACATTGCCATTTCTGAGAAGATTACACATACTTTAAGAGTTTTACAGGTAAAAGAAAACCAGATACTTTTTGTGCAGTTTGGTGGAACTTTATTACATACGTCAATGGTAACAATCTACAACACTGATTTTCAGCAGTATTTCTTGAGATATGGAATGTATTATTGGTCTCTTGTGCTTTGCTTATCTCTCTTTTTATTTCTTTATGTACATGTTCTTTGTGGTGTGTAGTTCCTGACTTTATATTGTGTCCTGAGGTTCTTATTGTATTTTAGTTTTGTATAAGAACCCCCCCTTAAAAATGTTTTTATTGTGTATTCCTTTTTCTCCTTAACTAAAGAGATTACTTTCTATATGACTGTAAAATACAGCTGTACAATCCTCTGCATCTGAAATCTATGTTTACTTATCTACAGTGCATATAGAAAGACTTCAGGTGCAATGGGCAGCACATTTTTATTTCTTGTCTAAAATAATGTTTGGGCAGGTATGGCTTCTTATGTGTACAGATGAAAAAGCTGCACCTAATGAAGAATCTTCTTTTTTAACTACTGTTACAGATAAAATAATCCCCCCTTTGATTCTACTAACTCTTTATGTCTCTGTCCAATTAATTTCCCCTTTGCTTTTCTCCTTCAGCAAAAATTTAGGGTGCTGCTGCTAACATGCCCAACTTGTACATCTTACCCCCATGCTGAAGACTAAAGGGAAGATCTTTCCCTCAATGAAATATTTGCCCTGATCCAGAGTTTTTAAAATTATATTGCCTTTTGTTCCCATCAGCTATTTACTCCGCAAACAACACCCAAGTTAACTTGTAAGAACAGAATTTGGAAGTAAGTGGAGAGTCATTTGATTGCCAGAGATAAACTTTTTGTGAAGAACTCTCTTCTTCTTATATTGTGTGTCTCCCATCCCCCCAGATGCAAACTATGAAGAACATTGTGCTGGTGCTTTAATTATTTTTTAAAAAAGAGAAAGATATGCCATACCTGATGTAAGGTGGAAAAGCAACTCCAAACCGATAGCATCATACATTCTTAATCTTTAGATTTTTATTATTCATTTCACCTCCGTACACATTTATATCTTTAATCAGCAGGATGTTTTACTGTATGAAGGCTGCAAACATATGCACACTTACCTGGGAGTAAGCCCCATCAATCATAACTCCACTTATGTGTCTAACATTGCGCTGTAAGGATGCATATATTTTTGGCTTATTTACACTCTATAAATAAATGTGAATAAAACCCAATATATTTTCTTTGTAAGAGTGTCTTGAGCACAATGGCATTTCTTATGTCATCTCCAACCAAGCTTCACATGACTTTTAAAAGTACAGCAATATAAGAGCATTCCACACACTTCAAACTACTCTCCTTCCTGCAAGCATCAATGCAAAAACATTGTCATGGCAACAAGGCCCTTTTGCTCCAATTGGATCAATTCAGAATCTAAAGCAAGGTGACTGTATAGTAATATGTATGGTGGGGGTGAGGGACAGGATGGGATGGCAACTATTCTACTAGAAAAATAAGAGGACATTGTCAGTATAAGTGTAGATCGTATGTTATAGCATAATGTGCCTTTAAACATATATGACTAATTACAATTGCCATTTGATTTTTATTAGGAACAGGAAATAAAAATAAACCATCTACTTCAAATCAAACGTAGTTATTTGTTGAACTTATAGACCACCTGTCATCACATTTGAGGTGATTCCAGGGTGGTTACCAGCATATAAAAATACAAAACTAAAATGCAATGAATAAAACACTGGGCAATAAAAACAAAGTGATTACTGCAGCAGTATAAAGACCCAATAAAACTCTCCTTGAGTAATCTCTAGTACAGGGGTGGGGAAACTTTTTCATCCCAAGGACCACATTGCTTTCTGGACAACCTTCCAAGGGCCACATGCCAGTGGTCAAGAGGGCCAGGAGCAAAAGTGGGCAGAGCAACTTGATGTACATTTGACCTTTTGTACGATAGGCTACTTTCTACACACACACACTCCCCTCTCTCCATCCAGGCAAGGAAGAGGCTTTATCAGAGTGCAGGACACATTCTAGCTAAGCAAAGCCATTCTGGGCGAAAAGCAGGGCTAGTGACAGGTATGACCTGTGGAGAGGGGATGTGGCTTGAGGAAAATTCCCAGGGCCAGATAGAGAGGCCTGGAGAGCTACCTATGGCCCCTGGGCCTGACGTGTCCTATTCCTGCTCTAATGCTTGGAATAATAGGAATGTTTTTACTTGGCAAAAATCTATTAGGGTCTCTAGCATCCACATCTCCAGGGGGAAGGAAAGTTTGACCAGGGAGCCACAACAGAGAAGGCTCTATCCTGAGTCACCACATAGCAGGCCAAGCCCTCCAATGGGAAAATGAGAAGAGCATCCTCTATCAACTGCTGGGCCTGGGATGGTTGATATGAGAGAAGGTACTTTGACAGCTGGGTCCCAGACCTTGTAGGGCTTTAAAAGTCAATACTAGCACCTTAAATTAGGCCTAGTAATTTATGGGCAGCCAGTGCAAATCCTGCAAGACCAGTGTTACACGACTGTACATAGAAGCACCAGTCAAAAATCTTGTGGTAGCAACATTTCTTCAGACATTGATCATCTTCAAGGGCAACCCCATGTAGAATGCTTTTAGTAATATAAATATGAGATTACAAGAGATTACACCACCATGACAAGGCTATCCCAATCCAGGAATGATTGTAGCTGGCACACCAGCCAGAGCTGATACTATTCACATCATCACTGAAGCTACTGGAGCCTTGAATGACATTAGTGGATCCAGAAGTACCCCCAGACTGTGGATCTCCTCCTTCAAGGAGAGCTTAATTCTGTTCTAGGACATACAGTTCCCAGACATGGGAACCAGCCACATGTAGCGCCTTTCTCTTGTAGGGATTCAGATTCAGCTTGTTGGCCTTCATCTGACCCATTGCTGTCTCCATGCAATAGTTCAGTACCAGCATAACTTAATCAGGTTTAGACAGAATATTTATGTATTTATTTTACAAATTTTATTTACCGTTTGATTGTAAAAACTGTTCTACAAAGGACATTAAAATTATCAATAAAACAATTAAAAACAAGTAATTAAAATATTTTAAGACAAAACAACAAACTAAAAAGATTAAAACACATCAGCATCTATGTGTTTGTATAGGCTTGCCTAAACAAGTTTTAAACAGGTGCTGAGAAGAACATAGTGAAGGTGCCTGCTTGATATCAATAGGCAGGGAGTTCCAATAGAGAAGTCAGGCTGGATATCATCTGTATATTGGTGGCCCTGAGCTCTAAATCTCCAGATGACTGCTTCCAACATCTTCATATAGATGTTGAATAGCACTGGGGACACAATAGAACCCTGTGGGATTCCACAACTGCTATGGGATCAAGCAGGAGTCACCCAGTGCTAGTCTCTGGAAAAAGTCCTGCAGGTAAAAGTGAAACTACTGCAACAAAATAGTTCCAACCTATTTATCCACTCCAGGGGGATACCATGGTAGATGGCATCAAGTGCACTCCACTTGTCCTCCAGAATCAGGTCATTAACCAGAGTGACCAAAGCTGTCAGTGCCAAAAACAGCCCTGAAGCCAAATTAAAATGGGTCAAGATATTATTTTGTAACTAAACATGCTTAGGATATTTTACAAACAATAGAATTTCCAAATCAAATATGAAATCCTAACATGTTATAGTGCAAGACCAAGACATTTTGCTGCATAAAGCAGAGCCCAAATGGTAATGCCTGCCATTGCTAGATGCAACAATTTAAACCAGCCTTGTAACTAAACCCATAAAAGTTACTAGCCTGCAAATTGTTTTTACTCACTTGTATTTTAAGATAGTGCTAAAAAATAAGAGTGTTAAAAGCAAGCTACTGATATTTTTTGCAGGCTGGAAGCCGTGAATGAGCAAAGGAGAAGCAGGTTTCTCCTTCAGCAGGTTTCTTTTTCCATGCTCACTATAGAGCAAGTGAAGATCCTTCCTCCACAGCCAGTACAGAGGCTGAGTGGGCTGGCTAAAGAGAGAAACCGAACACTCTGTCCTTTCTTTGTCAGTCTGCTCCCAAAGCAGGTCTGGAGGGAATTCCATCTACTCACTTGAGTGGAATTCCTGGGAGTCAATGGTTATTAGAGGAGTGGTTAAATACAAGACTGCTTTTTAAAGTCTTGCTGCACCATTCAGACATCAGTTCCGGTCTTATGTGATATCACTTATGACTGCTGTTAAGAATGGTGGCGCTGCAAACTGCAGTGTGAACACTTCTGCCCCTCCACCTGCACACTCCTCTTGCCACCTGTCTTGGCAAGCAGGCAAGGCAGCAGTGGCACCTTTATTGAATGAGTGGGTGGCCTATGCGGCGGTAGCAGCAGCCTGGGCGGGTGGGATGCCAGCCAAGGGAGTAGTTGTCTGGGGTTTCTGACCCCTTACCTTTTTGGGAGCAGGGTCCCAGTGGGGTCCCTATGTCTCCAGCATCCTATGAGCCAATCAGCGTGAAAGGTGAGTGTGTTAGCCACTGAGAAGACTCTTATCAGTAGCTAACGCTCTCCTCTTTCATGCTTATGGCTCCTAGGGACTCTCTTGTTGTGGAAGAAGGTATTGACAAGGATCTCATTCTCAACCCAGCAGCAAAAAAGGGGGGAGGGGTGTGACTGTGACTATAAGGAAGGGACCCTGCACTTCTGAATTTGCTGCTACACTACTGACGCCAGCACATGGCCTAGGCACAGTGTGCTGCAGTGATGTTTGTCCAGGAGAGGTGGCAGCATGGGGCAGCAGTGGCCAATGTGCAGCCTACATGCGCTGTGTGGTGGCAGTGCTTGTCTAGGGCGGTGACGGAAGCAGCAGTGACAGAGGAACAAGCAAGGCAAACAAGTTGACAAGGAGATTTGGGTTGGTTGGGGGATGGCAGGGACAGTAAGAGGTTGGTTGGTGAGTGCAATGAGCAGAAGGGGCAGAGCCCCCCCCTCAGTATTTGCATACTTTACTTGCCAGACTATTTTTTTGTTATTCCATAGCCATTTGGCTCCACTATTTACAATTCCTCCTCAACTACCTATGCATCCTGCCAACTGAGGATGACCCTTCAAGCATCTGTTAATGCACACTCTAGTCCAGGGCTTCCCAAACTGGTCCATGGACCATCAGCAGTCCAGAAGCTCATTCAGGTGGTTTGCAGCATGTCTGTGGATTTGTGGTTGAAGATCGGAGATGGCACATCCATTGTGTGGAATATTCATATTGATTGTTATTGCTTCTTTTATTTCTTATATTGTATTTTATTGCATAGTTTGAATTCTGTGGAATTGAAATTGCTACTACAGGCAAAAATAATAATTAAGTGGTCCACCAAGACCCTCAACAATTTTCAAATGGTCAGTGGGGAAAATAGTTTGAGAATGACCACTCTAGACTATAAAAGCTTTATGCCATAATAAACTTCTTGGTTTCAAAGATGCTACAGGTGATCTCTGACTTTTTTGCTGCAACAGACTAACATAACCCCCACTCTGTGTATAAATGTTGACTGAGTAGGGAGGGGACTATATTTATTTATTTATTTATTAATTCAGTTTATATACCGCCCCATAGCCGAAGCTCTCTGGGCGGTTTACAACCCAGGTTTGTATGTCTTTAGTGCTGTTCATATTGTTCTTACAAATGTAGGTGGATGCTTACTGGGGGTTGGGGACAGAGAGAGGGCCTGTTCAGTTGTAACATCTTTTGTTTGTGGAACAATTTCCCCAGTGAGGACCACCAGGCGTCTAAGCTAATGTCTTTTAGGTGCCGGGAAAAACTTTTATTTTCTCATGCTTTTGACCTCTGATGTGTATTCTTCCCCTGCTGTGATTGTTTTTAATTACTAATAAAATGTGTTTTATTAGTAACTGCAAACTGCTATGAACATTTTGAATTGATGAGCATAGAAAACGTTACAATAAATAAATACAAGTACAATTTTTAATGCTGTTAGTGTGTACATTTACACATACAATTGAATAATTACTTATTGTAAACAACTGGTGCCTAACAAGAAAAAGACATCACAAAAGGTCATAGTATGGATATTGTATTACCATTGATTTAACCCGATAGTCCCTTATTTAATGTTATTTTCCTCCATTAAAAAAACCCAACTCAGAGTTTGTGCACTCACGTACAATGGGATGATTCCACATAAGCACTGCATAAGGAACAGCTGTGGTAAAACAGATGTATGTGGCATGAGGAGGTATCCATGTGTCAATCTCCATGTTATCCTGTTCCCTGCTACTGGAGTAAATGAAAAGTGAATTACTTAAGCTAGGTCCTGTTGTGGTGTAGATTTCTGCCATGTTCATTGGTGTGTCTGTGCAAAAAGGGAGGCTTAGGACTCTAAGTAGATGCACTTCTTCCCTGTGCTGCCCACATCGTGCCCACAACTCTACCCCATTTTCTGGGATCTGTTGGCAGAGCTACTTAGCTGGCAGAGCCTTTCCACAGTGTTTGGAGGCATTTCCCTAGGATATTTTTCGTGGAGACAATTGTCTACTTCTGGTGATGTTGGGAGCCTCCTGCTTCATCCTAATCCCCTTCAGCCAATGAACCAGGGAGGAGAAGATTGCATTCCAAAAAAACCTAATTCCTGCAATGTTTTTACTAATAATATTTGAACTAGATATGAGAGAGAGAGAGAGAGAGAGAGAGAGAGAGCAATCCATCTTAAAACATACACATTTCACTTTAAATAAATCCAAACACTAGAACAAAAACAAACAGAATGGTGTTTTATTTACAGTATTAAATGTTTTCTTTGAAACTAATACATTAATACATTGTGTGAATGGAAAACAGCAGATTGGAAGTTACCAGTGAGCAAGAAGTGTGGAGCTTGAAAATCTATTACATTTCTAAAAGCAGCGTCTTGTCTTTAGTGCAAAGTTAGGCTCCCGTGTGGATAAGCCCAGTCACCATAAACAGAGAAGCAGGAAATGGTGCTAAAATGCTACAGAAATGCATGGAAGGATTGATAGAATTAACCTCTTCACTACATAGCACAGAACAAGCCAGCAATTACCGGTGGAGTAACGGAATGTTGCAGAGTAGTGAAATTAAGCAGTGGAGCATCTGAGTGAGCTTTGTGTGTCTGAATCCTTGCTAAATATTACACCTTCGCTGGAATTAGTCAGACTGAGACTTTAAGCTTCAAAAATAATAACTACTTTATTCTGGAAATACATACTTGATAGGAAAGAGTTCTACATCTAGCTAACTAGCTAAGTTAGAAACACAAACACTAACCCTAGTGTTTGCCTTCATGCTGTAAGGAGAGAGACAAAGAGAAGATGCCTTCTCTTCCTTTCAAGAGAAGGAAGAAGCTGGAAGATGTGGTCAACATCCTGAGAATATCAGTCTAACAGGAAAAAAGAGTCAGCAGGAGATCAAAGGACAGGTATAGCCTAGCAATCAGGAGGTCTCCTCTCTATCTACCCTTTTTAACCCTATGCAGCCCCAACCCACCAGTTCGAGCTGAACCACATATTCCAACAGGGAAAGGGAAAAAGCCAACCACGATAGGCTATTACAGCACTTTTGCACACATTTATGAAATTAGCAACTGACATGTTTACCTTCACCTATACTGTAGTGTGTCCCATTTGCAGCAGTTGTTAGGTAAGAAATAAGTTGTGATGGCCAATGGACAACAGAAGATCTTGGTCTTTGAACAGGTTTCCAGGTAAAAATATCATTTTATTAACTCTGCTTTAATTTGTCTTATCCATAAAATATATTTGGACGTGAAATATAGGCTTGAATATAGACTTGAAATATAGAGCTCAGGCCTGCCTGCAAGTCACACCTTAGAGTCTGTATGTGTGCACATATGCATATGCTGGTTAAGTCAGTGGAAAAGTCACTTTACACGTGCTTAAATACACTTACTTAAGAACATAAGAACATAAGAAGAGCCTGCTGGATCAGGCCAGTGGCTCATCTAGTCCAGCATCCTGTTCTCAGTGGCCAACCAGGTGCCTGGGGGAAGCCTGCAAGCAGGACCCGGGTGCAAGAACACTCTCCCCTCCTGAGGCTTCCGGCAACTGGTTTTCAGAAGCATGCTGCCTCTGACTAGGCTGGCACAGCACAGCCATCATGGCTAGTAGCCATTGATAGCCCTGTCCTCCATGAATTTGTCTAATCTTCTTTTAAAGCCATCCAAGCTGGTGGCCATTACTGCATCTACTACTTCTTTATTATTTCATATAATTAGTTCTTCCACTGAAACAGACTCTGTGGCAAAATCACAGTGAGCCCTGACTCAAAAGAAGCTTTGCTGGTGCAGTCAAGGTAAGGCTGAATTGCAGCCAGGGCTCAACCTCTCAGCCTGTTTTTCAGTTCCAGATCCTGGTCAAGGGAGACAGAAGTGCTAATAAGAAGAGGGTGACTTTTAAGAGTTTTTTCACATAGGTGTTTTAAACTGTCTTTGAGCCTCTCTTGAAAGGGTTTTTTTAAAGGAAGCATTACTGCGTGTCCATTTTTTTTCATTCACATGGCTTGCACATGGAAGCCTCTCTACTATGCATACACCGTGATTAGAATTGAGGCGACATTGTTTCAAACTTAAAAAACAAACAAACCCAGGGAGTGAATACAGCCTTTCAAATGCATATACACAAGTTACTAGCCTAGCAAAATTCTTACTAGCCTACCCATTCATGAGTTAATACATGAGTTAAAAAGCAAATTAAATTTAAAAACTACTGCTTATGATCCACATCCTACTGTAGCAGAATTCTTACGAAAAAAAGAATGAAGATACAGAGAACCAGATATCACAGTGTACAGGGAAAGAGATTTTGTTAAGACATCTCTTCAGAAAGACTGGTGGTTTGTAATAACCCTAAGAATTATTGTGTAATGTACTCCTCTGTTCTACTGATTCTGTTCAATTTCACTAAAATTTTATATCTCTAGTCAGAGTTTCTGTGACTTCCCATCTGAATCTTGGTTCACTGATTACATTTTATGTGGCCATTTGTGTCCACTGGATGTCCAAAAGCTGGACTGGGTGGCCATTTGGACACACAACTATTACTTTAAAAATGCCTTGTCTCTTGAACTAGTTATCACTTGGTCAATGCTAGGAGGAAGAGGCTGAGGCCAATCAGCAGTGCTGCAAAGTAATTTTAACCCCTGGACTGCATGGTTTTATTAGAGCCACCTTTTGATGGGCATGTGTATTACCTCAGTTGTGAAGCATAACATTAACACCTTTCTCTGTCCCTCTCTGTTGCCATTAGATGCTTTACAACTGCTTCAGCACTCCTGATGAGGTAACAGCAAACACACACACACACCTAGAGCACAAATCTGTTTGCCAACCATGATTTAAAAAAGAGATAAATATTCTGAGCTTTGCCATTTCACATTTGCAGGTTACTTAAATCATTGCACCATCACAACTAATTACAGGAATAAAATGGAGTTTGCTTCTGCTCTGGTACTAAACACAGGTGGGAATAGCTTTGTTGTACAAAAGGATAATATATGTTTAAAGTATAACTAATACAATGAGTATATGCAACCATGTACACGCCAAGTCAGCTGGTCAGACTATGAAATGCTTTTTTTAAAAGGCAAAGAAAAAATGCTATGGTGGCGACCAGCATCATCCCCGTCCTGGGCTCCTACTGGGAGGAAGGGCGGAATATAATTCTAATATAAATAAATAAATCATTCCCAGGCCGGCCCCAAATGCTGCTGCCCCTATCATCTGTTGCTCTCTGGCGGTTCTGTGGGGTCCGCCAGCGCTGCCCCCCCCCCCGACTTCAGCCCGAGGTTCATCCCTAGTTGCACCACTGAGGTCAAGGCAGCCTCTACATTGCACGCTGCAAATGATCCAGCGCAGCCTCCCGTGTGCAAAACGCTCATGGTGCGTGCCCAGAATTTGCTGGAGGTGCCACTGCATGCACGCCGACGGGAGCTTCTCATTCAGGGGTGTGCACTTGCCACACAGGCTTGAATTAAAAAAAAAAAGCCAATGACGGGAGGGGCCACAGCTAGGTGAGCGGCCCACCTGCTTTGTGTGTGGGAGGTTGTCGATTTAATCCTCGCGAGTGGCGTCTCCAGCCAAAGGACGTCTGATCTGATGCAAGTAGACAACCCTGGGTTACGTGGAGACTTGTGGGCTGCATCGCCATAAGGCAGCTTCCGATGTGGCTCGCATCCCTTTCCTTTCAGAAATGATTCAGTTACGTTTTCTGAAGGGGTGGGCCCGGGAATGTGTGGTCGCCCCCCCAACTGAACAACCGCCATGCCGGTCGAGTCTCCTTTCACTGCCGGCCTCCGACAGCGCCAGCGAGCTTTCTTTGGGTCCCCTCGAGCTCGCGCGCCGAGGCCAAGGGGCGGGTAGCAGCGGCGGCTGCAGGAGCGCGAGGTAGTCCTTCGTAACACTCTCGCACCACCGCCGCCCTCCTTCGGCTTTCCTGGGGCCAGCAGCTGCTCGGTCTCCTGCTGCTCCTGCCGCCTGGTTGGCTCGCTGCGCTACATTCTCGAGCTCGCGGCTGCCTAGTGAGGCTGGGGAGCGCCCCGCACGTCAAAGAGCCGGCGTTTGCTTGCACAAACCGAGGCAACCCTGGCTCTTGGGGAACCTACCCTGTGCGTGCCACACGCATGTGCAAACGAAGAGTCGGGGCTCGGAGCCGCTACCTCGGCGGGCATGAAATGTGCGCTCCTCGGGCTGGCGAAATCTCCCAGCAAGAAAGGCGCCGGTGAATGGCCGAAAGGTGAGCGGGAGGAGGAGGAAGGAGAGCCGGCCGACGCCAGGAGCCCCAGGCGCTGCTTGCCCAGCATGCTGAGGAAGGTACGGCTCTTGTCGCCCCTCTACGCCCGGTTGGCAGCTGTGCCTCTCCTCGCCCCCCACCCCCGGCAAGGCTTCCTGTTCGGAATTGGCGCGCTTCTGGACAGCGACATCTGGGAGCCTGGTTTGGTGGAGACCCAGGGAGGGACGGAGGGAGTGCAGCAGCTTACTCCGTGCGGTTGTCCCTAAAGGCAAATGAAGCGGGGGGGAGGATTGCAACTCGTTCCTGACAAGGAGGGTACACTTGAAAAACCAGAGAGGGTACATTTTTATGGGGGGGGAGAATACCCATTTGAAAGGACGCTTTTGTATTGGTCCTCTGGTATCTTGCCTGCCTAGGGGGGGCTGTTTGTTTCAAGGGACAGCGTGCCCCAAGCCTAGCCGAGCGACTCTGTGGATCGTACGAAAGCCGTGTATTTGCCAAGAGCCTGGAGACCCCGCGCCTTTTTATTATTTATTACCCGCACTAGACGGATCTGTTCTCCTAGGTGTGTTGCTAGATTTGGCCGTTAGAGTGCGCTGTGTCCCAAGACTATGTCCTAGTTTCCTTACAGGGGGAAATGTTTGGGTTTCCGGGTTCAATTATTCCGCCTCAAGTGGCTCTTTTCTCTGGGAAATCAATGGCAAGATTCTCATAGACTTCAGTTGTTGTTATGTGCCTTATGGCGACCCTATGAATCAGTGACCTCCAATAGCAACTGTCGTGAACCACCCTGTTCAGATCTTGGACGTTCAGGTCTGTGGCTTCCTTTATGGAATCAGTCCATCTCTTGTTTGGCCTTCCTCTTTTTCTACTTCTTTCTGTTTTTCCCAGCATTATTGTTTTTTCTAGTGAATCATGTCTTCTCATGATGTGTCCAAAGTATGATAACCTCAGTTTCATCATTTTCACTTCTAGTGACAGTTCTGGTTTAATTTGTTCTAACACCCAGTTATTTGCCTTTTTCGCAGTCCATGGTATGCGCAAAGCCCTCCTCCAACACCACATTTCAAATGAGTTGATTTTTCTCTTATCCACTTTTTTCATTGTCCAACTTTCACATCCATACATAGAGAATAGGAAGACTATGGTCTGAATGATCCTGACTTTAGTGTTCAATTATACATCTTTGCATTTGAGGACCTTTTCTAGTTCTCTCATAGCTGTCCTCCCCAGTCCTAGCCTTCTTCTAATTTCTTGACTATTGTCTCCATTTTGGTTAATGACTGTGCCGAGGTATTGATAATCCTCAACAAGTTCAATGTCCTTGTTGTCAACTTTAAAGTGACATAAATTTTCTGTTGTCATTACTTTAATCTTCTTGTCATTCAGCTGTAGTCCTGCTTTCGTGCTTTCCTCTTTAGTTTTCATCAGCATTTGTTTCAAATCATGACTGGTTTCTGCTAAGAGTATGGTATCGTCTGCATATCTTAAATGATTGATATTTCTCCCTCCAGTTTTCACACCTCCTTCATCTTGGTCCAATCCCACTTTCCATATGATATGTTCTGCGTATAGATTAAACAGGTAGCTCACACCCTTTGTAATTGGGAACCAATTGGTTTCTCCATATTCTGTCCTCACAGTAGCCTTTTGTCCAGAGTATAGGTTGCGCATCAGGACAATCAGATGCTGTGGACCCCCATTTCTTTTAATGCATTCCATAGTTGTTCATGACAGTCAAAGGCTTTGCTGTAATCTATAAAGCACAGGGTGATTTTCTTCTGAAATTCCTTGCTCCGTTCCATTATCCAACGTATGTTTGCGTTATGATCTCTGGTGCCTCTTCCCTTTTTAAATCCAGCTTGGATGTCTGGCATTTCTCACTCCATATATGGTAAGAGCCTTTATTGTAGAATCTTGAGCATTACTTTATTTGCATGGGATATTAAGGCAATAGTTCTATAATTACTGCATTCCCTGGGATCCCCTTTCTTTGGAATTGGGATGTATATTGAACGTTTCCAGTCTGTGGACCATTGTTTAGTTTTCCATATTTCTTGATACATTTTTGTCAAAATGTGGACAGATTCAGTCTCAGTAGCTTGTAGCAACTCTATTGGTGTGCCATCTGTTCCTGGTGATTTGTTTCTTCCCAGTATTTTAAGAGCAGCTTTCACCTCACATTCTAAAATATCTGGTTCTTCATCATACGGTACCTCCATGAATGAATCTGTCATCCTGGCATCTCTTTTATAGAGTTCTTCAGTGTATTGCTTCCATCTTCTTTTTATTTCATCTCGGTCAGTCAGTATGTTCCCTTGTTGATTATTCAACATCCCTACCCTTGGTTTAAATTTCCCTTTCATTTCTCTAATCTTTTGGAATAGGGCTCTTGTTCTACCTTTTTTGTTCTCCTCTTCTATTTCTATATAATAACTATTGTAATAGTTCTCTTTGTCCTCTACTAGTTGCTGTATTGTTTCATTTAGGGTTCTAACCGTGTTTCTGTCACCTTTTGCTTTTGCTTTCTTTCTCTCTTTAACCATTTTAAGAGTTTCTTCAGTCATCCGCTGAGGTCTTTGAGGTCTTTTTGCATTCTTCCCTGATAAAGTCTCTGACTTCACTCCATAGTTCTTCTCTGTCAACTATTTATTTATTTATTTAAAATATTTCTATCCCGCCCTTCTACCCTATAATAGGGCACTCGGGGCAGCTTACAAAATCAAAATCAAACATGTACATAATAAAATTGTAAACAGTAAAATCACAAAAACATTAAAATAAATTAAAATATATAAAATACAATTAAAATACATAAAATACAACACACACACACACACACACAGATGTATACATATATACAGGGATTGGTACTAAAGGGACTACAAAGGTAAAATTTAACATAGAAGGCATAAAATCAGTGCCAGGCTCTACCTTCAGTCCCTCCCAAAGGCTCTCCGGAACAAGATCGTTTTCAGAAGTCTCCGGAAAACCAACAGGGAGGGAGCAGAGCGAACTTCTTGCACTTTATCGTGCAAGATGGCCTTCTGTTACATCTGATAAAGTGGACTCATAGAATCATAGAATAGTAGAGTTGGAAGGGGCCTATAAGGCCATCAAGTCCAACCCTCTGCTCATTGCAAGAATCCAGATCAAAGCATTCCTGATAGATGGCTGTCCAGCTGCCTCTTGAATGCCTCCAGAATGACTCATTCTAATGGAAGTCCTATTAGATTAACAACAAACTCTGAAAGTGCATTTAGCATATATCAGAGTAATTTCTACTATCCCGGGATACTCTCCCTCCCATCTCCAGTTAGTCCTAGCTCTGAGCATTCACAGCCTCTTCAAAGTTTCATTATTATAACTATTTCATTACACAGAAGACACATAGATATATTAACTTTCATTCTGAAATTACTCAAGGAAAATGATTTACAGAAAATGTATACAATGGTCAAATAATGGTGAAGATTTTATGATTTAACAGCTGGTATGCTCCCACAGAAAAGAATTAGCATTGAATCTGTAAAAACTAGAGTCAAGATCTGAAACACATCTACCATGGGCTCAATGGCTCAGTTCAGACATAATGCCAACTCATAGTATACCATTGTGTGACCTTCCCATGCTTTACTTCCCATCTATACTACTTTTGCAGCAAACCATAGTTTATTGATTGATTTAATTTATATCCTGCCCTTCCTCCTGCAGGAGCCCAGAAAGGGAGACACATTGTGAAATCCCCACCCACCTATCCCTGACTTCCTGCAGCTGATGAGGCGGATGTCTGCCTCTATACACTGTATAATATACCCTTTGTTTACACATGTACAGAGGCTACTCAGTGCTTCCCAATCTTTGTGTGCACTATTTTCACTCACAGTCTGGGCACTCCACAGTATCCCACCCTTATCTCTGGGTGATCCTGGATACCCCAAACCCACTGTAGATATAGTTATTGCTAGATTGCATGTGAGGCAATCCTTTCCTTCAAGGGATACCCTTACAGTAGAAATGTTGCCACCAGTTTCAGAATGAAACACTTTTATAGTATTTGCTGAGATACACTAAATTAAGGGTTTTAGTTTCAGTATGATTTGTTTATTCACCACTTCCCTGACTGATGCTCACTTGTGATATGCAGTAACCAAGCATAGGCGTGAGTATGGAACAATAAAAAACCAAACTGATACTCTTAAGTTTAAAGCCTCAAACCTGTTCCTTATTTGATCTTTATATTCTTCGGAGATGTTATTTAAATTGCATTTTGGCATTATGATTACTTTGTTGTTGTTCTTTAGCTTTACTCTGATTTTCAATATGACCAGTTCATGATCTGTAGCACTGTCTGCTCCTGGTCTTGTTTTTGCATAAAGTATGGAACTTCTCCATCTTCTGCTACCAATTATATAATCTTTTTGATTCCTATATTGACCATTTGGTGATGTCCATGTGTATAGTCATCATCTATACATCTATATAGACATCTATAGCACTGATTTTGTTTCCAATGTGCTCTGGAGTCTGGCATATGTTACTATTATGGAGACCAACCTCCTGCACTATATATGCAGTGGGGCTGGCACCCTCCCCATCTGTTCATACCACTACTTGAGAAGGCCATCCTGGGCTGCATGAAGTTCATTGTGCGCTTATTATATTTCTGGAGTGATCTGTGCTGTCAAAACCACCAGCATTGGTAGCTGATGATGTCTGGGTGAGCTGAAGCATCATATGAATTTATATGCTATATAGAAGACTGGGTGGGGGTGGGTGGGGGAGACTTTTCTGCTTGCTTCTGCTGTGATTTGTGAAGTGGGAATCCTAGATCTTACTTATGGTTTTCTTATTTGTAACATTCAAATGGAAGCTGCTATAAAATGTTGCAGTGTGGAGTGCTCCTGTTTAGGGTGCCGGTGAGCTAGTCACTTTTTCTTCCAGGATACTCGATTCCACTTTCCTTGGTTTCCTGGTTTTTCCACATTCCAACAGACACTCTGCATTTTGTGGCCTCTGAACATTGGGCTGTTTTGAGTTTTGGTGGTACTGTTGTTGTCGTGCGTGTGGTTTTGCCTTTATTTACTCTAAATATTTTTGTACTTCTGTAGACCTCAGGTTTCCCTCAAGCATGCTGATACCTCCCTGTTGTTTTTCAGTGGTCCCATTTTAATCACAGTCCCGTCTGCATTCAGCAGCTGAGTTTGCTGCTACAAGAGTGATAAACCAACTCATTCAAAATTAAAATTTCCTAATATTGAACTTTTGACAAAAGGATAATATTAAGGCTGATCAAAAAAGCACTTTGCATGTAAAAGGGAAAAAAAACCCTGCTACTCTGCTATTTTGAGATGAGGTGCACCCTGTTTTGAGATGAGTCCTAAAACCAGGGAATGTCCATATACTCTATGGAGCTGAAGAGTCCAACAAATATAGGTAACAGCTTATGTTCTGTGATTCTCAGGTGTCTTGAAATAAGAAAATGTCTCAAAATAAAGTATTTGCCAACGGTTCTGGAAATAATTTGTAGCTTCCAGCAAGGAATTTGTTTGCCTCAGCCCTCAGGCATGGCTCATTGCATAGGTGTCCCCCCCTTTTTTTTTCTCTTCATCTGGCCTTGGGAGCTGAGGAAACCTGTTAAGGTCAATGTAATTTTCTGTTATTTCCATGATGCCTCTAATTTGATCATTGTAGCTGATACTGTGTTGACCTGACTCAGCCCCCAACCCTCTCTTTCAGTTGTGTAAGATCATTTTCAGTTGTGCCTAGTTAAAGAGCACTGAGATGTGAATATAGCAAGTGCAGTGATTCACATAACTATGAAATATCATGGGACCTGGTAGGTAGGATGGCCAGATGCAAAAGCAGGTTCTGAAATTGCTTCTTCTGTGCAACTCTTGAAGGTGCACGTGCCCTCTGTTCTTCTGCCTTACTGGTAGGTTATCCAGTCCAAGCCTGCTAAGATAGGAGACTCTAAACCTAATGCATCTGAACTGATATATGCCGAGCAGTTTCCCTAAAATTCTCTAGGGAGGAAAATTCAGAATACCTTAAGTGACCCACTGATAAACAGGATGCCTGGAGTCAGTTTGGGGTACAACATAGCACAGAAAAATGAATACTGATTGAGTTTTGTTATTAAAAGGTCTGAGAAAAAATGAAGTGAAGAAATGTGGAAAAGCCTAACCAAGAGAGGAGTTGAGTTGGGTTGTATTGAACAGGATATTAGAAACTGAATTGTAGCATCACTAGAAGGTATTTTTGATGCCTTCACCATTATAGTTTAACAAACTGCCTTTGAGCATTCCAAGACAGTTCCAGCACTGTTATTTCATAGGCTCTTCTGTCCCTTGTTGGTGAGGAACATGAGAGTTAGTTAGTTAGTTGCTTCCACCCCTTTTTTGTAATGTAGATTTGTGTATATGTCACTCTTATTATGGGCCTCCACAATGTTTGCGGTAATCAATCTGGCATATAATATGTAGCCAAGAATACAGCAGAAATTCAATGCCACCCTTAGTCTTTATATTTGTAGTAGCTGTATGTGCTCCATCTTGCAATTTCTATTTGAAAAATCTAAATTCCATTGTGCTGCATGAAATGGCTATAGCAATATATAATTAAACCTATGTTTACCTTGCAGCTTATTTCATACTGGTGCTAGTTAGAGGAAAACTGAAGAGATTTGAATTAGTACTGTTCAACATAGGCACTCTGAAATCAGCAAGAAGGGTACAATTGTATGGAGCCACTCTTCTGATCTGAAACATGATTGATTAAAGTTGCCTGAGATTGTTTTGTGTTGGGGTTTGTGATGATCCTGTATTAGTGTAAATAGGGTAAGTGCTGTTTGTTTAGAAGATACATGGTAAGTGGAGTGAACGAGGAGGGGGAGTGAATGGGCAGTAGAATGCTGGATGATTGGCTGAATGTTTAAAATGGCTGACAGTATAAATGAAAGGATGTCAGGTAAATCTGGGTGAATGTGGTGTGGATGTGTGTGGACGTGTGTGGACTTGAGAGGGTTGTTTTGGTGGGTTTTGAGAGGAGAGGGTGGAGTTCGGATTAATACTAAGACCAGTACCTCAGGAATAGATGTAACCATATGCTTAAGTGCCTTTTAAAGAAATCTTGTTATCTCTGTTATATAATAAAATACTTAATTTGGTTTACCAAAGGCCTGATCCTTGGCTGGGGTTCCACAGACCAGAAGGGAGGGTGAGGTAAATAACCAAGGCTGAAGAGTGACAAATGGTGGCAGCGGGTGAAGGGAAGAATATAACACCACAAGTATTCAGAGCAAACCAGAATTATAAGCAGTCTGAGTAAATCAAAGGGATTGGGACAGCTTAAGCACGCAGTCACAGAGGTAACCTAATTGAGGGAGACTCAGGCCGAGTCTCTGGGACTACTGGTTATAGGACGTGACTGGTGGTGCTGCCTAGCAGGGGGATCTGTTGAGATCTATGCTAGAGCGGGGAGAGACACCATATAAAAAGACAGTCCGGACTGGTGGAGTCCCTGGTGGTGCCTAGAGACAGGCAGTAACCACGAGCAGGTAGGAACCTGACAGGTAGAGCCAGGGAAGGGCGTCACAGGGTTCAACAAAGCCTTGTATCTATCAACCCCCTCATTCCTGCGTTTGCTTCGTAGTAAATCCTGTTGACATTGAATCAATTTGCTTCCCAATAAATATCTGTTTAAGGCTGGAACTATAAGGTAGTGGAACTTTCAAATCTACAGCTGAAGCCTCTTCTCAGTATTTGCTTTTAGTTGCCATGGAATCCTGTGCTTAAAAGTAATGTTAGTTGCAGGCTCTGAGTCAGTCTTGTAGCACATGCTATTGTTTATGGCACCAGCAATGCTTAAGTAAATGAAAGGGTTGTATTTCTAGGACTTCAAGTTAGCTGCAAAGCATATTTTTGTATATTATACTAAAGCAGAGAAGAGGCATTGACATTAGCTACCTGGTTTCTTCAATGAAGGCAACTTGTCTTTGCCTTTGCTGAGCCAAATAATAAGGTCTGAGAAACAGCCTTGAGCTATCTTTAGGGATGGTTGATGTGTGGCAGTTCTGCCTGCATCTGTTGTTTGTTGTGTAGCTATGAATTATTTCACTGCCATAACATCTCAGACTGGAAGATATTTTATTAGATAACACAACTTTTCATTGCTCGCTTTGTGTAAAACATATGCTTGTCGTAATAATGGTTTTACAACAGAGAAGCACAAGGTATCTTTTCATTAAAGGTGGTTAGTAGAAAGATGAAGAAATTACTGTTAAGATGGGTGGCAGATAAGTTGGGATCTTCCTTCACAATGGCATTTTTAGCACAGAGAATGGTGGCATAGAAATCCAGGGTTTATGAAATTTAGTGGTGTTTGCACTGTTGACATAGATGGACTTTGAAGTGGGTCATCCATTCATTTTACAGGTGTCCTCACATGTGGATAATATGGGTAGGCTAACGCATGATTAAAGGTGGGTTATTCTTTGGTTAAGTCATCCTTTATTAACCTGGTGCCCTTCAAATGCTTTGGACTACAATTCCATGGTGGCTAGGAATGATGGACGCTGTAGTCAAAAACAACTGGAGGGCACCAAGTTGATGAAGTCTGGGTTAAGGGCTTGCCTTGTCTAGCTTAATGGTTAAGCACTAGGCAGCCCATTTAATGGAGTTCAATCATTATGGCTAATGTGTGTGGAATTCTGGAGCAAGAGGATATGTGGGAGAGCACTTGTACCCTCTTCTCTCCCTTGGTGCTCTGACAAATCGCAACTTGTACTTGAAATTTAAGATTTCCAGTGGGATGCAATTTCATGAACATCCTAATGATACTGTTCAGAGATGCTGCCATAAAAATACCTGACTCTGCAGCTCCCTCATCTCATTTGATTGGCTGAGAATTCTAACATTCCAGTCTCTTTCTAGGTTCGCTTATTGAATCATTTTCCATTCTGGTACTCACTGACTTCAAGAATCCTCTAGGGGGCTTTTTACATTCTTACTGCTTCAGTACTTTTTCTTTCTCAAATTCAAAATAAACTTTCAGTGTTCCAGTTTAAATTACCTTTTACTTCTAATCCAGCCATGCATTCAAGCTGTATCGTACCTAAAATATATTACACCTAGTTGATAACTGATTCTGGAAATATCTTCATGCAAGGGAATGTCATTTTGACAATTTTATTTATTTATTTATTTGATTTATATCCTGCCCTTCCTCCCAGCAGGAGCCCAGGGTGGCAAACAAAAGCACTAAAAACACTTTAAAACATCATAAAAACAGACATTAAAATACATTAAAACAAAACAACTTAATTTTTTTTAAAAAAAAGCTTTGAAGACATTTCTTTTAAATGATTAAAAAAACCCATTTTTATTTTTATAATTTTTTTAAACAATGATTGTGTGTGTGTGTTTGTGTGAGGGGAGATGTTCAGGTGATGACTCTTATGGCATGATATAGGAAATATCTAACTAGTGTGCACATATATTTTGCATTTGGTCCGTTATAGCGATATGCTATGGAAAGATGGTGAAAAAAGAGAAGAAACTAACACTCTTCACAACCTATCCTCCTTTTAATAAGAACTGTGCTCTAATGTTTTAAGGACATCTGTTGTACTTGGTACTAAATAGCAAATGCTGTGCTTGAATGTTTCAGTTTTGAAGTTGAAAATTCTTGAGCCTCCCTTCCAATGTAATCACAATAAAGCCACACTTTGAAGAATGTTCTGATGCTGTGCTGGTTGTCCGTGGACATTACTGGGGTGAAGGGAGGGTTTTGGGGAAGACATTTCATGAAAAAATACATTACCCTTTTCATGTACTGGTTCCAGTTGCTTCTTCCACTGTTGTGTAGCATAATTCTATTTTTTAAAAGCATGGGCTTTTTCCTCAGTTGATCCTAGCCACTCAGATATCCCTAGAGCAATATGGTCTCATACTTTCATTTAGTCAGATTTGGTAGGATTGTATTATAAAGCCAAACTGGAGTAAGGACAGACAGCATTGCCTTCACTCTTGAAAAGCTTTTGATGATATCACACACTCATTTAGCCTGCCACTAAAGGCTCCTGGCTAAACTTAGCAGTCCTGGTACAAGAGGGCAGGTCCTTTTATGGGTCAGTAACCCAGTAGTATGTTACTGATAAACTATACAGGTAATTCATTCAATTTTTGTAATATGACAATACCGAGCTACTTTATTTTCTATTTTATATATATCCAAAGACAATAAAGGCCTTAAATCAGTATTATTATTCTTTTTAGCAAAATCAATAGAATTGCCTTTGAGGTTTTAAAAAAATGTTGTTTTGTTTAATCATGCCACCTAGGGTTGCCAGGCCAGAAGCATCCCAAACCCTGAGATTTCAGGGTCGGACGGGCCCTATTGACGTTATGGGGCAGGCTCTAGTGATGTCATTAAGCATGATACATTAAACACCACAGTTGCTTGGAGCATACAATTCAAACAAAAACATTTCTCTGATTGGAAATTAAGATAGATATCTTAGCTAAATGAGTTAAAGATATCTAGCTGAAGTAATGAGATCATTCCTTCTCACCTGCTTAGGGAGCCTGGGTATGGAACATTTAATCTAGCCTACTTGCTTTCAGCAAGAAGGGTTTAAGTGCCCTCAGGCCAGGCCAGTCACCAGAAGGCCATTGTAGGAAGAAAGGAGCCTATTGTCTTGGAGGTGTTAGATGGGAGCACTCAGGAATAAAGATGGATGCCCCTAAAGGCTGCAATCCTAAGCACTAAGAGACTAAGCCCTATAGAACTCAATAGGACTTACTTCTGACTAGATATGGTTTGGAATGTGCTGTTGGTAAAGATTGACTAGGGATCCTGTGCAAAGATATTGATATTCAAGCAGAGTTGGAAACCCCCTGCCTGGAATGTCCACTATTGGGCAAGAAACAAACTGTCATGCAATCAATAAGGTGCATCATCAGTGGGTTTAAGGGGGTTGAGCTGAGCGCATGGAACCACTGTTGTTGCTTCTATGCATGTAAGGGAGTGGGGTTAAAGGTAAATGAAATACAAATATGAAAAGAAAAACAAAAGACGGGATGATTTCCTAAATGCAATACATACCAACCACAATAAGATTCCTATGAGTAAGGCAGAAAATTCCACATCCCACAACCAGTCACGATTCCTAACCTGACTAAAAAAAATGTGGCAGCTAGTCAGCCAAGGTCACAGAAATCCCCATGCAGCAGATCCTGACCCAGGACTGCAGTTAGGGCTGAATGCTGTGGCATGATTGCTGACATGAGTGAGACCCTATCAGCTTATAATACCTCTGCTCTGAAATCTGCACTGGTTGCTGATTTGCTACCAGGCCAAGTTCAAGCTGTGTTTTCCATGTTACAGGCGCCACATAGTGCTCTTGTAAGAAATGAATCCTTTAGTGTGGCGGCACCTACATTTTGAAACTCCCTGCCTATTTACGTTATGCAAACACCTTCATTGTACTCTTTTCGTCACCTGCTAAAAACATTTTTGTTTAGGCAAGCCTACCCAGACATGGAGAAGCTATTGTGTTTTTCATCTGTTTTTAATTCATTGTTGGTTTTATTATTTTAAATGTTTTTAAATACCTGTCTTACACTGTTTTTGCCAACAATTTTATTAATTCCTTCTGTACACTGAGGTTTTTTTTACAATAAAGTAGTATATGAAAATGGAAATGGACTGCCTTCAAGTCGATTCCGACTTATGGCGACCCTACAGATAGGGTTTTCATGGTAAGCAGTATTCAGCGGTGGTTTACCATTGCCTTCCTCTGAGGCTGAGAGGCAGTGACTGGCCCAAGGTCACCCAGTGAGCTTCATGGCTGTGTGGGGATTCGAACCCTGGTCTCCCAGGTCATAGTCCAACAGTCTAATCACTACGGCACACTGGCTGTCAAAGCAGTATATAAATGTTGTAAATAAGATACATAAATAAATTTTGGAGTCACTGTGGCCCTTGAGTCTCTTTTCACTTTTAGGAACAAAGGAATCTGCCTTATACCGACTCGGGCAATTTGGAACCATCTAGCATTGGCTCTCCAGGTTTCCAGGCAATAGTCTTTTCCAGAAATTGAATTTTGGACCTTTGCATGCAAAGCATATGCTCTACCACTGATCTACAGCACTTCCTCTGTTTTAAAAAAGTATATTTTAAAATAGTTCTTTTCAATTCACTAATGAATGCACATCATAACTAGGACATATCCACACCATTCATTTAAAACACATTCAACACACATTTGAAGCACATGTATCCCACCACAGAATCATGGGAACTATAGTGTAGCAAAACTACACTTCCCAGAATTCCTTGGGGGAAGTCATGCACTTTAAATGTGAGTTGGATGTGCTTTAAATGTATTGTGTGGCTCGACTTCATGTACTTTGCCTGCATGTAAATCGTTTTAATTACTTTTTTAAAATGGAAATGACCTATAATGTTTGCTGGGTGACCAAGGGCTACTCACCATCTCTCAGCCTAATTTGCCCCTCAGGATGAAAACAACAGAGAGGAACCATAACCACCCCAAGGTGGAAGAGCACACTTAAAATGCAGAGGAAATAATGTACAGCCGTAGTGTGAAATCAAATTCTTATTGGGACATAGCATGAAGAAATATTTATATAAGCATGACTATCAAAGATGTTTATTATTTACACAATCTGTAAAGATATTTGTAGTGCAGTCCTGTGCATGTTTACTCAGAAGCAAGTCCCAATGTATTCAATGGGGCTTACTTAAACAAGGAAGCGTGCACAGAACTGCAACCTTACCCAACCCCAAATTCAGAATCATGCCACTTTAAGCTGTTTTGCAACTGTTTATACTTGTTTTATGGTTACTGGATTTTTAATTGATTTATTTCTGATTATGAGCTGCCTTGGTTTCCAATTAGCAACCCTACCTCATCATACCATACCATACCCACTACCATATACACACACATTGGAGATGTAAAATACATACACCCTGTATAATAGTTTGTCAAAACCAGTTGGCTATTGCAGAACATTTAAAAAAAAATATCAGTATTAGTTTCCTACCAAATAAAAGCAGTGACATCTAAGTAAGCCCTGCCTAATTGTTTTAAAAAATAGGATTGGAGGGGAAGAGAAAGATTTACAACACAAACACAATCTCTTGCTATATTCACTCAAAAGTCCCATTAATTTACAGCACAATCCTAACCATGTCTACTCAATTCCACTGAATTCAATGGGGTTTACTCCCAGTATGTGGGATTAGCGTTGCTGCTTTCCTCCAAGTATAAGATTAAAGCTTCATATTGGGAAGGTTTTCAAAGCACTGCCCTCTTCAACAGCCCAGGAAAATTCAAACTTTTTTGACCTTTCATAATTAGAAAAGCATAACACATTGCAATGGCATTAAGATCTCCTGCATACAAAAGAGAGAAACTTTTGCTATTGATGAAAGCTATAAATTAACTGAGGTTTTCAGACAAGCAGAAAAAAACAGTTTTCTGGCCTTGCAGTTGGTTCTAGCTATTGCCTGGAGGTTAACAAATCCCTTGTCAATAACAACCCTGACTTCATTTACTGGTTACAAACCTAAAAGGGCAGGGTTAGAGCAGCCAGCTATGAGCTCATTTAACAGATGTTGCGGCGGGGCGGCAGCTGACGTTTTGGTGTATATCTTTTGAACCAGATCACCTAGAAACTTATTTTTTTAAAAAAATGAAAGCTGAAAGTCTGGAGTTTGAGGTGACTTGCATGGAGACCCAGAGAGGACCCCCAAAATCTGGAGTCTCCAGGCGAAAACCTGAGATCTGATAACCCTAATGGCCCTTGACATTTCACTGCCTGAGAATAGAAGCAAATGGTGCCCCCTTCTCGTGACAAGGTGCAAGGTATCCAGTGAAAACCAAATGATTTTGGTACATTAGGCAAAAAATTACACAATTACCTAACATTCTGTCCTTCCTCGAAGAAAAAAATACAATAATAAATTAAATAACAATATGCTGTCCTTTTATGACACCCAAAACCAGCTGCCTCTGTCCTCCTGATTGCAGAGGTGGCCCTGGGCCCTGAAACCAAAATCCACCAAGCTTTTCTTTTATATTGTATAAAGGAGATTGTATAAAGGAGTGCCGTTTAGTATTGGCCTTGGACTGGGATGACCTGTGTTTAAAGAAGCTCACTTGAATGGCCTTGAGCAAGGACTGCCCTTCCTTTAACTTGCTGTAGTGTAAGCAGAGCAACTGCTTTGTTGTAAATAAATCTATGTATCTTGAAGAAATACTTCAGGTCTTACATTAGATTAGAAAGGCTATAATCTTTATTTCCCATTGTGAAAAGAGTAGCAGGTTTCTGTTGGTATTTTAGTGATGTTTTCTAGTAAATATGTGTTGATAATAGCAGTATGCATAAATTAAATAACTTTGAAATGTTAGCTTGTACAGCATTATGACTACTTGGATAACTGTTTTTTCTTTACATCTTCATATATTGCTTTCAAAATACATTTTGGCACATGAAATGAAAACTGCAAACTATTTTGCAGTAAAATAGAATGCCATAAATATTTTGTTCCCGTTTTCCTTATTCTGATTCATACAACCACAATGGTGTATCTAAGTCATATGTGTCCTACAGTAATTTTCCATGTTTTTCCCTATGTGCCATTATTTGTGTTTTACTGGATCTAAGAATTATTTGAAAGGCTTAGTAGCTTATATCAGCTCACAGGGACAAGAAGGCTCTGGTTTTTTTGCAGTTATTCTCACAGAGTTAATTGCATCACTTCATAAATACATTCAGTGAGCTCAGGCTGAAATGTGACATTTTGTATTAGACAGTGCTAGTCTGGTGTCTCAGCAGGCACATGGACCCCGCTGCTCGGTAGGAATTGTAGGGTTGTGTCTCTCAGCAAATGTGTTTGGGTTTACTGCAGTGTTAGTAATTTCAAAGGGATGAAATTATATGTGTATGATTGGGCTTCCTTGCTTGTTTTGATAAAAGAAAAAAATAGGGTGTAGGTAGAATGAGCAGCAATAAACATTACAGAAAATATCCTTAGAGCTCCAAGCACAGTGCAAAGCCTTTCTGAACAGAGGAAAAGGACAGCTGAGTAGCAAGGGCCATAGGAAACTGCCTTATTCTGCGTGGATTTGTTGCACTAGGAGACAGAGTGCTATAATCCACTTTAATTGTGGAAATCTACAGTTCCAATTTGTGCCTATATTCCTCTTGCAAAATAGTGACAGTCTGGAGGCACCCATAGTTGTTTTCCAGTATTGCATATTGCATTACAAAACATTTTGTATTTTTCTACTCCCTTTGAAAATAGGAAGTTGAGCAGATGTTCACAGTTCAAATTGATAATTATGTTGTAAATGTACATACTATGTTTCATTGTGATCTCAATTTTCAAATTGGATTATATATTGTGTTGCAATTTTCAACCTTCCTGGCTTCAAAATAAGTGTAAAGGTCAAGGTGGTGTTTGAATCTGAAATGCACAATTGTGACTTGGAATTTTTATTTTAATATGTTGGTATTAAATATAGTTTGTTACAAAAATCTGCTTCCTGATTATGAGTATTTTCTAATTGATCAAAAAATATTTCCCATAAATTAATCAACTAGTGAATAGACTTTTTCTTTCAATATGTGACTGGGAGATCTAGAGCTCCTCTTACCTGACTCATAGCTTGCAACGCTATAACACTTCATTGCAAATTAGAAACTTTTTGGAGGAACTTTCATTTTCATTTGTCAACCCGCACTTAGACTGAATATAGTTTGCCAAAGTACTGAAAGTCGGAAGAACAGAACGAACAGCCCAAATAATTTAGGGCCTGATCACATAAAAGTAAATGGCAAAACTTGCATTTGGATTTGATTCAGACTTTAATTGCCAACAGTCACCAAAGAAGAAGCACTTAAAAGTATTAATGACACTTAAAGGAACCTAAGGTTTTCATGTCTGCTTTTTAAATTAAAAAGCTATTTAAACAATTTGCTAATGAGAATTTGTTGTTATATGCCTTCAAGCCGATTACGATTTATGGCGACCTTATGAATCTTTTTTGGACATATTCACAGGGGTAAAAGGTATTCAGAGGTGGTTTACCATTGCTTTCCTCGAAGCCTATGGCACCCGGTATTCCCAGGCAGTCTCCCATCCAAGTACTAACCTGCTTAGCCTGACCCTGCTTAGCTTCCAAGATCAGACAAGATTGAGTGTGTTCAGATTAATATATTAGGCTGTGCCTTGTATGCCTAAAAGTCTATCTACTATCCGTTGCCCCATCACAAACTATTACAGGGGTAGCCAACATGGTGCCCTCCAGGTACTGTTTGGTTACAACTTCCATCATCCTTTACTATTGACCATGCTGGCTAGGGCTGATGGAAGTTATAGTCCAACAACATTTGGAGGTCACCACACTGGCTACCTCTGATCTATTAGATCTGTTTTGCATATATGCATTTGTGTGCTCAGTTTGTACAGGAAGGGCACCCACAGGACCATTCACATTGGCTCCTAAACCTGTGAAATTACTTTTTCTTTAAAGCTTGCCAAAATACCCCCCATGCCATTCTGCTGCTTCCCAAAAGCTCATTTCAAAACAAAAACTTACAAAACTTTGTTACCAAATTCTTCCAAGCTACACAGGAAATGGATTGGACTGTGAAAGACCAAGCCAAATTGTGTTTGCATTTTTACAAATGTGTAGTACAATATCTCAGAGAGGAGGTCAGGTCTCCTGCTCCCCTGGTGCATTCACTATAGCTGCCCAATCTCCCTGCTTTTTAAAGTTTGATAGAAATATCTGTTGGCTATAGATATGTTCTTAAACTGCAAGGGTGTTTTGCCTATTAGTGAATATTTACTTGGACTTCAATGCAGTTGGGTAAGAAATAGGCAACAGGCTAAGAAATGGCTACTTTGGATTTGCTTTAAAGGCCTTTTTGGTGCCCAAGACAAATTTTGATTTGGCTTTCAGTTTTAGAATATTCTATATTTTTTCCTAGCCCTTGAGATGAGCTAGCTATAACTAAATAACTAATGCATTTTTGATTAACAGCTTGATTCACTTATGGCATGTGATTTAGATATTGTTGTGATAATTGCTGTAGGCCTATGGCAAAAGTATATTAAATTTGTATGACGCAAAGAAATCTTTGCCACAGCTAGGACATGTAAATTCAGGGTAGGAAGATAAACCCCTTTGGTTTTAAAAAGTAAATGAGAACACTTTTCTTACTCAGAATACTTAAATAAACTAACTATGCAAAAGCCATTATACTGTGTGCTTAATTCTGTTGTGTATGCAAGCAATATCCATTATATCCTCGAGGCTTCATGAATGACAATTTCTCTTTGCTAAGCAATCACTTTAATATGGTTAAACTGCTAAGCTGAAGATAAATTATTATTACACAATAATAGAACATCTGCTAAGACCCTTCTAGTAGTTCAGCAACAATAGAAGTGTAATTGAAGAGCTTTTCTTCATGAACATGAAACACTTTAAGCTGTGGTATGTGATTTTAGATACATACGATAAACAACAAACTCTCCTTTACAGAGAAAATATGTTTCAGGGTCTTTTTGTAATTATCTTTTATTCATTTTCAAAATTAACAATATTATACATACCTTTACAGTTACAATTACATTCAGTAAAATAAAACAGTATAAACTTAAAACTGACTGGGCAGGTGTAAAGTAAAAATCAGGTATCTCGTTACACCACATTGGAAGAGAACATTCACAAAACAAAATTAAAAACACATTTTTGCATAGTCCACATATTCTTAAAGGCTTTTGGCATGGGTTTTTCATTAGTTGTTTCATTTGTAAAGGTTATGAAACTCCACTAGTCTTCTGAGAAAGTCTCGTCCTTCTTTTGACCTGAGCGATACATAAGCATTGCTTTCATATCTCTGTGAGAGCTGTTACCCAGACCTTGTCATACTGTTCATGAACAGAGAGCCCACATAGTCTTTCCAAAATTTAGCTATCAGGATTCTTGCTGCCACCAATAAAAACCCAACCCTTTTTTTTTTACATAATATTGTCAAGAATAGCTAACTTTGGTCAAGCTGAAATGGGCCACCAGAGAGGATTCTGGGACCCCATGATTGCCTAAGACTCCCCGGGGGGGGGGGGGAGATCCGCAGCTCAGGGTTAGACAAGCAATTTACAACCTGGGCAGGGGGATGTAACTGATCCCTAGCTATTATTCCTTAGCTTCCTGGGATTAGAAATCAGGAAGAAGGGGGTGTAGATCAGAACACCTGGGTGAAACCGGATGGTTTCCTTATCTCCAAAGGCTTCAAAGGAGTAGACCCCTGCAGAGGTGGGAGATGACTGTTTGCTTCCCCCCCCCTCTTTGGTGACTGTTAAACTCCATAAAAAACGAAGGATAAACTTCCAAAAGAGTTCCCTATTTTCCATCTACTGAACCTGCCTGACATGCGAGAGAGAAAGCCTTTTGCAGGAACCGGGCTGATCTATTGTAAGTATAGGATCTTAGCTTAGAAAGACTTTTGTTGTATTCCTTTGTCTGAATTAAACCTCTCCCCTTTTGTCATGCCAATGTGCCTCGTGTAACCCATCTGTGGGTGAATATCTTTAAGGAAACTGCTGCTCTCTTTTGTAAATACCAACTCATTTACGTTTGAATAAATTCTCTTTTAAGTGTTGTGTATTGGATTGGAACTGAGGATTCTAAATCTAGTCCTTTGACTGCTGAACGCTACTGTTATTGTTAATTGACAAGGGTTAAACCCTTGGAATTCACATCGGGCTCTGAGGTCCCTTCCCTCAGAGAAAGGAACCTAGTCAGAAGGGTGGTGGCAGTTACTATGGAAGTAATTACTCCTGAAAGAGGGAGAGTTTGCCTGGGAAGCAGCAACCCAAAGGGGTGGGACTGTTCTTAGAAGCAAAGAGAACTAAGGACAAGGGACCCCAGGGGTTTTTCCTAGTAAACAGCTTTAACAATGCTAACTCTGGTGTTTTCATAACGAATTTCCAGAAATTTTAGCAATTTCCTGAAAAATCAAATCCCCAAATTATGACACTATTTCACATCCACACCACATGTGGATGAACGGCCCTGTTTCTCCACATCCCCTTCAACAAGCAAAAGTATTGTTTGTATACATATTTAACACTTTTAGGGGAGTGAGTAAAGAAATAACTTGCTCTAACTCGGGTAGCAAAGCTGTGGCCCATTAGGGATGATGCAAACTGTAGTTCAGATGTTGCTGAACTACAGTTTCCGTCATCCCTAACCATTGGCCATGTCAGCTGAGACTGATGAGAGGGAGTTCAACAACATCTAGAGTACCACAGATTCCCCACTACCGCTCTTAACTCATACCATGTTATGCTTTTGTAATAAATACTACCGAATATTTCAGCAAATGTGCCTCCAGGAGTTTTGAGGTGTATGCAAAACAAGTTTTGTTACAGTTTAAAGAGATTATTCAGTTTTTATGTAAAACACTCCCTTTACTACTATGGTTCACCTAGGTAAATCAAATGGCTCAAATGCAAAAGTAAAAGGAAGGAACTCAAAAGTTAGCTTGAGGTTTAATTATTTGTTGAGTTTGTACTTCCTTATATATTAACATCACTTTATTACCCCACCGGAGGAAGGTTGACATCAAGTTGAGTGCTGAGTTTATAAAAATTTTGAAATTTGTATGCAGACTTTGTGCCTCCCCGGATGTTCATTTTTAGCATCAGAGTAAGAGTTCTTCTGTAATTTATCATTCAATATGTTCTTCCTGCTGAGAGAGCTAAGAGGATGCAAGTCTTTTCTATTAGTTCTCACTTAGTTTTCTTATAATTCCTGATATTAAAAGAATTCTGAGGATAGGGTCATTCAGACCATGGTATTCCTGATCTCTATGTATGGATGTGAAAGTTGGACAGTGAAAAAAGAGGATAAGAGAAAAATCAACTCATTTGAAATGTGGTGTTGGAGGAGGGCTTTGTGCATACCATGGACTGCGAACAAGTCAAATAATTGGGTGTCAGAACAAATTAAACCAGAACTGTTTCTAGAAGCTAAAATGATGAAACTGAGGTTATCATACTTTGGACACATCATGAGAAGACATGATTCACTAGAAAAGACAATAATGCTGGGAAAAAGAGAAGGAAATAGAAAAAGAGGAAAGCCAAACAAGAGATGGATTGATTCCATAAGGGAAGCCACAGACCTGAACTTACAAGATCTGAACAGGGTGGTTCATGACAGATGGTATTGGAGGTCACTGATTCATAGGGTCGCCATAGTAGTTGACTTGAAGGCACATAACAAGAACAAAATAATGGTAGAAGAAGGTATTTCTGGCCCATCTTGTAACAGAATTTTTCCATTGCATCTGTCAGGCTTAGGAGGATGTGGATTGAAGAGGAAGTTGTAGGTTTCTAGTGGTTAAAGAGGGAAAGAACTGAAAAAAATAGTCCAGTTGTTACAGGGGCAGTGGAATAGACATTATAGAAAAAAGCTGAAATCCTGTCTTGTTGCCAAGCGTGTCTAGCAGAAAAGTAGTTTCCATTTCTGGATAATGTAAGATATTATATGTGCAGTTTTACGGGAACCAACAACTCCAGCTTCCTTTAATATAGCAGTAGTTGCCTGTCAGATAAGCTAAGGTGTTCTTAAAGGGTGGGCAGGTGCATTAAGCTTCAGATCTGTTGTATGTACTTTTGATTGCCAGTTATGAGGATTCTTGCAATCTTTTTGATTTAGTATTCTAGGGTAATCCAGAACATGACTCTCAGTTCCAGGATATGCCTCCAGCTAGGGACACTATTATTTTTATACAAATACATTTGTATAAACTGATGGTTTCGACAGGTCCTACTTGTCCAATTTTGTACCTGTTGTTTTCTTTGCTAAGCTTCCTACACTATTATCATCTGGTTGTTACAACACTGATTCATATTCCTGTACCAAAATAAATAAACAAATCCTCTGATGAAAATCTGTTTATAACTTCAAAATGACTTGACATCATCCATGAATGATCTTGGTATATGCTGGAAGAGCTGTACTGTGGATTCATATTACAGCAATATGTAAACTATCTCATTTGCCTTTGGAAGAAAGGCTTAGATTTGAAATTGCTTTTCTTCTGATTAGATAATGTATTATAACAGGACTGTTAGCTTTATTTGTGCTGTGAAGCCTTTCATTCTTTATTCTTTTGTTGGCTATCATACAAGGAATCCAGTCTCCTAGGTCCCCAAATACAATGTTGTAGAATCACACAGCATAACATTATAAACAAAGGCAGCTGGACTAGCAATGCTGTGGTTCGCTTCTAGCTAAGTACCTGAAGGTGGGAGGGCCAAACACAACTTCATTTGTAAGCTGCAGCCTTCCAGGTGTTTCCATTCCAGTACTCCCCCACTAACCCTATTCAATGTGTTCAATATCTTTAGTGAGATAGGTCGCTATGGAATTTGCTAGTAAGGGTACTACTGCCTGGCTTCTACATATGGGGGGGGGGCAGGAAGCACATAATCTTGAGGTCTCACCATGTACAGAGTTGACGAATTAATAATACCCAGGAGTAAATTTTTTATATTCATATCATCATCATTTTTATTACCCGCCCTTCACCAGCGGGTCTGAAGGCGGGTTACAACAGTTTACAATTTTATATAAAAACAATTAAAAAAATTAAAATCACAGAAATAGGGTGGGTTCTTTATCCCCAGCTTGCTAGTGTGGATGTGGGTCCAGGGGACATTCTTATATCTTTAGTGGGAGTGTCCCCCTATACACTGTTCCTGGGTGGAAGTATATTCCAGATACCTCAGTTACCCCACAACTGTTTCTGTTGAACCTATGGGACCCCCAGATGACAAAGTTTAATGCAAAAGAACTGCTTACATGGATGTTGGCTGTGGCTCAGATCTCCATTGCACAAAGACGGAAAACTGCTCAGGACCTCCACTTACTGTGGTATAAAAATTTATGGAATCTGGCAATCATGGAGAAATTGACTCATGATTTACAGGTATCTAGAGGAAACGAGGAACCAGAGTGCTTTTACACAATATAGTGGGAATTTATCTCATATTCTACTGATACTAAGATCTTTATATCTTTACCTGCTTTTATGAGAGACATATGAATGACATAATATATTTTCCTCTTCCTTTGGCCCTACTAATGTAACATCCCAGAATAGTCTTGTTTATGCTTCTGTTCTAGTTCATGTGATCTGGCCTCTGGACTTTGGACCAGTTGAAATTTCTGAGTTGCATCCAAGGGCAGTCCCACATAGAGTGTATTGCAATTATCCAGAGTGTATTGCAATAATCCAGTCTGGAAGTTACCAGGGCATGGAGTGCCATGGCCAAATTATCTCTTACCAAAAGGCACTGTAACTGGCAAACCAGCCATAACTGGAAATAGACATTCCTAGCCACTGAGGCCATCTGGGCCTCAAGTGACAATGTTAGATCTAGAAGAATGTCCACACTATGAATGTGCTCCTTCCAGGGGAGTGCAACCCCATCCAGAACAGGCCATCTTCCCACCTCCTGGACTTAAGAACTTGGAACATGTAACATATATGTTATTTCAGGTTCAGGTTCTTGGCCCACATCCACCCATCACTACCTCCAAATGCATGTCTCCAGAAGAAATCATGGTTAATAGTATCAAAAGCCTCTGAGAGATCAGGAAGGATGAGCAGGGTTGCACTCCCCCCATCTCTGTCCTGACAAATGTCATCAACCAGGGCAACCAAGGCAGTTTCAGTGCCCTAACTGGGCTTAAAGCTAGACTGAAATGGATCCAGATATTCAGTCTCCTCCAAGCATGCATGTAGCTGGACCACCACCATGTTCTTGAACACCTTGCGCCAAAAGGTGGGCAATGGGTGATAATTGTTTAACACTTCTGGGTCCAAGGAGGTCGTTTTAAGGAGGGGATGCACTACCGCCTCCTTCAAGGCAGATGGCAATACACTCTCCTCCAGTGAAGCATTAATCACTCCCTGGACCCACCCAGTCAACCCCTCCACCTAGTTCTAAGAAGCCCAGATGAGCAAGGGTGAAGGAGGCAGGTGGTTGGCTGCACTTCTTCAAGCAGCTTCTCTACATCCTTAGGATGTAATAATGGAAACTGATCTGGTTCAGATTGAACAGACAGTGCATTGGATGCCTCTGTTGCATTTGCAAAGAGCAATAGACTTGCAGATGGCAATTAGAAGGACTTACCTTTTCTAAACAAGAAGGTTCAAGCTCAGTAAAGTCATATGGGGGTGTCAATACTTCTCTTTGTGTTTTCTCATGATTCCATGTTGGTAGCATTCAGTTTCTACTATTTCTTATGAAATAGTAGAAATAGTTAGAACATTGTGCTGAATTAATAGAAGTAGGAATAAGAAACAGAAACAGAAAGAGAAAGGAAACATAAAGGAACTAAAGAGTATTACATCTTTATTAACCTGAAGTAACCAGGGTGTAGTCGTCCAGAGACTCAGGGGGTGTTAGACCCCTTTTCTGGGAGCAGGGTCCCAGCAGGATCCCTATGTCTATGGGCTCCTGCTGGGAGGAAGGGTGGGATAGAAATTAAATAAATAAATAATAAATAAATATGTCTCCACCGTCCTGTACAATCAGCATGAAAGGAAAGTGTGCTAGCCACTGAGAAGAATCTTCTAACATGCTTCCTTCTCCTTTCCTGCTCATTAAAGCCAATCAGAGTGAAAGTAGGTAAGTCAGCCACTGAGGGGGGTGTTTTCAGTAGCTAACACTCTCTCCTTTCATTGTTATTGGCCCCTAGGGACATTTGCTCTTATAGGAGAAGGCATTAACAAGGATCACATTCTCAACCCTGCAGGGTGGAGAGGGTGTGCCTGGGACTATCATGGAGGAACCCTGCACTTCTGAGTTTGTCACTACATTACTGGAAATAATGTACAGAACACTGACACCAATTTGCATATAGGCAAATGTTCAAATACTGTTGAATAATGCGGTGCAAATAATAAATCTAATTGTGTAGTCTGTACCTTAGAATAAGGAAAAGCTTAATTATATTGATTTTTTGGCACATCAAATACTTCCTTAAAATCTACTAAGTTTTAAATAATTGTATTTACAAATGCATTCTTCTTCTTTGTATAAAAATAATATTGTAAATCACTGGGAATACTTGGACCCAGGAGATATCCATTAGAGCTCTAATCACAGGTGATGTTGTGCTGTCAGTATCATATTTAGTAGGGTTCTCCAAATGGTCAATATAGGAACCAAATTGATTATATAATTGGTAGCAGAAGATGGAGACGTTACAGACTTTATGTGAAAACAAGACCAGGAGCAGACTGTGGTACAGATCATGAACTGGTTGTATTGAAAATCAGAGTAAAGCTAAAGAAGAACAACAAAGCAATCATAATGCCAAAATACAATTTAAATAACATCCCAGAGGAATATAAAGATCAAATAAGGAACAGGTTTGAGGCTTTAAACTTAGCTGACAGAGAACCAGAAGAATTATGGAATGAAGTCGGAGACGTTATCAGGGAAGAATGTAAAAAGACAATACCTCTAGTTAAAAAGAGAGAAAGACCTCAAAGGATGACTGAAGAAACTCTTAAAATGGTCAAAGAGAGAAGGAAAGCAAAAGGAGATAGAAACATGGTCAGAACTCTAAATGCAACAATACAATGAATAGTACATAGGGACAAAGAGAACTATGACAATAGTTCAAATGCAGAGGCGACACTAAATCATGGGCCTAACTCGCAAGCCCCCCAGATTAACAGGGTTTCCCAAGATAAAATCTTTAACAACCAGGGGAAGAAATTGGCAGAGCTCTTACAACTGCATCTTCTAGAAAACCTTCATGGCTCAGAAATAGATGAGTCTAAAGGCTCATTTACTTATCTGACCAATAGGGGGGGCAGTACTATTGACTATATGTTTGTATCGAACAGCCTGTTTACAGATGTTCTCAGGTTTGACATAGACAATAGAGTAGAAAGTGACCACTTTCCATTACAGATGATTGTGAGCCTTCCATACTCTTGCTCACACCAACCTTTGCTGCCATTAGAGGGGACGCAATTGGCGGAACAGAGAATACATTGGTGTACTGACCTGTGTTCTGTCATCTCCCAATGCCTAGCCAGTAACCCTTTTCAAGCCCTTCGACAGGGTGTTATGAACTCCGAAACGGATGCTCTAACAACATATTAAACTATTGTAAGTCAACTAAAACCTCTGTTAGTACAGAAAAAACAATGCATGGCTAACCGCCACCCAGGCAACAAATGGTTCGGCCAAGAATGTAAGATAGCCAGGAGCCAGATGATGAATTATTCTCGGCAGGCCCTTAGAAACCTGGGGAACTACTCGCACTCACACTTAGTCACTCTGAGATCGCAATATAAGCTTTTATTAAAACAAAAGAAGGCCGCGTTTGCCAAAACACAATGGCAACGACTAAGCCTGGCTGTGTCAGAAAGGCGTGAGAGACAGTTTTGGGACCTTGTTGCGCTTGGGATGGGAGTGTCCAGACCATTAATTTTTGGTCAAATATCAACTATGACTTGACACTCTCATTTCAGTAAGCTCTATACCTCTCCATCTGAGGATAATGAGCTCCCCCCTCCCCTGTTTGATAACTTAAATATGCCTCAGTGGCCTCTTGTGACCTCCTCCCAGATCAAAACTCTTATAACAGCTTTAAGCCCGGGCAAAGCGCCAGGTGAGGATATGTTACCACCAGAGATTTATAAAAACTTTCCAGACTGGCGGGCTCCCCTCTTGGCCAAGTTATTCAACCAGATTAATAGTATGGGTATAGTACCAGAGGGTTGGAAGCAGAGTATAGTCATCCCTATATACAAACATGGAGACAAAAGCGACCCCAAAAACTACCGCCCAATTAGTCTTTTGGACATAGGATCTAAACTATACTCTGAATACCTTCTGAACAAGCTAGAAGATTGGGAATTGGCTAATCAAATAATTTCCCCAGAACAAGTCGGCTTTAGGAAAGGTAATAGCCCCGTTGACCATTGCATGACCCTTCACTACTTAGCCAGACAACGCATAGCTGGCCCCACTAAACACCTATTTGTAGCCTTCATCGATCTTGCCACGGCTTTTGATTTGATAGATAGGAGTTTAATGTGGGCCAAATTAACAAAAACCAACTTAGACAGACGACTCCTGGCTCTGATAAGAGAACTGCACATGAACACCAATGCCCGAGTTAGGGTGGGATTATCTGGCTCTCTAACAGACCCTATTGTCGCAAATAAGGGGGTGAAGCAGGGATGTCTACTGGCCCTATTCCTCTTTAATCTTTATTTAAATGACATAGTTTTAGAACTATTGAATCCAGCCTTCTTTCCTCCTTCAATCGGATCCAGGAAAATATCTATTTTACTATATGCGGATGATATGGTATTACTTTCTATTACCCGCAGTGGATTAAAGAGGATGTTGTTAAGACTCAATGATTATTGTACTAGGGGAAAGTTGCAGATCAACTATAAGAAGACAAAGGTGATGGTCTTTGGTAAAAGGCATGCTAAATTTAAATGGTCAATAGCAGGCAATACAATTGAACAATGCCGAGTCTGTAATATTTGGGCATATACTTCTCTGACAATCTTTCCTGGAAGAAACAAACGGAAATGTCCAAGGCAATAGCATTAAGAACAAGCGGAGCTATAGTCAGATTTTATTGCTCAGCAGGGGGTAACTTAATTGCCCCCGCGCTAAAAAATTTCAGATCCAAAGTCCTCCCGCAGATATTATATGGCGCGGCAGTTTGGGGATGGGATGAAGCCCAAGCAGGCAGTCTTGAGGCAATTCAAAATTGCTTTATGAGAAGACTTCTAGTACTTCCCCCTGGCACCCCAGCAGCACTGCTTCGTGCAGAGTTGGGCCTCCCTCCACTCAGAGCCCTCATACATTGCACTTTGATTAATTTCTGGAGATCTATAAAAGATGCTCCGTTTAAGTTAATACTTAATCTCCGTTACGAACAGGCCTTGGGGGAAAACTACTGGATCTCAAGAATAAACAGGCTGTATCAGACCTATCATATCTTGCCACAGGCCCTTTCCTCACTAAACAACAGAACGAGACTAAGGGACGCAATTATTCAATCTGGAGCCTACATTGATGGAGTGGCTATCATAAACTCAAAATTCTCCAAATGGTACTGGATATATAAACATGATGCTCTTACAGCAACATATTTGGCTCAACCTATATCAGTAAAACTCAGGCAGGCCTTTACGGCATTATGTTTCCAAACCATGCCGAATGCAGTAATGGACGGCCGCTATTCCCAAACACCTTGGCACCAGCGCTTTTGTATATGTGGTGCATTGGAGGTGGAAGATCTGCCCCATTACTTATTGGCCTGCCCACTGTACTCCCATCCACAAGCCAAGTACCTAAAAGACCTGCTGGCTCATCCACACTTAGTGCAGGACCATCACAAAATATATCACCTTATGTCCGATATGGACTCTTCTATAACATATAGGGTTTCGCTGTTTGCCTTGGCCACTCAAAAGATCCACGCAAAGCTCAAGTTAGAGACTGTAAATAATTGATGGGCGAAGTTAAGGGGTGAACATTTACCATTATAAATTGAGTCCTGAAGGAAAGCATTACTCTTAGGACATTTTATTTTATGGTTTTATGGTTGAATGAATTTTAACACTCTAGTAACGACACGTAATGGGATGTGGGTTTTAATAGAGATAACTTGGTATCAGATTTTAAGTGTCAAAAATTTTACTGTAAAACTTGTTCTGGTTATGCGATGGCCTATGGCTAAGCAATAAAGTCGATACTGAATACAGTTATTGTATAGAAATAGGACAACAAAAAAGGAAGAACAATAACCCTATTCCAAAAGATTAGACAAATGAAAGGGAAATTTAAACCAAGAGTAGGGATGTTGAATAATCAACAGGGGAACACACTGACTGACCGAGATGAAATAAAAAGAAGATGGAAGCAATACACTGAAGAACTCTGTAACAGAGATGCCAGGATGACAGATTCATTCATGGAGGTACCGTATGATGAAGAACCAGAAATTTTAGAATGTGAGGTGAAAGCTGCTCTTAAACTACTTGGAAGAAACAAATCACCAGGAACAGATGGCATACCAGTAGAGTTGCTACATGCTACTAAGACTGAATCTGTCCAAATGTTGACAAAAATTTGTCAACAAATATGGAAAACTAAACAATGGTCCACAGACTGAAGCGTTCAATATACATCCCAATTCCAAAGAAAGGGAATCCCAGGGAATGCAGTAATTATTGAACTATTGCCTTAATATCCCATGCAAGTAAAGTAATGCTGAAGATTCTCCAAGCTGGATTTAGAAAGGGAAGAGGCACCAGAGATCATATCGCAAACATGGATAATGGAAAGGAGCAAGGAATTGCAGGAGAAAATCACCCTGTGCATTATAGATTACAGCAAAGCCTTTGACTGTGTCGCTCATGAAAAAGCTATGGAATGCTTTAAAAGAAATGGGGGTGCCACAGCATCTGATTGTGCTGATGCGTAACCTATAGTCTGGACAATAGGCTATTGTAAGGACAGAATATGGAGAAACCGATTGGTTCCCAATCGGAAAGAGTGTGAGACAGGGGTGTATTTTATCACCCTATTTGTTTAACCTATACACAGAACATATCATATGGAAAACGGGATTGGACCAAGATGAAGGAGGTGTGAAAATTGGAGGGAGAAATATCAATAATTTAAGATATGCAGACGATACAATACTACTAGCAGAAACCAGTAATGATTTGAAACGATGCTGATGAAAGTTAAAGAGGAAAGCACAAAAGCAGGACTACAGCTGAATGTCAAAAAGACCAAAGTAATTACAACAGAAGAGTTACGTAACTTTAAAGTTGACAATGAGGACATTGAACTTGTCAAGGATAATCAATACCTTGGCACAGTCATTAACCAAAATGGAGACAATAGTCAAGAAATCAGAAGAAGGCTAGGAATGGGGAGGGCAGCTATGCGAGAACTAGAAAAGGTCCTTAAATGCAAAGATGTATAGTCAGGATCATTCAGACCATTGTATTCCCTATCTCGATGTATGGATGTGAAAGTTGGACAGTTAAAACAGATAAGAGAAAGATCAACTCATTTGAAATGTGGTGTTGGAGGAGAGCTTTGCCCATACCATGGACTGTGAAAAAGACAAATAATTGGGTGTTAGAACAGATTAAACCAGCACTACCATTAGAAGGTAAAGTGATGAAACTGAGGTTATCATACTTTGGACATATAATGAGAAGACCTGATTCACTAGAAAAGACAACAATGCTGGGGAAAACAGGAAGGCCAGACAAGAGATGGATTGATTCCATCAAGGAAACCACAGACGTGAACTTACAAGATCTGAACAGGGTGGTTCACGACAGATGCTGTTGGAGATTGCTGGTTCATAGGGTTGCCATAAGTCGTAGTCAACTGGAAGACACATAGTGTTCTGTCTTGCGTGCTGGGGACTACCTATGCTAAAATGTAATTCTATACTATTTGTATGTTTGTGATGACCAATGGTTTCTAACAAATAAATTTGACTGACTAGTGGTGTACTAGTGCAGTGCTAACTTTTATGCAATAGTTTTTGATGTCAGGACAGATATTGCAAACATTATTCAGCTTGCCACTTGAAACAGCAGGCTGATGCATCTTTTTGCAAGCTTGTGAGAAGGTTTTCAGTATGCTGTTTTACTTGGCAGGCTGTAGTGCTTGTCAGTGACAGTGAGTAAGTCTATTTGCAATGAGGTGTCCCAGTCTACTCTTTCAAGAGCCAAGCTGGAGTATCTCCTGCAAGCCAACTGACTTATGAAAAAGCACTGTAGCTTTATATTTTATGCAGCAAGCCTACACTGCTGCACAGAATCCAATATCCAATTTTGAGGAAGCATTACAGCCCAGCACTTGAAAAATTCAAGTGTTCTTTATTTGTAAATTGTAAATGTGTAAAAAGCAGCACAGTAATGTATTGGATCAACTAATGGGCACACTGAACTCTGTCAAGGAGTCCTGTGGTAGACTGAATGCTATACAGCTTCTTGTTATCTTACCTCTTCATCAATAATTTGCATGAACAGTCCAGTTTTAATTGGCCATAAATATTATGCATCATTAGGTTTTTGTGAATATTATTTATATGCACATGTGCACGTGGGCTAATACCAAATCTAACTCCAGCATCAATTTTAGGCTTCGTAGAGACTCTGTCAGACCCAGAGCTTGGAAGATTACTTTTAAAAAGTAATAAATTACAGTTACAATTACTTGGCCCAAAAAGTAGTAATTACCGTTACAATTACAATTGCTCTGAAAGTAACTGATTACTTTACTTTTTCTCAAAAGTAATCACTACAATTACATTTCAGTTACTTTAAAAAAAAAACTCCTACAAGGTGATGGCCTTGGCTGCTGCACATCTAAGAAGCCTAAAACAGTATTAAAAATAAACACACACACACAGGGGGTAGTAGAATAAAAAAAATTATCCATAAGATTAACATAATGGCATAACAGAATCTCACATCCCCCCAAGCAATGAAGATACCCCAACTCTTGAAATCAAATTTTACACTTGAAATGCTTTTATAATATGTTTCTGTTATGTCTCAAAAGAACAAGATGCTCAAAGAGCATGTCAGACAAGGAATGTCTTTTTACAGTCATTACGTTGCCACCAGTACTGAACAGGCGTTCTACTGTGGCGCTTGAAGGCATGCCTGTGTTGTGCTGCAAAAAACACCGTAGCACACGTGGAAAGCCATGGAGTGATGACACTTCCCTGCTGGGAGACCTCAGGTACCTCACCAGTTCCTCCTCAGCAGTGTCCACTGCTGCTGACTTCTTGCCCTGGGGCAGAAAGTTAAAGAAGTCATCTTCTAAGTCTTCTCCTTCCTGGTCTTTATCTGAAGACTGATCACTGTCCTCATTAAGTACACCCATCTTTATTTCAGCTTTCAACAAGGCTTCCATTGTGTATCTAAGAAAGAGAGAGGATATGTTAACACATATATGTTAGGAAACCATCATCTGCTCTTCATTTCCTGATGCTTGTCATGTCCCCTGGTTCAGGGTCCAGCCTGAGCCTGTGGATGATGACATGGAAGGTAGGAAGGTGACCAAGTCACCACACTCATGGGGCAGCACAGCAGACCCTTAAGGATTACCTGCAGCAACCCAAGGTTGTGATGAGGAGCCCCAGGAAGAAAAGGCCCAGCCCCTGCCTACCACCTTAAGCCCTCTGATGCCTCCCTTGAGACAACATTTCCCTTGGAGTAATCCACCCAAAGGGCTTCCCTAATGTTCTTACTTGTTGGTATGGGTGGTGGCCTGACACGATTCCAGCCAATCTAGTTTGAAGCGAGGGTGTAGGCAGGCTGCCAGAAGAAGCCTCTTGTCCTCCCAGATAGCTGCAAACCGCTTTCTTAGGGCTTCGTGCACACCTCTCAGCAGCTGAAAACAGTATGTGTTCCTCTCAGGTTTGTTTTCCAGTCCTAACTTGCGGTCCAGATTGCAGAGTGTTGGTAGCAAATACCCCATGAACATGCCGTTCTTCCGTTGCAGGATATCTAGGGACTGGGCTAGTGGCTCCATAATCTCTGTGTATTCCTGTACCACTTCAATCTCAGCAGCTGTGATCCTGGACAAGGAGCAGCGGTCCATTATGGCGTGCATTTTTAGTGGCACAGTTGACAGGAGCTCATGTAGTTGCTTCAACGCATCAAAGGTGGAATTCCACCTGGTCTTATTCGGTACCTTCAGATACACACCACATTGCGCACGGATATACTCGGCAATCTGGGCTGACTGGTTCTGCTTGGACCACAACTTGCTGCACTTTCCCATCAAGGAACGAAACTGTTTCTTGAAAGGACCAAGAAGACTACTTTTGGAGGAGTCAGAAAGCATGGCCTCTATGTCTTGTGTTGCCACAAGGTTGAGGGTGTGGCTAGCACATCTCTGGTGTGGTGGTAAAACAAAATCCTCTCCTGAGTCTGCAGCTTCTTCCTCTGCCTCAGGTCCTGTGTCCAGGATCTCACAGATAGGCACAAACTCCACCTCAGCCTCCTCCTCGTCCTGGTTATCACCACCATCGTCACTGGTGCCTGCAGCTTCCACTGGTTCTTTGGCCATGAAAACTCTGAACGCTTTCACAAAGTTGGAGTCGTTGTCTGTAGTAGTGCACATAACTTTGTTGTGGATCCTGTACTGCACATGTACATCATGCAGTGCTTTTGAAAGGACATCGTATGTATGGCGCCCCTTCAGACGCTTACAAGCCAAGGCCCCGACCTCACGTTTCAGGGTAGTTGGGTTGATCCAGTGGGCTGTTACCCCAAAGTAACTCTTCTTGCCATTGGTCCAACAATCTGCAGTGGTTGCTATATATGCCACAGCACCCATTCGGTTTGCAAGAGTTTCTCTCATGTGGCATGCTCTCTTCTCAATTCTGTCTCTCAGAGTTTTGGCACATATGATGGTGAGATCTTTGGGGAGTCCAATGCGAACCAGATTAATGAATGATGGTTTGTCCACAGTCTGAAGTGGTAATGTCTCCTCTACAATGAAATCAATGATTCTCCTGTCGAGATTGCTCTGGGTGACAGGCTCCCTGCCAAATCCCCACCTCTCAAGGGTTGTCTGCTGCTGCTTCAGCATTTTGGGAGGAGGGGTGTCATGCATTGGTTCAGGAAGGCCACGTCTCCTTGCCTTTATTGCTTCTTCAATTGCTCTCAGCTTCTCAGGGTGTGCCCTCTGAGGAAGAAGAACAAAGCATGAATCCAAGAAAAAATGGAAGAGGAACTTCACAATTTAAACATAAATAGACAATGGACACTCTTTGAGGACCAGCATGACAAAGGCTTACCTCAAAATGTTTCTTCACATTGGATGAGGAGGAAACAGCTGATCTCAGATTTTTGATCCTTGGAAGGCAGTAATTGCATCGTAGAACAACATTTTTCCCACTCTGGCTCACAAATGTACAAGCTTTCTCAAAGCCAAACCATGGTACTTGCTGTTCTGCAGATGTGGCTGTGGGCAACTGGCACTGCTTCATGCCCTCCTCCTCCTCGTGCACAGGGCCTCCTTTCTGAACCTCACTTTCTAGTTTTGCCTCCTCAGGATCAACAAGCTGTGACTCAAGTGGCCGCACTAACTGACTGCTGCTCTCAGCAGCAAAACCTGCAACAGGCGTCTCTGTAATAAACAAGAGATAATGCTCCTATATGGGTGAACTTCAGCTGTGATGTGCCCCCATCTCTTCCCCATGCTGCAAGATCCCCCAGTCAGAGTGGAAGTAAGCAGGTCGATAGCACAATTAAAAGAGATCCTATTTGCATCATTTTTGCTCACTGAATAACCCTGCCTGGGCCAGTCTAACCTACTATCTCACAGGGTGAGACTAGGGTTCAAATCCCCACATAGCCATGAAGCTCACTGGGTGACCTTGGGCCAGTCACTGCCTCTCAGCCTCATGAAAACCCTATTCATAGGGTCACCGTAAGTTGGAATCAACTTGAAGGCGGTACATATATTTTTTATTTTGAATATGATGATTATGATAATAAATATGCAGCATTTCAAATTAATTCTGTATGAGAAGCATTCCATGCCAAGCTTGGAAAACCAAGGATGAGGTATAAAATGTAGACAAAAATACTTTTGACAAAATGCCGTTTATCTTTTATATCTATATCTATAATTAGCAATACAGCTGAATGATGTATGTAAAGTATTTTTTCTTTCCCTTTTCTTTTTTATTAATATTTTAGTACTACTGCTAAAGTTCTGATGAAAGAATAAAGCATTCATTAGCCAAATTCAAATGATTAGAACACATCAAATAAATTCCACTGAAGTTGGAGTTTTTGCCATAGAAAATGAAAAAAACATATAACCTATGATAGCCCAATAGACAATCAGAACTAATATAAAACCCTATTGCTTCTCATTTGCAAATCTTGCAAGATCTAAGGTAACTCTAGATCATGTGAGTTCAGGTGATGCATGTTATGTACATTTGTATAGATATTAGCAGAGATTGTCAACAGTCTATCTCTATCTGGGACTGGGAATCTCTCTTTCTCACAGAACATGAGTTTGAGAGCTGGGGGACTGAGAGGAGGAGCTGCAAGGACCCTACTTCTCACCTCATCTCTGCCAAGAACAAAAAGATCAGCCTTAAGCCATTTATTATACGCCTAATGATTTTTTATTTTTATTTTTATTATTATTATTATTATTACTGAGACAGTTTTTGTCCCACATACAATTCAGTCTTGTGATTAAACAGGACAAAAATACAAATAAAAAGAAAGATGGAGTTCAAATAAATATACAATAAAAAGCTAGCCGGCATTTTAAAAGGCAGGAGTGCTTTGTCTGAATAAATACAGCACACAGGTATGCATGGGAACAAGGGGGAGAGTTCAAAAAGGGGGGGGAAGGAAGAGAAGTAGGTCAGAGCTTGGAAAAGTTACTTTTTTGAACTATAGCTCCCATCAGCCTAATCCAGTGCCATGTTGCCTAGGGCTGATGGGAGTTGTAGTTGAAAAAAGTAACTTTTCCAAGCTCTGGCCTACTTCTCTTCCTTCCCCCCCTTTTTGAACTCTCCCCCTTGTTCCCATGCATACCTAGGCAAGGAGAGGCAGTGGGGGGGCAGAACGGGCCACAGGGGGCAAAAATGCCACGTAGGCGGAAGGGGCCGCGGACACACACACACACACACACACACACACACACACACACACACACACACACACACACACAAAATCATCGTCACTCACCTCCACAGCTCTTCGCCATTCTGCTGCTGCCTTCTCCTCCGTTGTCCTTGCCCTGGCTTTTTCCTCCGGCATCCATTTTTTCCTCTCAGACGCTAGCAGGCCCTGCCTATTCACCTCTTCCCTCGTACCTCCTAACACAGATCACGAGGGAAGAGACAGTCTGCGCAGAGGTCCAATCAGTGTGAGGCACATGTCTTGTGTTAACCAATCACAGCCAGGAGCTGTCTTCCCCTTGTTCCCGCCCCCAAGTAACGTCCAACCTAACGTGGAAACATTAAAGGCGCAGCTGAAAAGTAGGGAAATTACTAATCGTTCTGTTACTTGCCAAATGTAATGGAATTACCCACTCGTTATTTAAAATTGTAACTAATTACAAGTAACTTGTTAAAAATAACGAGTTACTTCCAAGCTCTGGCCAGACCAGAGGAGGGTGGAGCACTGAGCAATAAATACCCCTCCGTACTCAATCTTCACCACTGGACGGAGATGAGATACCTAGAGGAAAAAGAACTGGGCCCTTCGGAGGCGAAGTCGCCTATTATAACTACTCCGAAACGGGCAACCTCTTGGAGGCCTTCTAATGTTACTAGCCGTAATCCCTTATTGGACGCCATTGAGTGTTTAGATGAGAATGTTGAGGTTCTGGAGAAATTTGGGGACTCCAATAACCTATTGGAAAGCAGTAAGGAAGTCAGTAAGGTTATCGATAGAAATGTTATAGAGGTTCACCATCCCCAGAGTCCTGAGGCTCCTAAGGAGCAGGGTGCCTCTAAAGGTGCATCTTTAGGGGAGCCTCCCCATGTTCATGTGACATAAGTTTACTCAACAAAATTCCCCCCTATCCTTCCTTTCCTGAAACATAGCGGGATGGAAGAATAAGCACGCAGACTCCCTCTTTTTTGCCTTTATCAAAAAGTTTGACGTTATTTTAATCCAGGAGACCTGGTTCGTAGGTGACCTAGTTCTCAGCGATTTTGTAGTGCATGCATTGGAGGCTACTCCCAGTGAATCTGGTGACCGTCCAAAAGGGGACCTAGGGATCTTAGTGTCAACCAAACTGGGATGTATGCATACACGATTACCGGATTTAGATAACATGGCTGTAGTGGTCCTTTTAAGGTTTCACTCGAGACTAATACTGTTGATTAATATTTATTTGCCTCCTCTCCAATGAAAACTATTAATCAAAGCGCACTGGACTAAACTTGAAGAATACATTATTAAACTGATGACTAACTTCCCAGAAGCTTCTTTTAGTTTAGCAGGTGATTTCAGTGCTAGAACTGGGCTGAATGACGATGCTCTGTATTCCCACTTCCACCTACTCCCGCCAAGTTGTGAGAAGGCTAACCTGCCCTCTAATAGACAATCTAAAGACTCTAGGTGTAACTTTGCAGGACTTTGTCTTCTCCAGATGGTCAACAACTTAGAGATGTTCATATTGAGTAGGAGTGTGGTGGGAGACAGGCCGGGCGAATTTACTTATATTAGCAAGTTTGGTACGTCAACTATAGATTATTTTATAGTCTCCTCTAATGTGATTGATTTGGTAAACAGTTGTTGCGTCCTCAACCGCATTTAAAGTGATCACCTTCCCCTGTCCATTACTCTTGACATAGGCAAGCAGTTGGGTTCTGCTGCCCTTGAACCTACGCTAAAAGTGGAGATGGAACAATGGAGGACTCAAAGAGTGCTTCGCTCGAGCTGGACTTCTACCTTAGCTAATGCTTTCTCTCAGTTATTAAATTCAGAGGAGGCTCTTAATCACCGCAATGCTCTCTTACTTGCAACCCGCCCGTCACAAATATTAACACAGTACCAAGAGATTATAACCATTCTAGGGAATACGGGGAGTGCAGGTAGAATAGGCGGACAACTAGATACCAGGGTAGTTTCTAAACCCTGGTATGATAAAGAATGCGTTGCTTAAAAAAAGTCCCTTTTGGCGAGTTATAAACTCTATAGATCTCTGGATCTTTTGACATTACCTCCAGAATACTTAGCGTTGAAAAGAAGCTATAAAAACCTGATAGCAGAAAAAAAGAAAAGGGCACAACGCGAGGCCTGGCAAAATCTAATTAAAGCATCCAGGCTGAAGGACTCGGCCATGTTCTGGAGACTGGCAGGCAAGGGTTGGCAACCTAACCTAAGGGCTATGGACTCCCACATCCTGGTCGATGTCTGGGAAACTTACTTCTGTGGCATATATGCCAAGACACACTCCAACGTGGAAATGAGAGGGGAGGAATGGTACTCCTTACCTGACTGGCCTCTGGTTACCATTTCTGAGACCCACTCCCTTATTCAATGTCTCAGAACAGGCAAAGCCCCGGGGAGCGATAATATTATGTCAGAAGTACTGAAGGAAAATATGGATTGGTGGGCACCAGTTTTGGCAACCCTATTTACCGCAGTTGACCAGTCCGTACAAATTCCGGATCACTGGAAATTAGCAATTGTTATACCAATCTTTAAAAAAGGAAATAGAGGGGATCCAGCCAACTATAGGCCCATTAGCCTACCCAGTGTCATCAGCAAGTTATATGCTAAGTATTTACTTGAGAAATTAATTATTTTATTTATTTATTTATTTATTTATTAAATTTATATACCGCCCGACTAGCAATAGCTCTCTGGGCGGTGAACATAAAACAACATAAAAATACAATAAATAACAAACAAATTACCTGGCTGGAAGAGGAGAAAATCATAGCTGATGAACGAGCGGGCTTTAGGACGGGAAGATTGACCACGGACCAAGGTCTTGTCCTCTAACACCTTGTTGAAAAATATTCTGCAATACCAAATGGGACTCTATTTATTGCTTTCATAGATTTTAAATCGGCATTCGACTTGATCTCCAGGGACAGACTCTGGTATAAACTGGATAGCCTAAATATTGATAAAAGGCTGCTTCTTCTAATTCGCAGTCTACACGAGGACACTAGCTCAAGGGTTAGAGTTGATCGAGCAGGGCATTTGTCAGCGCACATTCCCACCTTGAATGGAGTCAAACAAGGCTGTATTCTTGCCCCTACTCTTTTCAATCTGTACATAAAAATAGCTAGTTACCTAAGGTCAGTAAATTCTCATCCCCCTAAACTGGGGAATAGGCCTCTGTCCATATTATTATATGCGGACGACGCGGTCCTCTTAGCTCAAACAAATGTTGGCCTTCGGCGCCTCTTGAGGGCACTCATGGTCTACTGTAACGAGGAGATGCTTAAAATAAACTATGATAAAACTAAGGTGTTGATCTTCACCAAGAAAAAGATCAAGCACAAATGGCAAATAAATGACCATCCGATTCAGCAGGTCACAATCTATAGGTATCTGGGCATTATTTTTCATTCCTCTGGTTCCTGGAAACCGCAAGTTACCTACTCTACAGCTAATGCCCAGAGGACTGTCAAGGCACTTTTATCCTTCTTCTATGGTAAAGGGGGCAATATGTCCCCTCGGCGATCCAAGTGTTTAGTGCCAAGGTAATAACTCAGATGATCTATGGAGCGCAATTTTGTGCGCTCGAGGAGTATGGCCCTCTGGAAATTATCCAATCCAAGTTCCTAAGAGCCATTTTAGGCCTCCCCTCTTGTGTATCTAATGTTGCTATATGCCTCAAGGTCAGTCTCCTACTAATTGAATCTCGTGCCTGGATCTATAGAATCAATTACTGGCTCAAAATGATATTTACACCTGTAGGATTGGCTCCCCTGACGCTAGAAGACCCCTTTCAATCTAGATGGAAGCGACGTGTATACAACAAACTTTACACCCTGGGTTTTTCGCCTGAGGTTCTCATAGAGCTTGGGTTCACTAGGGCCAAAACAGCCATCCAGCAACGGATCAAGGATATAGAATTACAGAATAATTTATGTTTGGCTGCGGCATATTCTAATCTGAGTCTAAATCAAATAGTATTTTCTTCTATGTCTTATTTGACAAACCTAACTGTGGCCAAATATAGAAAAGCTTTTACCCTGGCCAGATTCAATGCTTTGCCATCTGCCCTGCTCGATGGTAGGTATAGTAGAGAGCCCTATCAAGATCGAGTTTGTCCATGTGAAGCACGGGAGGTGAAGACCATTGAACATGTTCTTTTGAACTGTCCTTTTTACCGAGACCTCCGGCACGTTCTTATTACTCCTATCCTACACGAGCTTTCTGTAAAGTCTGAAGCTGACTACCTCCATCTTTTGTTAGCGGATACTAGCCCAATGGTGACACTCAGGGTAGCTAAAGTTTGCGCAGCGGCCACCACCTGCAGACAGAAGATCTTAGATATGAATTAGATATGAATTAAATATTTTAATTATTGGTTTCTTTTATATATTTTAGTATTGCTAATTTTATACATTTTATGCCTTTTAATGGTTTTATTGTAAGATGTAAATCATATATTGTACAATTTGTGTAATTTGTGTATTGTGTTCATACTATGTTGGCTGGTCCATGACCGAAATAAATAAATTAATTCATTCACATGCGCAGTACACACACACACTTTTCAATTATGTTAAACATTTCTCTAGTTTGTGCTATTTTAATTTTGTTGAAAATGCTTCCACATTTGGCAATTTCCAATATGGTGCTGTCAGAAAAATTGCTTCACGTAGCAGCAAAAATAACAGGAATCAACAGGTATAGGATAACAGCAAACATTCTAGCAAAACATTATAATAGCAGGATCAATCCGTTCATAGATTGTAGCATCGCCTCAAAATATCTATGGGTTTAGCCCTGTGAATCTAATCATGTTGCTTAATTCACATAACTTGTACAACATGCTGCTGTGGTCATTGTCGTATATGCCTTAGTTTCCTCTACCAAAACTACTATAGAGTATAGAATTGTGCTGCACAACTGTTATTTATTTATTTATTTATTTAATTAAGCTTATATACCGCCCGACTAGCAACAGCTCTCTGGGCGGTGAACATTAAAAATACAATAAAAATAACACAAAACTGTACACAAAACTGTACAGTCTAAAATCAAAATATAATAATTTACAATTAACAGGAATTAAAATGCCTCAGAGAAGAGAAAGGTTTTAACCTGGCGCCGAAAAGATGATAGTGTCGGCGCCAGGCGCACCTCCTCGGGGAGACCATTCCATAGTTCGGGGGCCACCACTGAGAAGGCCCTAGATCTTGTCACCACTCTCCGGGCTTCCCTATGAGTCGGAACCCGGAGGAGGGCCTTCGTAGTAGACCGTAGTGTACGGGCCGGTTCATATCGGGAGAGGCGTTAGCTCTTATATTGGTGCAACATAATGAGAAATGTATGTGAGATATTTTTCCAACTGGCTTTCAAAAATAAAGGAAATGAACTTTTAAAAGTTACACCTCGTAGTCTTTAAGATCCAGAGCTTTACTTTAGAGCTGCAATGGGAAACCTGTGGACCTCCAGATGTTGCTAGACTACCGTTCCCTTCATCCCTGGCTACTGGCCATGCTGATTGTGGCTGATGGGCATTGAAATCCAACAACATTTGGAGGGACCCAGGTTCCCTACCCTGTTTTAGAGAGAGAGAGAGAGAATGAGAAAATTAATGTTATGTGTTGTTACATGAAGTTAGTCTGGTTGAGTAATCATACTCCTTAGGAGAAAAGGGCAGGAAGTTTTTTAAGCAGAAACTATGTTGACTGGATTATGACTTTGCTCAGATAAATTAGGTGAGATCTTCTATAGAGGGCTACATGTTAGGCTTAGTGCTCAAACAAAACATTGTAATTTAAAAAAATTATTTAGCTGTGAGGCATTATGGAAAGAGCCCTTACACTACTGTCAGTAACAAGAGGAAACCTGGCTGGTGCTGTCATATGATGATGCACTCTAAATAATTGTGAACCTCATATAAAATACCCTGTTTGGCCTTGATTATGCACTAGAACTCAGAATTTTAATACCTTGATAATTGCAGTAGACATGACAAGTTAACAATAATTGTACAAGGCATATTTCAAGTGTGTTATTCAAGAAAATATCTAAATAGAGTGGCTTTAATTTCAAAAAATCAAGCTGTATCAGTGTAGTAAAAAAAAGAAAGATTTTAAGTACTGTTAAGCTCTGCAGATTCCAGTAGCTTTATATGGTACTATTGCTGTTGAGGAAGATCCTTGTTGTCAGCATAACAGTTGTCTTTGTATTGTCTCTTGAAGCACCTGCTGAACTATTTGTATTAACTGACTGCTGGAGTTTCAGACAAATGGATTATATGCCTGTGGATATTGTGGTTGTGTAGAACAAACTCCCATAGTTTCAAGAACAGTGGTGGTGCAGTGTATAGATTAAAACATTTACCAGTTAAATTACACGTAAGATAAAACAGTGAATTTGGGACCATCAAAAATAGTATGCCTGTAGTGAATGTTCCATGCTGATGCTATAATGCTTAAAGGGGCTTGCTGTGGTAAACCACTCTGGCTATTACACCTGTTATATGGAACACTTAATAATGGCAGGTTTATTATAGCAGCCTTCATTGGCAAATGTTACATGCACCCTAGCCCTCAGGTTTGGGTTTTTAGACATCTTTTGTGCTCTTTAACATATTTTACTTTTCCCAAGTGTCTTTATAAGTAACAATTATGTACATTTTATTAGCTGAATGCTCTCCTTCAATAGTTCTACTGAAAATCATACATGTCCTGAAACAGAATGTTGCTCAACAGAACACATTGAATATATGCTTTATTCCATTTACTGCATCAAATATTAAATAGTATGATTCAGATTATCTCCATGGAGGATGGAACTTTTAACTCATGGGTAGGGATAGGTAGCTTTTATGTTGCTGGCTAATCTAATGTGCAGATAAGCTGAGGAAGCTAGAATCAAAGTAGGTGCAGTTGGTGCCTTAGTCTGAATGCTGTTTAATAAGTTTTACTAATTGATGAAACAGTATATTTTTACTAACAGTTTAAAGATGCATACCTTGGTGGTTATCCTAAGCACATTTTGCTTATTCTTTAGTCTTTTGAAATCAACAAGACTTGTGTCCTATTCAAGTCAATGTGTCTTTGTGGCAGGATGTTATCTAGATCAAGATGGTTTATCTAGCATGGCATAGTGTCACAGCATATTCGATCCTGACAAGTACATCTTGTTACTGTAAAATACACAAATCTGCTCTTAGTTCTGAGTTCTAACCCACTCAGTATTGCAATTGCCTGTCAGAACAAGTATTACAGCATTACCGTTGTGTTCTTCTGATTTTGGCTCTATTCTGGGATTCAATATTGCTCACAGAACAACTTATATCTTAAAGAACAGGCAGAAGATGAAATCATGATCTCACTGTTAGCATTTCTCTGGTCATACAGTGCTAAATTAAATGTCTGGGGTGATCAATAATGTGGGACGTTTTTATTTTATCCTATCCTCTACCCTGAACTGAAGCAGGTATGATTATGACATTTGTTATTTACATAGAGCCATCAGTGTACATGGAGATTTACATTAGAATGTTAGAACAACTCCCTCCCCCAAATAGTTTACAATCTTGTGCCCTTAAAGAGACAACTTGGAGATTAACATGTAGGTTGGTATCCAGTGCTGTCTCATCTGCTGATGGAAGCAGGAGAAAGGGGAGGGATTGCAATTTTAGTGATATTCTCTTTCCCCTGCAGTCCCCTGCTGCTTCCTAAATCTGCTCTGGAGGGTAGAGCAGATTTAAGGAGGAGCAGGGGTTCTAGCAAGGGAAGGAGAAATTGCCAATATTGCTTTCTTCCCCTTTTTGCTGACAGCATTGGATATCACTCATAGTGTGTGTGTGTGTGTGTGTGTGTGTGTGTGTGTGTGTGTGTGTGTGTGTGTGTGTTCATTCATTCATTCATTCATTTTGTTTTTTCCTCCAGAACATTTAGGGCAGAGCTTGGAAAAGTTACTTTTTAAACTACAACTCCCATCAGCCCCAGCTGGCATAGAGACTGGATTGGGCTGATGGGAGTTGTAGTTCAAAAAACTACTTTTCCAAGCTCTGGTTTAGGGTTCGCTCCTCTGCTCCCTTTTATTCTCACAATAGCTCTGTGAGGTAAGTAAGGCTGAAAGAGTGTGGTTGGCTTAATTTCAATGAGTGGGATATAAATTGGTGTGTCTAGAGTCTAAGTCTAACACTGCAGTATCAATACCACACTACTCCCACTGTAAAATTAAAATTATTAATTATTTTAGGTTGTAATCCCATACACCCTTATGTGAGTAAGCTCTACTGAACTCAGTGGGACTCAATTCTGACTCTGAGTAGACATGTATAGGACTGGATTGTTAACACTGAAGAATACAGTATTCCGTGATGGCTGAATTCATCAACTGTAGGCCACTGTTGAGTTCATGTGTCTATGTGCAGAAAGAGGGATTTACTTAATGAAAAATTCATGCCCAAACCTTCAAAAAGATTTCCTCCCAAGGTAGCTTACAAAATGTGTGCCAAAGAATATGTGAAATATTTATCTTCAAAATATATGGTTTCCTTCATCTAAGAGAACACACTTTCACCTTTTTATATAATATTAGATTGATTATTGTTGTCTTATATTTCACTTTCATATCAGTTGTGGCAGCAAATACTGCCAGCTGAGGACAATACCTATTGATAGGCAGATAAGCACCACTAGTAAGCACACATTAATAAACCAAAGAAAAGATGTACTTTTAATTATGAAGTATGTAATTGACAAAACAGTTAAGCATGAAATTAGGTAAAGTTTTAGTTATAAAGCTGGAAGATGACATATTTACTGATTTGAAGCTGTCATATTTTTAAGCAGGCAGTGAGAATCAAGGTAATGGCGTTTTGAATACTGATAGGTTGAGATATGTTCTGAATAAGGAGTATTTGTGGAGAAACTAACACTATGAAGTTAGTTGCCTAAGTGTAGTAGAAATTTAAATTGCAAGAATGATATGTTAATATAAATTGATGACTTGTGAATAGTGAACTGAATAAAGGGGAAAGACTGACAGTTTACGTCTAAAGGAGGCACGAGAGATGCAATGTATAGGTGTTATAATTTGCCAAGAACAGCTATGTTGATACAAGGGTTGACTAAGTGCCTTTTAAGGTTTTCTGTTATGTCAGTTAACATTAGAGACCAACTTTATATGGGATCATAAAGTAAAAAAAGTCAGGCTGTGATAGGCCCTTTAGCGGACATTCCATTTGAACTCATTGGTCCTTAGTTGAAAACCAATGAAATATTTTGATTGGCAAAAGGATTCTGCCTGAATAGAATAAAAATGTAGACATAGCACTGAAAGAGTCTGCCACGAGAGTCTGAGAGGGGACTGATGGAGAATCCGAAGGGTTCAGTTGAAGCAGTAGCAGCATCTGCTGAGGAAGAAGCTGAAGCCAGAGTAGGGTTGAAAGCTGAGAGGTTTTACCAGCAGTAGGCGGTGGCTGTCCAAAGAAGAGTCAGGAAGCTGAAATCACAAAAGGCTTAAACTGAGAAGGTCTACAGGGAGAACAGGACTACAGCAGCTGCCCTCCAGAATAGCAGAAGACAGACTGTCAGCTGTTGGCAGTCGTCTATGAGAAGCAGTGAGTTCCTGACCAGACAAGACTTTTGGTTAAGGCCTCAGTAAAGGAGAAGCTAAGGGCAACAGGCTATCAACTTGGAATAGGGAAAGAAGTGCAAGGGGATAGATACCTCTTAAATGGCACAAAGTTGTTTAAACATCTAACCTGAAAATAATCCTATTATATGTATATAACTAATATAGTCATTTGACTTTTAAACTTTTAAGGCTCCTGGTATGTTTGTCCCAGTGTTTCTCAACCAGTGTGCCTCCAGATGTTGTTGGACCACAACTCCCATCAGCCTCAGCCAGCATTGCCAATGGTCAGGAAAGATGGGAATTGTGGTCCAACAACATCTGGAAGCACACCGGTTGAGAAACACTGGCTTTGTCCCATGACCTAAACCAGGTGTGGGGAACCTTTGGCCCTCTAGATGTCGCTGAACGACAACTTCCATCAGTCCCAAGCAGCATGGCCAATGGCTCATGGGAGCTGAAGTTCAGCAACATCTGGAGAGCCAGAGACTCCACACACCTGGTTTTGGTCATGGGTCAAACATACCAGGAGCCTTAAGTTTAAAAGTCAAATGACTATATTAGTTATATACATAACATCATAACAGGATTATTTTCAGGTTAGATGTTTAAATAACTTTGCAACTGTGTCCTAAATAGTGAATAAAAGAATATTTAGAAATAAATGTGGGCCGTGGAGGTTGAGGGAGTAAGAAAAGCAAGTACCGTATATTCCGCCGTATAAGATGACTGGGCGTATAAGACGACCCCCAACTTTTCCAGTTAAAATATAGAGTTTGGGATATACTCGCCGTATAAGACTACCCCTGCTTATGACATGCAGGTACTTAGCAGGAAAACTGTCACTTATAAACTTATAAATATTAATATTTGGATTGTCCAGTTGTTTTGTTTTTGTGCCTAGGAATTACCACCAAAAACTGGGGAAAGATGTGAGAAATCTTTTTTTTAAAAGCAACATTAAATGCCTAGACTCTAGTTTCCAACACTATGGAGTATTTATTGATTGATTAAGAGAATTTATATCCTGCCCTTTTGCTGTTAAAAACAGAGCTCAGCACAGCTTACAAATATAGTAAAAACAATAAAAATATACAATCAGAGAAAAACAAGCCAAAATGTTAGGAAAAGGAGTCTTTCACACCACATGCTCAGTTCTAAATACTGTTGCAGCAAGTTTTACAATTTCCTCCAGTATTCCACTGGTGCAGGCACTCAGACAGTCAAAGTACTGTATGTTTCTTAGGTTTTATAAAAGCAGAGCTTTGCTTAACTCAAAATTTCTTCTCCCTTTGATAACCACATCTACACAGGTTCCACCTCCCTACTCAAAATGAAACTGAGCCTGGAAGTGTACAACAACCCCACACATACCTTGCTAATTCGATTATCAATGCCAGGATGTCTGTCTTATCGACTACTCTCCTGCTCCCCCCCCCACACACACCGGGCATCATGAAAGACCCAGTCCTGGGCTCAGAAAGAAAATAAATATCTGGTCCTCTTCAAAGTATTGATAAGCCTCTTGTTTTAATTGAAATAATAATTATAAATTCTTGTTCTTATCACTAATGGGAGTTAATTATCTTGCATATGCTGCTGTTGCTTCTATGGCTGTAACGGAGTGAGGTTAAAGATAAGTGAAATGCAAATAGGAAAAAAAAATACAGAAGGCAGTAACACTTTCCTAAATGTAATACCATACCAACCACAACAAGATTCCTATAAGGCAAAAAACTAAGCATCTCACAACCAGTCAGGATTCCTAACCAAAAACATGATAAATGAAGAAATATTTATATAAGCATAACTATCAAATATATTTATTATTTACACAAACTGTAAAGATATTTATAGTGCAATCCTAAATTTATTTATTCAGAAGCTAGTCCCAGCGTATTCAATGGGGCTTACTCAAACAGGGACAGAAATGCAACCTCAAGTGATAAGCAACTTCATTCACACAACCCAAAATTCCGAATCATGCCACTTTACACTGTTTTGCAACTGTTTATACTTGTTTTTATGGTTATTGGATTTTAAATGGCTTTATTTCTTGTTGTGAGCTGCCTTGGTTTCCAACCCTACCTCACAGGGGTGTTGGAAAGACTCCATACACACACGCACACACTGCAGATATATAAATACATACAGCCCATATAATAGTTTATTGTCAAACCAATTGGTCATTGCAGAAAAATCAGTATTCGTTTTTTAAAAATCAGTATTAGTTTCCTACAGAATAAAAACTGCAATACCTAAGTAAGCCCTGCCTACTTGCTTTAAAATAGGACTGGGGGGGGCAGAAAGAGAACACAAACACAATTCTTTTTTACATTCACTCCAAAGTCCCATTGATTTTCAGCACATTCATAATCATGTCTACTCAAAAGTAATTCCTACTGAATTCAATAGGATTTACTCTGGACATATGGGATTAGCACTGTTTTTACCCCCAAAAGCAACTATTGGGAAGGTTTTCAAAACACTGCCCAGGATCTGACTCCTACACACAACAGGGGGAAAAACTGAAATGTATATACCTACCCAATTTATGAGATTTTCAGATAAACAGGAGGGGAAACCACCATTTTCTGGCCTCGCAATGAGGTTTTGCAGACACTGCCACCAAACAAACACTTCACTGATTGGCTGAAATCCTGAACGGGCGGGGTTAAAGCTAAGAAGTGCTATACAGTAGTTTAAAAAAAGATTTAACCGGGGGGGGTGCCTGACGTTTTTATATATATCTCGAGAACCGCACCACCTAGAAACTTAATTTTTTTAAAAAATGAAAGCTGAGAATCTGGGCCACCTAAGGGGCTAGCCGGGCGCCGGGTGGCATGCTTTGAATCCGGGTAAAACCCGGCTATCCGGGCAATATGGTAACCCTAATAAGACGACACCCGGCGTATAAGACGACCCCCGACTTTGGAGAAGATTTTCCAGGGTTGAAAAGTCGTCTTATACGCCGGAATATACTGTACTGTCAATATATTTATTTATTTTTATTTAACAAAACTTATATAACGCTTCAATGTAAAGATCTCTAAGCGGTTTACAAAAAACATTAAAATTATCAATAAAACAGTTAAAAGCAAGTAATATATATTTATAGTATAATAATATATAAAGTGTAAGTGATGGGGATCCTATCTGAGATAAAATAAAGGTGGGCCTTAACACCTAGAGAATATAGAATAAAAAGTACCAAGCTGTCACAGCATTTTATATACTTGAAAGGTTTAAAATAGAATTAAGAATATATAAAACAGAGTATGTGCTTCAAATTGAGGACACAGAGTACTTGAATTTTCAATCATGAAAGTACTTATTTGTTTCTAGCATATCTGGATTGAACAGGATTTTTTTTCCTAATCGAGAACACTGAACGTTTTTGTGGCACTGTAACTTTAAATGTCTGGCAATAGGTTTTGTAGTTATTACTGACTTATGATTTTTGAACAGAATACAAAGATTTTAACTCATTAGTGCATCTAGGGAAATGTTCTTCAACCTTGGGTCTCCTGATGCTTCACCCTAACACTGAACATTGAAGAACACTGCAATAGAAGGTAAGGCAAATGGAGTGCAAGAAGGGTGGATGAGCAACTTCTCTTGTAGTGAGTCAGTTGTCAGAGGAAAAATTAACCTCAAAGTAGAAGAGCTTTAAAAAAACTTTCAGTGAGTTTCCAGTTAATATTTACAATGGTATGGTTTTAACATAACACTTAGCATTTAGTGTCATCTCCAAACTGGGTCAATATTGTGCTAGAGAGAGAAAAAACAGCAACAATAATACAACACTGCTAAGTTAATTAATGTGAGGGTTGAATTGGTTTATGCTACTACTTCTATTTAGTATTTAATTGTGAATTTTGATGTGTTTTACAATATTTCTATTTCATATTTGTATACTGTATTGGGAAAATTTATATTTTGAAAGTCAGCTAAGAAGTGTCTTAAATAAATACAATAGAAGTTGCATTATACACAGTATTTCAGCATTATTATGAATCCTGATTCATTAATGTTAACAAAGTATTTTGACTATCCTTTCACAAAGTGTATACAGGTAATGAATATACAATTACATTTATGGTGATCTAAATCTCTTATTGCTTGCATGTATATGCGTTCCTCCCCTATTTACTAAGTGCTTAACTTTAAAATGACATTTCTGGATGAATTTCAGTAGCATGCCAGGGACGCTTTCATTGAATAGTCTGGCTCTGACATCATCCTGGTGAGAGGTGAGCTACAGCATATAAATGTAATGTGATTAGTATTTCACAGTTCCATGCCCAAACTTTTTGAAAGCAATATTTGAACACTGTGTCAAAAAGACATGACATATCAGGCAACTGTCTTGTAAGTTACTTTTGACCCTCTGCCACTGCCTTTAGTCCCTCATCTGATTTCTTTCGATTGGCAGCAGTTAAGGAAAAAACAGATGACACAAAAAGTGAAAAAGGTGCCAGTCTGTTTTCTCTCTCAGGTATCTCCCTTCTGTACTTCTAGTGCTGACAATTAATGCCTACTTTCTTTGTGCATGAATCTGAATTATAAATATATTGTAGAAGTAAGCGGGGGAGTTAATATCACTAGTTAAAAAACACTATTTCAGGGCTTTGGAATATGGTACAATTCTTTGTTAGCATTAAAAGCTGACTGGCTTTTTAAACAATGAAGATGTCAAAAAAGTCAAAGCAAAATATATTTTATACTGATTTCCTAGATCTATTTTCTGTGGAGCTCCTTTTTCTGTAACAAAAAAAGAGAAAAACCAGAACTAATAACTACTTCAGAATATGAATAGATTACTTTTACTTCAGGAATATTTCTACAAGTGTTTTATCTTGCTAGGCAAAGATGTTAAAGGCCTGCTGGTCTTTTTGATGATCCATAGATAAAACAGAGACCACTTGTCAATGAGGGCTGAAGTGGGACCAACAGCAGTACACTGTTGCAGTGTATCCCCACCTTATAAGAGGAATACTACTGTTCAAGGCTGCAGCCATTCTGAACAAGAGCCTTATGGTCCTGTTTATGCATGGGGATGGGGAAGAGAGATCAAGCAGACATGGGGAATCTCCAGTTTTTGTTGGACTACAGCCCTCATCATAGCTAATCACTGGCCATGCTGGCTAGTCTTATGGGAGCTGGTGTCAAAGAACACTTGAAAGGCCACAGGTGCCCATTCCTGAGATAAAGGATTACTTTTTCCTTTCATGTCTTTCCCACTTGTTATAGTATTAGAGAGTGGCCAATCTCAAATTGGATTATTTTATAGCTGCATAGCAGGGGTGGGTGAGATGCAGTTCTGGAGATGGAATCGTCTTGTACAAAGCAAGTGGAGTTTAACATTGCATCGTGCATCCTGTCCTTCACTCCAGAATATTTATTATAAGTTGTCAAGGGATTGAGCAGTCCACTTCCCCCTTTGTCCCTGTCTTTCATGTTCTCTTCTTGGAGGTTGTTTTGAACTGACATCCTAACATTCTGTCTCAAACATATACTTAATTGATAGACTCACATGGCCTATCTGCCTTAAGGTTTGTTTAGGCCCACTTTCTCTATGTATAAATTAAACTGCCATCACCGTTCTATAAGCTTACAGATTCTTGTCAGGCTGATTTTTTCAAAAAAAGATATTTCTTTTCATGTACAAACTTCTGTGCTTCTATGTAACTATGGAGTTCCCCAAGTATTCCACCTACTTTATTTTTGAGTGGTCTTGTTTTGCTTCGAAATTGATAAAAACATTTAACCACTCAAGTTACTTATTAGAGAGCGAGTCTGAGATGTTTTGATGCCATTTCATTTCTGTCTGTTCTTGTGTACCTTTGCTACTATAAAATTTTCTACCTATACCAAAATGAACAGTTCTGTGAAGCAAATAATTTGATTCTTGTAAACACATTTTTCAAACAACCGAAAAGATGACTGTACACCTGGACATCACCAAATGGTCAATATAGGAATCAAATAGATTATATAATTGGAAGTAGAAGATTGAGAAGTTCCATACTTTCTGTGAAAACAAGACCAGGAGCAGATTGCGGTACAGATCATGAACTGATAATATAAAAAATCAGAGTAAAGCTAAAGAAGAACAAAGCAATCATAATGCCAAAATACAATTTAAATAACATCACAGAAGACTATAAAGATCAAATAAAGAACAGATTTGAGGCTTTAAACTTAGCTGATAGAGAACCAGAAGAACTATGGATTGAAATCAGAGACATTATCAGGAAAGAACGCAAAAAGAAATACTTCTAATTAAAAAGAAAGAAAGACCTCAGTGGATGACTGACGAAACTCTTAAAATGGTTAAAGGTTGAAGGAAAGCAAAAGGAGATAGAAACACAGTTAGAACCCTAAGTGCGTAGTATGTAGGGACAAACTAGTACGTAGGGACAAAGAGAATTGCTGCAATAATTATTGTACAGAAATAGAAAGTGGAAATGGACTGCCTTCAACTCAGTTCTGACTTATGGTGACCCTGTGAATAGGGTTTTCATGGTAAACAGTATTCAAAGGTAGTTTACCATTGCCTTTCTTTGAGGCTGAGAGGCAGTGACTGGCCCAAGGTTGAACCCTGATCTCCCTGGTCATAGTCCAACACTAACCACTACACCACGCTGGCTCTCCACAGAAATAGAAGAGAATAATAAAAATGGTAGAACAAGAGCCCTATTCCAAAATATTAGAGAAATCAAAGGGACATGTATACCAAGAGTAGGAATGATGAATAATCAACAGGGGAACAAACTGGCTGACTGAGATAAAATAAAAGGAAGATGGAAGCAATACACTGAAGAATTATATAAAAGAAATGCAAGAATGAAAACCACCCTGTGTTTTATAGATTACAGCAAAGCCTTTGATTATGTAGATCACGAAAAACCATGGAATGCTTTAAAAGAAATGGGGGTGCCACAGCATCTGATTGTTCTGATGCACAACCTATACTCTGGACAAGAGGCTCCTGTAAGGACAGAATATGGAGAAATCGATTGGTTTCCAATCGGAAAGGATGTGAGATGGGTGTATTTTATCACCCTATTTGTCTAATCTATATACAGAACATATCATATGGAAGGGGGGATTGGACCAAGATGAAGGAGGGAGAAATATTAATAATTTAACATATACAGACGATACCATACTACTAGCAGAAATCAGTCATGATCTGAAATGAATGCTGTTGAAAGTTAAAGAGGAAAGCACAAAAGCAGGACTACAGCTGAATGTCAAGAAGACTAAAGTAATGACAACAGAAGATTTATGTAACTTTAAAGTTGACAGTGAGGGCATTGAACTTGTCAAGGATTATCAATACCTTGGCACAGTCATTAATCAAAATGGAGACAATAGTCAAGAAATTAGAAGACGGCTAGGACTGAGGAGGGCAGCTATGAGAGCACTAGAAAAGGTCCTCAAATGCAAAGATGTATCACTGAACACCAAAGTCAGGATAATTCAGACCATGATATTCCTGATCTCTATGTATGGATGTGAAAGTTGGACAGTGAAAAAAGTGGATAAGAGAAGAATCAACTCATTTGAAATTTGATGTTGGAGGAGAGTTTTGCGGATACCATGGACTGCGAAAAAGACAAATAATTGGGTGTTAGAACAAATTAAACCAGAACTATCACTAGAAGCTAAAATGATGAAACTGAGGTTACTGTACTTTGGACACATAAAGAGAAGACATGATTCACTAGAAAAGACAACAATTCTGGGGAAAACAGAAGAGAGTAGAAAAAGAGGAAGACCAGATGAGAGATGGATTGATTTCATAAAGGAAGCCACAGACCTGAACTTACAAGATCTGAACAGGGTGTTTTACAACAGATGCTATTGGAGGTTGCTGATTCATAAGGTAGCCATAAGTCGTACTCACCTGGAAGGTACATAACCCCCCCCAAACAAACATTTACTATAACTGCATGTTACAACATCAACTTGTTATATTGTGTTTGTGTTTTCAAATTAATAATCATTAAGAAACATAAAGAAATCTGTGTCTTGCCTTTTGAGTTTTATTTATTTCAGAGTGATATTTCAAAGATGTGTTAGACCTATGTTATTACTTATGGTACTGGCAATAGGTACAGTACTAGAAGTCAATGTTTGTTATTCAAGGTACAGTTATAGACATAACATAAAACAGTGTTTATGTTCTTAAATAGCCACACTGGCCATCAGTCATCTTCCAGAGAAAATTCAAACTAGTAGTGATCATATTTAAAAATGCGACTCCTCTCACTCGTTAAAATCTGACTGGAGATGACTAGTGCCAGACTAGTTTTGTTTTAGTGGTTATGCTGATTTTTGTTGCTCTGTGTTGACTTTGTTACTTTCTGCAGATTTTTAATACTTTAATGTTGCTTTTTCCTTTTTAAAACTTGCCATTGTCTTTCCATTTGTGATAGTTAGCTGCCCTGAAGAAAGCATATCAGTATTTTATATAAATAAGACAGGTAGAAAAATATACCCACAACCTAAATAAGGCTCAGGCATCTATTTTCCGACATTGTCATAGTAGAGTGATGAGAACCGTACCATCCAAAATAGATTGAAAGATGGATGTTATCTGCAGTTTGTATTTATAGACTGTGACAGATTACCTGCTACCCTAAAGGATCGTGTGCACAGGTGTAACCAAAGGAAACAACCAAGGAATCATGGTCATGCAAACTACTATCCCCTATGTGTCATGGCCCCGTCAGAGGACTCCTCAGATGAGGACGACTCGGGAGTAACAGCAGCAGACCCAGGAGCAGCAGGAGACACGGAGGAGCCTCCTGAGAATCCAGCTCCTTCTGCCCCTCAGCTGCAGAGCACCCCAGGGACAGCAGAGGCCCTGCAGCCAGACACAGACAGTGAACAGGATACTCCCCCCTCACCTGCAGAACGTAGACAGCAGAAGGTCAGGCAGAAGAGAGGCAGGCCTGTCTCCTTAAGGCCCAAACGCTGAGGGCTCACACCTGCTGTCCATCCTGCTCTTTATAAGGCACACCTTGGCTGCAGCTTGTTGCTGACTGCAATGTCAGGCGTGGCTTTTGTAGACCTAGTTTCCCTGCAGCATCTCTTTGACTGACCTCCTTGGCAATTGATCCCGGACCTCCACTGACCTCGCTTCTGGACTTCTGACTTGGCAAGTACGCTTCGGATAGGCCTGGCAGATTTACAACCCGACTGCTGGCTAAGGACTTTCCTTCCCTGCCAAAGACCCAGGAATTTCCAGCCCCCCCTGACACTGCTGATGCAGTGTAGAGCTGACACTATGTTGAATATACCTTGTTGAATTTCATGTCTTATTTCATGTCCATAACTGTACCTGGAATCACAAACATTGACTTCTAGTACTGCATCTATTGTGTTCACCAGTTTCCTTAAAAAAAAAAAAGTTTAGAGGGATTAAGGAGAATAATGCTTCTAATTTTTAGAAAGGCAGTGTAAATGGTAGAGCAGATTTTTTTGTTGGAATACAACTTCTTAACAACTTGTTATAAGCTGTTTGGGGCAAGTTTTTTTGGAAAAGCATCAAATACGAAATATCCCCCAGCCAGCATCATCAATGGTCAGGGATGATGGGAGTTGGCTTCTGGGTAGAATGTCAGAAAAGGACTGGGGAGAGGCTAGATTCAAATAATCATAAAGCTGACTGGGTGATCCTGGACCAGTCACTTTCTCTTGGTTCGCAATACAGAATAAAACTGTGCCCCTGTCAAAGTGCAGGAAATTTGCTTCATTTGAATTGTTAGATGAAATAATCAACATATACTTTCACAGTATTGTTGGGCGCCTCCCCAATCTCCGAGCGGTGAGATTTCCAGGGTCCCTGCGCTCATCCAGGGTTTGCTTTCTTTTGGGAAGAAGGTCAGCGGAGACTGCGGTGTCTTTATGAAATATGGTTTGTTTATTTACACACATTCCAACCTGAGCTTAGGATGGAGGGGGTTCAAGGCATCAGTTAAGTTGAAGGTTTTTTCCAAAAAACTTGTAACCTTAAGAATCTTAACTTACAAGTTTTATCTTACAAGTTTTATCCTATCTGGACAGTGATGTCCTCGCCTCAGTTGTTCACGCTCTGGTAACTTCTAGGTTGGACTACTGCAATGCGCTCTACGTTGGGCTGCCCTTGAAGATAGTTCAGAAACTACAGTTAGTCCAGAATGCAGCGGCCAGACTATTGATGCGGACCAGACGGTCCGCTCATATAACACCTGTTCTGGCCCGTCTGCACTGGCTTCCTATTTGTTTCCGGGCTAAATTCAAAGTGCTGGCTTTGACCTATAAAGCCCTACACGGCATGGGACCGCAATACCTGGTGGAACGCCTCTCCCAATATGAAACTACCCGTACACTGCGCTCGACATCTAAGGCCCTCCTCCGAGTGCCATCACATCGAGAAGCTCGGAGGGCGGTGACTAGATCCAGGGCCTTTTCGGTGGTGGCCCCCGAATTGTGGAATAGTCTCCCCGATGAGGTACGCCTGGCGCCGACGCTGCTATCTTTTCAGCGCCAGGTGAAAACCTTTTTATACTCCCAGGCATTTAAATTTTTTAAAAATATTCTATTTTTTTTAAAAATTGTTTTATAGTGTATTTTAAAACAGTATTTCATTACTGGTATATTCTGATGTTGTTTGGTTTTTGTTCTTTGTTTGTTTTGCTTTTTGATTTTCTTATATTTGTTCTATTCATATATTTTCTTGTTTATCCTCTATGTACACCGCCCAGAGAGCCTTTTTGGCTTAGGGCGGTATATAAATTAAATTAAATAAAAATAAATAAATAAAATCTTTACTTCTACTAATGTACTATACACAACTAGCACATAATACAGCAGTTGTGTGCACACCAGAGTGTAAGTGTGCATATGGGTTGCACAGAACCAATTTGTCTTTGTGCGCTTTTGTGCATATTCATCCACACATGAGCGTTTTCAGCTAATTCTGCCTCAGTGTTTCCCATCCACACTAGTAGAAAATGCTACATGGGATGTATTTGCACTGTTTGTTGTTGTCTGATCCCCCTACCCTCCCTGAGTTCTACAAACCTGAGATTCATTGTGGGCATGCACATAGGTACTTGTTTATCTGCGTATGCAGCTATTTTAATTTTTGAGATAGAGGTTTTCCAATATATCAAACTTGCACAAAACAATGGCTAAAAAATAAAAGGTGTGTATCACACCTGGCCCCACCAGTAGTCCACCAAGGACTGCCTTGCCAATGAGAGTAGTGGGTGTGGTAATAGTACCCAGCAAAACGTCACCATACATGTAAACAAACAAACAAAAATCTGCCCTCACAATGTGCTTCAGTATGTCCGCAGATGGGTAACAAGCAATTTTATGTCGGGTTTTTTTCTCCCATTTCCACATTATCTGCAAATCAAGAAAATCCAAGTTAAATGGTGGGAAAATACGGGCTGCCACGTGGATTTTATTTTTATTTTATTTATTACATTTATAATGCACCATTCCTCCAAGGAGTTCAAGGTGGCATGGTTCTCCTGCTACCAGTTTTATCTTTGCATGTAGTTTTGGCTGAGAGACAGTGACTGGCCCAAGGTCAGCCGATGTCAGGGCGTCAGACGTCCAGGTGCCAGGTTGGGGGTATGAGGATTCAGAAACGGAGGAGGAGGGGCCCAGTTCGTTAGAGCAGACTGGAGAAGGAGAGGAAATTCCAGAGATAGCGTTGCATAGCAACGGAGTCCTTGACGGTCTCACAGAACTGGAGCCTTCCCTCGAAGTTCCCACGCTGCCTCCTGAGCCAGAGAAAAGCGGCGAGAGATTGCAAGACAGTTTGAAATTTGACCCCCCCTCTCTCTCCCATACCAGAGTCGGAGACTTCAGAAGAGGAGGGGCCCGTGCTTCCCCCGTCGCCACGTACGCGAAGACAGTTGAAAAGACAGGAAAGGAAGGGGGGCAGGAGGGTGGTGACCGAGGGTCCGGTAAGGAGGAGCGAAAGGCTTCGCGCCCGTTTGCCCCCCTCTTAAGAGACAGGCGGGAAAGCGGTCCCTTGCTCTGTCAACTTTCTTCCACGTTGCAGGACCTGTAACTTTGTGTTGCTTCATGAGAAGGCGCAGTCTATGTTTGGATATTACCTTAATAAAAACCGAATTGCTTTCAACCACAAGCCTGGTTCCTGAGTCCCATCCTGGGCCTGACAGCTTGACAGAGCCTCCTAATTCACCCTCTACGCTCTCTTCACTTGACCGTGACAAGATGTCAAAGGGAGCGGCGGGGGGAACAAATCCCACTTCTGAGACGGAAGAAGTGAGACTTTTGAGGACTAATGTGGCTGATCTGCAGACGGATGTTCAAACCTTGCTGGCAGCAGTCAAGGCGCTGAAAACGGATAATCAGGCCTTGCAAGCCACGGTCGATCGGATGCAGGCAGCCCCTCCAGCCGCGGTGGTGAAGGTTCCCATTGGATTACCCCCAAAGTATGCGGGGCAAAGTGATCAGTTGGCAACTTTTGTGGCTCAATGTGAGTTATACTTGGATGTCAGGAATGCAGAATTTCCGAGTGATGGGGCTAAAGTGGCCTTCGTGATCAGCCTCCTGGAGGGAGAAGCTGCAAAATGGGTGACCCCGTACCTGGTGAGAAAGGATACCCTCCTAGGAAGATACAGAGGATTTATACAAGAAATGACCGAGATGTTTCAAGACCCGCAACGAGCTGAAACCGTAGCGCGGCAGCTAGGTGCACTGAAACAAGCCAAAGGAACTGTTTCCGAGTACACTAATGCTTTTAAAATTTTGTCCCAGGAAACTGGTTATAATGAGGCAGCCTTGATGTTTATGTACCGGAGTGGATTAAATGCTGAGATCCTGGATGAGCTGGCCAGGACCTCTCCCCCCACTGACCTGACAGGGCTAATCCGGCTATGTTTACAGATCGATCACCGGCTGGAAGGAAGGCGCCTGGAAAAGAAACAGGAGGTCCCGAGATATTCAGCCTCGGCATCCCGCAGCAAGGTCCTTTCCACTTCAGGAATGGCAGGTAATGCACCCGAGGGACAGGGAGGGGCTAGGCTGAGACTGTCAGAAGAAGAAAAAGAGAGACGATGCCGAGAACGTTTATGCTTTTATTGTTCGAAACCGGGCCATGTGGCCAGAGATTGTGGACTGAAAGGGGGGAAGGCAGAGCCGTCGGGAAACTAGAACACCCAGTCCAAGTGCAGGCCGGTGGACTGGGGGCAGCATTGTATAAAGGCCCTCCAATGATCCAACCCCCCTCCAAAGGAGTGTTGGTTCTACCTATTCGGATTACAACTTCCCAAGGAGTGATGTTTAACTCTACTGCATTAATTGACAGTGGGGCCTCCATGAATTTTATGGATGCAAAGTTAGCCAAGTGTTATGGAATTTCTAGGTGGAAACTGGACGCTCCCCTATCTGTGGAGACCATTGATGGGAGACCCCTGAAGTCAGGAGGGGTGACACACGCCACGGAGGAATTGAAACTTCAAATTCCTGGGCATGAGGAGCTCATTTCGCTGTATGTGTCAGATCTCTCGAACTTTGAGGTGATTCTGGGAATGCCCTGGCTAGCCAAGCACAAACCCAAAATAAGTTGGAAGGAGGCGGTGGTGTGATTCACCTCTCAGTATTGTCAGGAGAACTGTCAACCCGAAGGAATCAAGAACACCTTAGCGGGGGCAGTACACGAGAGCGAGCAAGTGACCCTTCCTTCGAAGTATGAGGAATTCAAAGATGTGTTTGATGAAAAAGAGGCAGAGACTCTACCCCCCCACCGCCCTTACGACTGTGCGATTGATGTCGTGCCAGGAGCCAGCATCCCATCGGGGAGAATTTACTCTCTCACAGAGATTGAGAGGGAGGCCCTGAAGGAATTTCTGGAAAAGAACCTGAAGCGAGGATTCATATGTCCCTCACAGTCCCCTGCTGGAGCGCCCCTGTTGTTTGTGAAGAAGAAGGGGGGGAGCTCAGACCTTGTAACGACTACCGTGCATTGAATCAGATCACCATCCCTAACAGTTACCCACTGCCCTTGATTTCAGAGCTACTAGACCGCCTGCGCTCAGCAAAAATCTTCATGAAGCTGGATTTAAGAGGAACGTACAATCTGGTCAGGATGAAGGAGGGACATGAATGGAAAACAGGATTTCTGACTTCTTACGGTCAGTTTGAGTATTTGGTCATGCCGTTCGGACTTTCGGGGAGTCCAGGTGTGTTTCAAAAGTTCATGAACGACGTGTTTAGAGACCTGTTGGACACGTATGTAATTTGTTACTTGGATGATATCCTAGTGTTCTCAAAGAATCAAGAAGACCATGACCAGCACGTAAAAACTGTGTTGAGGAGACTGAGAGAAAATCATCTGTATGCTAAGCTAGAGAAATGTGGATTTGACCTCAAGTCTCTGGACTTCCTTGGGTACCGAATCTCAGCGGGGGGAGTGGAGATGGACCCAGGGAAAGTGAGTTGTATACTGGACTGGGGTCAACCTGTCACCAAAAAGGATGTACAACGTTTTCTAGGGTTTGCCAATTACTACAGAAAGTTCATGCCAGGGTTTTCCAAATTAACAGCCCCCCTGACTGACTATTTAAGGGGAAAGAAGAAATTCCAATGGACAGAGAACGCCACAAACGCCTTTGAGGAGCTGAAAAGAAGATTTGCTACTGAGCCCATTCTGCGCTTCGCCGATCCAACCCGCCCCTTCGTCGTGGAAGCCGATGCTTCGGATTTTGCCATCGGGGGGGGTCCTTCTGCAATTAGACCAAGAAGGGAAGGAGCTGCACCCCTGCGTGTACTTCTCTAGAAAGTTGAAGCCTGCAGAGAAGAACTATACAGTTTGGGAGAAGGAACTACTAGCCATCAAGGATTCTTTTGAGAACTGGAGACAATACTTGGAGGGGGCCTCTCATCAGATTGAAGTGCGCTCCGACCACAAGAACCTGGAAAGCCTGCAAACAGCCAGGAAGCTGAACCAGAGACAGATAAGGTGGTCCCAGTTCTTCACTAGTTCAACTTCAAGATTACTTATCATGCTCAAGCTAAAAACCAGAGAGCAGACGCCTTATCCAGACAGCCACAATTCCAAGGAAGTGAATACGATGACCAGCCTCAATACGTGATCCTGCCGGAGAAATTAACGTTGGGATCATGTCAGCCTTCATGGGAAGAAGAAAGGGCACAACAGGCAGATGCAGACCTGCAACGATATATTCAGGAGGCGGGACAAGATCAAGATCCAGAAGTAAGTTTCCACTGGCGAGATGGGCTGTTATGGTTCAAAGCAGCCAGGTATGTGCCAGAAGGAGAATTAAGACTCAGAGTCCTACATCAGTGCCATGACTCCATCACCGCGGGGCACTTTGGTATTTATAAAACCATTCAGAACGTGGCCAAGGACTTTTGGTGGCCCAAAATGTGTCGAGACATTGAGAACTATGGAAAATCCTGTTCTGTCTGTGTGCGGGCGAAAACACAAACAGGAAAGCCAGCCGGGCTGTTACAACCGCTACCTGTCCCAAACGAACCCTGGAAGGACCTTTCCATGGATTTTATAACTGATTTACCAAAGTCACAAGGAATGACGGCCATCCTGGTAGTGATCGATTTACTCACCAAAATGGCGCATTTTCTCCCTTGTTCAGGGGCCTTAGAGGCAAAAGAAACAGCCAAGTTATTCATCAGGGAAATCTACCGGTTGCATGGATTGCCAAACAGTGTAGTCTCGGATCGAGGAACTCAGTTCACAGCTAAATTTTGGAGAGCAGTGTGGAAACAGTTGCAGACGGAGCTAAAACTCTCTTCCGCTCATCATCCCCAGACGGACGGTCAGACGGAATGCCTGAACGCTGTTTTGGAAAGATATTTACGTTGTTATGTGTCCTATCAACAGACTGACTGGGTGTCATATTTGCACTTTGCAGAGTTTGCCTATAACAACTCCTTGCACTCCAGCACTGAGCAAACCCCGTTCTTCGCTAATTATGAATTTCATCCTAAAGCCTTCCCAAGCAGCTCAGAAGGGGTGCTGGTGCCGGCCGCAGAAGACTATCTGAAGGAGTTACAGGCCGTTCAACAGACATTGAAACAGCAGCTAAACGAAGCCAAGACGGAGTACAAGCGAGCTGCTGATCTGCACAGGAGGGAGGGCCCCCCCTTCAACCAGGAGATCAGGTATGGCTGTCCACTCATTCCTTCAGATGCCGGGCAAATGTAGGAAATTACAGGACAAAAGGGTGGGGCCCTTTGAAATAGAGGCTCAAATTAATCCCGTGGCTTATTGACTAAAGCTACCAGACACGTTTAAAATACACCCTGTGTTTCATCGATCCTTGTTAACAAAAGCAGCCCCCCCCCAGCGAATTGCGGCCAGAGGAGCCTCCAGGGGCTCCGTTAATAGTGAATGAGCAAACTGAGTTTGAAGTGGAAGAAATCCTGGACTCCCGAATGAGGCATAACAAATTGCAGTATTTAATTCACTGGAAGGGCTATGGGCCGGCAGACAGATCTTGGGAAGCTGAAACTGATGTGCACGCTCCAGATTTGGTAAAACTTTTTCACCGAAGGTTTCCCCATCGCCCCAAGCCAGTCAGGAGGGGGGGGCACAGCATGGGAGAGGGGATGATGTCAGGGCGTCAGACGTCCAGGTGCCAGGTTGGGGGTATGAGGATTCAGAAACGGAGGAGGAGGGGCCCAGTTCGTTAGAGCGCACTGGAGAAGGAGAGGAAATTCCAGAGATAGCATTGCATAGCAACGGAGTCCTTGACGGTCTCACAGAACTGGAGCCTTCCCTCGAAGTTCCCACGCTGCCTCCTGAGCCAGAGAAAAGCGGCGAGAGATTGCAAGACAGTTTGAAATTTGACCCCCCTCTCTCTCCCATACCAGAGTCGGAGACTTCAGAAGAGGAGGGGCCCGTGCTTCCCCCGTCGCCACGTACGCGAAGACAGTTGAAAAGACAGGAAAGGAATGGGGGCAGGAGGGTGGTGACCGAGGGTCCGGTAAGGAGGAGCGAAAGGCTTCACGCCCGTTTGCCCCCCTCTTAAGAGACAGGCGGGAAAGCGGTCCCTTGCTCTGTCAACTTTCTTCCACGTTGCAGGACCTGTAACTTTGTGTTGCTTCATGAGAAGGCGCAGTCTATGTTTGGATATTACCTTAATAAAAACCGAATTGCTTTCAACCACAAGCCTGGTTCCTGAGTCCCATCCTGGGCCTGACAGCTTGACAGAGCCTCCTAATTCACCCTCTACGCTCTCTTCACTTGACCGTGACAAGATGTCAAAGGGAGCGGCGGGGGGAACAAATCCCACTTCTGAGACGGAAGAAGTGAGACTTTTGAGGACTAATGTGGCTGATCTGCAGACGGATGTTCAAACCTTGCTGGCAGCAGTCAAGGCGCTGAAAACGGATAATCAGGCCTTGCAAGCCACGGTCGATCGGATGCAGGCAGCCCCTCCAGCCGCGGTGGTGAAGGTTCCCATTGGATTACCCCCAAAGTATGCGGGGCAAAGTGATCAGTTGGCAACTTTTGTGGCTCAATGTGAGTTATACTTGGATGTCAGGAATGCAGAATTTCCGAGTGATGGGGCTAAAGTGGCCTTCGTGATCAGCCTCCTGGAGGGAGAAGCTGCAAAATGGGTGACCCCGTACCTGGTGAGAAAGGATACCCTCCTAGGAAGATACAGAGGATTTATACAAGAAATGACCGAGATGTTTCAAGATCCGCAACGAGCTGAAACCGTAGCGTGGCAGCTAGGTGCACTGAAACAAGCCAAAGGAACTGTTTCCGAGTACACTAATGCTTTTAAAATTTTGTCCCAGGAAACTGGTTATAATGAGGCAGCCTTGATGTTTATGTACCGGAGTGGATTAAATGCTGAGATCCTGGATGAGCTGTAATTTCTGGACCGTTTTCAAGGGCAACCCCACGTAGAGCGCATTACAGTAGTCTAAGCAAGAGGAGACCAGGGCATGTATCACCCATGGGAGGAGATGGGCAGGAAGGTAGGGTTGCAGCCTCCGTATCAGATGGAGTTAATACCAAGCTGCCCGGCTCACTGCCGAGACCTGAGCCTCCATGGACAGCTGGGAGTCAAGAACGACCCCGATGCTGCGGACCTGGTCCTTCAGGGGCAATCTTACCCCATTAAACACCAGGTCTATATCTCCCAACCTTTTCTTATCTCCCACGAGCAACACCTCGGTCTTGTCGGGGTTTAGCTTCAGCCTATTCCTTCCCATCCATCCACTTACGGTTTCCAGGCACTTGGACATGGTATCCACAGCCAACTCTGGTGAGGACTTAAACGAGAGATACAGCTGAGTATCATCCGCATATTGGTGACACTGCAGCCCAAAACTCCTGATGATGGCCCCCAGCGGGTTTACATATATGTTGAATAGCATGGGGGAGAGGATAGAACCCTGTGGCACTCCACAATTGAGAGGCCAAGGGTCTGAAACCTCATCCCCCAATGCCACCCGTTGGTGCCTGTCTGAAAGATAGGAACGGAGCCACCGTAAAACAGTGTCCCCTATTCCTAATCCCTCCAGGCGATCTAAAAGGATACCGTGGTCGACGGTATCAAAAGCCGCTGAGAGATCCAGGAGGACGAGGAAGGTATATTCTCCCCTATCCAACGCCCTCCTCATATCATCCACCAGGGCGACCAAGGCTGTTTCAGTTCCATGTCCAGTCTTGAAGCCCGATTGGAATGGGTCTAGATAATCCGCTTCATCCAAGTGTGTCTGTAACTGTTTAGCCACCACTCGCTCAATCACCTTGCCCAAGAATGGTAAATTAGAGACTGGGCGGAAGTTATTTAACTCTTGGGGATCCAAGGAGGACTTTTTCAAGATGGGCTTTATTACTGCCTCCTTGAGGGCTGATGGCAATGCACCCTCTTCCAAGGATACATTTACCACTGCCTTGATCCTTTCGTTCAGCCTCTCTTTGCAGCTCATAATGAACCATGATGGGCAAGGATCCAATAGACAGGTGGTTGGCTTCACAGTAGAGAGCACCTTGTCCACTTCCTCAGAGGGAAGAGGCTGAAACAGATCCCACCGGACCGGAATGCAACTGGCCGACTCTGGCTCACTTCCTGTGTCCACGGCGTACGGAATCGTGCTCTTCAGGCGCTCGATTTTATCGGCAAAGTGTTTAGCAAATATGTCACAAGAGACTTTAGAGTGCTCCATGGGTTCCTGGGCAACTGGACCGACCAGGCTTCGGACCACTTGGAACAACCTCCTGGGACAACACTCTGCAGCAAAGAATAGAGGCAGCAAAGAATTCCCTCTTTGTTGCCTTTGTTGCCACCTGGTAGGTTTGTTACGGTAGAAACAAACTCACTGTTCTGTTGGTTCCAGTGCGCCTCCACCTCTCTCTTCTGAAAACTGGGGCACACAATGCTAGTCAAAATGGAAATGGACTGCCTTCAAGTCGATCCCGACTTATGGCGACCCTATGAATAGGGATTTCATGGTAAGTGGTATTCTGAGGGGGTTTACCATTGCCTCCCCCTGAGGCTAGTCCTCCCCAGCTGGCTAGGGCCTGCTCAGCTTGCCACAGCTGCACAAGCCAGCCCCTTCCTTGTCCGCAACTGCCAGCTGGGGCAACTGGGCTCCTTGGGACTATGCAGCTTGCCCACAGCTGCACAGGTGGCAGGGCACGTAATCCCTGAGCCACTCACTGTGGGGGTGATCTTTAGCTGGCCCTTTACACCCAGGAGACACGAGTGGGGATTTGAACTCACAGACTCTGGACTCCCAGCCTAGTCAAACCCTGTCCCTTTTTAATGTAAATCCTGGTGGGATCAGCTTGAGTGTTTTTTCCTTTTAATTCAGCTTCAAAGAGATTTAGCAACTGATCAGCAGATTAACCCGTTCCCCTCCAGGTGTGGGTAATGGAAACGCTTTGCTGAGGGTGACTAGTGTGTTCACAGCCTTACTGTAGTAAAGTGTATGCAACAGACTATTTAAAGGATAACGTTGCAGGAAAGAAAAACATTATTACTGTATTACTGTAACTAGTGGGGAGAAGAGAGCAAAGGAATCCGAGAGGCAGCTTTATGTGAGGGGCACAAGGTGTTTGCTGCTTCATGAGCAAGAGGAGTAGGGTGCAGTCGGATGCTAAGGTTTAGGGTTTTCTTACCCATCTCTGTACAAGAGTTCTGAACAAGATACGAGAATACTGAAGCTCTCAGACCAGGATTTTAAATTGGTAATCTGGCACATTGCCAGAGCTATTTTAAGATGGCTTTCTCTTTGCTGTATGATCAAAGCAACAACAATGGTTGTTTTTCTATTTCAACAAATAAACACGGTTCCACTTCTTCTTACCTGAGAAACTTGAGACCATCCCTAGAAGCGGATTATAACAAGTGTGTATGGGGGAACATTTTTCTGAGAACCTTACAAAATTTCAAATAAACAAGCCCTTCTAGTTGCTATATTGCTCATAGGAAGCTGCCTGCTTGTATGTGTCCTCCCTTTCTTAAGCCAAGCCTTTTATGTTTGTCCTGGTTCTATCGGCATGATTCAGAGCTGGGCTAGTGTTTACCACACCTTTGTATTACATAGTTACACACTGGCTGTACGTGAGATGACTGACATAAATTTAATTGGTATCACAGTGACTTGCAGCAACCCAGCCTATTTGACCATCAACCATAAATGCTATCTATGAACTCTGATATCTTAGGAAAGCAGATTTCAGTTTTGTTTTATAGGTTTCAAATGTTATTACCTGGTCTGTTGAGATATTTATTGTAGTTACTGCCAGTACAAGTCATGGCAGAGTCTGTTGTACTGTCAGCCCTGTGAAATCAACCACAATATCGTGAAATAATTATTTTGACCAACTAAATGGCAGATTTGGTCTGGGATATACAAGAGGGCATGAAATCTGAGCGGAAGACTTGTGCAGATTTCAGGGTAAGTTGTTAAGTAATTATGATGTTCCATCAATTTTAAGAAAGTTGGGGGTTCTCAAATATGATTTGTTGGGCTCTGGTGAACAAATTGTGCATTTGTTAACTAAGATAGCATGTCAGCATTTCTAGCTTGCTTAAAGTTTGCATAAGCAAAATAGAGAGAATGCTAAATGCCGCCGAGAGATTTGCTGATCTGAGGATTTTTTTTTAATGCAGAGGAGCTTGTAGTTTTGTGGACAAGATGAAACAAATTCCCAATCTTTTTGACCATGTATTACATTTAGTTATTTTCTGGTTTCCACCTAGTGTGTACATACATATATAAGTATGCTTTATACACAGTTTTTAAAAAGTTATTTGGTCTAAATATTTCTATCTTTGTAATGCTGTCTATTAACAGATGTAATGCCTTCTATCATAGATTGAAAAACACATATTCATACATGCACCATATAGTATTTAGGGTTGAATGTATTTGCATACTCTGCTGAAATAATGCAGGATCCACAATCCGCTAGTATATTTGTGCCTGAAGAAGGAAAATTCATTCCTTTGAGTTGATCCCCACTTTTTCTATACTCCAACTGTGTGTTAGTTTATCCAGATACTAAAGAGATAGTCTTCCTATTTGTAATCTGACTTTGACTGTCTCATAGAAAGTACTTTAGTGGTTGACAAACATCCTGTCTCTAACTTCCTTACTTCTGCCAAATGATTATGATGGTCCAACATTATTCTGAGACCATTGGATGCTAAATGGATAGAGATTAAAAGGAAGTGATTGTCTCTAAAATATCACTGCAGTAACCAGTGCGACAGCAGTGTGTTGGATATCCCATGCCTTATTAAACCCTGCATTATACAACTATTGTTAAGTAAACAAGTATGGATATCTGTATCTTTTGATGAGAGAGAAGTGTGTGTGTGTGTTTCATGTTATGGAAAAAGATAATTACCTTTTAAACATTTTCAAATGAGGCACACAGTCTGCATAATGACTAAAGAGTAAGGAAAACATGGCAGGGTGCAGCTGATCTGTGTGTGAAATGCATGCATATTATTTAACTGCACTTCAAGAGCAAGCTGACTAGCATATTCAAATGAAAGCTTAACATGAAATGGTACAGTAAAGAGCCCTATTAACTGTAGTCTGTTGTTAATGAACTTTCTAAGTTCTCCAAAATATTATTTTCTCCCTGCCCGATAAAGGGAAACAATGCAATTACAAACTGTGCATAATTATGCTCATTATGTATCTTTAACCTGCTGGGCATTGAATACTCTCTTTTCACATTGGCTTATCTGGTTTGACCTCATAAGATTATCATAGAATCATAGAATAGCAGAGTTCGAAGGAGCCTATAAGGCCATCGAGTCCAACCCCCTGCTCAATGCAGGAATCCAAATCAAAGCATTCCTGACAGATGGCTGTCCAGCTGTGTCGGAGAGCCCAGTACCTCTCTAGGTAATTGATTCCATTGTCATATGGCTCTAACAGTTAGGAAGTTTTTCCTGATGTCCAGTCGAAATCTGGCTTCCTGCAACTTGAGCCCATTATTCTGTGTCCTGCACTCTGGGACGATCGAGAAGAGATCCCGGCCCTCCTCTATGTGACAACCTTTCATGTACTTGAAGAGTGCTATCATATCTCCCCTTAGTCTTCTCTTCTCCAGGCTAAACATGCCCAGTTATTTCAGTCTCTCCTCATAGGGCTTTGTTTCCAGTCCCCGATCATCCTTGTTGCCCTCCTCTGAACCTGTTCCAGTTTGTCTGCATCCTTCTTGAAGTGCGGAGACCAGAACTGGACGCAGTATTCAAGATGAGGCCTAACCAGTGCTGAATAGAGGGGAACTAATACTTCATGTGATTTGGAAACTATGCTTCTGTTAATGCAGCCTAATATAGCATTTGTCTTTTTTGCAGCCACATCACACTCATATTTAGCTTGTGATCAATGACAATTCCAAGATCCTTCTCACATGTCGTATTGCTGAGCCAAGTATCCCCCATCTTATAACTGTGCATTTGGTTTCTTTTTCCTAAGTGTAGAACTTTGCATTTATCCCTCTTGAATTTCATTCTGTTGTTTTCAGCCCAATGCTCCAGCCTATCAAGGTCCCTTTGAATTTTGTGTGTCTTCCACGGTATGCCCCCCAATTTTGTATCATCTGCAAATTTGATAAGCATGCTCTGTACCTCCTCATCCAAGTTGTTAATAAGAATGTTGAAGAGCACTGGGCCCAGGACCGAGCCCTGTGGTACCCCACTCGTTACTTCTGCCCAGTTTGAGAAGGAACCATTGATATGTACTCTTTGAGTACGATTCTGGAGCCAACTGTGAATCCACCTGATAGTTGTTCCATCCAGCCCACATTTAGCTAGCTTGCTAATCAGAATATCATGAGGCACTTTGTCAAAAGCTTTGCTGAAGTCGAGATATATTATGTCCACAGCGTCCCCACAGTCTACAAGGGAGGTTACCCAATCAAAAAATGAGATGAGATTAGTTTGGCAGGATTTGTTCTTCATAAATCCATGTTGGCTCCTAGTAATCACTGCATTGCTTACCGATTGACTGCTTTATAATCTGCTCCAGATTTTTTCCAGGGATTGATGTTAGGCTGACTGGTCTGTAGTTCCCCGGTTCCTCCTGTTTGCCCGTTTTGAAGATAGGGACAACATTAGCCCTCCTCCAGTCATCCGGCACTTCACCAGTCCTCCACGATTTCGCAAAGATAATAGACAGCGGTTCTGAGAGTTATTCAGCCATTTCCTTCAATACTCTAGGATGCAGTTTATCGGGCCCTGCCGATTTGAACTGATTCAAAGTGATTAGGTATTCCTTGACTGTTTGTCTGTCAAGCTGAAGCTCCAATCCTGCCCCTTCTACTTCATGTTTCCCAGGAGGGTCATAGACCCTTTTTTGGGGGAAGACTGAGCCAAAGTAGGAATTGATCACTTTTCTTTGTTATCTGTTCTCATTTTGCCATCCTCATTGAGTAGCTGTGTCACCATATCTTTTCTCTGTCTTTTACTATGGACATAACAGAAGAAAGCTTTTTTGTTGCTTTTAGCACCCCTCGCTAACCTCAGCTCATTCTCAGCTTTAGCCTTCCTGACACCAGCCCTGTAATTCTGTGTTACCTGCCTGTACTCTTCCTTTGTGGCCTGGCCTTCTTTCCACTTCCTGAATGTGTCCTTTTTTGTTTTCAGGTCACCTCTAAGCTTTTTGTGAAGCCACATCGGCTTCTTCTGCTGTTTCCCCCCTTTTTTCCTTGTAGGAATTGCTTGCCATTGTGCTCTTAGAATTTCCTTTTTTAGAGACTCCCACCCATTTTGGACTCATTTTCTAATTAGCCATTAGGGTGGCTTGCCATGGAACCATACTTACAATTATTCTGAGTTTATTGAAATCAGCTTTCCTGAAGTCCAGGGTGCACGTATGGCTACTCTCAGCTTTTGCTTCTGTTAAAATCACGAATTCAAGTATGGCGTGGTCACTTTCCCCCAGAGTTCCTGTAACTGCCACTTCATCCACCAAATCATCTCTATTGGTTAGAATCAAGTCCAGGATAGCTGATCCTCTGGTTGCTTCCTCCATTTTCTGTAGGAGAAAGTTATCTCTAACACGAGTCAGAAATTTTTTGGAGGGGCCGTGTTTGTCAGAATTTGTCTTCCAACAGATATCAGGATAATTGAAATCCCCCATTACTACGACATCATGCCTCCTTGAAACATTGGTAATTTGCTTTTCAAAAGTTACATTCTCGTCTTCTCCTTGAATGTAGTGTATTAAGAGTTCAAGTTCGTCCTGCTTGTTTCCCATGCTCTGTGCATTAGTATACAGACATCAAAGACCATGTGATTTATGACATGGTTTCCTTACTATATTTTTCTGAGGACTGTTACTGGGCACTATTAGAGCCAATCTCTCTGGTCCCGTTACTGTGCACAAGCCTTCATCAGTCGTTACCACCAAGTTTACGTCTCCTTCGCCCTTAGACCCTTAGAAAATTATATGACTGAGAAAGAATGAAATTAACTTAAATATGACTACATGAGACTACTCAGTGGTCTCTGTGTAAGATGACACTATAGTTTAAAATTTCTATAAATTCTATAAATTCAGTGAATTTTCTCTTTCCACCCAATAAAGAATATAAAAATATATATAAATATTGATTGCCAGAACACTACACTTTTTGTTAATTTTCTCACACATTTGTTCCCACTCATTTTTTTGAAATTATAGTGATTAATACAGCATGTTATAAGGAAAAGCTCTATAGGTGTCTCTGTGGGACTCAGCCTCTGTTGGATTTGCACAGCATTATTGTAATACATTAAGATTAATAATATATTAATAAAAATACAGTTTTAAAATTGTGTGTGCCAAAACCAAGGAGGAGCTGCAGATACAGCTCAACTTTCATTTTGTAGCACATTGATTCATGCATTTAAAATACAAAACATATTTTAATTCCACATTTTTTTTAAAAAAAACCCCTACTCTTCTTACTAGTTTTTAGTATAAAGGAACAGTTATATCCAAATACCTTTCTTTTTGTGTTCTTCATTATATAACATCTGCTGGAATTCCTTGCTGGAATTCTTTATATATAAACTCCTGAAATAACTTTTTGACATTATAAATTGTTGTGCAGTCATCACTAGCTGTTAATATTTTATTTATTAGTTATATTTATTAATCTGGCCATAATGTAGTTGTATGAATGATGTACAGCGTGATGTATTTAAGACAAAAATACATATAAATACCACAATAGAATCAAAACCAGTATATAGAGTAAAACCTAATAACAGTCATAATCAAATTAACCCACTTATATCCCATTAAAAACTGTCCTTGTTCTGACAAAAACAGAGACAAAAGTATTAATACTAGTCTATAATTATGTTAATTAAATGCAAGTTAAATAGGTCTGGAAGAACACTAAATTCTTTCCCAGGTGCTGAAAAGATAAAAGAAAAAGTAATGTAGGTGTCAAGTGGGCCTCTCTAGAGAGAACATTCTACAGCTAGGGAGGAGCACCACTGAGAAGACTTCGCTTTTGATATGGTGGTAACTAAGATGTGAATTCATTCATTCATTCATTCATTTGTGGTTGAAAGACCTAATGGAACCAAGACTAGAATATGAAGAATGACAGATTTCACATGTGCCATTTGAGGTGGTTTTGAGCTTTTTTCCTGCTGTTGGAGAGCATGTATACAGGGCTGGTACCAAAGGGCGGCCAGGTGGGGCCCTGGCTGAGGGCCTCGTGGCCCACAGAAGCCCCTGAAGGGCCCCTTGTTAGGGTGGGGGCATAGCGCTCCCCTTCTGCAATCTGCAGCAGTATCCCTGCCACAGATTGCAGGGAGGGAGCTGCCTGCCTGCCGGCTGGCTCACCTACTCACCATCCCCCCACTCGCTCACCCTCCCCCCTGTTTGCTCGACAACATTGATTCATGCATTTAAAATACAAAACATATTTTAATTCCACATTTTTTTGGGCAGCCAACAATTTGAGTTGTTTTTTTTTTGGCAGGGTGAGGGAGCATCCAACTAGTGTCTCTCCATTTTTGTGGGAGCAGAGATGTTTGCTTTCCTCAGTTTTTCTCTAGGCATAAATAAGCAGCATAAAATCAAAGAGATCTGGGTACAGTAAGAGAAACACAGTCCCTTGAGCTGCCACAAATACATATCAACCTCCAAAAGTCAAATAATAGGGTTAAGAGACCAAAGAGAAAAGACAGGAAGATGCTTTAGGAAAATAAAAGAATATTAAAACACTAAGGCAGCAAATTCTCTTCTCACAGCATGTTTACCTCATGAGTAAACAACACAAAGCAACATTGATAGTCAGAATGAGAGATGCGGAAAGATAAAAAAAACTAAAACTAAAAGCAGTGCATACTATATTTATGGTCTTTTAAGCTAGGTGACTCATAGGTCCCATTGCTCAGCCAATGCACTGGCTTTCATGTTCTCAGGACAGTGTTCCTAACTTTTGTGGACCTGGGAGATGGGGCTTTTACAAGTGTTAATTACTGTCAGAGTTCTGCTTTTCTGCTATATAGGAAGGATTTCTCAGCTTGTGCATTAAGAGGAGCAGGAAAGGGAAATACATAACTTCCCACTAGTGCACAATGGAAGGCTAGAGAAGTTGGGCATCTCAAACAGTCATACCTCTTGGTATTGGGGCATGTAGGAAGTAGCATGCAGGACCTTAGCACTTTTCTGAGCCATTGTTTGGAGGATCATCTGAACCGAACCTTTGAAAATGATATGGAGTCACTAACAGTTTTCTGGATCCTTTGAACTTTGAGAAAGAAACATTGGATGGTCTGTGCTGTCAAAAGACAGGAGTTGTGTTCCTTTTTTCACATCTGAAATGAAATAGCTCTCAAAGACTCAACAATGTTCTGAACATTTTCTAAAGTACAATCACAAAAACAGATCTGTCTCGTTATTCTGAAAGATGTTTGTACACTATGGAATGTTCATGAAATGAATTTAATATAGTACACCAGATGGGATTTTTTTTATTGCTTTACAATGGCTTAATGATATCTGGCCCCACAAAGTTTGTGTATCCCTAAGACCTCCCCAAGTGTTAATTTTTTAAATTTGTGTTCCTGACTTCCCCCACTGTGATGGCAAAATATTTTTGTGACCCCCCTTTGCTCTTTTTTAAATATTTTTTTTAAAAAAAAGTTTTTAAAACTGAATTCAATGAGCAATTTAAAATGATTTTAAATAGCAGATGGGAAAGTCTTTTGGAAGGCGGCCTTGAGAACTACAGTTTTCCCTGTGCCCACTTTGGCTGCACCCACTTTTGCATTTCGTCCATGCCCACTTTGATACACAGCCCCTGGAGGCTTGACCATGGGTCATTTGGTCTTCAGCCCCAAAAAAGGTTAGTCACTCCTGGCTTTGTCCATATATATAACTGAAAAAATGTTAACATTTCTTCCTATAGTTGTGCAAAGGACAAGCCACATATAAAGGAAACTGAGTAATAGAAAAATGTGGAGCTAACTAGATGTGATGGCAGCACAATCCTTGTATTAGAATAAATGTGGATTGTGCTCAACAGGATAAAAATAGACAGGGACATTTCAAAGTGGAGAAGCAGCAGAGGGGGAGGTATGCTGATTTCACCTTCCTTTTCAAAAGTCCCAGGAGAAGAACTATGGGTCTGCTGTCATCACTTCTAATTAGATCCGTGCAGCTTAATCCTATGTATATTTGCTCAGAAATAAGCTTAAATTAGTTCAGTGGGACATATTTTCAAGTAAATATGCATAAGGCTGAAACTATATATATATAACTATATATAAAAGTATAACTATATATATGCATGTATATATATGTGTGTGTGTACTATGCAATATGTGAACTAAAGAATTGAGTTCTAGCAACTTGTGCATTGTAATCTGAAGCTTGTTTACTCAGAAACAAGTACTACTGAATTCATTTGGACTTGCACCCTGAGTGTGCTTGGAATTGTGGCCTTTTTATTACTAGCAGCAGAAAGAATCACAAGGTTACTGGACACAAAGAAGTTAGATTTAAGACACTGATTCTAAAGAAGATTCTTTACTGCAAGGGTCACCAACTATTTTGGGCTAATCATAGAAATTGTCAAGGGCACCATGCTCACACTGCAACCACACATGCACACATACTCACATTCTTTCCCTGCTCCCCAGCAATTACACATGGGGGAAAAGGCTTTTTTTAGCTTTTTCCAAACATAATGGTGGTCATCTTCCTAATGACGTCTGAGGAGGAAAGGTTAACCCAGCTACAGTCACCAAGGCATTCACTCTTCCAACCCCTGCAACAATTAGGCTTGAAAAAAGCATTCTGTTGGAATTGAAATGGTTTTTCTCAAGGCTAGGCAACAACCTCTAATGCGAGGGTGGGAAACCACCTGTGGCCCTTCAGGTAGTGTTGGATTCCCATCACTCCCAGCTTGCAGCATAGCTGATGGTCAGGAATGATGGGAGTTGTAATGCAACATCATCTGGAGGACCGCAAGTTCTCCTGCCGTGCTGTAGTGCTTCACTGCATCAGAGGATTTGGCACAAGGGACTGTATTATCCGCCCCTCTGCTCTGACTTCTTATGCCTGAGGAGACACTCAAGAACACTTGCCTCAAACATCAAGACAGCTGAGTGGGTGAGATAATTGTGCCCATCCTCCAACCTGGAGGAAGTGTGTTACTGGACATGCTTCAGGCTGAGCTATAAAGCCACAGCCCCCTCTCATGTCATTTTAGCATGAGGATCATGTGGGCTGCCTCTCCTTTTTCTGCCTATATATTATCTATGGTAAGAGGGTTATATTAATTGGTTTATTAATAATAATAATAAATGCATATCCTTCCTCCCAGTATCCTCTTCTTGTATACTAATGTACTGTTTTTGTATTGATTCTTAAAATTGTCATATAATGTTTCATATTATTTATCTTTTGCTAGCATAATTTTTTTAATGATGTTAACTTTGAAAGAGGCAGTGTTACCATCCTTCTTTAAGAGGCCCTCCCTAGATCCAGAGGTTTTAGAAAACTACCGTCCAGTCTCTGATATTCCCTTCCTGGGCAAGGTGATTAAGAGGGTGGAGGCTGGCCAGCTGTAGGCATTCCTGGAGAAAGTAGATTGTCTAGATCCGTTCCAATCTGGCTTCCGGCTTAGTTTTGCCAGAGAAACAGCCTTGGTGGAGCTGATTGATGACCTTCATTGGGAGAAAGACGGGGCAATGCAATTGTGTTTGTTCTCCTTGATCTCTCAGTGGCTTTTGACATCATTGACCATAGTGTGCTTCTAGAGTGACTAAAGGAGGTGGGAGCTGGAGCTCCTGTATTACAGTTCTTCTCCTACCTGAAAGACTGCTACCAGAAAGTAATATTTGGAGATTGTTGTTTAGTTCCATGGCTTTTGGACTGTGGGGTCCCACAAGAGTCCATTCTGTATCCTATGCTGTTTGACTTCTATATCAAACTGTCAGAAGATGTCATCCAGGGATTTGGGGCACAGTGTTTTCAGTATACTGATGACACCAAGTCCAGTATCACCATTTCATCTGAATCAGGAGAGCCTGTGCAAGTATTGGATAAGGTGTCTGGAGGCAGCGATAGGCTGGATGGGGGCCAACAAACTGAGGCTGAATCTTAATAAGACAGATGTACTGTGTGTGGGTGGTTCCCATATCTGGGAATTAGGTGTACGACCTGTTCTGGGAGGGGTTGTACTCCCCCTGAAGGAACAGGTTCATAGTTTGGGAGTACTCCTGGATTCCAACTTGTCACTAGAGTCTGAAGTGGCTTCTGTGGCTAGGAGTGCTTACATCCAGCTGAGGCTGATTGACCAGCTATAGCCGTTCCTGGGCTGGGATAGCCTGGCCTCAGTTGTCCATGCTCTGGTGATTTCCCCATCTGGACTACTGTAATGTGCTGTATGTGAGGTTTCCCTTGAAGATGGCCCAAAGGTTGCAGCTAGTGCAAAATGCAGTTGCTAAGCTGGTAAGTCAGGCAGCCCGACTGGATCATGTGTCACCAGTTCTGAAAATACTGTACTGGCTGCCAGTGAACTACCAGGCCAAAATGAAGGTGGTAGTACTAGAATACAAAGCTCCAAATGGGTTGGGCCCCAAGTATTTAAAAGAATACCTTCCCAAGAATCAACCATTTTAGACCATGTGATAGGCAAGGCCTTGTTGATGGTGCTCCTATTAATCATTGCCAAGTTGGCACTGACCCATGCCAGGGCCTTTTTAGTGGTGCCTCCCCATTTGTGGAATCCTCTTCCCAGTGAAGTGCATCTGTCTCCATCACTATTAACTTTCAGGAGGAATTGGAGGGGGGGGAACTGTTTCCCAGGCATTTGATGGCTGAAGAGGACTGTTCCACCTGAAGACACTGACTATTTTTAAGCTGTGTTTTAGAATATTTTAAACTATTTTACTATATTTTTATTGTGTTTTTAACTCTTTTTAGTATGGTTTTTCTTTTTGTTAATTTTTTTAATGCCCTGGGCTCCTTTGGGAAGAATGGGCTAGATGCTGAAGCCATTTCCCCCCATTCCCCTGGTGGAGCTCAAATGCCTGTCTCCTGCTTCCCAACCCTGCATCTTATCTATCATCACCATTTGATGCGTTTTCTCTCTCTCTCTCCACATGTAATTGGGATTAACAAAACAGCGTTTTTTATTATTCTACCAAAATGTTCCAGCTTCCGCCTTCATGAGCTAATCTCTCTCTCTCTCTCTCTCTCTCTCTCTCTCTCTCTCACGCACGCACGCACGCACACACACGCACGCACGCACGCACGTACGTCTCTGTCATAAGGATTGCATAGGAAGTCGCTTGCAATGAAGTACAGTCCAGGCAGGAATTGTATCCTCTTTATGACAATCATTTTTCAATTAGGGTGAATATACCAAGGCTACTTAGCTGTAGATGTTATTTGTGATCAGTTAGCACTTGTTTATGTTGCTTTACACAAATATGCAAATAGATGGGTTTCTTGAGTCATGACATGTTAAATCAGAAACAGACATTAGTCTGATGTCATAGTCAGCCCACCTACCCTTCTTGCATGGCAAATGGCTCATCAAATATACTAAAGGAAAATAAATCTAATTTGTCTCCCTGCTAAGTAAAATTTCCTTTGTCTTTCTTCCAGTTAATGAGATTTTAATCTGATTTTGCTCTAAATTAGGAGCAGCAATCGTATGAATGGGCAAGTAACAGTAAACTGAACAGCCCAGTGATGAAATCTTCTCTATCCTATATTAAATGAAACTTCCTTCCTCAAGTCTTTGTTCCACAAGTCAAATGTTTTATATAGATGTTCTTCCAGCCATATGGGAGCCTCATCACTTACCCTGACTGGCATAACTGTTTTTAATGTATGAGGGTCTTTCCCATTGAATTTTCCCACTGAATCCTCTCTTGGCACAAATGGCAATCCTGTGGGAAAGGCTTATTGATGCAGTGTGGCTGAATAATTTAAATGATCTCCTAGGCAGGTGGCTGGGAGAATGTGCAAAGGACACCAGAGTCACTGAACGATCTGCAGTCCAGTAAGCAGGATGGAGGTTTGGCCTGACTTACCAAAAAGGAAAGAAGATATGCTCTACTCAGAGCTTGGAAAAGTTACTTTTTAAAACTACAACTCCCATCAGCCCCAGCCAGCATGGCCACTGGATAGTTCAAAAAAGTAACTTTTCCAAGCTCTGGCTCTACATAAATGGTAATTCAAAATCTCTTAGAATGGAGTTTCACTGAGGTGTAGAATGGATCCTTGGGGGGGGGGGGAAACGGAACCAGTTGAAATACATGGGAGGTCCCTTTGCCGAACCATAGTTCAGGGGCATCCCTGCCCCGAGTCATTTTCTTTTCTGTGGGCCACCAAATAGGCAGCTGCTCTTTTGTCAAATGACTTCTCAGCTCTCTGCCACCTCAGCCAAGCCTATGCCACTCAGCTTTTGTACTATACAGGCTGTAAAGGCTAATATTCTTAATGAGCCACCATCTGGAAACATGTCAGCCTCTGGTTTTCTGTTCTGTATTCAATTCCGGAAGGGTAGCTGCAATACTTTATTGTAGCAAAAATAATGAAGAGTTGCATAGCAGCACTTAAATTCTTAACAAATATATTGTAGTGTAAGCTTCATGGCAGGAGCCCACTTTGGGAGATGCCTGAAGTAGTCTACAAAGCTGGTATGTGCATATATAAAAGAGTTCAGATTAGGGGACAGTAGTCAACGTGGGCAACATCTAAGAGATAACAGTGGGTGTGTTCCTATCCTATATAGAACATAAATGAATGTGAGGTTTAGGTAGAGAAAGCATGTCCCTTTTCTATCTCAGCTGGACATAATAAAGTGCAGCTGAGTCCCATAACTAGTGTTGCTGTACTGATAGTACTGATCACATCTGAAGAAGAAACAATTATTTCTCTTAGGAGGAAAAACCCTTCCCCTAATCCTGATTGAAAGAGAGCCAGTGTGGTGTAGTGGTTAAGGTGTTGGACTACGACCTGGGAGATCATGGTTCGAATCCCCACACAGCCATGAAGCTCACTGGGTGACCTTGGGCCAGTCACTGCCTCTCAGCCTCAGAGGAAGGCAATGGTAAACCCCCTCTGAACCTCTTACCATGAAAACCCTATTCATAAGGTTGCCATAAGTCGGGTTCGACTTGAAGGCAGTCCATTTCCATTTTCAAGCCTGATTGGAGTCCAGGTGCAATAGTTTGAAATAATGATACCATTGTATCCTGTTTGTTAATGGATTGTAACTATAATGTGACGTTATTGGACTTCACTAACATGGCATGCTTACCTAGTACATATGCACTTTTGAAATGGACTGCCTTTAAGTTGATTCTGACTTATGGCAACCTTATGAATAGGGTTTTCCTGGTAAGCAATATTCAGAGGTGGCTTACCATTGCCTTCCTCTGAGGCTGAGAGGCAGTGACTGGCCCAAAGTCACCCAGTGAGCTTCATGGCTGTGTAGAGATTTGAACCCTGGTCTCCCAGGTCATAGTCCAACACTCAACCCACTATACCACACTGGCTCTCATATGCACTTTTAGTTGTTTATAATATTAATTACTTGGTATGCAGAGCCATTGAGCTAGACACTTGCATCCTAAAGAATAATTACATAAGGGTTGACATGGGAGGGGAAGTTGTCTTTAGCCTTCTTCCCTCAAATACTGTAGTAGCTTTTTCAAGGAATGAAGGAATAGCTGGGATTACTTAGGCAATCTTGTTTCCATTAGTCCCAATGGCCCCGGCCGGAGGAAAGTGCTAGGCTTCAGCCAAGCTCTGTCCTGGATTGCTTGTCAGGGGTGGAGATCCAAAGTGTTGGTAGATATTGGCCCAGGGAGCAGAAACAGGGACATGATTCAAATAGACATGGCTGAGGGTTTTTTTGTGGAGTGGTAGTGGCAGGATGCAAGAGGCCAGTTGTACAGGCATAGTCAGAGCCATGCAGAAGGTTGAGTTCTGAGAAGTCAGATCAGTATATGAGGGCCAGAGACAGGCAAAAGATCAAGGGAGACAGAAGTCACAATTAAGTTAAAAATCAGGAGAAAAAGTAGCAGGAGCTAGTCAGTCCTCGAAGTACAGACAAGTTGCTAGGATGGAGGAGCTAGTTCTGAGACCGGGGCTTTTTAGGGGCTGGTATACTGGGATTGGCCTCAGGAGTGAGCGGACTGGTAGTGTAGCCTAGATGGTCTACCAGGCTTGCATTCAGAACAGAATGCTGATGGCACAGGAGGCAAAGTGTCAGAGCCCTGGTCTGAGATACCCACCATCCGCACCACCATGCCTTTACAGGATGTTTGAAGAAGTCATTGGGACTCATACCTTTGCCATTCATGTTTTTCTGTATGAGAAAGTACATCCAAAAGAAAGATCTGCAGTGACCTGGAGAGATCATGATGCAACACAAAAAAAGAAACAGTCACAGAGTTATGCAGAGCCCAAGTTATTTGGAGATTTCTAAGTTAAAAGCAGCATAACAATATGTTATTAAAAGCCAGTGTAGATACTCTCTAGTAGAGATATAACAAGCCACACACTGTCAAAGAGTGAGCTACTGCATTTCATTAGCTGCAGCTCTCTGATTCTGAAAAGGCTTCAAAGCCAAAGGATGCAGCCTTCAAGCTCAAGTTGCTTAGAGGGTCTCTAAACGATTTTTGAATTTCAATATTACCGACATAAATTCAGACTTAGCTGCATATGTATATGAAGGATACAGCTGACAGACTCTGGGTGCTTCCAGACCCGCATCTTTTAGTACCTACCTCTCACTCCCTTTCTGTTTTTTTGTTTATCATGCAAATGAAATGCACCATCCACACTGATGAAGGCATTTTCCTTTTATTTTTTTTGCTTGGGGATTCCATCCACACCAGTAGGTAGTGCCTGATATGTTGTCATAGGTGTGCTACTTTGACGTCTCTTGTCCCACCCATTCCTGGATGTTGTTGTTGCTAATCAAGGTTATCATGATGGTGCAAAGAAATACCTCTGACATTTTCCCTGTCACTTTCTCTACATTATCATTCTCAATACTTGTGATAGTGAGGGGGAAAAGAGCACCTAGCATTTAAGGTAACTGGAAGCAAAATGATTCAAAAGGAAATTTGGAGGTGTGGTATTAAAATGCAGCTTCACCACATCCTCAACCACATATATCGCCCACATTGAAAAAGAGGATACATTGAGCTAAGGAGCAACCGCTGCGTGACCAATATGTTTTTTAAAAGGGGAAATCACTGAATAACATTGTTTGATGATTCTGTCATGTGCTGCCCATAAAGTTTTGTGAACCACTCAGGTTAATAACACAAAAACCCATTGCCCCGCCAAGTGTGGCCAATGGAAACGCTTTGATGTAGACTCAGGCAGAGACAATGATTGGCCCAACACATTGCTGTGGGTGGTCCTGGAAGATCTGAAGTCAGTAGTGCAGAAGGGAGGTATGTTCAGCCAAGGGCAGATTTGCTTCAAAACGCAGCCAGAAAAAACATTCTCCCCGCTTTTAAAGTGACTAGTATGCCCATAGCCACAGACTTTACAAATGTTCAAGCCTTCTGTATGGTAGGGCTTATTTCTGTATTATCCTTATGTGAGACCCAATTTGAAATACCTTACCATGTAAAACTGTTTTGGTATAATCACTGCATTATGAAACAGCCCTTGGTCATGAGAATGTGTAAGCTTTAAAATAAAGGCTGAGAGTTGTTGCAGTTCTTGCAGTTGGGATCCCATTCCGATAGCTGCCCTGGGCTCCTGCTGGGAGGAAGGCAGGATATAAATCAAATAATAATAATAGCCAATCTCTCATGAACATACTTTCTCAGCCTGAGGGCCCTGATCACTCACTTAATGTGTAAAGTTGCTGGCTATATTGAGCTGGTCAAGGGACAGAAGTATGTGTAAATGGGTGCAAAATGCCCCTAGAAATAGCTACCTATGATAAAATGCCTTTGTCTGTCTAAAGTACAATAATACCTGTATGTCAGGTATAGGGCAGGTGGGCGTGGCTTGCCAAAAATGGCCTTTCAGGCCAAATGGGGAACTTCTCTGGGAAGAACACTCCACAGTTGGGGTGCCACCACTGACAAGGCTTTCTCTCTCTGGTAGCCACCTGCTGTACCTCAGATGGCAGATGCCTTCTACTGAAGATCATCATGTATGGGTATGTTCATATGGAGACATATAGAATTTGAATTGGGCCAGCAGTTTCAAATATTTATTTATTTATTTAAAATATTTTTCCCGCCCTTCTATTCTATAATAGGGCACTCAGGGCAGCTTACAAAAATAAAATCAAACACGTACATAATAAAATTGTAAACAATAAAATGACAAAAACATTAAAATACATTAAAATACATAAAATACAATTAAAATACTATATACATACATACATACACACACACACACACACACACACACACACACACACACACACACATATATATATAGGGAATGGTACTAAAGGGGGACTACAAGGGTAAAATTTAACATAGAAGGCATAAAAACAGTGTCAGGCTGTATCTTCAGTTCCTCCCAAAGGCTCTCCGGAACAAGATCGTTTTCAGGAGTCTCTGGAAAACCATCAGGAAGGGACCAGAGCTTCTTGGGGTAGGATATTCCAAAGCTTGGGGGCCACAGCTGAAAAAGCTCTCTAATACCTCCTACTGGCCTCTTTGTTCAGTCTCTCCCTATGTATATATTCTTTGGAACTATCTTCACAAGTTTGTGAAGAGTCCTGAGAGCAGACTTCTATCCCCTTGACAGAGCTCCAGTGGCCTGAGTGGTTTAACAGTCAGCCGCTCTGTTTGAACCTCTGTAGGGAAACGGGGCATCTCCCAGCAACTCTCAGAACTAACTACAATTCTTTGGGGAAGCCATGACTGTCTAAAGTGAAGTAAAGGTTTGATGTGGATGTGGCCAGTAACAGGTTTGGTTTAAATTTGGGTGGGAGGCTACACGTGCCTGCTGTAGAATAAAAAGGTGGGGGAAACCCTGAAAAAGAATGATACTGTTCACAGTGTTTTCCTTTTGGAAAGGGGCTTCCCCTCTGCCCAGTGCCCACCCAACCAATCTCCTTCCCTCCCCCTCCCTGCCCTCTTCCTCTCCTCCCTGCCCCTCCTGCAGGTGAGTTTCACCTATCCTAAGCATGATTGCATAGGAGGAAATCCCACTGAACTCAAAAAGCATGCAAATGATCAAACCTGCCCTCCCTCCTCCTTCCTCTTGCCCCTTCCCTCCACCTTCCTTCACCCCTCCCTCTCCATCCTCTTCCAATCCCCTTCTCCACCTGCTCATCCCCCTCCTCCTCAGTCAGTTTTGCCTATCCTAGGACTATGACCTGGAAGACCAGGGTTCGAATCCCCACACAGCCATGAAGCTTACTGGGTGACCTTGGGCCAGTCACTGCCTCTCAGCCTCAGAGGAAGGCAATGGTAAAGCACCTTTGAATACTGCTTACTATGAAAACTCTATACATAGGGTCACCATAAGTCAGAATCGACTTGAAGTCAGTCAATTTCATTTTCAAGCATGATTGCACAGGATTAAATCCCATTGAACTCAATAAGCATGCAAATGATCAATCCATTCTCAGCAAACTTACACAGGATCCCATTTTTACCTCCCAGATTAAAAAGCAGAGAAATTCACTAATAGGGAAAAAACCTTGCGGTTTAAGAACATGCCTATAGTCCACTGATATTTCTATCGAACTTTAAAAAGCAGGGAAATTGGGCAGCTATAGTGAATGCACCAGGGGGAACAGGAGACCTAACCTCCTCTGTGAGATATTGTACTGCCCTACAAATTTGTCTAAATTTAAAGACAATTTGGGTTGGTCTTTCACAGTCCAATCCACTTCCTGTGTAGCTTGGAAGAATTTGGTGCCTCTGAGCATACGGTGAGTGGTAGCAACAGCTGCAATCAGCCCAAATAACAGAAACAAGACATGTGCTGTGTGATCTTGTTTTAGCAGGGAAGAAGCAGCAATATTAAAAGAGTTGATATAGGTCAGATAGTCACTTTAAATATGTTGATTTTAGTGAAGTTTCCTATAGTAAATAATTTTCTTTTGTTTCTATTTCTGTGAATATGTGAAGTACAGCAACACTTTACAACATTAAAAAAAAGCTGCAAGAACAATTGTGGAATAATGGCACTGATTGTTCTGCAGAATAGTTTCCAATGGACATGAGGAGTATCCAGTTTGCAAAAGATAAAACAGTGGGAGGTGAAATATATTCTAGCAAAATTCTAGGTGTGCTCTATGTTTTTAATTGACCATGCCCACCTTTCTTTAAGTGGAGTAGTTAAAGCATAGCAGGCTGAACACATGCATGTTGGGCAGGCCAAGTTTGTTTTTTCCAACAGCTAGAGTCATTGCTTAAGTAGCAATATATTGTAATCAGTCTGATTTTATATCCAACTGCAGTTTCAGGTCCAACTGTTAATGCACCCAAAATAGAAATAGACCATAATCTCCAGTTTGAAACACAAAAGGCTGTCTTCACCATCATATGACATTGACCAATAAAAAAGCTTTGAAATTAATAAAAATAAATTTCACACAGATTTTTAGGATGAGTAATGAGAGAAATATATAATTTTCTAGGTTAGATTATCTGTAGAAACAGTAGTAACAGAAAAGGAGCAAAGTAAGAAGAACACCAACAAACATACAAAAATGTAATTCTCCATCTTTGGGGATGGCAGGTGTTGCCACCACACACCATAGAAATATCTGATAATAGAAATATCTGATGGCTATAAGTACATTCTTAAACGTCAAGGTTTAAGGAGGGCTTCCTACCACAAAGAGCTTACATTGAACATAGGGTACAGATTCTGGGGAAAGCCAAAGAAGAATATAGTCAAACATGGACCTTGGATTTCAGGAAAGCCGATTTTAGCAAGCTCAGGGAAATGATGGGTAGGATCTCGTGGCTAGATAGACTAAAGAAAAAAGGAGCCCAAGAAGCGTGGGAGTTCATGAAGAACGTATTACAAAAAGCGCAATTGCAAACAATTCCAAAGAGGAAGAAAAATGGAAGACATCGGAAAAAGCCAATGTGGCTACACGGAAGACTGGTGGAGGAGGTAAAAGTAAAAAAGAGCATGTATAAAGAATGGAAGGAAGGACACATCACCAAGGAAGAGTACTGACAAGCGGCTCGGGTTTGCAGGAATAGCGTAAGGAAAGCTAAAACCCAGAACAAGCTGAGGCTGGCGAGGGAAGCGAGGAACAACAAAAAGGGTTTTTTCAGATATGCTCGAAGCAAGAGAAAGACCAAGGAAATGGTGTGACTGCTGCTCAATGAGGATGGCAAAATGTTGACAGATAACGAGGAAAAAGCAGAACTGCTCAACGCCTATTTTGCCTCCGTTTTCTCCCAAAAAGGGAACAGTGTGCAACCTTGCATCAGTAGCAATCTCAGTAAGGGGTTGGGATTGCAGTTCAAGATTGATGAGATAGTCAGGAAATACCTAGTTAACCTAAATGAGTTCAAATCTCCAGGGCCTGATGAACTGCATCCCAGAGTATTGAAGGAACTTGCGGATGTACTCTCAGAACCTCTTGCCATCATCTTTGAGAAATCATGGAGAACGGGAGAGGTGCCGGAGGATTGGAGACGGGCAAACGTCATCCCGCTCTTTAAAAAGGGTAAAAAAGACGATCCGGGGAATTACAGGCCGGTCAGTCTGACTTCAATACCGGGAAAGATATTAGAACGGATAATAAAAGAGTCCATTGGCAACTATCTAGATGACAATGCTGTGATTAGAAGGAGCCAGCATGGGTTTGTCAAGAAAAAATCCTGTCAAACTAATCTCATCTCTTTTTTTGATCGGGTCACTAGCTTAGTAGATGGTGGAAATGCTGTAGATGTCATCTATCTAGATTTCAGCAAGGCGTTTGACAAAGTCCCCCACGACCTTTTGATTAGCAAACTCGTCAAATGCGGACTACATGGAAATACTGTCAGGTGGATTCACAACTGGTTGGAAAACCATACTCAAAGAGTGGTCGTCGGTGGCTCTGCTTCGGACTGGAAGGAGGTCTCGAGTGGAGTGCCACAGGGTTCTGTCCTGGGGCCGATACTCTTCAACATTTTTATCAGTGACTTAGATGATGGAGTGGAGGGAAGCCTTATGAAGTTTGCGGATGATACGAAACTGGGAGGGATAGCTAACACAATGGAAGACAGGAATAAAATCCAAAGGGACCTGGATAGACTAGAAAATTGGGCTGAAATTAATAAAATGACATTCAGTAAAGACAAATGCAGGATTCTGCATTTAGGCCACAAAAACAAAATGTACGGGTACAGGATGGGAAATACCCGGCTTAGCAGTAGTGCGTGTGAGAAGGACCTTGGAATTGTAGGGGATCGCAAGTTGAACATGACCCAGCAGTGTGATGCTGCGGCAAAAAAGGCAAACGTGGTTTTGGGCTGCATAAACAGAGCTATAGTTTCCAGGTCGAGGGAAGTAATAGTCCCACTATATTCTGCATTAGTCAGGCCTCATCTGGAATACTGCGTTCAGTTCTGGGCGCTTCATTTTAAGAAAGATATAGACAAGTTAGAGCGGGTTCAGAAGAGGGCGACGAGGATGATAGCCAGTATGGAGAACAAGTCTTATGAGGAAAGGTTGAAGGAACTTGGCATGTTCAGTCTGGTGAAGAGAAGGCTGAGGGGTGACATGATTGCACTCTTTAAGTACCTGAAGGGCTGTCACATAGAGTGTCAGCTCTTCACTGAGACAGCAGTGTTGGTGGGGGTGCAGGCAGGGCTGGAGATTCCTTGGTAATTGCCAGGCCGTAAGTCCTCAGCCGGAAGCTTGGCTATAAATCTGCCAGGCTAGCAAGGAGAAAGCAATATAAGGGCAGAGACCATTCAAAGCTTACGTGCCAAGCCAGAAATCCAGAAGAGATGTCAGTGAAGGTCCGGGTCTAGTTTGCCGAGAGATCAGTCCAAGTCAAGGTTCAGGGAATAGGAAGACACACAGTGGCTACGCCTGACGTTGTAGTCAGCAACAAGCTGAAACCAAGGTTTGACTTTTAAGGAGCAGGTTTGTCAGCAGGTGTGAGCCCTCAGCATTTTGGCCTGAAGTGGACAGGCCTGCCCCTCTTCTGCCTGACCTTCTGTTGTCTACGTTCTGCAGGTGAGGGGGGAGTATCCTGTTGACTGGCTGCGTCTGGCTGAAGGGCTTCAGCTGTGTCTGGGGTGCTCTGCAGCTGAGGGGGAGAAGGAGCTGGGTTCTCAGGAGTTTCCTGCATTTCTCCTTCTGGGTCTGCTGCTTCTGGGTCTGCTGCTTCTGGGTCTGCTGCTGTTCCTCCTGAGTCATCCTTGTCTGATGAGTTCTCTGACGGGGCCATGACATAGAGGAGGGTACAGATTTGTTCACTGCTGCCCCAGAGGGTAGGACTAGGTCTAATGGTTTTAAGTTGCAGGAGCGTAGATTCAGGTTGGACATTAGAAGGAACTTCTTGACAGTAAGGGTAGTTCGGCAATGGAACCGACTGCCTAGGGAGGTGGTGGGATCCCCTTCGCTGGATGTCTTCAGGCAGAGGCTGGACAGCTATCTGCGGGAGATGCTCTAGCTGTGGATTTCCTGCTGTGAGCAGGGGGTTGGACTCGATGGCGTACAAGGCCCCTTCCAACTCTATGATTCTATAGGGCAAATAATGGAGGAAGGAAAAGAAGGGAATACCATGGTCTGAATGATCCTGACTTTAATGTTCAGTGATGTTGTTGTTGTTATGTGCCTTCAAGTCAATCACAACTTATGGCGACCCTATAAATCAACGACCTGCAATAGCATCTGTTGTGAACCATCCTGCTCAGATCTTGTAAGTTCAGGTCTGTGGCTTCCTTTATGAAATCAGCCCATCTCTTGTTTGGTCTTCCTCTTTTTTTACTCCATTCTATTTTCCCTAGCATTATTGTTTTTTCTAGTGAATCAAGTCTTCTCATTTTGTGTCCAAGGTATGATAACCTCAGTTTCATCATTTTAGCTTCTAGTGATATTCAGTGATACACCTTTGCATCTGAGGATCTTTTCTAGTTCTCTCATAGCTTTCCTCATTCCTAGCCTTCTGATTCCTTGACTATTGTCTCCATTTGGGTTAATGACTGTGCCACGGTATTGATGATCTTTGACAATTTCAATGCCCTCATTGTCAACTTTAAAGTTACATAAATCTTCTGTTGTCATTACTTTGGTCTTTTTGAGATTCAGCTATAGTCCTGCTTTTGTGCTTTCCTCTTTAACTTTCATCAGCATTCGTTTCAAATCATTACTGGTTTCTGCTAGTAGCATGGTATCATCAGCATATCTGAAATTATTGATATTTCTTCATCCAGTTTTCACACCTCCTTCATCTTGCTCCAATCCCACTTTCCGTATGATATGTTCTGCATATAGATTAAACAAATAGGGTGATAAAATGCATGTGTCTCACACCCTTTCCGATGGGGAACCAGTCGGTTTCTCCATATTCTGTCCTTACAGTAGCCTCTTGTCCAGACTATAGGTTGCGCATCAGGACAACCAGATGCTGTGACATCCCCATTTCTTTTAAAGCATTCCATAGGTTTTCATGATCTAAACAATCCAACGTATGTTTGCGATATGATCTCTGGTACCTCTTCCTTTCCTAAATCCATTTTGGACATCTGGCATTTCTCGTTGCATATATGGTAAGAGCCTTTGCTGTAGGATCTTGAGCATTACTTTACTTTCATGGGATATTAAGGCAATAGTTTGATAATTACTGCATTCCCTGGGATCCCCTTTCTTTGGAATTGGGATGTATATTGAACACTTCCAGTCTGTGGACCATTGTTTAGTTTTCCATATTTCTTGACAGATTTTTTTCAAAATTTGGACAGATTTGGTCTCAATAACTTGTAGCAACTCTATCGGTTTGCCATCTGTTCCTGGTGATTTGTTTCTTCTAAGTATTTTAAGAGCTGCTTTCACCCCCCATTCTAAAATTTCTGGTTCTTTATATGGTTCCTCCATAAAGTTTATCTGTCATCCTTGTGTCTCTTTTATATAATTCTTCAGTATATTGCTTCCATCTTCTTTTTATTTTATCTCAGTCAGTCAGAATGTTCTCCTGTTGATTATTCAACATCCCTACTCTTGGTTTGAATTTCCCTTTGATTTACCTAATCTTTTGGAATAGGACTCTTGTTCTACCCTTTTTTATTATCATATTCTATTTCTTTACAATAATTATTGTAGTAGTTCTCTAGTCGCTCTATTATTGCATTTAGGGTTCTAACCGTGTTTCTCTCTCCTTTTGCTTTTGCTTTCCTTCTCTCTTTAACCATTTTAAGAGTTTCTTCAGTCATCCATTGAGGTCTTTCTCTTTTTGCATTCTTCCCTGATAATGTCTCTGACTTCACTCCATAGTTCTTCTGGTACTCGATCAGCTAGGTTTAAAGCCTCAAATCTGTTCCTTATTTGATCTTTAAATTCTTCTGGGATGTTATTTAAAGTGTATTTTGGCATGATGATTGCCTTGTTGTTGTTCTTTAGTTTTACTCTGATTTTCGATATTACCAGTTTATAATCTGTACTGCAGTCTGCTCCTGGTCTTGTTTTCGCAGAAAGTATGGAACTTCTCCATCTTTTGCTTCCAATTATATAATCTATTTTATTTCTATATTGACCATTTGGTGATGTCCATGTGTACAGTCGTCTTTTCTGTTGCTCGAAAAATGTGTTTGCAAGAAACAAATTATTGGCTTCACAGAATTCAGTAAGTCTCTCTCCTGCTTTTTCTATCTCCTAAGCTCCATTTCCCCACAATTTCTGGTTCTTCTCTGTTCCCTACTTTTGTATTCCAGTCCCCCATGATTATCAGAGCATCCTGTTTTGGTGTGTGATCAATTTCTTCCTGTGCTTCTCCGTAAAATCTCTCAATTTTCTTTCCTTCTGTGTTTGCTGTTTGTGCTGGCCTTTAGAATTGTATATAGAGAGACTCCTTCTGTTGTGCTAAATAAGGCATTTATTAGGGAGATATGGAACTCTAGAGGTCTGTCTCTATGCTCCCTTAGCCTCACAGTAACTTTCTGTCAGGTGACATCACCCTTCTCTTTAATTGGTTAGTTAGTTTCCCCTCCAAAACCTACCTCAGTTTGTCTCAGTCATCAGTGAAGATAGCAGCAGGCCTAGCAGCCCCAGAGGACAACACTCCTTTTTTACCTATCTCTCTCTCTCAGAAGATACTTCTTTGCCAGAATTACCTCTTCCAGAAGCTGTCACTCTCAGAAGGTACCTCTCCTCCATTGAATCTACCTTTTCAACAATCCTACAATATAATTACCTGCTATCAACCTTCTTCATCATCATTTCCATCCCCAGTTCACCATCCCCAGAGACTGTACGCTTTCTTTGAAGTTTCTGTATACCTTTGTGTTTTCTGGTTTAATAAAATAGTTCTGATTAAAAGAGAGATTGAGTTGATTGTCTGGCAAAGTGGGTTTCAGAACCATGGGCTCAGAACACCGTTGGAGCATAGACTTGGATGATGGTTATGTTGATAGGTTTCCTGTCAAGTCTCACTGATATCACTCAGTCAGACCTTGTGTTATAGCTCCTAATGTTGAGCCCCAACTTCCCCAGGAGGAGCAGGGAGAGGAGTCAGTTGAGCCCCAGCCTCCCCAGATAGGTCAGGGAGAGGAACCAGAGGTGGATGAGGTTTTCAAGGGCATTGAGGGAGGGGGTGAAGTCGACAGCCTGCCAGTTCCCATGGACAGTCCTCCCGACAATGCAGAGCTCGCTCCACCTACAAGCACCCCAACAGAGCACACCTTGTGTGTGTGCCAACTCCACCCCCCCCGGACACCCCGCCTGGCACTTCAAATGCTTCCCCACAAGTGGATTCCCCACCCTCTGAAGTCCAGCTGGCACCTAGCGACCCTGCCCTGTCAGATGAGCAGGCGGAGGCTTGCCCCCCCTTGCCCCATGCGAGACGCCATGAGAAGCGGGTTGGTCAGAAGGTGGAACTTCGAAGGAGTCAGAGATTATGGGCAAAGACCTTTCCTATTTAAGGCTGGCTGAGGTGGCTTGGGAGACCCAGTGCCTGCAGGAGGAAGGGGAACACCACCATCCCTTCCAGGGAAAGAGAGCCGTTTGCTGCTGCTGCCTGCCTGCCTGCTTGCTGCTGCTGCTGCTTGGCTACCACCACCACCACCACCCTTTCCCGGTTGGACTTCTGCTCTGCAGCGGTCACACCTTGCAGGACCAGGCCCCACGTACTCAGCCAGCTGTGGCTGATTTTTTCCCACCTGTCCCTTCTCTGGAGGGAATACATAAGCCGGCTGGCTGAAGTGGCTCCTGCTTTGTCTGCCTTTTCTTTTTTTCTTCTTCTGGGTCTTCAGTTATGTGCCTGGGAGAGAGGACTCAGAACCAAGTGGGGAGATTTGAGGGGCCCCCAATTAGTGTAGTGATGTAGTAAATAAAGGCAGCACCCCCCTGATTGGGGTGCTGAGTCAACTTACTCCACATGCAGCAGAGCATGTTTAGGTAGTCTAGTTAGGGACTGTAGTGAGTCAGCATAGAGAGGTCTATGAAGCGCACTGCTTTTGATGTAACCATTACTCTAATAAAACAATAATTAATTCCAGTCTCGTCTCCTTGACTCTGGGCTGGACACCTAATTGCTTTTGATACATTACTTCTCACTATTAGAACAACCCCATTTCTCTTTAATTTATCATTTCTTGCATAAAATATTTTGTAGTTGCCTGATTGAAAGTGCCCCACTCCCATCCATTTTAATTCACTCACGCCTTGTAATATTGATACATTCCATTTCTTGCTTGACAGTTTCTAACTTTCCCTGGTTCATGCTTCTCACATTCCATGTTCCTATTGTGTGCGTCGTACAACTCCGGACTCTTCTTTCACACCTGTGAGCATCAGCCTCTGGGCTTCTTTTCAGCTTTGACCCAGTTGCATCATTATTCACAGCACTACTTGTACTTGTCCATTGTTCTTCCCCAGTAGCTCGATGAGTGCCCTCTGAGCTGGGAGTCTCATCTTCCAGCACTATCTTGTGTCGCATTTTGGGTACTCTATTCATAAGGTTTTCATAGTAAAAGATATTCAGAGGTGGCTTACCATTGCCTTCTTCTGAGTCTGGATGCATCTTAGTCTGGTGTCTCAGCTTTGACTATTCCACCTTAAATACGTAAATGGTTTTGAAGTTACTTAGATTTTTAATACCAGTTTATAATAAATATAGCTATATACTATGTCTTTCTGATTTAAACTAATGTGTAAATCTGCTGAAGTTCAAAACTGAAAACTGAAAACCAAAACTGTTACTTGAAGGTAAATTCTGTCTCCATCAACGGGGGTGGATATATAATATTTACATATAAATGTGTTTCAGATGGAAATGAAGAATGTATTGCTTCTTTTTCTCTGAAATAATCTATTGAATTTGACATGATGTTCCCTAACATCAGAACTAGTAAGGAATTCTGACTAGAAGCAATTCATGACAGTTTCCTCAACAGTTGTTTTGTATTTTATATTTGCAACTGCAGATTATGTAATCTAATAGTTTTGCAGTTTGTATGAATGTCCTCAAGATGTCATAATATGACCACTGATAATACCTGCTTTGTGTATTATTTCTTTGATAGCTGTAGAAGAGCAAATGTAGTTTAATATCTGAGAGAGGGAACACAAGTCTTTGCATTGTTACAGTTTATAAAAGAAGATCTGCAAGTGTGCTGCACTATAAGAATACTTGGCTTTATATTTTTCATCCCGCAATTTAATTCCATGTTTCCTGCTTGACAGAACTGTTATTATTTATCACATGTGTAGCTCTTGAAACTCTGTAGTGCATCTCACAATCATCATTCTTATTTCACACACAGAAAGATGACAGAAAGGTATTGATGAAATCCTTTTTGAAATTTGAAACTAGGGTCTCTATGCCATGTCCTATTCTTTATGTACCCTCAAAATTTTCGTTACATAGCTTTCTGTTATTAAAAGGGAAATAATGGAAGCACCAGTAAGAGTTGACAGTCTTTTATACAATAACATATTCTGAAAAACAGTAATGATTATAATACGCCTGGGATTTGTTCCACTGAAGTCGACATTCTGAAATTTGCATAACTGAGTGCAGGATTGCAACACTAGTCCTGTTGCAAAGCATCTGAATGTTGAAACTTTCTCAAGTTTATCAATAGATGTGTATTTTTGTTCGGCTACTAAAACTTCATTTTGCCTTCTACAAATCATCTACAGGATTATTTCATTGCTTAGCAAATGTTTGTAGGTAAAGCATTACAGATGGAATCTTTGGAGCTGTCAGTATTAAAACACATATTTTCAGGAGTTTTTATTAGAATTATAACAATGATTCAGTTTTTCATAATCAATCTATGGGACGTATGGATATAATATAATTATTCCAAACACATAATTATGTCTTTAATGATGAGTGAGGCGGTGGGATGGTGGTGAGAGAATATTTGGGAGGGCTTGCATTCCTGAGGTTAGGTGATGGGTTGGTGCATGAAGCATGCAGGGCAGAAACCCTTAATGTTGTAACATTTCTGCAAACTGCTGTTAAGTACTTTTAAAAGAGTATTGGTATAAAGGTAGCAGTGGTGCATATTACAGACAGTAAAGACATGTAATTAGTCAATCACATTTTAATTATGTTTTGAACTTGATGTCTATAGGCACGTTCCTGAATTTACAGTGTAACGGAAAATGGGCAATGCTTGATGTCTTTACAGTTGTGCAATACGTCAGCACTATATTAACAAAGCTTGTCAAGGGAAACCAATACCAATGACATGAAAGAAAAAACGGATTTGGTTACAGAAATATAGAATTGCAGGAGATTTCTTTGACTTGAGAAGCCCATTTAGACCTATGCAGGCAAAGTAGAGATCTCCCTCAGCACGAATTATAAAATGGGACATGGACTTTGCACTTCTGAGAATCAGTAGCTGATTGCTAAAGATGGCCTCATTTCATTTAAACTCTAAATGTCTGTAGCTTGAAGTGGGCTATTATTAAAAGGGAATGTTTTTTAATTTAATTGCTTATTGAATGTTTGGACCATGAAATCAACTATGATTGAAAACTTGCCACTCATGAAATACAATGGACACACATTCATAATTTCTATGGTGTGAGATTTATAGGAGACATCTATAATGCACCTTTGGGCTTGGGCTGTTTGAGAGCCTTAAGTAATGTGGAGCATGCATACTTCCTCTCTGATTATACCTTTGTAAATGGGCTATTACACAAGAGCATTTAATGCATCATTACCATCCCATTAACCTGTTTAGATTGCATAGTTACAGAACTGTGATTTTGTAATTTTAAAGGAGGATTTCCATAACGTAAGGCAACCTGGGGAAAATCACTTACAGAAGTGCACTGTGCACACATTTTTTAAAAGGTCAGGATTTTATCCAAATATTTTAAATAACAGTTTTAATGTGCTAATGGTTGGGTTTAGGACTAAGCACATGTTTGGCAAACTAGGTAAAGTAATGTGCTGTGGTGCAAATGGTCTGTAGATGTTTGTAATAGATATGTATACAAAAGTAGGATCTCACGTGTGCAAAACTAATAAACATTATTTTTACGCCCTGACCTGGGTAGTGATGATACATCATAAGAGCATAAGAAGAGCCTGCTAGATCAGGCCAAAGGCCCATCTGATCTAGCACTCTTTTCCCATGGTGGCCAAACAGATGCCTGCAAACAGAATCTGAGCACAACAGACTCTCCTCACCTGTGATTCCCAGCAACTGGTATTCGGGGACATACTGCCTGTGACAGTGGAGGCAGTATTAGCCATTGTGGTTAGTAGCCATCGGTAGCCTTATCCTTCATTAATATGTCTAACCCTCTTTTAAAGCCATTCAGGTTGGTGGCTTACCTCTTATAGGACCAAATTTCATAGTTTATCAGTGCTGTGGATAAAGTTGTATTTTCTTAGTCTCTCCTGAATTTTTCAACATTCAGCTTCATAGGATGTGAGTTCTGCTATTAAAGGAGAAGAAAAACGTCTCTCTGTTCCCTTTCTCCATACCATACTGATTTTATACACCCCTATCATGTCTCCTCTTACCTACTTCTTCTCAAAAGTAAAAAGCCACAATGTTACTTTCCTCAGAGGGGAGTTCCTTCATCCCTTGATCTTCAGGCATATGTGCACAAGATTGTATGCACACTTTGTAAGCTTGCCAAAAATGCATTACTGTCTTGGACAGAACAGGTACAGATGACTACAAGACAGTTAGCCAAGATGTTGCTGTACTACCACACATTTACCTTATACGTTTTGCCAAACATGCATGGTTTGGCATTGATGGATGCATTCAGCTGTCTTTTTTTATTCTGTATATCTTCTGTGTGGTCTCATATGAGCTGTATCAGAGAGAAGTGTGTCCCTGAGCAATTGGAATACCCTATTTTATGAGATTATAAAAGGATGACAAAAACTTGGAGTGTTTATTGGTAGTGTTCTTGTGAAAGACAGCATGTTCTGTGTCATACAGCCGTATCTCTCATTCATTGGCTGATATAGAACTGGCACTGATAGTTGCTGCAGCGTATTGCTATTTACATGGCAGGCCACATAGCATTTGGTTGAAAGTTACTTTGCCGGTGATGTTCATAGTGTACTGGGAAATGAAAAAAGCATAGACAGTTCCTGCATAGTTGCTATTATCTGCCATACAAGGTCAAACAGATATGGTCTGAAAATGTTTTTTTTCTGTCAGCAACAAAAAACTCATATAGTAATATGAATCCTTAGCTATGATGCAGTGCTTCATAGCCAGAGATTTAGCATCATGGATAATTAGTTAAAACAGAGAAGCATTACTTCCCGCATTTTACAGATGGGAGCAAACAGGTAATTTTCAAAGTGGGGATGTGAAAAACAATATAGGATTGGGGGGTTGGTTTGGATGAATACTGTGGGTAACCTCAAGCCTGTATTTCTGTGTTTGTAGAGATGGAGTTTGTATTAAAGGAATCTGCTGAACTGGTCAAGCGAGTTCCTTTGTTAGAGTAATTGGTTCTGGCCAAGTATGTAAGGTATCTGATCTACATGTCTAAAGGTTTGGTCAAGAGCAGATGCTTTGCCATAGGAACAACTGGGGTAGGCCTCCCCCCCATCCTAAGGGCAGGAGGTAGCCTGGGTGTTTTTTAGTCTGAGGTGGAGCTGGGAACTGGAGACACAGAGAGGCTTGAATGCTCTGTGTGCTGAACCCCAAGCCATGGCTTTGGGAAGCCTCCCTAGAAACCTAATAGGGAAGCAAGATCTGTTGGAGTGTTAATGCTGTGAACCTTGTCCATCTTGTGCTCAAGTTGTATATAGGTGTAAATAAAGCCATTCATCATAAAGACACCACAGTCTAAGGAGACCAACCCTCAGTAAGCGCTAGAACCCCTGGAACTCTCTCATCGCTTGGAGATTGGGCTGTGTACAACACTATAGTATCCAACTAAATTATTCTCAGAGTAGACCCATTGAAATCAATGAACAAGTTACTTTAATTCATTGATCTTAATGGATTTACTGTATGACTAATGTTGACTGTTAGACTGCTCTGATGCTCGTCCATATAAAGTTACTTGTGACAACAGTTCGTTATAGCATACAATTCTGTGGGATCTAAGTGGAAATCATTGAATGGGGTGGAGAGCCTTTTTGCAGTCAAGGTCCCCATTACTTTGGTAAAAACTGTTGGAATTCACATTCCAGCAGTAGGCATGGCCAGAGGCAACAGTGGGCAAAGTTACAGAGATATATACACAAAGAAAACTCATACATGCACACACAGTGGGACTTACTTTTGGCTTTTGGAACAAACTAACTAGTTAGCTCTGTATTTGTGTTCTTAAATGTAGGACTTGTACATATGATAACATAGCAAGCTGCCTTATACCAAGTCAGATTATTGGTCCATCTCACTCAGCGTTGCCTACACTAACTGGCAATGGCTCTAGGTTTCAGACAGGGCACATTCCTAGTTTTACCTGGAGATGCCTGAGCAAAGCAAATGGTCTACTACTAAGCTATGATTCCAATTCAGATTGCTCCTCCATTGAAGTAAATTGGAAGGTTTTTCCCCCTATGCATATCTCTCCTCTGGGGGCAAAGGGTTAAAACCTCCCCACTCCCACACTACAGTCTTCATCTGGACCCCTGCACTGACAATTTGTATGCACTCCTCTCCTGCACTTAAGGGCACAGTTAGGGAGCTAGCCTCTAGGTTTGGCCTTAGTCTCCTACTCTATGACTGCAAGCCTGCACACTTTGACCTGAGAGTAAGCCCATATTGGACAGAGAGAGCAGAGGGAGAGACTCCTTCTTGCATAAATCTATGATGCATAGCTAGAACCCTAATACACACTTACAGTGATGAAAGCCCTGTTTAGCCCTCCACCTCTTACCTGGGAGTAAATCTGAACCTGTTTGGGATTGCATTGCCCCACTTAGCTCTTCTTCAGAGTCCTTTTGTATTAATCTTAACTATAGTTAGTTGAAACAGGCTAGTTTCATAACCTAAGACTTGAAGTTGACTCTTTTCAGCTAAGCATAGCTAAGATTTGTCTGGGCTTGTAAGACATATCAGTAAACTGTGGTTAATCTAAAATGGAAGCAAAAGCTTCTGAACTTCTTGTAGCTGTTGTGGAGAAGGGTAGGGGGAAAGCCAGTGAGTCCAAAGTTCATGGCAGCTCCTTCTCATAATGCTAAACTATGGTTTAGCATTACATCTAAATCAGCCCACTGTCGTCTTGTTATATAGTGTATTATATCATGCCCTAAATATCAATTCTGAAATACAGAAGAGCAGTAGAAATATCAGTAACTATGAAATGTATGTGTTTGATACCTCTGTCCACCAAATAGTATTTTCTGTGTAATCACCCACATACAACATTGTAAACCATGTTGATTCCTGTTCTGAACACTGCTGATGCAGGTGGACTAGCAGGATTAGAGCAGAAGGAAAAGCAAACCATGCTTACAATATGAACAAATACCACTTTAATAGATAGCCATTCATTGCCAGTTTGGCTGCATGGTAACCGCTTCAGTTGCTAGAGAAGTTTAGCGTGGAAATGCCCTAAAAGGTTTTTGCTCGTATGCATGCATACCACTATATTTCATTGCATATATTTAAATAAATGAACTTTATCCCCAAATTTGCTTATTTTAAGGCATATAGCTTAACACTGCCTGTGACCAAATTCATTGCACAGTAATACTTACTTTCCCTGCTTTGCAGAGAATTATCCTATGTTTTTAAAAATTGCTTTGTTAGTTTCATTTTCATCTCCAGAACACTCCATCATTATGTAGCTATATTTGGGGATGTATCTGGCCCAAAATGACGCCTTTTAATTAATGTTCTGGTTTCTTAAGAAATACATGCTCTCAAACAGTTGTCAGATATAATTAGTGAAAGATTAGTTCTATAGGATGGCTCAAATGTCCCTAATTTACAGTCTCGTGAGTTAAAATTAATCCTGACCAGCAGTGCAATCCTATACATATCTACACAGAAGTAAGTCCTATTGATCAAATTTGGCTTAAGTGGGTATAGGGTTTCAACTTTAAAAAGTTGATTAATCAACTGATTAAAGGTTGCAGGTCCAATATTTATAATTAGACACTACAGATTTTTATATATTTTGATACTGACTGCAAATATTCCTGAACTATCATTTCATAGCCACTTTGCCTATAGTTTATTTATTTTGTTTATTTTGCACACCATGAAAAAGACTGCAAAAGATAGTTGACATCTGGCAGAAGTTATAACATGAAAATACATTTTTCTTGCATGTATGCTAAAAATTATTGGTCAGTGGTATTTATGAACATAGTAGACTTACTTTTTTGTGTAAACTAAGGACAAGGGTTTGATCTTGTTATTCTGAGACAAGCTCTAGCTTTGTTCCATTGCATGCTTAACTATAACCTATGTGTGGTCCATTGATTAGTGGTCAGTTCATAGAATCATAGAATAGTAGAGTTGGAGGCGGCCCATAAGGCCACTGAGTCCAACCCCCTAGTCAGTGCAGGAATCCAACTTAAAGCATACCTGACAGGTGGCTGTCCAGCTGCCTCTTGAATGCCTCTAGTTTTGGAGAGCCTACAATTTACCTAGGAAATTAGTTCTATTGTCATAACAGAAAGCTTTTGCTGATATTCAGATGAAATCTGGCTTCCTGTAACTTGAGCCATTATTCCAACATAAAGTTCCAACATATATTCCAACATAAAGTTTCATATCTACATAATAGTTTTAAAATTATTTCTTATCCAAATGTTACACACACACAAAATCCAGTTCATAGGATTGTCTGCAGAGGTGATTCCATTAAATGATTCTGATGAAAACATTTTATCTGTGTAAATCTAAACGTCAAAAGGACAAAATATCTAGGACATCTGTCTACTCAGAGTATACTAATTGAAATAAATGGACAATTTATTTAAATCCATTGATTTTTAATGGGCCTATTCTGACTATCACTAGCATTGGATATTACCCCTAGAGGATTAATACAGAACACATCATTATTTATTTTATTTATTTATTGCATTTGTATACCGCCCCATAGCCAAAGCTCTCTGGGCGGTTTACAACAATTAAAAACATTAAAAACAAATACACAAATTTAAAAACACATTTTAAAAAAGCAATTAAAAATGCATGCTAAAGTGCCTGGGAGAAGAGGAAAGTCTTGACCTGGCGCTGAAAAGATAACAGTGTTGTTACTATTAATTTATTATTTAAAATATGTATATCCCACTTTTCCATCATATACAACAGATGCTCAAGGCAACTTACACTTATAATTTAAAAACAATACCAAAAATGTTAAAAAAGATAAAGAATCTAACCAGCAGATAAAACAGTTATAAATGGTGGCAGGCCTTGGAAGTCAATGAACCTGGTATAATAATGGACTCATACAATTAAAAAAATATGGCCCTGGTAATAGCTATTGCAACATTGTTTTGTACCAGATGGAGCTGTCAAGCTCTCTTCAAAGGCAGCCTCACATAGAATTTGTTGTAATAATCCAGCTTTGATGTAACTAAAGTATGTGTGACCCTGGTCCAAGACACCCTTCTCCAGGATGTGCCCAACACCCAAACCGTATAACTCGTGGCATGTTTTGATCATGTCAGAAGCTGTATGTTTTGCATCTATGGGGCAAAGCACATGCTTTTGGTAACATCTGGTAAAGTTAAAATGCCATTCTTTAGTGGCACACTAAGGCCTAATTCTTCCAAAACTACAGCAACAAAAACAGATAAAGTGGTGAACCTATGTCCCATCTGTACCACCTCAGAGACTGCAGGTGGGAGCACATCACTGAATGATCCTTAAAACAAAAAATTCTCTGTAGATTCCTTGGGAAGCAGCATTCAGTCATGTGAATTCATGACTGCCTTCTAAAGGAATACAGTCCAAATGCAGATTTATCACTGCAACAGCTGTTTGTGAGAACTAAGCCCAGTGCTTTTTTGGCTTTTTTAAAAATGAGGCGTCAGTACTCTTATCTTGATAAAAGTGTTGTGAGTGCTACCATGCCCATGCTGTGGGCAGCAAAAAAGAGGTGACAGTACTCTGTACCAGTGAGTACCATCATAAAAAGGTACTGAATAGGCCTAAAGTTTCTATGAACCAGGTTATATTCACTCTCTCCTAATTATACAGAGGCTTGCCTACACACAAGCAAGAAAGGAAATTACTTTCTCAAAAGAGAAGACAATTGAAAAAATGTAAGTAGCAGTACATACAGATAGAAGACTGCCCTGTGAGCTATTTTATTTCTTTATGCTAGCAGTGTTTCCATGTAGCTTATTTGATATTTTAATTCTGCACAATTAAGCATTGACCATGGTATTTCATGTGCAGAGAATGGCTAGTAAACAGTGCAAGCAATTATGGGAATATTTGAAAATCAGAATTAAACCCCTTGAGTATCTGCAAGTGCAACTATTTGTCTATATATGTATGTCTCATGGGTGTTGTTATTTGAAGCTTGAAAACAAAGTTGTATAGGGCACCTTGTTTGTTTTTGCTTACCACTCAAAACACTCTATAACCTTGATCATACCAGCTAGCTTGCAAGGGGCACTTCATGTTGATAATACTGCATTACAGAAGTTTAAACCAAATATCCTGCAGATTCTTTTCTGACAATTCTGTGCAGGTGTCTAGCATGCATGCATCACAACAGCTGTTGAAAGTGAATCAGATTCAGCTGATGTTTATAAATCTGAAGAACTCCTGATTCCCCATTTCTGGATCCTCCTGTTGTTGTTATGTGCCTTCAAGTCGACTACGACTTATGGCAACCCTATGAATCAGTGACCTGCAACAGCATCTCTCGTGAACCACCCTGTTCAGATCTTGTAAGTTCAGGTCTGTGGCTTTCTTTATGGAATCAATCCATCTCTTGTTTGGCCTTCCTCTTTTTCTACTCCCTTTTGTTTTTCCCAGCATTATTGTCTTTTCTAGTGAATCATGTCTTCTCATGATGTGTCCAAAGTATGATAACCTCAGTTTCATCATTTTAGCTTCTAGTGACAGTTCTGGTTTAATTTGTTCTAACACCCAATTATTTGTCTTTTTCGTAGTCCATGGTATCTTCAAAGCTCTCCTCCAACACCACATTTCAAATGAGTTGATTTTTCTCTTACCCGCCTTTTTCACTGTCCAACTTTCACTTACATACATAAAGATTGGGAAGACCATGGTGTGAATGATCCTGACTTTAGCGTTCAGTGATACATCTTTGCATTTGAGGACCTTTTCTAGTTCTCTCATAGCTGCCCTCCCCAGTCTTAGCCTTCTTCTGATTTCTTAACTATTGTCTCCATTTTGGTTAATGACTGTACCAAGGTATTGATAATCCTTGACAAGTTCAATGTCCTCATTGTCAACTGTAAAGTTACATGAAACTTCTGTTGTCATTACTTTAGTCTTTTTGACATTCAGCTGTAGTCCTGCTTTTGTGCTTTCCTCTTTAACTTTCAACAGCATTCAAATCATTACTGGTTTCTGCTAGTAGTATGGTATCGTCTGCATATCTTAAATTATTGATATTTCTCCCTCCAGTTTTCACACCTCCTTCATCTTGGTCCAATCCCCCTTTCTGTATTATTTGTTCTGCATATAGATTAAACAAATAGGGTGATAAAATACACCCCTGTTTCACACCCTTTCTGATGGGGAACCAATCGGTTTCTCCATATTCTGTCCTTACAGTAGCCTCTTGTCCAGAGTACAGTATAGGTTGCACATCAGGACAATCAGATGCTGTGGCACCCCCATTTATTTTAAAGCATTCCATAATTTTTCATGATTTACACAGTAATCTATAAAGCACAGGGTGATTTTCTCCTGAAATTCCTTGCTCTGTTCCATTATCTAGCGTATGTTTGCGATATGATCTCTGGTGCCTCTTCTCTTTCTAAATCCAGCTTGGACATCTGGCATTTCTCGCTCCATACATGGTAAGAGCCTTTGTTGTAGAATCTTGAGCATTACTTTACTTGCATGGGATATTAAGGCAATAGTTCAGTAATTACTGCATTCCCTGGAATCCTCTTTCTTTGGAATTGGGATGTATATTGAACGCTTCCAGTCTGTGGGCCATTGTTTAGTTTTCCATATTTCTTGACAATTTTTTGTCAATATTTGGACAGATTCAGTCTCAGTAGCTTGTAGCAACTCTATTGGTATGCCATGTGTTCCTGGTGGTTTGTTTCTCCCAAGCATTTTAAGAGCAGGTATCACTTCACATTCTAAAATGTCTGTTTCTTCATCATACGGTTCCTCCGTGAATGAATCTGTCATCCTTGCATCTCTTTATAGAGTTCTTCAGTGTATTGCTTTCATCTTCCTTTTGTTCCACCTCGGTCAGTTAGCGTGTTGCCCTGTTGATTATTCAACATCCCTACTCTTGGTTTAAATTTCCCTTTCATTTTTCTAATCTTTTGGAACAGGGCTCTTGTTCCCTTTTTGTTGTTCTCTTCTATTTCTATACAATAACTGTTGTAATAGTTCTCTTCGTCCCTATGTACTACTCATTGTATTGTTGCATTTAGGGTTCTGACCATGTTTCTATCTCCTTTTGCTTTTGCTTTCCTTCTCTAACAATTTTAAGAGTTTCTTCAGTCATCCATTGAGGTCTTTCTCTCTTTTTAACTAGAGGTATCCTCTTATTGCATTCCTCCCTGATGTCTCTGACTTCACTCCGTAGTTCTTCTGGTTCTCTGTCAGCTAAGTTTAAAGCCTCAAACCTGTTCCTTATTTGATCTTTATATTCTTCTGGGATGTTATTTAAATTGTATTTTGGCATTATGGTTGCTTTGCTGTTCTTCTTTAGCTTCAATTTTCGATATGACCAGTTCATGATCTGTACCACAGTCTGCTCCTGGTCTTATTTTCACAGAAAGTATGGAACTTCTCCATCTTCTGCTACCAATTATATAATCAATTTGATTCCTATATTGACCATTTGGTGATGTCCACGGGTACAGCCATCTTATCAGTTGCTCAAAAATATGTTTGCAAGAAACAAATTATTGGCTTCACAGAATTCAATAAGTCTTTCTCCTGCTTCATTTCCCCACAATTCCTAGTTCTTCTCTGTTCCCTACGTTTGCATTCCAGTCCCCCATGATTATCATCATATCTTGTTTTGGTGTGTGATCAATTTCTTGCTGTGCTCCTGCGTAAAAACTTTTCAATTCCTCTTCTTCTGTGTTTGCCGTTGAAGCACAGACTTGGATGATGGTTATGTTAATAGGTTTCCCATTTAATCTCATTGATATCACTGGCTCAGAACTTGCATTGTAACTCCTAATTGCTTTTGCTACATCACTTCTCACTGTTAGAACAACCCCATTTCTTCTTAATTTCTCATTTCCTGAATAAAATATTTTGTAGTTGCCCGATTGAAAATGTCCCATTCCTGTCCATTTTAATTCACTCACGCCAAGTATTGTAATGTTGATACGTTCCATTTCTTGCTTGACAATTTCTAGCTTTCCCTTGTTCATGCTTCTCACATTCCATGTTCCTATTGTGTGCGTCATACAACTCCAGACACTCCTTTCGCATCTGTGCACATCAGCCTCTGGGCTTCCTTTCGGCTTTGACCCAGCTGCGTCATTAGTCACAGAGCTACTCATACTTGTCCTTTGTTCTTCCCCAGTAGCTCGGTGAGTGCCTTCTGACCTGAGTTTCTCATCTTCCAGCACTGTCTCATATTGCATTTTGGATACTCTGTTCATAGGGTTTTTGTGGTAAGAGATATTCAGAGGTGGTTTAAAAGGCACATTATACATGAAATGAATGTATCTTCAGACTTGGGGGGGGGACCTGAAGATTTGCAGATTAAAAAGAAACTTTATGAAAAAGCTCTAAAGGAACTGAAGAGTTCAATGTGCTGCTGCCAGTGAGTCCAGACAATACTGAGCTAGATGGACCAGGGGTCTGACTCAGTAGTATAAGGCAGCTTTCTATGTTCCTAATGTGGAATGAATACAGAAGGGCCCCGCTTCCCGGCGTTTCGCTAATGCGGCGGCTTTCACTCCCCTTTTTAAAGCCACTTTTGCGGCATTTTGTGTCATTTTCGTGCAACACGCCCCATTATACTCAATGGGGTTCCGCTTTATGGCGGGGGTCCGGAATGCAACCTGCCGTATAAGCGGGGCCTGCCTGTATGCTCAGTGATCATTGAATGCTGGCTGCAGGGGTGTAGTCATCTGGGGTCTTGGGGGGTCTTAGGCCCCTTACTTTTTTGGGAGCAAGGTCCCTATGTTTCCAGCATTCTTTGAGCCAAACAACATGAAAGGAGAGTGTGTTAGCAACTGAGAAAGGTTTTCTAACATGCTTCCTTGCCCTTTCCTGTTAGAATGAAAGGAGGTGAGCCAGCCATAAAGAAGACTCTTCTCAGTAGCTAACCATCTTCTCTTTCATGCTTATTGGCTCTTAGAGATGTCTATTGTTGTAGGAGAAGGCGTTAACAAGGCTCTCATTCTGCAGCAACAAAAGGGGCATGGCTGTGACCGAAAGGGCCCTGCACTTCTGAATTTGCCACTATACTATTGGTTGGCTGATGGAGAAGGTAGGAAAGGGCTGGGGAACGGAAAGGTGAGAAATCAGAATAAGGAGCACTCCACACTACAATATTTTGTGGCAAATCCCGCTGGTAATTTTATATATATCATGCTCCCTCATCCTCGTTGCCTTCCCTCCTCCAAATTAAAAGGCCCCAAATATATAGCCTATAGTAAATGTGCTCCAGCCCCACTGGGTTGCTCCTCTTTTTTCATGTTTCTTAACTATTCCTAACACTTTCCTTCTCGTTTTAAAACTGGGCGACCAGAACTGTAGACAGCATGAATTAATTGGGCAGTTCTTAAGCAGCTTCTCCCTCCGACCTTTGTCAAATCACACATGACAACAAATTAGGATGCGTGTGGTATCAAGGAAAGGCGTTCTCCCAGCTCGATACTGAAGTGTCATCCTTTCCTTTCAGCACCTCCTCTGCTGATAAAGTTTGGCGAACAAAGGGTTAGATTTCCTGTTTTGTGTGTTGGGACATTTCCTTTGGTTTACCGCACGCAACTTGCAAGAGCCCCCAGCAGCACTCCTCTCCTGGGGATTTCTCGGGATAAGGGGAGGTGGAAGGTGGAATGGAAGAGGCCGTTTTTGCCTTGAGTCGAGGGTGGCAGCGGTGGGCTTCTCTCTAGTCCGTAAATCTCAAGCAACGACCTTTTTCCATTCCGAGGGAAGCTGCTGTCACCGGCGAGGTATACTTTGGCACAGACACGGCTGGCTTCCTCCAGACCTGAGCGCTTTTCAGGACGCGGCGCTGCGAGACGGCGGAAGGCTCCAGGGCGTTTGTTGAACTCGGGGAGCCGCTGGTGGGCGTGCCTCGTTCGCGCGCCGCCTCAGCTCCTATCTCCTTCACCCGCCCCAGAAGGCTGCTGAGGCCGGGCAGGCGGTGCGGGCAAAGGGGAGGGGAGCGGAGCAGGGCGCAGCTTGGGCTGCAGCGCGGCTCGGCAACGGTTTTGAGACTCTGGCTGTGTGGGGAAGGGCGCAGAAAAGACGTGACGACCATGCCTGGCAGCGACACCGCCCTGGCGGTGGACAGGACCTACTCGGACCCGGAAAGGCACCGGCGCTTCAAGACCCGGGTAATCTTTCTCTCTCCCCAGCCCGTCCCCCATTCCCTCCTGGCTCCCTCGCGAGGTTGTGGCTCTCCCATCGCCGCTTCCTCGAGCTAAACCAGGGCTGCAAAACGTCTTGTTTAGTTTAATTCAGGACACCGGCCGCCCCTGCCGGCGCCTCTACACCCCCGCGATGGGCCGGGGCTTAAAGTCGCTCCAAGTTTCCTTCTGGGGACGTGCTTTTCGTCGCCTCTGGGTGTTATCAGAGGCAGTTGTCACGCCGGCTCCGGTTCAGCAACGTGTTTCTGTGATGTGTCAAATGTCAGGTTTCAACTTGCCTTGTTTGCCGGGTGGAGCAGCCACTGGGCATCCTGGCCCCGCTTGCATCTGCACCTCTGTTTCTTTCGTGACTCCTCTCTGGACTTCGAACGTTATGGGCACCTGGCCTGGGATTGCTGCTAAAAATTACTAGGAAGAGGAGGAGGGGGGGTCTTTGAAGAGCCTTTCCCTTTGTTCTGAAGTTTGATGCAGAAAATTTAGGTTCTTCCGGGTAGAAAGGTGGTGAAAATGCCCTGATAATTAAAAGGCATGAATAAAAGCTATCCCCACTCTTCATGAAAGTAGTTTAGCAGACATTTGAAACTGGGTGGATGGCACTCTGAGTGCTCCATGCATTTTGTAGGAGCTTTCAGCTGACAGTGCGTGATAGCTTGCTATGTTGAAACAGGTGGACTGTGCCTGGAACTCAGGGCCAGCCAAAACAATCAGGAGGGACGAAGGAGCTCCAAATTGGCTCTTCTGACTTTAAACCCGCCAAGACCTGCTCAGATTTGATCAGGGCAGTGGATCCAGAGTCGGGTTTATAGCCATGTCCATTCCTTTTTTGTGTGATGTAAACTGTTGTCCTAAAGTTAATTGGCCCACTGAGGGAAAATCTGGGCTAACAGCATCTTCAGGGGACAGTGCAGATCAGGGAAATGACACAGAAGAATTTACTTTTTCTCTTGGCCAGCGTTGATGATCTAATAAAAACTGGAGCATGCCAGGGCTGGTTTAAAATACAGTTGGGAGATCCCACTTACATCACAGATAGTATCTGCCAGTTGCCAGTAATGCTACTGCAAACAGCTTCTGCGCAACAAAGGAGCAGCAATACTTGTGCTGCTTGTGAGTGGAGGGTGGGGGAATAGGAATTGCTCTTCACCAGCAACCTTAGAGAGTAGTGCAATTATTACTTCAAAAATGAAGTGCTTACTGGGATGGCACAGATATAACTTCCTTGAAATCATTATAAAATCTAGCAAAAGAAATATTTTTTGGGTTTTGGTTTGAAAGACAGTTGTTCACAATGCTTCCCATGCAGCATTTTATTGCAATCCATTTTAAAGCCATTTGCTTTCGATTTAACTAGTACAGTGTACTGAAATTTGTACAAGGTCAGAATTGCAGAGATGGAGCTTGAATAGAGTTAAGTAATTGAGAGGTAAAGGACATGTGTAAACATCTAAAGAGTGAAAAGCAAGCTAGATATTTAATTCTTGGAGCATCTAGAGCAGGTGTAGGGTTTGGTGCAGTTCTGCCCTCTCCCCAGCCTATCTAGTCGGAGGGGTTACATGATTCCTGCCAAGTTCCCAGTACACAGTCTGAGGTAAGGCTGCAGTCCAACACTTTGACAGCCCCACCTTCCTGACATTGTCATCTTGTTTGCTTCATCTTCTAGCGCCTGGCAGTTTTTCTTGCTATGTGACATTCTATTGGTTGGACAGAGCCACCTGTCAGAACCCACAACCTGCAAATGACACTGAAACTGCCAATGCCAGAAGTGACCATTGTGAAGAATTTTGCTATATTGGTTTGGCCCAGTGTAGGAAGAGTTGGACCAATACTCTGTTATCAGATTTTATTTCCATTTTGATTGCATACACGCTGTTCCTCATAAAATCACTATTTATTTTACTTCTATTGAACAAACTGCTGGACTGGGTTTCTGGGCTGTACTAGTTTCTGGGTGGACTCAAGGGCTGGTTGTTTCCCCACATTGCTCAGACCATATGGGCTGTGCTACTTGCTGTTGTGAAGTGCATAGAAGGGCAGGAAGGAAGATGGACAGAAGTTGCCAAGTAGGAAACTTGGAATTCAGCTGGGTGTTTCCCTGCTCCAGAGATGACCACCATAAGGCAATGGGAATCCTATGCCCCTTGCCTTAGGTGACACATACATGGGTGGTGGCAAGCAGAGAGAGACAGAAATAGGATAGACACCACTGGACTATCATACAGGGCTGGCACTGGAGTGGGTGGCATCATCTGCCACAGGGGAACCTGTGGACCTCTAGATATTGTTGGACTCCCAACTCCCATCAGTGGGGATGATGGGAGTTGTAGCCAAGCAACATCTGGAAGGCCACAGGTTCCCCACCACTGTTCTCAAGAGTGTATACATTTACAAAGTATACACATTGTGGGCAGCCATTATCAGCTATGGATTCTCAATGTATGTTTGTACATATGAAATGAACACACATTTTTCAAATGACAGTGTACATGCATTCTACATTTCCTATACAAAAATATCTGACTATTACAAAATATCATATGTGGAGCTGTTCTTAGTTGGGAGGTTGAATGAGACTTGCATGCAGCGATGATAAACCTAGAGGAAGACTATACTGGATCAGGGATTGCTTCCCAGAAGACTACAAATGAGCCAAAGAATTGGCTACTTTGCACACATTTCAGCCACTCGGCTATGAATAAGTAAAGTAACCTCTGTCTGGTAAAAAACAAAGAAAGTAGGTCTTGATTATTTACATTGTCATTTGGCCTTGTTAGTTTTGGCTCTAGGCAAAAGAAGCTCTGCTTTCCCTCTTCTAGGATGAGATGTTTAGTACTTGGAAATTAATGAACTTCACAGCTTGAAGTAGTTGGATCTGTGTAGGGAAAGGAAGTAATCTTCCTGTACCAAATTCTAGTCTGTCCCGTCACATTACACAGCATTGTTAAACAGAGGGTGTGCTTCAGATTGTTTCTGCGTAATTCAAATTTTAAAATAAACTCATTTGCTGTGGCTTTGATTGTTGCACACTGCCATCATTAAATTTTGCCAATAGGACTGCTGTGCAATCAGGTCTTGGCCTGGAGGTTTGACTCCCATTTTCTTTAAAGTGTGTCTCAGAATCGTATGTGGCCGGTTAGAGGTTTTTATCCAACACAAAACTTTCTGACCCAAGTCTCTCAGGCTTCAGGCTTCATGGAAATGTATATGTCTGTCCAAGGAACCTGCAAACATAAGTGTAGACCAGAAAGTTACAGATTGGCAAGGATACCCCTCTGGATACCCCCAGAGGGGTAGCCCATTAGCCATGTTAGTCTATTGCAGAGAAATCAACCAAGAGTATTGTGGCAACTTAGGCTCTTTATTATGGCATAATATTTCATTGACTGATGTCCATTTCATAAGATGCATGAAGTGCATGGTTTAAGTATCAGTGTCTCTGTACTTTCTGCATTTTAATTCCCTCTGACCTCCTTGTTTCACATGTTTTCCCCACAATCTGTCTGTCTATCCATCCTGCAACTCAGGCTGTAGTTTTTATTGTATATATATTTATTGTATATACATATGCAACTGTTGTAAACAGCTTTGATTTCTTTTAGTGAAACTGCAGTATGTAACTATTCTTACAAATAAAATAAAAAATGCTTTATGCATCTAATGAAGTCCATGAAAGCTTATGCTATAAAAATGTGTTACAGAGCAATCCAGCTCATGGGAAGCTGGCTGAAAGGGTCCCGGTGGAGGAGGAGCCGGTAGGAAGTTCCGCAGCATTCATTTGCCATTCAGGAACTGCTGGGCTGGCTAAATGCCAGCTCAGCTGGGAGCTGCGTGCATGAACAGAAAAGAAAAAGATGGCATTATGAATACCTCCACTGGCGAGTAAGCCTTCCTCATTGACTTCCATTACAATTATTTTCTCAGACCGACCTTTTTCTCGGTGTAACTTTGGCCTGGATTGGGACCCGCAGGCGTTGGATGTTGCATAAATTCTCCCCGTGGCTCCTCCTCTGGCGTACCCCTGGAACATCCCTTTTTCAGGCCTTACGCCAGCTTCCGGTGGACCCCTTTCGGCAAGCCGGGCTTCCCCGGTGGACCCCCACCTGAACTGGCAGGGTTTGAGCTCCACTGCGGCCGAGGGGCTCCTGCTGGCTCACCTGGGGGTCTACCATACTCAACTCCCCTCACCCTAGCGTAAATATGAGTTGGATTGTGCCTTTAGTCTTTAAGGTGCTGTTGTTTTTATTTTAGAGAGTTGACACCCCCAGAAGAAAGAACTGGGGTCCAAATTACGCTGACATTCTCATCAAATTGAGTTGTAAAAATATAGTTCCAAACTACCCATGTTTATGCTCTGCAAGAGAGCTGCACCACTTCATAAAGTATATGTCTTTGAAAGCCCATGTCTCACTGATGTCTCTTTCTGCTCGAACAGATAACTCTTCCTTGAATGTGAACTACAGGGAACTGCTCTGCCAAGAGGCTCACATTACACAGTTGTGTGGGTAACTCAGGAGAAACAGAAGTTTTTACATTTTTAAAAAATGTTTTACTTAAAGCAGCCAAAGCTCAATAATGGAATTATCTGCAGTGTCAGGTACTAAACAATCCATCAGTCTTCCTGGCCTGATTAACTGCTTCTTCTCCCAGATTCTCCAAAGTTGTTTATTCCAAATTTGTTTCCAACAAAAGGAAGCAGGCTCAGAGAATGGATCATGGAGCAACTGAAACCATGGGAGGGGGGCACAGTGGTGGCGGGAGGGAAGGGAACCCATGCTTTTTTAATTTTAAGTTAGGTAGAGAAATGGAGATTTCATGAAAAACTGAAATATTTGTAGTGATTGTTTTCTTATCAACCAAACTCACTTTACTACTTTAAAAGTTTACTATGTCCTTCAAATATGCAATCCCATGAAAATATTCCTGGGAGTAAGGCTTATTGAACATAGCGGGCCTTAAATCTGTAAAACACATATTGTACTGTAAGAATATGAAATACATTGGCTTGGTTCCTGAGATCAGTGGATGGGACAAAGGTTGGATGGAATGGGATTTCCCTGCCTCTCCTCCCCATTGCCCTTTCCAAAAAGCTTATCTGGAGGGCTTGGGATTCTCCTGAATGATGTGAGATGAGGTACAACAGGCTGCAGGGGAAAGGGGAATTGCCCCCAATTGAGTGGAGGTGCCTCATTTTTTGAGCATGCAGGGGCAGGAAGGAACAGAAAAGATGTGTTTTAATATATTTTAAAGCCCATTTTTAAAGATGTTTAAGAATGTTTTTGTGTGCCACCCTGGGCTCCTCTTCGGCGGGATATAAATAGATAAATAATCTCCTTCTATAAATTTCCTTTTCATCATTCACAGGATGCAAACCATTATATATAATTTTGTTGGCAAGTAAAATGTAACTGTCATAACATTACATTCTTCTAGTATATCATCTTCACTTCAGCAAGTGTTAGTATAACAGTGGGCAAAATTAGCTATTCAGAACTTGACATTCATTCTATTTGATTTGTATCCCTTTCTAACCCAGTAAATAATATACTTTAAAAAACTAGAACAACTCAAACTGATCTGTCAAATCAGTATCAGCCTGAGAGAATCATCAGACTTCAGAAAATGGAATCCTTCCCTCAGCTGAAGCAAGTTTTCAATTCTTATGTATGAATGTATTTTCAAACATTTGTAAGTTTGTATAAAATGATGATGAAAATTAAGAATCCTGAGAGGTGATAAGCTGTTTTGTGTTTGTTGCAGAAACAATATATTTGACAGAAACCCAGATAGCACTCTTGCACCACATACCTGAAGATATTACAGGTTGGATTCAGAATACGTTAGTTGTGCTTAGGTCCTATTGAAATAAATGTGAAAAGCTAGCCATGATTAAGCCTGCAATCCTCCCCACCCCCTGCAATGTTGTGGGTTTGGGTCGGGTTAATGTGGGGTGCATTTGTCACCTCTGTCAGTGGAGAGACACATCATTGGTGGTGGTGGAGAGGTTGCAGGAGCTCTCGGGTGTATGGTAATCTCTCATTAGTGGTAGGCACTGCAAAGCCTTCAAATGTGGCATTTTGGGGCAGGGTGTTGGAAGTTTTGCATCTGCGAGTTCCAAAGTCCCATTGATGCCCATGAAAAATCAAATGGATGCACCAAAAATCAGAGACCTCTGTCACATAGTAGTGGCTCCACTCCTCCCCAGGCCCAGTTAGGATTGCTTTCTAATTGAAACTGCATTGATTTCAATAGGAAACAGCTTCAGCTAACTTACTCTGTATCCAGCCCTTTGCGTTTTGCAGCATTTGAAACTATTTTTCCTATATCATGCCCTTCAAATGTTTTAAACTCACATCCAAGAACCTGTTTTGTAAGAGCTTGAGATCACCTGAATGTAGGCCTTGAGCTGGGATGGGGAAACCTGTAGCCCTCTAGATGATGTTGAACTATAGTTTCTGCCATCTTTACCCTTGTTGGCTATGGGCTGATGGTAGTTGTAGTCCAATAATATCTGGAGGCCAACAGTCCTCATTCTTAACCTAAAGCTTGTGGACAGCCCTATCCAAAGTATTTTTGGTTGCTGTTTGACCTGCTGTTTAGTTGCTGTTTATTGTGTGATTGACTGGGATTTATATATTAAAACCTGTGCATACTTTCCTTTTTCTTAACGATTCTGTTGCGTAATCATGATTGGTGCTTCTGGAAAACTGAAGGACATGCAGTTGTCCTTCTGTCAGCTTGACATTTCCCTGGTAGGATGCAGACAACTAAGGAGCTCTAGTTTGCTCACTTGTCATTGCTGCTGTCTCTGTGCAGAATGTTCATAAGCAATGCCAGCTGGCACCATGTCCCTGCACTCTGGAGACTGTCAGTTTCACTTCTTGGAGCAGACTTTGATTTGTTACTCAGTACTAAAGTTTAGGTCAGAAGTCCTCCTGGCATTGTTGGAGTTTCAGTTTCCTGGCACAGTTAAACAAATAGTACCATTTTCTGAGCTTGCTTTTTACATAGGGACCTTAGAGAAGCAGCTTCTAGCCCACCCGAGGGCTTTTGAATTTCTTAACCATGCATTTAGATGGATTTTTAAAATAACATTAATTGAATAGTAGAAATTATTATAACATTTTCTGAAGATATTTATAGCCTGCCCTTCATCTCGTGGATCCCAGGTAAGGGTACAAAATACGTAATACATAAAGTAAAATGCAAACCATCAATTATGTGACCTTATTCTACTGCAGTTTAATTAGTGAATAGTCATGATCAATAACTACTATTAATAAATAAAAAACCAAGAAAATATTTACACTCTGCTGTTCCACAAAGTGCGTCCTAAGCAGCATACCATATTCACCATAAAAACAAGTTAGAGCAACAGAATTACTAATGCCTAACAACATAATGAAAAAGAAGGAATAGTAAAAACTAGAAACAGTAGAAACTATATTCTCAAGAAGGCGCTAAAATAAACTAGGAGGTTTAAAAGGTGCAATGCCAGCTCAAGACATTTTGCTATGTGAGGTAGAACAGGAAATGGCTTCCTCCTCCCTAAGTCAAAGTATATAGTACTCAAGGCAGTCACATTATTTTACCACCTATAAAAATAAAATAAAATTACAAAAAGCACCCCTCCCCTTCTCTGACAGTAATGATAACTTAAATAACAATTTAGTGCCCTTTCACAGCACTCTACATAATGGTTAGGATAGCTCTTTGCTTCTCACCGAAACACTCAAAAGGAAGGCTCTAACTGAACTCCTCAGGAAAGGGAGTTAGATATACCAGCACAGTGGAGAAGACTTTATCTCTAGTTGCTATCCACCTCATCATGAAGGATGGACCTGGAAAACATTCTCCAAAGCAAGTAAGCAAGCTCATACATGAGGAAGAAATCTATAGATACATTGGGCCCAAGCTGTTTACAGTGATACAGACAAAGTCCAGTGCTTTGATTGGGACTTGGCAACACTCCAGTGCCTTGCTGATATGGATTTTGCATGACAGGTTAATAATGTGCTGGGCCTATTGAAGTTTACAAATGGTTTTCAAAAGCAGCCCTACATGAAACACATTACAATACAATAATCATGATGTGACTAGAGAATGGATATTTCCTATGGTGGGCTGGGGAACATTTGGCCCTCCAGATGTTGCTGAACTACAACCCCCATCAGCCTCAGCAAGTGTGGCTAATGGCTAGGCATGGTGGGAGTTGTAGTTTAGCAACAGCTGAAGAGCCACATATTCCCCTCACGTATCCTATGTTAAATTCATTCCTGTGCAAGAACTGCTGCAGGTGGTGTATCATTTGAATCTGATAAGAGCTGCTTCAAGTGGCCATGGATGTCACCTGGGCGAGATTTAAAAACATCTCAAGCTGTAATCCTGGCCTTTTAAGCAAAGTATGACCCCATCCAGTATAGTCAGAAACCCAGCTCCTGGGTAGGTGAATTCATTCCCCCATGTGACACCTCTATCCAGATGCATATTTGTTTGATTTAGTTAAAAAGCAGAAATAGAGTTGGCTATATCAGCATATTGATGATATGCCTGCACAACCCAGCCAGTAGTTTAATTCATGTAGATAGTAGCCTTCATGCAGACTTCTGGGATACATTTGGACCCTAGGTGCACTTTTCATTGTGTAATGTACACATAAGTAGACCTACAGAGGTGTCTTCCTAGAACATTGTCATAAATTTTAACCTGTTTGATGTTCCCAGATTTCAGCCAGTTACCACTTACTGTTTCCCTTCTGGAAACAAAAAACCAATGGGGTCCAAATACAGCCCAGCAAAAAGCCCTTGGGGCAGATTGTGTTGTTTACTCAATATGTATGGGGTAGGGGCCAGCTCTGAAAAATGTTTACCTCTGCTGAATAAGTGGCAGAAACACTTTGATTTTTGCTCGAGGTGCTTTGGTATTGTCAAGCACACTTGTGCTGACAACACAGACAAAAATGGCCTCTGGGGGACAAAGTTACCCCATCTTTTCATTGGAAATATCATTTAGATACAAATATACCCCAAAGATGGCCAGTGTGATTTTTTTTTTGCTGGGTCTGCATAAATAGCATGGGAAATAAGTAGCTGGAATGCAACTTCATTCTCAGTACAATATTTAGCATAGATTGCAGTGAGCTTGGACAGCAGCTGTAGGTCAGCCCATATATTGGCTGAAAGAAGCATGATAAGACATACTCTGTGGCCTGTTAATTTGTTTCTTCTTGCAGTTCATATTTGGACCATTGAAGCTAACCTATAAATTTCTAAGTGATTTGGGGACTTGGTTAGTATTTTTAGAGAATGCTCCTGACTGTATTAAAAATTAGCCACAGTAGTTTAAAGAGCATTCAAGTTAATTTGAGAGCCAGTGTTTTGTAGTGGTTAGAGTGTTGGACTAGGACCTGGGAGACCAGGATTCAAAACCCAACTCAGCTATGAAGCTTGCTGGGTGACCTTAGACCAGTGACAGTCTCTCAGTCTAACCTATCTCACAGGGTTGTTGTGAGGAAAAAATGGAGAGGGAGGAGAATCATGTACGCCACCTTGAGTTCCTTGGAGGAAAGGTGGAATATAAATAGTAGCAGTAATAATAATAATAATCTTTTTGCAGTGATATGGTATACTAGATTTAAACCTTGAAGAATATAGAATATCCTTGAATATTTTGCTTGATTGTTCAGATTGCCTAAAATTTCCACACAATCTAATTAGTTCTGCAGAAGTTTGAATTTAGTGTTCATTTTCTTTCCTTGACAATAGCTACTTTTCCTCTTTACTGGGTTGGGCTTTTGCTTCTGATGCACTTGTGGCATTGCTTCTTATGTATCTATTATCCCTACCTTGTTCTAAATACTTTGTGATTTTGCCTTTGACAACTAAGGCAATTTTAAACAAGTGGTTAAGACCACATTAATGTAGACGTGTTTAAGAGTCAAAGGCTTAAATTACTGAAAATTTGCTCTTACTGCCCTTCCCTTAACAACCAACCATCCTAACAACTAATATTGCCTCCTTTGTGCTCTTCATTATATATAGGAACGATAATTTGGAAGTCATAAGATAAGCTAAACTTATCTCTGTATAACACATTTTGTTTGGTTTCTAGTTTTAATTAAACTTGGAAATAACCTTTCTGGCTAACAAGATTACTCAAACTACATATTAAAGGATGTCCTTCATAGGCTTCCTCTGACTAACTCTGTTCCTTCCTGGTGGTAGAATTGTGACTTTGCCCATAGGCATATTCACAGAAAACAAAGAAGACTACTTTTTTACAGTTGCAAAGTATATGCTCAAAAACACGAATCATTAGAGAGCTAGTGTGGTATAGTGGGTGGACTGGAATCTGGGAGATAAGCGTTCCAGTCCCTGCTTGAAGCTCCCTGGGTGACTTGGGGCCAGTCCCTGTTTCTTAGCGTACCTCACAGGGTTATTGTGATAATAAAATGAGAAGGGGAAGAACCATGTTTGTATGCCACCTTGAGCTACTTGGAGGAAAGGTGGGATATAATTGTAATAAATAAATAATGTGATCCTTTTGCAAAATACAGAAAAACAAATGGTATCTCTGAGATAAGAGCACAGTCTAATATACCTAATATAAACAACCTAGTTCCATCTGGGAAGCATATGAAAGGGAGAAAGACAGTTTCAACATGAGCATCATTTGACCAGCATATGTAGCAGTATCCCATCTGAACCTAGAGCAGTGGTTTATTTCCAGGAGAGTGGTGCTGGGGCTCAAGCCTTCCTGGGAGCTGTAGCAGTTGACAAACGCAAAGGTAATGGGAAGAATTCTTTACCAAGTTTTTTTAAAAAACAAAACTCCCCACTAAAAATAGCTTGGAACAAAATTTCATGCTGCAGCATACCAAAGGAGACTTTCACTCGATAAAGAGTTCTTTGAAACATTATGGGGATCTTACCAACTTGGATAACTATATATGTTTGCCCACTTTTTCTACTGCTGTAATTGATCCTCTGTTTTTGACCCATAGCATTTGCCCTGAAAGCCCTGCTTCTTAATCATAATTATCCGGTGACAGGCTGTGGTTGCCTTGTGGCATGGAAAAAAATGTACCTGCTAAGAGATGCCTTTTCTTTGTCATCACTTCACATGTAATAGAACTTGACCCTGTTATTAAAATCAGATTCCAGAGATTAGTCCTGGTCTAGGGAGTACTGCTTTAGGAAAGAAGAGAGGTACAGAAGGTTTTGTGTAAAAATTGGTCTGGGGCTGGTGGAAGCTATAGCCCCAAACACCTGGAAGCCACCAGGTTGGCAAAGATGTCATTGTCCATGAACTGGCATTTTAATCCTTTTGATCACTGTATTTATGTTATCATGTCCCTGAAAAGTTAGCTGAAGTTTCAGGCAAAGGTTTTCAAAATTATGCCCTAACCTACTGGTGGAAACTTCTCATGTTGTTTTTTCACACCCACATTTTTGAGTTAGATAATATCTGAAGATGTTTATTCTTGAATATTTAGAAGTTTCAGTTAGAAGTCTGAAACATTTTTCTGGAGCAATTCTCCAAAGCCTCATCTGGTAGATGCAACTAGGTAAACCAGGTCAGTTTATCCTTGGTTATTTCCTTGCTGCTAATCTCATTAAACCTTGGCAGTTTGTTTAAGATACTTTGGTTTGTTCCAAATTTGGTAAAGTTACTTTACCAGTCTGGATGAAAAAGGAAACTCTCTTTAAGAATAGAAAAGAACATAGACCTACTTTTAAAAAATAGGAAATAAAGGCAGTTGTAGCACTTTCAAAATACAAAGGTAGGCAGAATGTTTTCTGACTCTCAAGAGTCCAAATGACAGCTTGCAAATGTTTTCAGAAGCATGTTTCTGTATCCTTTTTGTATAGTGACAAAAGTTTTCTTCATGACTGATGAGTAATAGGCTGGCTAGACAGATAAATATATACTCCGTGACTAAATCTGTATAGGGTGGTAGAGTGTTTTGAGGTAGTTTTAAAGGCACTTGGGGTAAGGTGCATTTTAAGCTTCTTTGCATACCTGAACAAAATGAATAATTTTATCAGTGATAGTTTCATGGCACATAATTGGGGCTATCATTTTATGTTTGTGGTACATTTTAAAAAACCTACTCAACCCTATTAGGTTACTTCATGTTTAGGTATAGCATCCAGTTAACATTTGAGAAGCTGTAAAAAGATTTTTTGTCATACAAAACATGTGGCAGTGCTTAGTAAGTATGGAAAATAATGTTACAATTTTAGGAGAGGGTAAACCTTCTAGTCTCTTGGGACAAAGCCTTTATACTGTCTGCTGCCTCTGATCTTCATAGCTTAATTTTTTTAATGTATGTATGTATTTTTTTTCTGTTAAAATAAGCCAAGTAGCTTAAAATAAAGACAATACAATGTAACAAAATAATTAATCCATTAAAATAATAAACAACATTGAATATCAAAAGTTGTTTCTATAGCTAACACTCCGTACTTATATACAGTGTCTTGCAAAGGTAATCAGACCCCTGACCAATGCTCCCATATTACTGAACTACAAAAGGTACATTGTAATTCCATTCTGTATGATATTTTATTTTGAAACACTGAAACTCAAAATCAATTACTGTAAGGTGACACTGGTTTTATGTTGGGAAATGCTTGTAAGAAACATAAAAAACTGAAACATGTTGCTTGCATAAGTATTCAACCCCTGCGCTGTGGAAACTTCCAGTTTACACAGATGAAAGAAATTGCCCTATTGAGGACACAACTACCTTACCATTGGCCTCCACCTGTGAACCATTCAAGTTGCTGTCACATTGTCAGGATAAAAACCCCATTGTTGAAGCATCATTGGTCAGGCTGTGGATCTGAATGAAAATGAAGACCAAACAGCATTCTACAGAAGTGAGAGATAATGTAATACAAGTGCATAGATTAGGAAAAAGGTGCAAAATAATATCCAAGTGTTTGGATATCCAGTGAGCACAATTGGATCAATAATCAGGAAGTGGAAGCTGTATCACACCATCCAGGCACTGCCAAGAAAAGGCCGCCCCTCAAAACTCAGTGCTTGAACAAGAAGGAGACTTGTGAAAGAAGCCGCAGAGAGGCCAACAATCACTTTGAAAGAGCTACAGAGTTCAGTGGCTGAGAGTGGAGTAATGGTGCACCAGTCAATCATATCAAGAGCTCTGCATAACACTGGCCTGTATGGGAGAATGGCAAGAAAGAAGCCATTACTCAAAAGTACCATCTGAAAGCACGTCTGGAGTTTGCTAGAAAGCATAAGAGTGCCCCAGCTGTGATGTGGGAAAAGGTTTTGTGGTCAGATGAGACCAAGATAGAGCTTTTTGGCCAAAACACAAAGTGCTATGTGTGGCACAAACCTAACACTACCCATGCCTCAAGACACACCATCCCTACAGTGAAGTATGTTGGTGGTAGCATCATGCTGGGGGGATGCTTCTCATCAGTAGGGACTGGGTATCTTGTTAAAATTGAAGGAAGAACGGATGGGGCAAATTACATGGAAATACTGCAAGAGAACCTGCTTCAGTCCACTCAAAAACTGAAGCTTGGGAAGAAATTCATTTTTCAGCAGGACAATGACCCAAGCACAAGGCCAAAGCAACATTGGAGTGGCTCAAGAACAAAAAGGTGAATGTCCTACAGTGGCCCAGTCAAAGTTCTGATCTCAATCTCATTGAGAATCTGTGCCACTCTTTGAAAATTGCTGTCTACAAGTGATGTCCAACCAACCTGAACAACGTGGAGCAAATCTGTGAGCAAAGTGTGAGTCATTTCCAACTCTTAGGGTGACATCTTGTGACATTTACTAGGCAGACCATATATATATATGGGGTGGGTTTGCCAGTTCCTTCCCCAGCCTTTCTTTACCCCCCAGCGTATGCTGGGTACTCATTTTACCGACCACGGATGGATGGAAGGCTGAGTGGACCTTGCCCCCTTTTACCAGAGATTCGACTTCCTCCTTCTGTTGGAATTGAACTCTGGCCGTGAGCAGAGCTTCGGCTGCGTTACCGCCGCTTACCACTCTGCGCCACGGAGGGACTTAAGCTTGTACATACCTACCCCAAAAGACTTAAAGCTGTTATTGCAGACTGACTTGGACTCCTCATTAACTACAGTTGTGCCAGATGTCCCTGAAGCTTCCTCTTGTCATTTTTCTATTGATACTTTTCAGCTTGCAAAGCCTGAGGATGTGGACAGGATTCTGGGAGAATCGAGGGCCACTACTTTTTCCCTTGACCCTTGCCCATCCTGGTTAATCAGATCTGCCAGAGGAAGAGTGGCAGATAGGTAGGCATATTTAATTAACACCTCCCTAAGGGAAGGTTCTATGCCAACATTGTTGAAGGAGGCTGTGATAAGACCTTTGTTAAAAAAGCCTTTGTTAGACCCTGCGGATTCTAACAACTTCCGCCTAGTCTCTAATCTCCCCTTTCTGGGCAAGGTGATGGAGAGGGTAGTGGCTGCTCAGCTCCAAGTTTTCCTGGATGAGTCGGACTGTCTAGACCCTTTTCAATCAGGCTTCAGGCCTGGCCATGGGACAGAGACTGCCTTGGTCGCCCTGCTTGATGACTTACGCCGGGCATCAGACAGGGGGAGTGCATCCCTGTTGGTGCTGCTGGACCTCTCGGTAGCCTTCGATATGATCAACCATGGACCATCTAGCTGGGATGGGATTGGGAGGCACTGTTTTACAGTGGCTCCGGTCCTACCTGACAGACAGGACCCAGAAAGTGGTGCTGGGAGAGTACTGCTGGACACCCTGGCTGTTGGCCTATGGGGTACTGTAAGGTTCCATTCTGTCTCCCATGCTCTTTAACACTTATATGAAACCGCTGGGAGAGGTCATCAGGAGATTTGGAGTACAATGTCAACAATATGCTGATGACACTCAGCTCTATCTCTCCCTACCACCTGATTGCAGGGAGGGAGCGCTCATCCTAAACCGGTGCCTGGAGGCTGTGAAGGGCTGGATGTGGGCTAACAAACTGAAACTTAATCCACAAGACGGAAATACTGCTGGTCAAGGGAAAACCTGCATCAGGGATGGGGTTACAACCTGTTCTGGATAGGGTTGCACTCCCCTTGAAGGAGCAGGTCCGCATTTTGGGAGTCCTCCTGGATCCTGCCCTGCTGCTTGAATATCAGGTGGCTGTGGTAGCCAGGAGTGCTTTTGGCCAACTCAAACTGGTTTACCAGCTGCGTCCGTTCTTGGAGGCAGTTGACTTGGCCACAGTGACACATGCATTGGTGGCATAGAGTGCATTACAGTAATCAAGCCTCGATGTGGGGCTGCCTTTGAAAACGGTTCGGAAATTGCAGTTGGTTCAAAATGCAGCAGCCAGAATGTTAACTGGAGCACAGCACAGGGAGCATATTACCCCTGTGCTTTATCAACTCCACTGGCTCCCAGTTTGTTTCCGGGCCCAATTCAAAGTGCTAGTTCTGACCTTTAAAGCCCAAACCACCTTGAACCAGTGTACCTGAGGGTCCCCTTACGACCTACCCAGGATTTAAGATCATCTGCCTTTGGTCTCCTCTGCGTGCCTGGAGTGAAAGATGTTAGATTGACAGGCACACAGGAGAGAGCTTTTTCAGCTGTGGCCCCCAAGCTTTGGAAAACTCTACCCAAAGAAGTTCGCTCTGCTCCCTCCCTGATGGTTTTCTGGAGACTTCTGAAAATGATCTTGTTCTGGAGAGCCTTTGGGAGGGACTGAAGATAGAGCCTGACACTGATTTTATGCCTTCTACGTTAAATTTTACCTTTGTAGTCCCTTTAGTACCAATCCCTATATATATGTATATATATATATATGTGTGTGTGTGTGTGTGTGTATTGTATTTTATGTATTTTAATTGTATTTTATGTATTTTAATTGTATTTTATGTATTTTAATTTATTTTAATGTTTTTGTGATTTTACTGTTTACAATTTTATTATGTACATGTTTGATTTTATTTTTGTAAGCCACCCTGAGTGCCCTATTATAGGGTAGAAGGGCGGGATAGAAATATTTTAAATAAATAAATAATAAATATGTTTAAATGTTCACCATGGTTCCATACCAACCTTTCTTCAAACCTGATTTATTTTCATGGCCTTTGTTTTCTTTTTGAAAAATATGTAACATGGTAGTTCTGAAGGCCAATGCTCTGCTGTTCAAAGGTTAAACTTTTAATGTACCCTAGTCTGAAGTAGCTGTTTGTCTCTTTTAAAGATGAGTGGAAATTATGCATTGTCCTGATAGTAAAATAGAGAGCATTTGAAGAAAAAACCCGCACAATCCTACCATTTGGAAGTGCAGCATGTTATAATTAATCTCTAGAATACAGCTTTGTGAGTTGTAATATTGGAATAAACTATTGTATCTTATATTTTGGAATTACCCGTTACATTTGTTTAGAAAGGTGCTCCTACATAGTACAGATGGCCATGCTTGAAGGATTTTATGACTAAGAGACATGCTGAAATGTTCAGGTTGAAGTGTGCCATAAGACACTCTGTCCCCTGCGCCTTCTACCTCCTCTGCAAACATTCCCTCCATAGATGCTACAATTTTTTCTGTTTTCCAACCACTGGTCTCTAGATTTTGGCCAGCTATGATCCCTACTATATGAAACCATTGTCCTGTTTTTTTCCTTCCCCGCCTAGGCCTGTGGTTTTGGTGGACAAGCAACTTTGAGACTCTGTAAAATATTCTGACACCACCATTTCCTCCTCCATCTCTTTTTCTTCCCCAGAATGTGTGTCGCTAAGTGGGAAGATGGAGAGGAAGGAGGCCAAATCTTTATTAGGACCCTACTTACAGATATACACAGGAACAGTTTTTATTTCTGATGTCTTTTTTGTCTTGCACAAGAGCTTCATGTTAACTCTCTAGAAGCCACTTGCCCTTCAGAAGCCACAGGGAAATAAATAGCTGAATTATGGTAAAAAAAGTGAGATCTGCAACAAAATGTGGAGGTGCTCCAGTTTGGAATGTTGCTGTTCAGGATTCTAGCCGCTGCATTCATCTCCCCCCAAATAGCTAGGCAGTATTCCATGGACACTGAGCATGCTCAGTCCTATTGGACTGTGGTTGGTTGGGGGTTTTGGATTTTTTTTTCTTTTAAAGATGTTTCGTGCTTCTGCAAATCTTGGGATTTCTCCAAGACTCCTGATACCTCCATTTTTTTATTTTAACTCTTTGAACTGGTCGTATCGAAAATCAGAGTAAAGCTAAAGGACAACAAAGCAACCATAATGCCAAAATACAATTTAAATAAAATCCCAGAAGAATATAAAGATCAAATAAGGAACAGATTTGAGGCTTTAAACTTAGTTGACAGAGAACCAGAAGAACTATGGAGTGAAGTAAGAGACATTATCAGGGAAGAATGCAACAAGACAATACCTCTAGTTAAAAAGAGAGAAAGACCTCAATGGATGACTGAAGAAACTCTTAAAATGGTTAAAGAGAGAAGGAAAGGAAAAGCAAAAAGAGATAGAAACGTGGTCAGAACCCTAAATGCAACAATACAGTGACTAGTACATAGGGACGAAGAGAACTATTCAAATAGTTATTGTATAGAAATAGAAGAGGACAACAAAAAGGGAAGAACAAGAGCCCTATTCCAAAAGATTATAGATATATTTATTTGAATTTGTCTATTAGTTTAATTTATGTGTGCTTTATTTGAATTATCTTGTAAGGAAGAAAAAGATTGTATGGGCAAATATTGTTTACTTACCTGTATTAACATTTGTTGTTGTTGTTATGTGCCTTCAAGTCGATTACGACTTATGGCAACCCTATGAATCAGTGACCTCCAACATCATCTGTCATGAACCACCCTGTTCAGATCTTGTAAGTTCAGGTCTGTGGCTTCCCTTATGGAATCAATCCATAAGGCCTTCCTCTTTTTCTACTCCCTTCTGTTTTCCCCAGCATTATTGTCTTTTCTAGTGAATCATGTCTTCTCATGATATGTCCAAAGTATGATAACCTCAGTTTCATCATTTTAACTTCTAGTGACAGTTCTGGTTTAATTTGTTCTAACACCCAATTATTTGTCTTTTTTGCAGTCCATGGCATGCACAAAGCTCTTCTCCAACACATTTCAAATGAGTTGTTTTTTCTCTTATCCACTTTTTTCACTGCCCAACTTTCACATCCATACATAGAGATAGGGAATACCATGGTCTGAATGATCCTGACTTTAGCGTTCAGTGATACATCTTAGCAACTCTATTGGTATGCCATCTGTTCCTGGTGATTTGTTTCTTCAAAGTATTTTAAGAGCAGCTTTCACATCACATTCTAAAATGTCTGGTTCTTCATCATACGGTTCCTCTGTGAATGAATCTGTCGTCCTGGCATCTCTGTTATAGAGTTCTTCAGTGAATTGCTTCCATCTTCCTTTTATTTCATCTCGGTCAGTCAGTGTGTTCCGCTGTGGATTATTCAACATCCCTATTCTTGGTTTAAATTTCCCTTTCATTTCTCTAATATATATTCCCCTCCAAGCTCCTAGAGTGACAGTTTATATAAACAATAAACTCTACCAAAAATAAAGACAAAGTTATATCTCCATCTTGTATGTGGATAGTGCCCATTTTGGCTACATAAGGATTGGCACTCACAGGCATTGGAAATAGAGGGAATGATTATGTGTTGAGGTAATGCAGAACTCCTGACAGCTCAAATTTTCCTCAGATTTGAACTTTGTCCTAGCTAACAGGTGCCACTGTGTTTGTTTAATTAAAACTATTTAATTTTGGTGAAAGATGTTCCCAAATCATGGTGAAGTAAAGGCCAAGTTTGGTCAAAATTTCTGAAGTTACCTTGTCTGTTTCTAAGTACTTTCACTAACAAGAGATAATTGATTGAGAGAGCTGGGATTAGGAGAGAAGGTCTGCACATTAAAAGATTAGACAGGTAATAGCAAATTCCATGCTATTTCTGATCAGACAGAGAATTTTTATCCCTGTTCTATGAAAGCACTTGTGTTGAGTGATCAGCTAAATTAGACTGCCATATGGTTAAGTGATGCAGGATAAAACATTTAAATAATATTTGAATTTAGTTTTTTTTTTAAAGAATTCCCATTCATAGCATTCTTTGTACAGGAGCCTATACACACAAAAAACCACTGTGTTAAAGATTTAGCAATGGTGGTGGTAGTAACTAAAGGGTTTGTTTTCATTATTATTCTCCTTTGTATATTTATTACTTACGAAACTGCCTCAATTGATATGTTTTTCCTAAATGTTTGTGCATATATTACTTTTTAAGGATACAGAATTAATTTGTTTTAGACCTCCAGAGAGCAACCTATTTTCTCCCTCCTCCCCCCATCCCTACTCTCATCCCAAAATCTTTTAGATTTTTTCGTGCAGCTCACAAGCTTGTAACAGTGTGACTTTCATGTCAATTTCTGAATTGGTTCCTTTCCCATCCATCTAAACAGTGGCAGAAATGCACCCTGAAGGTTTTGTTTTTGCTAATTCTGTTAGAAGACAGTCAAATGTATTTTCACTGGGAAACTTGAAAAAAAGAAAGAAAAGAAGTTCAGACATTAGGACACAACATAAAACAAAGACCCAGACAGAGCATAGAAACCTTTTGCTTAGAGGAGGGTTGTGGGTATAACTTCTCAATAGGAAAGCTTCTCCAAAGTTTGTAGGGGGAGGAGCAGGCAGTAATGCCACAGAACCTAATTGTTCCAGAGGCCAGATTGCCCTTTTATGCAGAATTCAGATAGCTGATGTTTTCACTATTTGTTCTCTGATTTGAAAAATGATACTCATACCCAATAAATATATGAACTACACCTTTGTTGCTTGCTTTCCCCTTTCAAGAATGTTTCCCTTGAAACATTAATATAGCTCAGATGATTCCAAATGTTAAAGGGAACCATAAGACACAATTATCTAGAAAAGGGTAATATTTCTATGTTATGTAATTTTCATTCAATTGCAGTTTTCCTCTTTACTGTCTTATTTCTTAAATGTTTTTAAATAATAAATGCTTAAATACTTTATTGCTTCCCATGGTTAGATTTCCCCCCACCCCAAAAATATGTGACGGACTGAAATTCTATTCCTGCTTCAGTGTATACAGTAATTTGGAACATTGCTTTTGTATAGCACTCTGCAGCTGCAATTCTAAGCACATTTACTAGAGTACAGGTTTAACAGCACAAATATGTTGCTTCAGGAGGAAGGGCAAGATATAAATTTAATAATAACAATCCTAACCATTAGGGACATAGGAAGCTGCCTTATACCAAGTCAGGCCATTGGGTCCATCCAGCTCAGTATTACCTACACTGACTGGCAGCGGCCCTCTGGGTTTCAGCAGGACTATCTCTATCTCAGCCTGCCTGGAGATGCTGGGGATTGAACCTGGGACATTCTGCATGCAAAGCAGGTGCTTTACCACTGAGCTACAGGCCCTTCTCCTGTTAACTATGGCAGCAAACAGGCATGACTGAAAAACTCGGAGGTAGAATAAGAGAAGTAGGTCAGATAACACTGTCTACTCAGAAGTAAATCCTATTGAATTCAGTGAGGCTTCCTTCCAGGTATTACTGTACTGCATGTATATCAGGGGAAAATCAGTACAATTTGAGTACTGAAAGCCATAATGAATCAGTTTGATCCCATTTCATAATTAATTATGAAGTTTTGGATTGTTTGGCAAAGTGTGCCTAAACTCTATTATTCTTGTTCCTTTTTTAAAAAATAAAAAGACCTCACACTCTATATGGAAGTGATTAATTTTGAGACATGTTTTTTGAAAAATTGCTCACAAGCATGCCTTGGAATTTGGAAACTTACAGGCTCTTCAGTAATTATGTGGCAATCAGATTACAGTGTATAATTCACACTGTATTTTTCTCTGTTGGAATGAAGGCTGGTGAGACAGCATATGACGATGAGATTAATTTGAGTTGCTATGAAAAAATGAATAATCAGGTAAAAGTGAATCTGAAAAGTATCATGAAGGAAGAGGCCACACAGCGGATCTAAACAACAACTAGAACTTTACTATAACTGATCATACACAAGGCCCACAGCACGGTGCTGCTTGTAAGGCAGGCTTGGAACTGCAACTGCCACAGCCTGGGGCTGACTCAGAAGTTCCTGGTATGGCAAGCCTGGAGGGCCAATACGCTACACCCATCCCCCCCTAGCTTTCATAGTCCTGAAGATACTTGGGACGAGCCCTGGTGCAGATCAATCAACGACAATTTCGCATTAAGAACATAAGAACATAAGAAGAGCCTGCTGGATCAGGCCAGTGGCCCATCTAGTCTAGCATCCTGTTCTCACAGTGGCCAACCAGGTGCCTGGGGGAAGCCCGCAAGCAGGACCCGAGTGCAAGAACACTCTCCCCTCCTGAGGCTTCCGGCAACTGGTTTTCAGAAGCATGCTGCCTCTGACTAGGGTGGCAGAGCACAGCCATCACGGCTAGTAGCCATTGATAGCCCTGTCCTCCATGAATTTGTCTAATCTTCTTTTAAAGCCATCCAAGCTGGTGGCCATTACTGCATCTTGTGGGAGCAAATTCCATAGTTTAACTATGCGCTGAGTAAAGAAGTACTTCCTTTTGTCTGTCCTGAATCTTCCAACATTCAGCTTCTTTGAATGTCCACGAGTTCTAGTATTATGAGACAGGGAGAAGAACTTTTCTCTATCCACTTTCTCAATGCCATGCATAATTTTATACACTTCTATCATGTCTCCTCTGACCCGCCTTTTCTCTAAACTAAAAAGCCCCAACTGCTGCAACCTTTCCTCGTAAGGGAGTCGCTCCATCCCCTGGATCATTCTGGTTGCCCTTTTCTGAACCTTTTCCAACTCTAGAATATCCTTTTTGAGATGAGGCGACCAGAACTGTACACAGTATTCCAAATGCGGCCGCACCATAGATTTATACACGGCATTATGATATCGGCTGTTTTATTTTCAATACCTTTCCTAATTATTGCTAGCATGGAATTTGCCTTTTTCACAGCTGCCGCACACTGGGTCAACATTTTCATCGTGCTGTCCACTACAACCCCGAGGTCTCTCTCCCGGTCAGTCACCGCCAGTTCAGACCCCATGAGCGTATATGTGAAATTAAGATTTTTTGCTCCAATATGCATAATTTTACACATGTTTATATTGAATTGCATTTGCCATTTTTCCGCCCATTCACTCAGTTTGGAGAGGTCTTTTTGGAGCTCTTCGCAATCCCTTTTTGTTTTAACAACCCTGAACAATTTAGTGTCGTCAGCAAACTTGGCCACTTCACTGCTCACTCCTAATTCTAGGTCATTAATGAACAAGTTGAAAAGTACAGGTCCCAGTACCGATCCTTGAGGGACTCCACTTTCTACAGCCCTCCATTGGGAGAACTGTCCATTTATTTCTACTCTCTGCTTTCTGCTTCTCAACCAATTCCTTATCCACAAGAGGACCTCTCCTCTTATTCCATGACTGCTAAGCTTCCTCAGAAGTCTTTGGTGAGGTACTCTGTCAAAAGCTTTTTGAAAGTCTAAGTACACTATGTCCACTGGATCACCTCTATCTATATGCTTGTTGACACTCTCAAAGAATTCTAATAGGTTACTGAGACAGGACTTTCCCTTGCAGAAGCCATGCTGGCTCTGCTTCAGCAAGACTTGTTCTTCTATGTGCTTAGTTAATCTAGCTTTAATAATACTTTCTACCAGTTTTCCAGGGACAGAAGTTAAGCTAACTGGCCTATAATTTCCAGGATCCCCTCTGGATCCCTTTATGAATATTGGCGTTACATTTGCCACTTTCCAGTCCTCAGGCACGGAGGAGGACCCGAGGGACAAGTTACATATTTTAGTTAGCAGATCAGCAATTTCACATTTGAGTTCTTTGAGAACTCTCGGGTGGATGCCATGTGGGCCCGGTGATTTGTCAGTTTTTATATTGTCCATTAAGCCTAGAACTTCCTCTCTCGTTACCACTATTTGTCTCAGTTCCTCAGAATCCCTTCCTGCAAATGTTAGTTCAGGTTCAGGGATCTGCCCTATATCTTCCACTGTGAAGACAGATGCAAAGAATTCACTTAGCTTCTCTGCAATCTCCTTATCGTTCTTTAGTACACCTTTGATTCCCTTATCATCCAAGGGTCCAATCGCCTCCCTAGATGGTCTCCTGCTTTGAATGTATTTATAGAAGTTTTTGTTGTTGGTTTTTATGTTCTTAGCAATGTGCTCCTCAAATTCTTTTTTAGCATCCCTTATTGTCTTCTTGCATTTCTTTTGCCAGAGTTTGTGTTCTTTTTTATTTTCTTCATTCGGACAAGACTTCCATTTTCTGAAGGAAGACTTTTTGCCTCTAAGAGCTTCCTTGACTTTGCTCGTTAACCATGCTGGCATCTTCTTGGCCCTGGCGGTACCTTTTCTGATCTGCGGTATGCACTCCAGTTGAGCTTCTAATATAGTGTTTTTAAACAATTTCCAAGCATTTTTGAGTGATGTGACCCTCTGGACTTTGTTTTTCAGCTTTCTTTTTACCAGTCCCCTCATTTTTGTGAAGTTTCCTCTTTTGAAGTCAAATGTGACCGTGTTGGATTTTCTTGCCAATTGGCCATTTACATGTATGTTTAATTTAATAGCACTGTGGTCACTGCTCCCAATCGGTTCAACAACACTTACATCTCACACCAGGTCCCGGTCCCCACTGAGGATTAAGTCCAGGGTTGCCGTCCCTCTGGTCGGTTCCATGACCAACTGGTCTAGGGAATAGTCATTTAGAATATCTAGAAACTTTGCTTCTTTGTCATGACTGGAACACATATGCGGCCAGTCTATGTCCGGGTAGTTGAAGTCACCCATTACTACCACATTTCCTAGTTTGGATGCTTCCTCAATTTCATATCTCATCTCAAGGTCTCCCTGAGCATTTTGATCAGGGGGACGATAGATCGTTCCCAGTATTAAGTCCCTCCTGGGGCATGGTATCACCACCCACAATGATTCTGTGGAGGAGTCTGCCTCTTTTGGTGTTTTGAGCTTGCTGGATTCAATGCCTTCTTTCACGTATAGAGCGACTCCGCCACCAATACGTCCTTCCCTGTCCTTCCGATATAGTTTATATCCAGGGATAACCGTATCCCACTGGTTTTCTCCATTCCACCAGGTCTCCGTTATGCTCACTATATCAATGCTCTCCTCTAAGACCAAGCACTCCAGTTCTCCCATCTTGGTTCGCAGGCTCCTAGCATTAGCGTACAAGCACTTGTAAGCAGTGTCTCTCTTCAAGTGTCTTTGGCACTTGTGGTTTGGCCTGTGGTAATTTTGCCCTTCTGAATTGATATCCTGTGCCCCTGCTCTCACAATGCCTACTTCTAGGCCTACCCCTTTTAAAATTTCATCATTTCTTTGGTTTTTATCCCAGGGGGGAGGTTTATTCCGAACCGGACCTTCCTCAGCTCCTGTTGGGTTTCCCCCCTCAGTCAGTTTAAAAGCTGCTCTGCTACCTTTTTAATTTTAAGTGCCAGCAGTCTGGTTCCATTCTGGTTCAAGTGGAGCCCATCCCTTTTGTACAGGCCCGGCTTGACCAAAATGTTCCCCAGTGCCTAACAAATCCAAACCCTTCCACCCGACACCATCGTCTCATCCACGCATTGAGACTGCAAAGCTGGGCCTGTCTGGCTGGTCCTGCGCATGGAACCGGTAGCATTTCAGAGAAAGCCACCTTGGAGGTCCTGGCTTTCAGCATCCTACCTAGCAACCTAAATTTTGCTTCCAGGACCTCACGGCTGCATTTCCCCATGTCGTTGGTGCCAACGTGCACCACGACCACTGACTCCTCCCCAGCACTGTCTACCAAACTATCTAAACGACGGGCGATATCCGCAACCTTCGCACCAGGCAGGCAAAACACCTTGTAGTCTACACGCCCATCACACACCCCACTGTCTATGTTCCTAATGATCGAATCACCCACTACAAGGATCCCTCCACCCCTTGGAGATATATCCTCGGCACGAGAGGATAGCTGCTCATCCCCCAAGGAATGGGTCCCTTCTAAGGGATCATTTCCCTCTTCCTCAGCTGGGTGCTGTCCTTCCCCGAGACCATCGTTCTCCATGATAATAATAATAGTATAATAATATTTAATTTGTTTGTCGCCTATCTGGCAATTAGCCACTCTAGGCGACGTACATTAAAATGAGATAAAATACAAAAATTTCAAATGCAATCACATAATAACAATAAATAAAATATTGGACAGTCATCGATACATATAAAAACAGTTATATTAGCAGCATACGACAGATGACAAATCATGGAGATTTACCCGTCCCAAGGACCTCATAGGCCTGTTGGAATAACCACGTCTTCAGGGCCTTGTGGAATACGTCTAGGGAAGGGGCATGTCGGAGATCACATGGGAGGGAGTTCCAGAGAGTGGGGGCCACCACAGAAAAGGCTCTCTCCCTAGTACCCACCAACCTAACTGTTTTGGTTGGCGGGATTGAGAGAAAGCCTTGTGTGGCTGATCTAGTTGGGTGGCATAGTTGGTGGCGGTGGAGGCGCTCTTTCAGGTAAGCAGGGCCGAAACCGTTTAGGGTTTTAAAGGTTAATACCAACATGGTATACCAACATAGAGAGCTATCATTGTTGGAGTGGGACTCAGCTATAACATCCCTGAAGGCCTCCTCCACACACCTCTCTGCCTCTCTCCACTTTTCCAGGTCCGCTACCTTGGCCTCAAGGAAATGAAGTCGTTCCCAGAGAGCCAGGAGCTCATTGCACCGAGAGCACACCCACGACTTCTGTCCAACAGGCAGATAGTCGTACATGCTGCAGGTGGTGCAAAACACTGGAAAGCCCCCACACCCCTGCTGGCTTCTTACCTGCATAGTTTTGTTTAAGGTTTATTACGTCAATGGGTTGGAGACTGCGGTTTAGTTGAGGTTAGGGAACAGACGGGCAGTGTGGGGGGCCCTGGCCTCCTCGCCCTGCTGCCGAACTCGCTCTGCTGCTTAACTCGCCTTGACGCTTTGTCAGCTGGGGCTCCCTCTAGCTCCCTCGCTAGGGTGCTCTGACTTTATATGTGTGGCTGGTTCCTCCCAGCTACTGCTGCCAGCCAATGATGTGTTACTTGAGGCTGATGGCTCAACTATCAGCTGGGGCTTAACTCTTTAGGATTATCTCAGGCTTTCTTCCTTTGAAGGCAGGCTTCCTTCCTGAGCGAGGGGCGGGGCTGTTTAAGCTTTTGGCTGCTTTTAATCTAAGCAGGGGGCTGCGACTTCCAGGCAAGTCTTTTTTGTTTGTTGTTTTCCCACCTAGAACAGCCTGACCTTTCTTTGTGGTTGTGTTTCAGGAAGGCTAAAGCTGCCCTTTTTAGCAAGGTCTGAGCTGACTCTCTCCCTGTATGTATCGGTGGAGATTCCTTTTTCCCCTTCTCTCCGACTGGAATTTAGCCTTGTTTACAGTGTCCCCTGAAGCTTTCCTGCTAGGGTGGTGTTGAAAACTAGCTTTCTATAGGCTTCCTTCTCCTAGGATCTGTCTCCTAAGATATAGGTTCTTTCAGGATTTGGCTCCTAGCTCAGGGTGACCTTGGGCTGCCCTTATTACTTATTGCTCTGAGCTGTTTTACTTCAATTAAATAATGGAATAAATGGGAGCTACTTACCCTCTTTTTGCTCTGCTGCTTAACTCGCCTTGACGCTTTGTCAGCTGGGGCTCCCTCTGGCTCGTGGAGCAGGCTCCCTCGCTAGAGTGCTCTGACTTTGTATGTCATTGAAGCTGATAGTGCCTCCGCTAGTTCCCCATTTGTCTCTGGTTCATGCTGGTCCACTTCAGGGTCCAGGTGCAACTGCTCTTGTCCGGCATCAGGAGCAGCTACTGGCTTATTTTCTCTTTCTACTTGAGCATTTCCAGCACTCTCAGAGAAAACTGATGGAGCTGGGCTTCGTCCTCTCATCTGGTCCACATGTCGACGTAACACATGGCCGCCTGGTGTTTGAGCCCTGTAGGACAATGGGCCCATGGCTTGGGTCACAGTGGCAGGAATCCATGTTTCAGCAGCACCGTAGTTCCTGACATACACAGGGTCACCTGGGGTGAACACCCATGCAGGTTCTTGAACTGCAACGGACTCCCTTGGTTGGTCCTTGGTCAAGTCAGGATGCAACCGATCAAGCAGAGTTGTCAGTCATCTGTTCATTAATAGCTCAGCTGGGCTCCTTCCAATTGTGGCACAAGGTGTGATGTGTTGTGTCAGGAGAAAACTTGCAAGGCGTTGGTCCCAGCCACCTTCTACAGTCTGTTTCAATGCATCCTTTGTTGTCCTGACCATCTTCTTTGCCTGGCCATTGGTTGCTGGATGAAAAGGGGCTGAAGTGACAAGCCGAATCAGTCTATTATCCAGCAATGTGCAGAATTCTGCAGATGTGGACTGGACCCCATAGTCTGAGACAATGGTGTTTGGCAACCCGTGTGTTTTGAAAAGCCTGCATAAGGTCTTGATAACAATACGAGATGTCATTGACGACACTGGAACCACTTCTAACCATTTGGAGTATGAATCAACAGCAATCAAGAAAGTTTGTCCCTGGAAGGGGCCTGAAAAGTCTCTATGAAGCCATGACCATGGCATTTTTGTCGATTCCCATGGGTGCACTGGGGCATGTGGTGGAGCTGGTCTTGAAAGCTGACACTTCTCACATCTCTTGATGCATTCTTCAATCTCACTGTCCATCTTGGGCCACCATACATAGCTGTGCCCCAGCACCTTGATTCACACTATACCAGGGTGTCCCACATGTAGGGCCTCCAACACCTGATGTCTCAACACAGTAGGAATGACAACTCTATTTCCCCACAGGAGGCATCCCTTGTGCACCGATAGTTCATGTTGTTTGGATACAAATGGTCTGAATTTCTCCTCAAGCTTCCCTAATGGCCATCCCCTCCACACTCAGTTGACAACACGGGCAAGAACTGGGTCCTTGGATGACACAGTGGCAATATTTCCAGAGTGGAGGGGTGGTTCCGGTAACAACTCTAATAACAGCACGTCCAGCGGAGGGGTCTCATCAACCCCAGCAAAAGGGAGAGGGAGGCGGCTCAAAGCATCAGCATGGGCAATGCTCCTGCCAGGCCAATGTTGTAATGTGTAATCGTACGCGTTCAGGAAAATTGCCCACCGCAACATGTATGGAGATAATATTTGAGGCGTCTGCTGGTTTGGGGCAAACAATCCCAATAACGGCTTGTGGTCATTAGCAATAATGAATGGTCGACCATAGACATAGTCATGGAATTTTTTTACGTTAGCCACAATAGCCAGGGCCTCCTTATCAATTTGGGCATAATTCCATTCTGTTGAAGACATTGTTCTGGAGTAGAAAGCGATAGGCACCCCATGAGAGTCCTCAAGTTGGTGGCTCAGGACAGCTCCAATACCATATGGGGATGCATCACACGTGAGAATCAAGGGCTTCCGTTCATCATAGTGCACCAAGACACTGTCAGACGATAACAGGTGTTTTACATCACGGAAAGCCTTATCATGCCGGGCTGTCCACTGCCATGCAACATGCTTGTCAAGAAGGCGATGCAATGGTTCTGCCACTGTAGCCTTATGTTTCAAGAAGGTGTGATAGAAATTCAAGAGTCTCAAGAAGGCTTGGAGTTCCTGTTTATTAAGGGGCACTGGAGCTTCATGAATTGCTTTAATTTTTTCTGGGGTAGGCTGAATGCCAACAGCAACAATACTGTAGCCAAGGAATTCAATTTGGGAAACACCAAATACACATTTCTCTTGCTTGACCCAGAGACCAGCAACAGCAAAATGGTGCAGTACATCCCGCACCCGTTAGACAAGTTCAGCAATGGAGTTGCCGGCAACCAAGATATCATCAAAATACAGTATGGCACCCAGTACTCCTTTGAGAATGTCCTCCATTAAGCTCTGAAAAATTCCAGGGGCCACAGAAACACCAAACTGGAGGTGTTTTACTCTGAATGCTCCATGATGAGTGGTGATAGTCTGAGCATGGGCAGTAGCATCATCCACAGACAGTTGCTGATAGGCCTGGGCCAGGTCAAACTTTGCGAAAAACTTTCCTTGTGAAAGTGATGCCAAAAGATGACTCACCACTGGGATTGGATATGGATGCTGATGCAGGGCTTTATTGATAGTGCACTTGTAGTCACCACAAATGCGGATGTCGCCATTGGCCTTCAATGCAGTGACAATGGGTGTCTCCCATTTAGGGTGTGTCACTGGCTCCAAAATGCCTTGCCCGATGGGGCAATCAAGTTCAGCATCAATCTTTGCTTGCAGTGCAAACTGTACTCAACGGAGTTTCATGTGGATGGGGGCCACAGTAGGATCCAAGAACAATGAAATAGGAGGCCCCTTATATTTCCCAAGACCTTTATCAAAAACAGTGTTGAAATCATTTAGGATGCTATCCCATAATGATTCACCAATCTGGTGGACCCCCGTGAGAGCAATGCCCAATGGCTCAAACCAGTCTAAGCCAAGGAGACTGGTGTGATGCCCTTGAGCAACCAATAACTGTAAAGTTCCATGGAAAGTTTGGTAATACACCTCAACTTCACAGACACCCTTTATTGGAACCTGATTTTCCTGATAATCAGTAAGTTTGGAGTAGAAAGGGACAATTTGTGGGCCCCCACAAGGAAATATTTGCTGGTAGGTTTCCAATGAGATGATAGTACAGGCATACTCCGCTTTAACATACTCAATGGGACCGGAGCGTGTATGTAAAGTGAAAATGTACTTAAAGTGAAGCAATTATCTATGCATGTACTGCACTGCAATCGCCACTAGATGGGAGTGGCGTCATGCCATTAAGTGTCCGTAATTGCGAAGCGCACGTACGTTAAGCGGAGTATGGTGGCATATGGAGCATGCATGTTATAGTGAGGTGACGTTAAGTGAAGCGACGTTAAGCGTGGTATGCCTGTACAACCTGAGCCCGAATCAACTTCCATGGTGCATGGAGTGCCCTGGATGGTGACTGTCACCTTCATCTTCATCACATTGGCAGAGTACTGCAACCCTGGCTTGAGGTGACTAATCACCTGCTCTGCGTTGTCATATGTGGAAAACTTCTGTACAGTGTGTGTGGTACTGCTTTGTGTTCTTAATGGTGTTTTCCCTTCCACCGTACTTCTGGGGGCAGCTGCTTCTGCTTTGGCTTGGCATTCTCGCTCAATATGCCCAACCTTTTTACAATACCGACACTGTGCACCTCTGAACCAGCAGGCACGCCATTCATGGGATCCGCCACAGCTCTTACGTTTTACTGGAGAAACTTGTCTGGATCTTGGAGGTCCTGCAGCACTTACTGTGGTTGATGAGCATTTGCACTGCAGCCTGTGGATCTCTGGAAGTTGTTGATTTGAATCTTTAGCCAGCTGGGTTTCTGAACAGGATGAGTTTCTTGCCAAGCGCACTTCTCGGGCACTTGCTGCTGCTGCTTCTGTAGCCAGAGCTTCCTCTAAGGCAGTCTTGAACGTGAACTGTCCTTTTGCAAACAGACGCTTTTGCAGGCCCTCAACATCCAACCCACAGACCAGGTTATCACGCAGCATCTCCTCAAGGTTTGGGAAATTGCAGTGTTTCACCATGTGTCTTAAGTTCAGCAACATACAGTGACACCCTCTCTGTTGGGCCCTGATTTCGTTAGTAGAAAGAATTACTTTGTGCTATTCCAGACAGTTTTGGAGAGAAATGTCCTTGTAAAACATTCAGGATATCCTCATAAGATGTATTAGCAAGTTTTGCTGGTGCTACAAGGGCCTGGGCTAGGTCAAAGGTGTCCGGCCCACAGACACTGAGTAACACAGCACATTTCTTCCCTGACTCTGTAATGCCATTTGCTGCCAAGTAAAACTCCAACCTGGCTGCATAACTTTCCCACTTGCTGGGACATGCAGGGTTAAATTCTTCAAGATGCCCTTGGGTGGCCATATCCCACAAGATGCACACTGACCTGGAGTGCTTTGCAATGGTTTCCACAAGGCCCAAGCTGATGTCCTAATCCAGTCTAAGGAGAAACTTTCTCTCCCTTTAAGCCTCTAATGCATGAAGAAAACATTCTGTGTGCCTCAGTAAATCCCATCCTCATCGCCAGTGAAAAGTATCATGAAGGAAGAGGCCACACAGAGGATCTAAACAACAACTAGAACTCTACTATAACTGATCATATACAGTGCTGCTTTTAAGGCAGGCCTGGAACTGCCACATTCTGGGGCTGACTCAGCAGTTCCTGGTATGGCAAGCCTGGAGAGCTAATACACTACAGAATCATTCTGACTAATTCAGAGATCTTAAAGAGTGATAGTGCTAAAGGGCATAAATTGGAGGCCTTGTTGTCTCTCCCTAGTCCTACAGCTAACCTCCAAGTGCAACAGATGTTAGTGTGTAAACACTACAATTAATCAGCAGATCAACCCATTCCCCCTCCAGATGTGGCTAATGGAAACACTTTGATCTGGCGACTAGTGTGTTTACAGCCCTAGTCACCAGATCAAAGCATCTCCATTAGCCACACCTGATTTGCTGATTTGTTAATCAGCTGTGAAATCTCTTTGAAGCTGATTTTTTTTAAAAAATGCACTCACCAGGTTTTACAGTAAAAAGGGGCGGGATTTGACTAGACTATGTATCTGAAACACACTAAAACTAGTACAACTTGCTGAAAATACAAAATTTAGAAACCAGTAAGTTCTTTTTTTAAATTACAGATTTTTTCTCCCTGCAGAAATTTCCGTTCTTGGCTTTTCCACATCTCACTTTTATGCTTCTTTCTGAGAGAAAAATTAAAATGTTCCACATCTTTCTTGGTTTCATATCATTAGATTGTGATGTTATTGTCAGAAAGGGCAAGGTATTACTTCAAGGATCAGAAAAAGAGAGAGCTCTTTGTTATATTTTAGAACTCGAAAGATTATGGGCCATTAATCTCATATGGGGTAATTCTGCACACAAGATCCTAATCTCTTTCATTTACTATTTAGGGGGTGTTAGTTTGAAAACATTATCACTTATTGACAAGCAGTAGCAAGTTAACAGTGGGGAGCACACTGAGAACTCTTCCTGAACAATGTGCTTTATGAAGCCTAAGAAATATGGACTATAGATTTATTTTACAGTTGATAGAATTATGCAATTTAGGGTGTTTCCATACACCTTCAGCTGTGATTCCAGAGAAACCTGGTGAAACTGATTAGTTTTATCAGTTTCACAAGGCTATTCTGGACTGCGTAGAAGTAGGGAGAATCATAGAATAGTAGAGTTGGAAGGGGCCTATAAGGCCATCGAGTCCAACCCCAAGCTGAATGCAGGAGTCGAACTTAAAGCATACCCAAGAGATTATTGTCCAGCTACCTCTTGAATGCCTCCAGCGTTGGAGAACCACCCACCCCCCTGGTAATTGGTTCCATTATCGTGCTGCTGTAATAGTTAAGAAGTTTTTCCTGTCATTCAGCCGAAATCTGGCTTTATGTAACTTGATCCCATTATTCCATGTCCTGCTCTCTAGGATGATCAGAGAAGGCCTGGTCAACTTATGCTCTATCTGATATGCAGGGATAACAATGCAAGATGTTTCCTGCAGCAAGTCTGGCAAAGCCTGGTGAAACTATAATCATGTCAGCATCACTAGCTTTCTCTGGCTCCACCAGATGCTGATGGAGCTAGAGAAGTATGGTTGCATGACATCACCAAAGCCACTGACCACTCTTCCACCCTACGTGAGTCAGTGATGCCACAGTCAGTTCATGCATGAAAGTGATATAGTGCAATTGTGCTGAGAGTGTAATAAATTTGTTTAACCCTTGAACAAAAATAGGATGACAATAGTAAAAACATGGGAATTCATTTTTAATGAATATTTTCTGTATCCTTAAAAATAAATTAATGCTTAAATAGTGAGAAAACAGAATAAAACTGCTAGAATGGAAGCTGCTTTGGTAGTTGGTCCTGATTCTTTTAAAAAAATTTTTTTTCAATGGATTGGTAGTGTTACAAGCAGTCTTTTCTATTACATTTGCTAGCACTGAGGAATTAAGTCACCCTTGGCAGAAAGCATATACTGGTGTATCAGTTTGCAATTCAAACAGCTTTGCAAGTTTCATACCCTATTTCAATATCAACTCAGATTTCAGGAAACACATCTGGTTTCATCCTACTTTATTTTCACATTGCAATTGCACGCATATCAAGAGTTACATTTTCCTGATGGTTTCCTGATGTAGATGGTTCTGTGTTGTCATCTAACAATATAAAATAAACACTGTAGCAGGCTTTGAATAATGGCAATAGAACAATAAAGAAAGTCCTCAGAGATAGCAACACCAACCTTTTATCTGATGAAATTGACTGTAGTCCATGAAATCTTATGTCATAATAATGTGTTAGTCCAGTGGTTCTCAACCTTTTTTGCTCCATTCCCCCCTTTCACCATTCTTCAGAATATAATTCCCCCCTTCCCAAGATAGTCTCTCATAGCTTGTGTTGACGTTTCGCGAGTGACGGTGGTGTTTCTCGTGAGAGAAAAATTTCTTAGTTTATATTATAACAGAATTTCTTGGAGCCCTTTCTGGTCTTTAAATAATAATTTAATTTTGCAAATGAAAATAATGCTGCATGTTCAAGAATCGATTTTAATCTGTGACATTCAATAAACTTTATTGAATGTCACAGATTAAATTAAAAACAAACTACAATTTTACAGATTGTACATAATCTACAGGACATCACACTTTGCTGAATAGTGGTCCCAATTCCCCCCCCTGTAACCCTAAAATTCCCCCCGGGGGGGAATTCCCCCCTTGTTGAGAACCCATGTGTTAGTCTTTAAGATGCCACAGATGCTTTTGTTGTTTTTGCTGCAACTGACTAGCATGGCTACTCCTATAGAAATGTTATATCTTAGCAATTCTACTTTTGATTTTCAGCAGCTACTGCTCGATTATGCTTTACTGTACTGAGCTTTAATTTGATGCTAATTCTGAGAAGTGATTTCTCTTTCTTACTGATATTCCTCATGCTTATTCTTGAATTGAACTTGTGAACATTTCCCATGCAGAGGTATACGGCAATAAAACTAATGCATATTCCTCTTTCTACATTTCTGTAGAATCCTTTCAGATATGCGTGGACAAACTATGCAATCTGTACATCACTTTTATTTCTCATCACTTATTTGTTCAGTAGGCGAATACTTACCACTGAATATGTAACTCATGGTAGTCAAAATAGTGTCCTCTAGATGTTGTTGAACTTCAATGTTCAATAGCCCTAGGCAGCATGGCCAATGGTCAGGGATGATGGGAGTTGTAGTCCAACAACATCTAGAGATGACCATGTTAGCTATCCCTTGTGCAAACTAAGTCCTTGGAAAGGCATTTTGTTTCTTCCATATGGTGTTTGATCTGTGATGGTGTATTCAGTCACCACTTGATGTTGCACTCATGGTTGTACTGTGTCTGGCACAAATGTTGGGAATCAAAGTATCCTACTTTTTAAAAGAGCAATTTGAGCTAGCAAAGATCTGGACCAGCTACAGCATTAAAAAAGATGAGAATACGTTAAGGTTAGAAGTTTAAACAAATGTATGCTTGATTTATTTAGGCTATGAAGATGAGACCAGGAGAGCTATGTTACTATAGTCAATGCTGTTCATTTTGTAGGTTTTCAGGGCTATACTGCTTTAATCAGCATTAAGTATGAACTTTAATCAGAAGTATGCCTCACTTGGACTTACTTCCTAGTATGTTTATGAATGCATTCTAAATTAGTATATAAGAACATAGGAAATGCCCCTCTGGATCAGACCAAAGGCCCATCTAGTTCAGCATCATGCTCTCACAGTGGCCAACCAGATGCCTGTAGGAAGCCTGCATGCAGGGCCTGAGTGCAGCTGTGCTCTCCCCACTTGCAGTTCCCAGCAACTGGTATTCAAAGATATCCTGCATCTGACAGTGGTAGTAGAACACAGCCATCATGGCTAACAGCCAGTGATAGCCTTGTTCATGGTGATGATATTTCACAGTAACAAAGTCAGTTGACTTCCTTTCTTTAATCAACTGTTAGTTGAGCTTCAAGATAATCTGGTTCTTTAAGCCTTCTTTTCCCTGTCTTGCATAAATTGCAACCACTATTTACATTACTTGACCTCTTTTTCAGCCCCTGGTCTCATTGCTGTTTTTGTTTATATGTATGATTTAAAACAATACTGTGGCATGAAACAGAAACACAGCTGTTAAAAATGCTTTAAAAAATAGATGGTTATTGGAAGCACAGTGTGGTATAGATATAGATAAAGCACAATTTCATTTTTAGTTGTATTAAATGGGTACCCAGAGTGCTGCTTCCAAGGCTATGCCGTTGCTTGAATTGTAAACAAAGAAATAATAATCCTGGTAATTAAACTCAGGTTTATACACTTTTATCTGTTTATTACTCTTTGGCACATTTCAGTTTTAGCTAGTGTCATCCATGCTATTGGGTTGGACACCTCTAGGGGTGTGTTTGGAATTGCTAATGCTGGGATACTAGGCTTAAACTGCTGTTGGTGGGACAGTAGCACTGGCTGATGTTATTTCTTCCCTGGAGTACTTGTTCTCTAGCAGTTGCCAAAAGCAACTTAAAGAAGGAATTGTTCTGTTCCTACCCTTTGACCAGTGTCTAGGAAAGCCAGGTAGGCCCTGTTACCAGATTCCCATAATTTTACCTAGCCAGACCTACATTGTCTGCATGAACAGAGTGGCTTCTTAACCCACCAGCCATTCCAGGTGAGTGACAGTGCTAAGCTTTCCCCAATCATCATTTCCCAGGCTGTGCTAGGACAATTTCCTCGTCCCATACATAGCCAGTCAAATTGCATGAGACTTTTATCCACCACACTCCCTGACTATAAATGAACCCAAAGTTAGTAATACCAGTCACTCAGTGGCAACTGCAGGGATATCCAAACTCTTCCTTCTGTAATAACGATGTGTACAAGATGATTTTTGAATCGCGTTCCACACTGTAAGGTAGAATACATTGAGCAGAACCAGTAGGTACAGTATTGTGCTTTTTATTTAGCCCATGTTGAGCTCAGTAACTTTGTGTTTAAGATTGGAGCTGATTGGTGAGTGGAAGGGGAAAGCATGCTTGGTATAACATTTATTATTACTCATAATCATTTCCTAATCAACAGATCCTTTGTGCAATAGCGGGTACAGATATCTCTCTCTGCTCACATGGAGAAAATGGTACCAACTTCAAAACAAAAAATGTGCATGTGTAGGCACCCTCAGCTTGTAGAGAGTTTATATACACATGAGCTCAATAAAATGTGTATCCTACAAAGACAAACTATTACAGTATTTTATATAGATGCAATAACTATGCAACTTTAATTTGATGTTTCAAAACAGCTTGGCAGTAACAAGCAGTTGTGGATGGCAGGTGTGAGTAAGAATAGCAGGGAGGTAGTACAGTGTGAGGGAGGGAGGGATGAAGGTTAAAGCATACATAGGTTGTCATATGGATTGCATGATGGATATAGAATTTGTTAAGGCAAGGGAAGTTGGCTTTGCTTGCGCACTGGAATAGGAGTACAAACCAACGTTAAGAACCAAATATGTATAGAATGTACTTCAGTGTATTTTCACTGTTGCAGAATTTGGAACCACTTCATGTACTAGAAGTTGGGCTGAGTCCCAGTGTCAAAAATGCTGGAAGTTAATTGTCTTATTTTTTGTTATGAATATGCTTAATTTGGTTACTGTGAATGGTTCTGTCACTAAAGGCTTTGCATAAAGTGATGCTTGATTGGAATCTGGAATTTGACAAAAGACTAATTCACCACAGAATCCTCCTTGCCTCATGGAATTGGGTATATAAATCATACTCTTATCACTGTAAGCATTTGATTTACAGTCTAAATTAGCAATCTGCTTTTTTTTAAAAAAGGCAAAAGAAATAAGCCTTCAAATTCCTATTAATTATTCTGGTCTATGAACAATCTGATAGGTTTTTCTTTAAAAGTTAGTTTAATTTATTCTTAAGGCTTTCGCTTAACACACACACACACACTTTTTCCAGTGAGGAACATTCTGTGTAGGTTATTAACTTAATGTGTTGAACTGTAATAGGTCTATTACAGATCACTGCACAGAAGCCATATTTTTAAACAAAGTTTTAATTGGGAACATAACAGTTCATCTGCCTGCTGAGGGCTGAATATAAGATTTATGTATCTTAGTTTCTTCATGTTAGATCATTGGAAAGACTGTAAAAAAATCAATTTTCTAAACCTTTTAATAGTTATTCTTGTGAAAGTCTAATGAGGTTTTTAATCTGTTGGGTGGTTTCAGTTTAAATTAATTTTGTTCCAGAAACAGTAACCTGATGCTAAGTAATGCCTATATGTTCACAGTCATGGTTTCTGTTAATGGAGTTGGAGTAGTACCGTAGACTGGGGATAAGATGGGTCATGTGCATCTTGTTAGGACCTGGAGACTCTCAAATGTTTAAATAAAAAGCCTATTGAGAAGGCAAAGCAGCATTACCTGTATAAAGGACTGTGTTGAACTGGAGTTTTGGGGGGTAGCTCTTTTTCATCCTTACACAATAGGATGCACCTGCCAACTATGTTAAGGTACAGGAAGAATGTCTGCCTTTTTAACTGGTCACCCATCTCTGAAATCAGTGTCCACATAAAACTTAATTCAAAAAGTACTGCTTTCAGATTTTCAGAAAATAAAGTTTTCTAAATAATACTAAAGACCAATCTAGTCCAGCAGCCTGTCTCCCTGTCAGTAGAGTAGTTCACATCACCACATTAAACCATAGTTAAAAACAAACAATGGCTTATTGTGAAAGTGAGCGCACTGAAAAGTTCTGCTCCTGCTGCACCACTTTGCCTCCCCCAAGCAAACCATAAGCAGTAAGTCAAGAATAAACCTTGATTATTGCTCAGGGTTTGTTTCTTTCTAGTCTAACAAACTGGTTTGGTTGTCATGCGTTCAGATGTCATGACAAGCCAGTGCCAGACACTAGCAGGAGGCAGCAGTGGGGGAGGAGTGAGAACTTTTTAGCAGCATCCATTAGCACACTGGACATTTCCAGCAAATCATGGTTTGTTTTTAACTATGGTTTAATGTGACATATGAACCAGGGCACTGAAAAGCTCACAAAAGTAGGGCAAGATGGAGACAGCTTTAGGTAATTATGCGTTGCATGATGAAATGCAGCCTTCTGAATCTATGTCACTGGATGACTTAGGGCTAGCCTACATGTATGCTTAAATACGTAGTAGGTGTTTTTCCTTAAGTAATTATAGGGGCAGAAGATTCCCCCCCTTAAGGCCCCTAGCTATGAGTTCATTCCAATCTCGGTGTGGGCATAAAGACATAATAAGCTTAACCTTCCTTCTCATTGAGTTCACCGTGAGAATCAGGTTCTGCCACCCCTGTAATTTGTGAAAGGAAAAACAAGATAGCTATCTATGTATTTAAGTGCATGTCTTGTTTGCCCTTAGTTCTAGTGTTTTGGGGAGATGGAAAATAAATTATATATTTTTACTCCTTCCATTCCATTCATGATGTATAAATCTGTATCATGTCCCCAGACAATGAATGATTTGAATCAGCCCTACATGGTAAAAACTATACTTTTTTTTTTTTTGCTCCATTTTCCTTTGTGGAAAAAGCATTACAAATATGTGAAAAGCTATCTCATTTTGAGTAACTGGCAGTTGGACAGTTCCTCTTCCTGGAGCTTTCTGATTAAGTAGATAACTCTGAACAATTCCCAGAACTTCTGTAGAAAAAAGCAAATATCCTTTCACTTGGGAGACCAAAGGGCAGAGATGTTATTCTGGCTGATGGATACAATATACAAATATCACAAACTCTGTTTTAAAATGGATTTTGGCTTTCCTGAGCTTCCCTTTTACTTTAGCCTGTTGAATCCCAAATGTGGGAACAGAGTGAGCATCACATCACTAGCTGTAAGCTTTTCATCTTTCCTTCATTAATATTGAGATTGTATCAAGGAGGTTTTCTTGACTTTGGAAGGCTAATTATGATAATATTTGAGAACTGTTAACAAACAGCACTGAGTATATTAAAACTAATGCCTTTTTTATTTATTTTATTTATTTATTTAAATGTAAATGTACTGCCTTCAAGTCGATTCCGACTTATGGCGACCCTGTGAACAGGGTTTTCATGAGGCTGAGAGGCAGTAACTGGCCCAAGGTCACCCAGTGAGCTTCATGGCTATGTGGGGATTCGAACCCTGATCTCCCAGGTCGTAGTCTAACACATTAACCACTACACCACACTGGCTGTCATTTAGTAAGATTTAAATACCACTTGATTGTATAAAATCTGTAAGCCCCTGATGAACTGATAACTCTGTCTCTCTAATATAAGAATCTTTGACGCTTTTGGTTAAATGAGATAATTAATCAGTTTTTCAGTCACAGCACATTGTTAAATTAAATGTTATATAATAAAACAAAAATTGTGGCATACCATATGGACTTCTTGGGGGGATGATGACCTGGAACAGATGATTTCACTTTCAATTAATTTAATGGAATATCAAAACAGTGTGAAATATCCAATTTCCTATCATTCTCAGGATAGCTACGTTGAAATCAATGAACTTAAGGTAGTCATGACTGGCTTAAATCAATTTTAACAGATCTACTCTGAGTATGAGTTAAATTTCTATAAGGACTATAATTGTTTATTATTATCTGGGATGTTACATGCTTGTCTTTAATGTTGACATTCTGGTAATGAAATACTATAAGTTGTCTATTGGAAATGCAAAAATGGCATACTGCTTAAGAGAATTTATGTAGGGTTCATGAGATTACTTAAACTTCTATCTTAATACAGTGTTAGAGAATACAATAGTTTGGCAAAGACTATATTTTTTTAGTAGAAAAAATAGCTATAAGTATTTTTCTAGAAAAAATTACTTAATTTATGCATATTTGAGATATTTTACATCCTGATAATATTTTATTTGTAGCACACAAACTTAAGCTCTATTGAGACAATAATTTAAGGCCTACTAATTTCAATGCAAATAAAGCCCAGTGAATGTTCTCTGGATTGGGGCTGCTGTTTGCATAACCTTGAACAAAAGGGCTCTAGAAAAGAGTAAACTCTTTCTCTTAGAATAAATACAAATCAAAGACCAATAATAAGCCAGCATTCTACATATTTTTATGGTGACACAGCTACAGAGAGGAAAGTTAATTAAGGACTAGGCTATGTCCACATCAACAGTTTTTCATTTGATTTGCTGGCACAATTTCTCATTATCACTTAACTCCATGTTTTGGTGTTCTTGTATAAAATAATGCACAAGAACGAGAGCGATAAGCATTTTGCATGACTGATGTGGAATTAACTTTTGTTGTCCCTTTCTGTAGCCATGGTTCTACCCTTGCTTTTTCATTGTTAGAACTTTTATTATTAAAATTCACTAATAGGCAAAAAACCTTGTGGTTTAAGAACTTACCTATAGCCAACAGTTATTTCTATCAAACTTTAAAAAGCAGGAAAATTGGGCAGCTATAGTGAATGCACCAGGGGAGCAGGAGACCTGACCTCCTCTCTGAGATATTGTACTGCCCTACAAATTTGTCAAAATGCAAAGACAATTTGGGTTGGTCTTTCACAGTGGAATCCACTTCCTGTGTAGCTTGGAAGAATTTGGTAACATTTGGAGGGGGAGGGGAGAGGAGAGAGAAGGAGAAAGGGAAGGGTAAGGAGAGGATTGGAAGGGGAAGGGGGAGGAGCAAAAAGGAGATGATGGGGGGGAGGAGGAAGAGAGGACTGGTTTGATCATTTGCATGTTTATTGAGTTCACTATGCAATCATGCTTAAGATAGGTAAAACTGACCATGGGGGAGGAGGGGGAGGGGAGAGGAAGGAGGGGATTGGAAGGGGGAGGGGTGGGGCAAGGGGATAGGAGGGAGGAGAAGGGGAGGGCTGGTTTGATCATTTGCATACTTTGAGTTCAGTTGGATTTACTTCTGTGCAATTATGCTTAGGATAGGTGAAACTGACCTGGGGGAGGGGAGGAGATTGGGCAGGTGAGCAGTGGGCAGAGGGGAAGCTCCTTTCCCTTCCAAAAGGAAAACGTTGTGAACAGTGTCATTGCTTTTCAGGGTTTCCTGAAATAAAGATCTGGTGTGGGCCCTGATTAGCCAAGCCAAGCAGCTGTGAGTCTGGCTTTTAGAACACTGACAGTTGGTTCTTTCATTGAGTTCAATGTAACATTTCTTAAATTAATTAAAAATCAGCCAGACAGTTTTTTTTTAACTTTTAAACTGCAGAAGATGAAGGTCAGAAGTCAGTAATAGGATTACAGGTACCCTGTGAACATGGCTGATTTTTAATTAATTTCAACAAATTATGAGAACTCTGACAGAACAAAGTCCAACTGGGGTCTGGGTTTCCCCCCTCTCTTTTTATACTTTTAACTCTCTATTCTCTCTGATTGTTTTGTGTATCACCCTGAAAATTTAGAGGGTTGTTAAGCAAGTGTTTCTGAGTTCAGGACTATGATTTGTAAGATTTTGCTTTGAAATGAGTTTATGGGAAGCATTAGAATGGCATGGGGGTATTTTCAATGTAACATTCTGGAATGCAAAAAATCCATGCTGACTGTAGTATATAGCCACTCTTGTGGCTGTATAATAAAAACTGAGGTGAATTTACACTTACTGCTCTTTGTGAGGCTGCTTACAATCTCATAAATTGGCTACCAATACTTTAATATCAGAGTTGCGCTTCGCCCTTCCAAGTGCATAGCAATAAATAAATAAATTGATGGAATGTGGGTGAAAGTATGATTGCAGAAATTCAACATACAAACTAATTACCAGGCACACAATTTTTTTGGACAGAAGAGAATTTACATCTGTATGTGTTTATTGGGAAAGTGTGAAAATTATATAGCACTAGAGAGTGAAAATAAATTAAGCCTCACAGTAGTGTGGCTGCAGATACAGTTTAGGAGTAATCTTGGCAGGATATCTAGACCTGTTTTGATGCACAAGAAAGCACTAGAAAATCCCCAGTGAGAAAACCTGAAATCTAGCCTCAAAGTCAACTCGAGTTATGTCTTTACTTCAGTGGACTTAGGATTCTGTGGGTGAATTAAAGATTTGTTTTAATTCTAAGTGCAAAGACTACTAAGCAGTCTGAGACCAAGACATAACCATCTCAATCTTAATGTGTATCCACAATAGTATCCACAGAGGGCATATTTGAGCCCCAGAGTTGCCTTTCCTCCCAGGTTTCTTGATCCTCTCAATATAGTTGATTAAAGCAGCAGCTCCATCTGCTGGCAGTTGACAGTCACTAGACAAAGGTTTTAATGCCTCTGAAATTCTACACATTTGTGTATTTTGGTCGGTTAAAATAAAGATAATCTTAATGATAGAAGTGGCATTGATATTTGTATAAAATTGGCCTGTGAAAGAGAAAATATTTGACAGGAACAATTGAAGATGTGAACAACAAAATGCTCCTCATTTCCCAAGGTGCCCCCATTCGATTTCGGCCAATCTCCTGCTCCCACTCTAGCCCCCTCCCAATGTCAAATTCTACACCATTCTGGAAGGTACCCTGATGATTAGAATTATCTTTTTGGCAAACACAAGGGACTGCAGTGGGAAGAATGGCTTGAGAAACCCTCATCCAGTAGCATCTGCTCCATTATGGTGAATGGGGTACTGCTCCGCCAACTTCAGTCTGTCTTCAGCCAGCCCCCACTGTCTGCCTGCCTGCTAACTGACAACCAGTTTAGGGGGTGGCACTGGCTGCCAGTTTCCTTCTCTCTAGGCTTAGTATTTCCCTGGGAAACTCAACAGGGAGGATGATGTGGACAAAACTAGAATTACTTGGCTCTCCCTGTTGTTGACTCTGGCTCCACTTTCTGCTGATCGCCCTGCCTCCTGCCCTGCCAGTTCCAATGGGTACCAGCCATTACTGCCCTAGTCTGGATCCAAGCTATCATGTATCCTGAACATGAGGCAGGCCAAGCATGCAGCTCAGGCACCAACATTTAGGGATGGCCAGTTTTGTCCCAAATGTCACCCTTGGCTGTCCTCCCATCTTTGCTTCTCACCTGTGTCACTGCTGTTCCCTTTGGTGACAATAGCAGCAGGCAGGGAACATCTCTGCGTGGCACTAACTGGGCATGTACACTAAGAGTGCACATGCATGTTAAGAACAGAGGAGGTAATAGAGGTTTGTGGCAATAAACAGCAGCTAGCAGAGGACCACAGGAATTAGATACTCAGGCAGTAAAAATACTAGGACCTGCTCTATGAAAAACAAAGTGAAGGTAGAAACAGTCTCTCTCTCATTTCTGTTTTAATTAGAAAAACAAAAAACAGTCCATTTCTACAAGTAATCCCTAAATAAACTAGCAAATAGTAATGTAAATTAAATTTAATCTGTAGTTTCAGTGGTGTACATTGCACATTTAATGTCAATATGTATTTTAATGTGTACAGGTTCATGAAATGTTAATCCTGTTAATTCAGAGTGCAATCCAAACCATGTCTACTCAGAGTAAGTCCTATTGAATTCAACAAGGCTTACCCTTCGGTAAGTGGGGTTAGGATTGCAGCCTGGGGCTGCAATCCAATACATGTCTACTCAGAGGTAAGCTCCTTTGGGTTCAATTGGATTTACTTCCAGGTACTATGACCTGGGAGACCAGGGTTCAAATCCCCACACAGCCATGAAGTTCACTGGGTGACCTTGGGCCAGCCACTGCCTCAGCCTCAGAGGAAGGTGATGGTAAACCACCTCTGAATACGGCTTACTATAAAAACCCTATTCATAAGGTCACCATAAGTTGGAATCGAATTGAAGACAGTCCATTTCCATTTTCAAGTGTGTATTGGATTGCAGCCTCAGTCAGTAATTCAGTTAGAACCTGATTTTCACTTTCATGAATGGCATATGCTAACTGAATGTTGTTTCCAAATATTGCTTTCATGCCCACTTTGCTCCTGCTCTTGCAGTAAGAAATGCACAAAGAGATATCAATTTATCCCAGTTTCAAACACTGGAAGCCTCCAGGCAATAGTTCCTTCAGCTTCTGGAACAGTATCCAGTACCAGGCAGTATCTCAGAAATACAACCTAGCTCAGAAATTTTAAGTGATAGTGGTTGAGTGAAGTAGCAATAGTAGTACTTATGCTGATTCAGTTTGACAGGCAGCAATCTGAACAATTCTCATTTGGCTTGTAAGTGTTGAGCATACTGAATTGCACTGCTAGACACTTGCAAATGCTCTGTCCAGAAATGACCATACAGAACCCCAGGCCATCTTACAGTCTTATTACTATAGTGATGGACACAATAAAAATAATGTTTAGAGATATTTATTTTAATATAATGGGTGGTATTCAGTGCCAGTTTTACTTAGGGTAGACCCATTAAAGTTAATGGACATGACTAACATAGGTTCATAAATTTCAGTAGGTCTGCTGTCCATAGTACTGAGTTGAATACAACTCAATGGTTACATTTTATGTTCCAGCAATGCAAATAATGTGTGCTGATGAACAGACTGTGTGCTGATGAAGCTTTAGGTCACATCTGGAGCTGCCTCTTATCCGTCAATCTAATTTGCTAACAGTTGACTCAGGACACAGATTGCAAATTCTGCTCGCCTGTGCAGCTCTTGGAAGCTGCATCAACATCACAGCAAGGATTAATGTGGAATGATTTGTTTATTTTGGTGACCTAGCTTGATCCTCTGCTTCATTGTAAATGAGATGTTCTTTGTAGGACCCTATGTACTAGGGTTGCCAGGTCAGAACCATCCCAAACCCTGAGATTTCAGGGGTGGGCCCTAGTGATGTCATAGGGGTGGGTCCTGGTGATGTCATAGTAGCAGGCCTTAGTGATGTCATTAAGCATGATCTATTAAGCATCAACTACAGTTGCTTGGCGCATACCACTCAAACAAAAAAAAAATTCTGATTGGAAATTAAGATAGAAATCTTAGCTAAATGAGGGTGGTTGCAGGTTTAGCTGAAGTGATGGGATCATTCCTTCTCACCCGCTTAGAGAGCCTGGGTACGGAACATATAATCTACCCTACTTGCTTCTAGCAAGAAGGGTTTAAGTGCCCTCAGGCCAGGCCAGGCCAGTCACCAGAAGGCCATTGTAGGAAGAAAGCCTAATGTGGAGATGTTAGATGGGAGCACTCAGGAATAAAGATGGATGCCCCTGAAAGCTGCAGTTATAAACACCTTTACTAAGCCCCAACAGGACTTACTTCTGAGTAGATAAGGTTAGGATTGTGCTGTTGGTAAGGCTTGACTAGGAATCCTCTGCAATGATATCCATATCAAAGCAGGGTTGGCAACCCCCTGCCTGGAATGCCTTACCTGCCTTTTAATGTGGCCGCACCAAACTTCTTTAAAGACTTGTCCCTTCACTGCAGAGAGAGGTTTGAGAAATAAGTAAGAACTAAGAAGATTCTCTACTCTTTCCTGCCTATTCTGTGGGTTGCTATAAACTCTCTTTGACAGCTAACCCAATTCCAGTGAGTAATAATTGATAGAAAACACACATGACTTTGTCTACCTTTACAGGCACTAGACTGGGAACAACAGCAATTGAAGCCAGACTTCCCAGTATGTGAATTCTCTTTTACCACTATTGGGCAGGAAACAAACCATCATGCAAATAACAAGGTACATCAAAATTCAGAATCATGCCACTTTAACCTGTTTTGCAATTGTTTTATATTTATTTTATGGTTATTGGATTTTAAATGGATTTATTTCTTGTGAGCTGCCTTGGTTTCCAACCATACCTCACAGGGTTGTTGGAAATGTTTCATATAAACACACACTGGAGATGTAAAAATACATACATCCTATATAAAACTATATTGTCAAAACCAGTTGGCTATTGTAGAACATTTTTTTAAAGTATTAGTTTCCTGCCAAATAAGAGCAGTGACGCCTAAGTAAGCCCTGCCTAACTGCTTAAAAAAAAAAAGGATCAGAGGGGAGAGAAAGATTTACAACAATATTATTTTCTATGTTCACTCAAAAGTCCCATTGATTTTCAGCACAATCCTAACCATGTCTACTCAAAAGTAAGTCCTACTGAATTCAGTGGGGTTAACTCCCACAGGTATGTGGAATTAGCATTGCAGCTTTACTCCCAGAAAAGCTTCATATTGGGAAGGTTTTCAAAACAGGTTATGAATAATACAAATAAACTGCCCTCTTCAGCAGTCCAGTAAAATTTAAACTAAAATTGTTACTGTGTATGCCCACCAAGATCCTACTGTGATCTTTTGTTGTAGTGCAATCCTATGCATATTTACTCAGAAGCAAGTCCCAATCCAGTACAGAGAAAGTACTCTTCTTGCTGCTGAAAACTATATATTTACTGAATTCCTGACAAGCAGGAAAAGGAAACTGTTCTCAGAACTTGAAATGAGATTTAGGTATTGTCTGGGAGTCAACAAATCTTGTAAATCACAACCCTGACTTCACTTATTGGCTAAAAACCTGAAAGGGCAGGGATTAGAGCAGGCAGTACTAACAGAAGTTGCAGTGGCAGTGGCTGACATTTTGGTTTATATCTTTTAAACCAGACCACCTAGAAACTTAATTTTTTAAAAAATGAAAGCTAAGAGTCTGGAGCTTAAGCTGACTGACCTGGAGAGGACCCCCACAAAATGGAGTCTCTGGGTGAAAACCAGACACCTGGCGACCCTATTATGTAAACCATGCCAGGCATGAGCACACTGAACATTCTGGTCTGTGCACATTTCTCTTTTGCTGATTTTGACAACCCAGATGTGCAACTATTCTTGCATAAATGCTGGGTATATTTATTTTAGAGTTTAACAAGCAAAATCTGGGTAATGGTATGTGTTCTTCAGTTGCATTGGAAGCAACAACTGATTTCAGTGAGACCACTTTGGTCTTCACTATGGAATGCTTGGAACAGAAGTGTTAAGGCCTGTGGAGCACTGAGAATACCGGTCCTCTTGTTGATATTAATGTCAGTATTTCACAAGTTGGGCAGATTTTAATACGTTCAGTATTCAATTTTGCTGTTTCATTACTTCTGTTTTACAGTATCTGTATCTATATACACATGTACTGTTTCTTATGCAGTAAAAACCTGGTTATGAAGAATTCGTTTCTCAATATTTGGAAAAATTGGAAAGATTGGATAATAAGCAAATGACTCTTTTGTATACAGTCTGTATGTGATGGAATAATTTATGGAGTAATGAAATGATACAGACATATCTTCTTTCAAACTAAGAGTGATTATGGATTAAGGAATATGGGGCTGAGCAGTGGACTTTGGGGAAGTTCCACATCACTATGCCAAGTTTATTTTCTCTCTGCATGGTGCTTTCCTTCTGCACAGTGGGGCATGTATGGAAGCTTGTGACCACACCTATTTAACTTTTAGCTGGAGGTATGTTACAAAAAAAGTAATGCTATGTATTCCTTCTTAGACACACTTCTCTGTGTCACGAAGAGTAGCATACAGAGAGGGGGGGAAAGATGCAAAAACACTTAAAGATGCTCTTTGTGGCAACAAATTCATTGAGGAAAGTAATGCTGAAAAAATTTCAAGGAGTGCATGCTAGCTAGCCTAATACGAAGGGAAATTGCTGAAATATTATTGGCCGTATTTATGAAAGGCACATAAAATAATACATCTAAAAATAACTAGTGGTGGACAGGTTTTGGAGAGGAGGAAAAGGTAATGATCAAAACTTGACGAAGTTAGTTGAAAACTCCTATTGATTTCAGTGTGAACTAAGTTCTCCTAACTTAGCTGTTTGGACCCAACCCAGATATGTGTGGCACACCTTTTATTTATTCATGTGCACGTTTATTATGAATATTATAAACTGGATTTTGTCAGCATTCTGCTCTGATAATTGACAAACTCCACTGATGGGTGAGCTTTCACTAGGAAAACAATGTCAACTATTCTCTGACATCCACTGAACCCCCCCCCCCGCATAGTTCTTAGATGATTGCTTCTACAACAGCCCTCAATTGCTGAGTCATCAAGAAGAGAGTAGATTGCCCATTATGTTTCCAAAGGGATTCAAATTTTCAATTTCTTTGCAAATACTTTAGCATCTTCATTTTTGTTTGTTTAATTGTATGAGTTCCTTTCTGACCAGTGTCTCCAAAACAACTTATGTTAAACATTTTTAAAGTAACAAACAATGAAACTAATATAATCAATAAACTAAACAAATAGTGAGCATTTTTTTTTAAAAAAAGCAGTTCAATAAAATGATAAATTCAATAAAGACAGCAAAAGCAATTAGTTAAAAGCCTTTTTAAAAAAGTTATCGTTTTTACATTATGATGATATAGGCACTTCGTGGATCTGTTCAGGGAAGCTATTCCAAAGGTGAGGTGTTTTCACTGAAGATGCTCATTTCTCAATTGCCATCCACCGAATCTCCTAAATGTTGGGTACCTGGAGAATGGTCTCAGAAGTAAATATTTAAGATTGGTAAGCTTTGTGTTGAAGAAAAAAATGGAAATGGATTGCCTTCAAGTCGATTCTGACTTATGGTGACCCTATGAATAGAGTTTTCATGGTAAGTGGTATTCAGAGGGGGTTTACCATTGCCTTCCTCTGAGGCTGAGAGGCAGTAACTGGCCCAAGATCACCCAGTGAGTGTCATGGCTGTGTGGGGATTTGAACCCTAGTCTCCCAGGTCGTAGTCCAACACCCTAACCACTGCAACACACTGGGTCTCTAAAGGCAGTATTTGAAAAAGCTATTATGTCATTTGGGGCTTTAAATGTAAAATAAAAAACACCCTTTCATTTGTGCCAGAAAACAGAGCCTCTATAGCTCTTTTAGCACAGGTGAGATGTGGTCATGCCTATGCATCCCAGTCTAACAATTTAGCTGTAATTTTCTGAACCAGTTGGAGTCTCCAAACAGTCTTCAAAGCAGCCCCACACACAGTGCATTACAGTAATCGTACATGAGGCAATCTATCTCTATCTAACTGTATCTCAGCTGTGGCCTTATGTTCGCATTTTCAATTGTGATTTCATCTTTTGTTAAAGGCTTCCATGTTTAAGACAAATATATATTCTTCCTCTTCAAGCCTTCATTCAGTCATCAGTTTTACTAGCTGTTGGCTTAGGGGAGGGGAGGGAATCCTTTAATAATATATGCTTTTTGTGCCCTAACTATGAAGTTGTCTTAGGCTACCTTACTAGGCAACTTGATTCAGTGTGTTCCACATGCTAAGTTTTCCACCTTAGATGAACTTTAACCAGTTGCCTCTTGTATAGTTTTATAACATGTCATAGGAAATCACAGCGCTTAGGGAGCAATTTACCTCTGTGAGGAAGAGAGATTCCATCATTTAAAGTAGGGAAGGAGCATCATGTTCAGATTTATGTTGGATATATTGAAGGAAATAACGATTACTGTATGGTTGCAAGCAGATCCACCCATCCTTGAAAGCATGTATACTTTGTCCTGGGTAACACTGCTGATTAGATTCCATGTAAACATAACTCAATTAACAGACAATATTAATTTTACTTATGCACTGAGTCAAGAGGGCTGAATTGCTTCAGGAAGTGTGTGGCTTACCTCTGTTCTTTTTGTTGAACATTTTGTAAATGAAGACCTAGAGGTATTGTGTACAAGAAAATTTAAATCATGAACGTCTGAGGATAGTTCTGCTTTTGGCACTGAGTTCTGTGTGGTGTTGTGAATGGCACTTTAACTACTCTCTGGTTTAACTCCCAGAATTCTAAAGATGCCTGTGTATCTTACGGCATCATTTTAGATTAGTGAGTGTGCATCTGTACACCTATTAAATAACAGATATAAGGCTGAAATGAACCTTAATGCACATGTGTGATTAATGAACATGTGAATAAATTCAGGATTGAGATTAATTTTTACCACTTTCATCAAGCATGGCATATTGAATATTAGATGCTGTTTAAAAATAAAAGTATTAAGTTTACATATATTGTAGATGTATCTTAGGACTCATAATTCTTATCAGCAGCTCAGTGTTAGATCCGAGAAAGATAATGCTGAAATGTATCTGCTTTATTAGGACTGAATTTTGTTTAACTGATGTATTTATCATTTCATTAAAACATGTCAGACCATTGATCTTGTGCATCAAAACCATCCCATGCTATGAAGTGAGTGGCCGACAACACATTTAGCTGCTGCTTTCATTGTATTCGTTTTATTTTTTGCATGAATTGTTACATTTTGTTGTAAACTGTCTCGAGAATGAGGTCTGGGAGGTGGGATATAAATATTTGAAATAAACCAATGCATAATAAAGACGCAATACCTATAATGATATTTTTCCTTCCCATTTGGAACATTGTCAGTCTCTAGTCAGCCAAGACACTGGGAAGGAGTTTGAGAAAGCAGTTTCTTCTTAAAGTCTGTTACCAGTGAGTTCAGTCTCACTGTCATTTAAAAGATGTTTCTAGCCTCTTGACTCCAGAAATCTCTATATTACCTAGGAAACTGATCAAAGTAAATGCTGTCAAGCAAAATAGCCACACGGCTCCCATTTAGCATTGTTTATATTCTAAGCATCTCTAATCTAATTCAGTTCTGTGCAGCTCTACCTGGTGTCTATCATCATCTCCTCCTATTAGGTATTAGATCCCTCTTTCCTCTACTGCCTCCTGAAGTTAACCCCACAGTTGCCAGTCCAATTTGTATGCTGCTTGTATAGTCAACCTTTTTTAAAACAGCCTGCAAATTACTAAATCTCCTCCTATTTTATAATAAATATTCTTTGATTCTAAGCTCTGATTTGTTATCTGATTTCTAACTCCCCCCCAATGTGTAACTTGTCCCAGGGCTTACTGTGACTTTGAACTCGGGACCCAAAAATAATGTGTCAGTTGAATATATATGTGCGGTTGCATATGTGTAGACAAGGACACATGGTACCAAATCTCCTGTGGTATCTGACATGAAGCATAATGACAGCGGTCTATGGGTGGAAAGAGATATATCTGCTGTGGCAGAATACCCACAGCTAGTTATTTCACTTGGCACAGCTGTGTGATGCGTGCATGGTCCTATATTATGTGCAAATGTGTGCATTGGAGCCTTACTGTAATTTGTAAAAAACAAAACAAAGCTTTAGGAGGACACTGAAATGGGGAGGGGAAAGGGTGCTGAATCCTTTCCTCCTCTGCCATTTCCCCATTCAAAATTCTTCCTTAAATGGCTTTTCCCTTCGTAAGTTTCAAACACATATTGAAGTCTATCTTTAATCCTATGGAGAGGGAAAGTAGCTGGGGGAAGAAGTGGTTTATAGATAGGAAATCAGGAGTAGGGAAAGGGCTAAGCACAATATTGGTGCTATAATATGTTGTGTGTGTGTATATATATATATGTACGGGAAGCAGCCCCCGCAGATAAAATGGCTGATAAAGTGAATTAACACGAAACTGGCCGGCATAAAGACAGCTTGAAAAAGGACTTTTATGGTCTCTAATAAAACTTCAAACATAATTTTACACCCTGGACTGGGCAATAAGCCTCAAGACTTGTAGATTAGGCTTAATTAATAGCCCTTTGAAGCATCCGTGATGATATATACAAGGAAAAAATGCAAAGAGCTAGGAATTTCCGTAGGGCAAGAGAAATCCATGGCTCCACTGCAAACTAAGATTACCCGATTTTTTCCAATAAAACCAGATGTTTCTCACTTAGACTCTGTCCTTGAGCCCCTGAGTGAAGTTAAAGCCAATTCTCAATCGCCAATCCGGCATGAATGGTCGTTAGATAGATAACTGCAAATCAACCCACATAAAGATAATTTACAAGCCAGATGTCTAGCCGAAGAGTTACAGGATGCAGGATTTAATTGCCCCCTGACACCAAGGGAGGGTGAACTTCCTTCAGCAATGGTGACTATAGACTCTGTCGCAGAACTCCAGGAATCAAGCACCTCATGTCCTGAACATCAGTCCATAAATAATGTTCCAATCTATCTGAACGCTGAGAAACTTAACCTCCCATCCTTGGGTTGGGGTATGGCAGTAACGGAAGAACTGGGCTTAATCAAAGCCTACATTACAGAAACGAATAGCTTATTAACTACTCTAATTAGCTACATAGGACCACAGCTCTTAGAGAAATCTACCTTAGACAACGCCGATAACACCAACAAAATCCGAGTTTCTCCATCTCCGGCACCTAAACTGAAAGACAAGATCTCTAAGAAAATAAAGCGGACCGCTCGGAGAGGAAACAAACCAGGAAAACCAGGAAAAGAAAAAAAACCAAAGAACTGTAAAAACATCAAACCTACAAGAATCAAGAAAATGAACTTCAAACCCTTGTTTAAATTACTAGAGGCGTCACCCAAAGTCCATCAATCTCCGCCACTCAGAGCAAAAAAAACATCCAAAATACCAACTCCTTTGAGTTCAAATATATTATGCTCACCTCCAGAAAGTGACAAAATACTAATAGGGAACCCCTCAGGGATTCCGCCAAAGGACAGTTATACTCAGAGTCCTTACATCCCGAGTAACATACCCTTCGTCCCCAACCGCCTTAAGCAAGTTACGAAATGGAACTTACAGTTATCAAGAGACAAGCTGGTGGTCACTTTCCTACCGAAGTCACAGAAATATTGGTTATCATCGTCGCTAAGACAACTCTTTCACAGCTGCCTTGATCCTTACTTCACGAACATCAATAGCAGGAACTATATCAGGCATGTGTCCCACCTGTATTCAGAGGTCCCCGAGAAACGGGCTATTTTCACAATACAATCACCACATATGACTGATCGCATATACAGAATCAAAGACACTTTACTATCTCAAGGCATTATGGTGCAAAGGTATTTCATCAACAAAGCCCCTCCACAACCGCTTTTCAAGTCTGCCCTCCCTTGGAGAAGGGACATGGAGTCTCAAGCTCCTATAATCAAGCCTACATTCAGGAAAGGTCACCCTTTTTGGCCCCCCATACTAATCGACCACAGTGAGTGGCAAGGACAATAATAGAGGATAAACTACTGGGGGAGGCGGACTTTATGCCTGAAGAACTCCTCCTCGTAGAATCTTACGATTGCCTGCCGAAGCAAGACCAGGAAGAAATCATTGATAGATTAGTTCTATTGCTCCAAAGACTATCAAACAGAAGTACAAATGCAAAGGGGGCCAAATACACACCAGCTGTGGATAACCTGACTGAGCCTTTGCAAACAAAAACAAAAAGGAACAATCAACCCCACCTTCACTTGGACCAATTAATTCAAAATAATAACCCCCTAACATCCGATGAAGAAAGAAGCCCGCCTAGTCTTTTAAATCGGGAATGGGTCCAGAGTTCTAGGAAGAATATGCCGGACCCCTCGTGGCTCAAGATGCGTTATTTACAACCAGAGGAATTGGTTCTTCCAATAGTATTCCAACGTGTAAAACAAGAAACATGAAACAGACCCTTCGGATTACATCAAACGTCAGCACACTCTACCCAGAAGTAAACATTATTACCCCATATCAATGACAACGGTCATCAATTTCAGCCAGCCCAAACGACCCAAAGTGTAACCCAAGACATCATAAAAGATCAAATACATTAAGAGTCCCGGCAAAGGAATCGCCTCTCTCCATACTATCATGGAATATAGCTGGATGGAAAAATAAGATGGCGGACGTGACATTTATACAATTTTTACAACAATTTGACGTCATCTTGCTACAAGAAACGTGGTTGGTCTCTGATGAGACACTTGAAATTAGGGGCTATAAAACCTGGGCAAAGCCAGCGATTAAATCGGCATCCAGGGGATGAGGGCGAGGGGGATTGGCTATACTGATTGCCTCCCATTTAATCTGTCAGGTAATAGACCTTAAGATACAGACTCCGTATGTTTTGCTGGCATTGGGTTTGAGGATTCCTGGCTTCCCACCAGTCATATGTGTTAACGTTTACATTCCCCCGGCAAATTCCATTCAACAAGAACCCCCTTGGCCAGCTTTAGATATATTTCTGGAAACCCTTCAAGAGAGATATCCATCCTTTGAGCTTCTCCTTGGAGGAGACTTTAATGCCAGGTTGGGCCCTAACTACCCCAAAGGGGAAGCCCCCCTCGATGAGTTCCTTGGGGACCCCCCCTCTTAAAAAGATCTACAATGGATAACATAATCAACAAATACGGCCAAATACTTTTCCAGCTAATACAAAAATTCCAACTGACATGTTTTTTTTTTTTTTTCAATAATTTTTATTCAGATTTTCATAAAACATACAAGACAAAATCATAAAACATTCAAAGACAAAAAACAAAATCAAAAATAGTTAAACAAAAAGAAAAAAAGAAAAAAAAAAACAAAAATAAAAAATAAAGAGTAAAATATTGACTTCCCATTTGTCAAAGATCAAATCAGTTATAAGTCTATAATATATAACAATCCTGTCTCTTAAGTCATATTATAAAATCACTTTCCTCCAGTAGTTATCTTACTTAATCATCAAATCTCATAAACATTACTTTATTCTTTCCACAAAAAGTCAAAGAGAGGTTTCAATTCTTTAAGAAATATATCTATCAATTTTTTTTTCCAGATAAGCATATCGATTAATCCATCTCATTACTAATTATGATAATCTTATTGTCATAACCATAGTCAAAATAAACATTTCAATTAATCCATCACATCAGAATCTGTTAGGTTCAATAATTTCAGTAGCCATTGTTCTATTATCTCTATTAGTTCCATTTTCCATCTTCCATCTTCAGTAGTCTTGTTAAGTCCAGTAATTTCAATATCCAATCTTCCATTATCAGTATTCCATAATAATCTTGCTGTCAAAGCCATAGTCATATAGTAAGAGTCTGATGGGAATTACCTCTATCCCAAATATTTTCTTGCCATCCATTCTGAATAGGTTGCTGAAATACTGCTGTAAAATCATATCTCTGTTCTTTTTTTCAAAATACACTGGGTCATCTCTTAAAAGTTTTTCCATTGTCACATGGCTGCAGTTAATTCCATAGATTTTCTCTATATTGGGCTCCATCACATCATTCCAGTCCAGAAGATTATCCATGCCATTGATAACTTTATCTCTAGAATCTTCATTCATTTCTTCAGAGATAACATTGAGTTCCAAACAATAGATTTTATTTCTAAAGTCCATAGACTCCAAATCTTGTTCCTGTTCCACGTTGGTTCCAATCTCCGGGATCTCCTCTCTCACAGGGACCCCTATTCCAGTCTCCAGGGTCTCCTCTCTCACAGGGACCCCTGTTCCAATCTCCGGGGTCTCCTCTCTCACAGGGACCCCTTCCAGGGTCACCTCTCTCACAGGGACCCTTATATCTTTAATCTCCTGCTTCATTTTACTCAATTCAATTTTCATTATCTCAATCTCATCCATTATTTTCTGAAACATAGTTATTTCCAGATTTTCAGCCACTTTCTTAATTGCCATTTTAAAAGAAAAATATAGGAAAACCACTTCTTATTTCAGCAACAATTGGGTTAATTCTCCAAACTTGGTGACATCACAGTATAAACAGAGCAGACAGCCTTATCTCTCCAATAGTTAAGTAAACAAAATGCAGTTCCCAGGATCGAAACAATTAATGGCAATCGTCAAGAAACAGATTCGTCAAAATAAAATAGACCAAAAAGAGAGTAGTCTCAAAACAGTATAATATTTTTCAAAATAAAAATCTGGAATAGAAATCCCTCTTCTGTGTATATCTTTAGAATGCAAATCCAGGACAGCTTTTTGCAACAAAAACAGAGATAAGCTATTAATTAGTGCGTAGCAGAGAGAAGTTATGGCTCCCCAGTGAGATGTCAAAAACTGATCAATCTGGCAAATCTCTTTTAAACAGCAACAATTTAAGTCAAGTAAAAGAAAAATATAGAAAGAAGGGTGCTTGCCTGTTAGTGCGTTCTCTCTTAGAAGATAAGATGAACGTTCGCTTTAACAGATAGAGCTTGCTGTTGAAAATCCGTCCCACCTTCGTCGGCTGGACCTCGTCCCATAAATTAATGAGATCTGGTCGTCCCAACAAAAATAGGCTTTGAGGTTAATCTCTTCGTTTCTCCCTACCCGGGAGAAGTTTAATCAGTCAAAAAAAAAAGAAAAAACTGACTGATATATCTGAATAAGCTTCTTTTGAGGCAGGAGCCCGTCTCAAAAGCAGGCACAGGCTAAGTCACCCTTCCCGGAAGTCCCAACTGACATGTTTAAACGGCTCTCCGATAGATCGTTTGGAAGGATCTTACACATACCATGCAAGGGCAGGGGCTAGCTTAGTTGATTATTTCCTAAGCTCCCCTTTGATGACAAAAAGAGTTAAAGAACTTAACATACTCGCCAGACCAGAAAGTGACCATCTCCCTTTAAAACTAATTTTAAGGTCTTCTCTAAAAAATAAGACTGGCTCATCAAAAGCCCTCCATCTGGGCTCTGGGTATGGCCGTAAATGGTTAAAATGGTCTCAAGAGATAGGGACTAAGGCGCATTGCTTATTGTCAACCAATACACTTACTCATCTACGACAAATGGCCATAGCAGACCCACAGATTAGTCTAAAGGCATACGAAGCCATAATAACCGAACTTAGCCCCCGGATCTCAGATCTAACAGTGGCTGTACTTCCCCTTCAACCTAAGTCATGGTTTGACGAAGAATGTAGGTCTGCTAAGAAACTCCTGATTAAGCAAATTAAATTATTCCGTGCCAAAAACCACCCAGATATTTTCCAGCAATTATTAATAATGAGACGAGATTATAAAAGGTTAATAAAATCAAAAAAACAATCTCTATATCAAGCAAATTGGAAGGCGCTAGATAAAGCAGCCCGAATGGGCTCTGAGTCAGAATTTTGGCGACTTCTGCAGGGGACTCTGAACCCAGTAAATCACACATCCATCCCCCTTATAATGGAAGAAGAATGGGTGATGTATTTTAGTACGATCTTTGGTAATCAATCTACCTATAAATCGGTAGTTAATATAGAAGCGCTGGATGATTTACCACCTTGGCCCCCAGTTACAACACACGATACTGGGACTCTGAAAGCTGGGAAAGCTCCAGGAGAGGACATGCTTCCCCCTGAATTTTTTACCCAAAATTTGTCCTGGTGGGAACCCCTCCTAGCTTCTCTATTCACGCACATAAACAACACGGGAAATATTCCGCAGGGCTGGTTAACCAGCATCGTGGTACCAATTTTTAAAAAAGGTAATCCTGCAAATCCAGCAAATTACCGTCCTATAAGCCTCCTAAATGTATCTTTAAAGCTGTACAGCCGATTTCTGTTAAATAAATTAATGGACTGGGACGAGACTGAAACAATAATACACGATGCACAAGCTGGCTTTAGACCCAAAAAGTGCACTATCGACCAAGCATTTATATTACAACATCTATTAAGAAATACCAGTTCAAAAGCCTCTTCATCTTTATACATCGCCTTTATAGATTTCTCGGCGGCTTTTGATACAATAGATAGAGAGCTGCTTTGGCAAAAATTGGCCCGTACTAACATAGACCAAAGATTGCTATGGTTGATCAGGGCCCTTTACCAATCTAACGTCATCCAAGTTCGACAAGGGATCAAAGGCATCTTGTCAGCGAAAATCCCCGTATTCAGAGGAGTAAAGCAGGGGTGTCTATTAGCTCCATTTTTGTTCAATTTTTTTATAAATGACATAGTGGATGCATTATCATCTCCCTCCTTCTTCCCACCCTCTATTGGAATAGAAAAAATCTCCATCCTCCTATACGCTGATGACGTGGTTTTATGTTCTCAAACCAAAATAGGCCTTAAAAGAATGCTACATAAATTGGAAGAGTATTGTCAGACCCAGAAACTTAAGATAAACCATTCTAAATCAAAGGTCATGGTGAGTGGAAAACATATGAAAGCAAAGAATTCCTGGTCACTAAATGGGGTCCCAATAGAACAGGTTAATTCCTATAAATATCTCGGCATATTGCTGACAAATAACCATTCCTGGACCCCACAGTTAAAAGCAGTGACCACAGCAGGCGCACGCGCCCTAGGTATAGCCAAAACGTTTTTTTACACGCAAGGGGGCCAATTGATTCCCCCTATGATTAAAATATTAAAGGCTAAAATCCTAGCTAAGATACTATACGGCGCAGAACTATGGGGCCCAGCCGCTAGATCCACCTTGGAGCCCACCCAGAACGCCTTTATGAGGATAGTGTTAGGCCTCCCCCCGGGCACTCCGGCTGCCCACATGAGAGCTGAACTGGGACTCCCCTCAGTAAGGGCACGTATAGATATGGCATACCTACGATACTGGCTTCGAATTCTTAATATGAATAATACATCTATGACTAAGAAATGTTGGCAGGTACAAATGGCGAAGGGAGGTTGGGCGAAGGAATATCAATCAGTACTCATAAAATATGACCTTACATTAGATAAACTTTTAGACTTAAGCAAAATGACTCTCCGCAATTGGATTTATGAATGTGATGCAGCCCAGGACCGAGCCTCAATTGTGATGGCCCGGTTTTCAACATGGTACCCTCATATTAAACTTAATCACACGTTAGCAAATTATTTAGACTCACTTGACAGAGCCCACATTAGAAGAGCCTTTACAGCTCTGTGCTTTCAAGTTATGTCATCGGCCTATTTGGAAGGCAGATATCGAGGCATACCAGTGGCTCAACATCTATGCATCTTTGGATGCATGGCAATAGAGGACATTACACACTACATACTCCATTGCCCACTTTATGACAATCCTAGGCGGAAATTTTTATCCACTTTTTTAAACCTTTTAATACCTTATTCAGATAGGGAAAAGATTATAATGCTTTTATTGGATGAATGTAATTATGTATCACTAGCGGTTGCCAATTTTGCCATGGCAGCACAAAAAATGAGAGATTCCTATGTTAAGAGTGTCTCCCCCATGAATGAGTCACCCAAAGAAACGTAAATTGTAAGATGATACGTATCAATGTATGTTTGTATGTTTTAACATGTATTCTTGCACATGGCCCATGGCTAAGCATGCAATAAAGATTATTATTATTATATGTACGGTGCTCTTTTTTTTGTAAACAATTAGGTGCTGATACTCATACTGATAAAAGTGCTGTGGGTGCCAGCACAAAAGGGCTACAATGGGCAGCAAAAAAGTGACTTGTTGGTACTCAGTACCAATGAGTACTGTCATAAAAAAGTTCTGTGTGTGCATAGTCATCCCCTTAGCTGTCTCAGTAATAGAGGCTTCTGAATGAAGATTCACACAGCATTGTGAATCTACTTACTATGTGTAGTCAAAATTCATTGTGGTGAAAATATTTATTGTAATAAAAAACAGCTACCATAATGCTAAGGCCAATTGTGCATGTTTCTTTTGTAATGAGCATGTTGTATCTCATCTGTACTGCAAAGCTCATCCTGGGTAGAATAATGTTGACCACAGCTTGCTCATGCATGTGTATAAACACAACATGAGAAGAAGGGTTGTATAAGGGAACATTCTTATTTCTGTGGGAGTTATTGTTTGCTAGATGGACAGTCATAGATACAATTATGTATTGTATAATATCTCCTTTATTGCATCATGTGATCATGCTTATCAGGTCCAATGTGCAAAGTATCCAATAGGTTATACCTTGGACATGTACTAGTACCTTGGACATTCTCTTCTGCTCAAAGAATATTTTGCATTTTTAAAAGCATTTCATGAAGCTCATTTTAAAATAAAATTAAACTAACAGCACTCAACCAAGAATTTTAGATACCTTCAACAATTTTGGAAATTGTAGTATTTGCTTTTTGTGTGAAGATTGGACTATAAACTGAGTTTCTTATTATCTGAGCACTTTTCCACTTCACTGCTGGATAAGCTACACAGACAATCACGTGCATGTTAGAGGACTTGTTGCACTTGGGAAGCATACTTTCTATGTACAGTACTTATCAGATTACATGATCTTCATGAGCTCTGAGAAAAATTAGGTCTGTTCATTTACAGCAGTAGCTAACTACTGCTAACTGGCTGGTATTTCTAACGTTGTTTGTGTTAGGTAAGGTACATTAATATAGTAACAGACCAGATGGCTAGAAGTGCCAGTTGAGCTACAGAATAAGAGATCAAGGAAGGAAGCAGCATGTTGTATGGGCTCCCAAGTCAATAAAAAGAACTGAAGTTTTTGCTTGATCTGAAAACCAGAAGCAGTTGCCTAGTGAAATTTCTGTAGATAGCACAGTTAGGAAAATGGAGGATACAGTTCATTTGTGTAGCCAACAAAAGCAACACTGAAGGAGTTTTTATCTAGAAGACTAAATATGGTTTTAACTTTGTAATTCAGTGTCAACAGCTTTGAGTAATACGGCACTGTTCAGTTGACCAGTGTAGTCCTATATATGTCTACTTAGAAGTAAGTCTGTTATATTCAATGATGCTTACTCCCAGGTAAGTGTTTATAATATTACAACCTTAGAGTAATAGTATTTACTATTTTGATATGTTGTGTAGTAATATTGTACCCTTTGGTTAACTGGATATTTGTACTAGTGTTCCACATAGGTGAATGAATGAGCAGAACACTGGTTTCCCCCACACCCGCTCCATATTTTGCATCACAATCATGTTTACCACCAGATTTGTTGTGCTTTGTGGTCTTTAATTAATTTCTGCTTAGAATAATTTATGAATTATATCATGGAAAGCTACTTAAGCTCTCTCTATGTGTAACCCCTCATCCATTTTGAATTTTAATTTCTTTTATAGGTTGAAAGACATGACATGAATACTCTCAGTTTGCCTCTCAATATTCGCCGGGGAGGTTCGGACACCAACCTCAACTTTGATGTACCTGATGGTGGGTTTGAGTTTCACAAAGTAAAACTCAATGTTGACAGTTTAAAGCAAAAGATTCTGAAAGTTACAGAGCAAATCAAAATAGAACAAACAGCTCGGGATGGGAATGTGGCAGAGTATTTGAAGCTGGTGAACAGTGCAGACAAACAACAAGCTGGACGAATTAAACAAGTCTTTGAAAAGAAGAACCAAAAGTCTGCTCATTCCATAGCCCAGCTGCAGAAGAAATTGGAACAGTATCACAAAAAGCTCAAGGAAATAGAACAAAATGGTTCCTCCAAAAGTACCAAGGATACTTCCAAAGACAGCCTGAAGGAAATCCAACACTCCTTAAAGGATACCCATGGGAAATCTCGTACCACTGGCCAAAGCAATGACAGCAGCAAAACAGGTGTTCCAGGTGTCTCCTTGACACCACCAGTGTTTGTTTTCAGTAAATCCAGAGAGTTTGCAAACCTGATCCGGAATAAGTTTGGTAGTGCTGACAATATCGCTCACCTAAAGAGCAGCTTAGATGACTTCAGGCCAGAAACTACTTCTAGGGCCTACGGTGGCAGTGCTACCATTGTGGCCAAGCCAAAATACACCAGTGATGATGAGTGCTCAAGTGCAACATCTGGCTCTGCAGACAGTAATGGAAACCAGTCCTTTGGCCATGGTGGGACAAATCCTCTAGACAGCCATGGAAAGCTTTCTATTCTCTTGGAGGAACTGCGGGAAATAAAGGAAGCACAATCCCAATTAGCAGATGACATTGAAAATTTGAAAGTACAGTTCAAAAGAGAGTATGGTTTCATTTCTCAAACACTGCAGGAGGAACGATACAGGTATGTTATGATGTTGGCCCATTGAAATTGCTTTGCACAGATAGGTGAGATGAGAATGAGGTGAAGTCAAAGCAATGCAACACAGAGAATGAATTGACATCAGAAAGGGAGCAAATAGTCAGGAAACGGTTTGCCAGTGGGCTGGAGGGGCTCAAGAGTGGTGAAAAGAGAGGAATGTTTGAGAGGCCTTGCGGGGAAAGCAAGGACCATTAGAACATAGAAGAACTTTTCCTACTTACTTGCATTGACCACATCAAACTCCTTTTAGTGTAGGTAAGCTTAATGTTAAATACACACGTCAGGATTTCTGGGAAATGCTGTATCTGACACTTTTCTGATATGTTTTATTTTGTAAATTGCATGTACATGTGGTATTATTAAGGCAAATAGAAAGCTTCCAGTTTTACCATATAGTATTTGATGAAATGCATAATGAGGAAACCTCCCACACCTCACATTTAAATTTTTATGTATTTATTATAAGTTATAGATTGCTAATATGAAAAGTTTCCAAACAGTGTACAGCATATTAAAAACAAAACAAATTATATAATAACAAAGATAAAATTCACAAATGCACAGCTGCAAAATAAGAATAAAAGGCAGCATTACTACTTCCTGACGCATTGCCTGAATGAAAGCATTTTTAGTATCTCTTTTGACAGTATCTTTATATTATGAAATCTTTTTATTTTTTGGTGCAGATTGGTGTTGTGAATCTCGTTGTCCAATGCAATTTGATGATACAGAAGCCACTCACCTGGTGGGGAAAAGCCTCACTGCTACCTTCCTGGCAGTGGTTACACAGCTCAGGTTCATAGCTGGGTCCCTCCCCCCAATTTTTTCTGCCCCCCTCATGTTTTTTTTACAAAACCAAAAATAAATCTGTTACAGGAAAAAAAATTCCCCTCCCTGAACTTTTAGGCTGGCTACAGGCCTGACGCAGCTGCTTACCAGAATGGAGAGTCAAGGCAGCAACCTTCCCACTGCCTTGCTACCTTCTCAGCAGTCGTGTCACTGCTGCTTACCAGGAGGGAGGGCAGAGACAGTGATCTCCCCACTGCCTTGCTGCCTTCCTGACAGCAGTGTTGCTGCTGCTTACTGTGTGTGTGTGTGGGGGGGGGGGAGTCAGCAGTCACCTCACTGGCTTGCCCATCTCTCTCTCCCTCCCAGGAAGTGGCAGCAACACTGCTTCTAGGAAGGTAATGTTGCAGCCACACCCCACCAGGTAAGCCACTTCTGATGGTACAGTACAGTAATAAATAGTGCCTGTTGGAAGTCAGTGTAACAGGCACATGCAGTATAAGCACATGTACAAAGACAATTAGTAAAGATTCCCTGCTTGAAGATTCTCTGTTATCTGCACTTGAAGAGGCAAACACATTTGCTGTTAGGTTACTGAGTGAAGCATATTCCCAGAGTTAGCAGACTTACCCTGTGAGCACTTATGGAAATACAAATTAAATCTCTTGTCAGGTTAATTTCCGAAGTCACATGCAAAAGCTTTCATAATAGTAAGACTGGAGGTGCTGATGGGGAAAAATAATATAAAATTATTTCCCAAAAGATTTACATTGTTCTGCTTGCATTCAAGGCAATATACTTTTCTAAAGCCAGTAGGATTTCAGCTGAGGAAAAGGCTAGTTATCCTGATAAAGAACAGTAATAATACAGCTTGCAAATAAAAAGGTATACATTTTAATTAGAATTCACAGTAAATTTTGTTGTTGTTAAAGGTATGAGCGATTAGAAGACCAGCTGAATGATCTAACAGACCTCCATCAGCATGAGACAGCCAACTTGAAACAAGAACTAGCTAGTATTGAAGAAAAGGTGGCATATCAGGCCTATGAAAGGTCACGAGATGTTCAGGTATCAACTTTTAAAATTAAGTAACAGATTATTTTGTGTTTCCAAAGAATTAGTCACTGTGGTCCAGTGGGTAAATCCTAGGATTTTGCATCTTCTGTTTAGAGAAATACAGCACAATCCTATGCAGGCTCACTCAAAATTAAGTCCCACTGCATTCAGTGAGGCTTACTCTCTAATAAGCATGCTTAGGATTGCAGTCATAAAGTCATACAGATGGATCCATAGACTGGCAATGGCATTGCTCCCACAAGATGAGAGTAGCTGCAGTTCTCCATGGGAAATATTATAGCTTCCCTCATAAGCTTCCCAGGGAAATAGTATAACATACCAACAAAATATTTTAAAGCACGGAAAAGTGCTATGTAAACCATTGTTCACCCAGCTTTTCGTTGAACAGTGTAATCAGAGGATATGAGATGGAACATGAACACTGGCCCTTGTACATTTCTTCTCCTTCAAGGAGAATGAAGACATCCATGTACATGTGATATATTTACAACTTTGACTTTCATCATCAAACAGTTGTAAATTGTTTTGTTAGTTGATTTATGCACAGATGGAAGTGTCTTTCATAAATCATTAGAATTAGATGGAATGAAAATCTATTTCATGTATAACTGTGATGGTTCATTGACTTTTCTCTCTCCTTCCTTCCCTTTTCAATTTTCTATCAATAGGAAGCTTTGGAATCTTGCCAAACACGGGTCTCTAAGCTGGAGCTCCACCAGCAAGAACAGCAAGCTCTGCAGTCAGAAACTGTTAATGCCAAAGTCCTACTGGGGAAATGTATAAATGTAGTCTTGGCCTTCATGACCGTAATCCTAGTGTGCGTCTCTACCATAGCAAAGTTTATAGCTCCTATGATGAGAAGCCGTTTCCATATTATTTGCACCTTTTTTGCAGTAACTCTTCTTGCAATTGTATGCAAAAACTGGGATCACATTATCTGTGCCATAGAAAAGTTGATCATACCACGATGAATCCACAACTCCCAGAGCATTTCTTTGTAATAGAAGATATATGTCTAAACAAACTACCAAATCTTTAATTTTTGCAGTTTAACTGTGCAGAGTAGATGAAGACATTTCTCCTTCTGGATATAAATATGTAAGATTGATAACTCCTGGCAGTGCTTTCACCTCATCAGTCACCTTATATGGAATGAGGTGAATCTGTTATGGACTAGTTACTTGTGTAAATCTTTTTGCCTTAATCTCATTAACTTTTTCTACACCACAGACTTCCTAAATGTTCAAGTATTGAATACATATTAACTAGATTTGGGTTTAGGAGTATAATAGAAATAAGAAACAACAAACCTAGTTGGGAGATTGCATTTTCATAAATTGTCATTTGCATCATCCTACCACACATAGTACTACTCTTTCTTTATGAAGCATATGCAAGCAGTAAGCTGAGATTTACATACTTTGGGAAAATGCTAGCCACATTTTTTGTATTCCCTAATGATTAATATTCATAGGGTAGAAACTGTGATGGAGTTTCTTACTTTTGTTGCATACTATTGACATTGGCCCAATAGTCAAGGAGTATTCTTTCTTAACCTTTCCCAGAATTTGTTTGCCTTACAAATTAGTTAATATTATATTCCATTTCGGTTTTGTTTCATGATCTTAATAAATTTATGCATGGCTCTCCGGGCCATTGAATAAATAAGGATCTGTTGATCATGTGGTTCTTCCTGTGGACCAAACATGGGCATTTATATCTTTTGGGAAAATCTCACCTAATGGGAATTCCTTTTTTACAGAAATGCAGTGATAGGAGCATCTCTTCACATTAGAAGCTGTAAGGGAGGTGTTCGTTGTTTAGTGATGAGTGTTGTTATGAGCAAGTATGGATAATAGAATGCAGGAAGAAACAAAATGGTCCAAACACTACAATCTTTTTGGCTTTTGTTTTCATTTTTCCTGTCCAATTTTTAACTTTCAGTCATTAAAATGCAAGGTTTCATTCTCTCCCTTTGCCCTTTTCTGCTCTCTAGTTCACTGCCCTCATTCTGTCCTCCCTGCCAAAATTGCTTGTCAATTTCTCTGATAAGTTGTTACTTTCTATAGCAGGGCAGTATTCTCAAATCAATATGTTTCAGCCTACAACACCACAATCACTGTGAAGGTTGTATTGAAATAAAGCTTCATGTAAGAAAGTACTGGTATAAGATATCTGAATAAATTTGGCTAGGAAGTGAAAAGGGGCGAGAGACATTGGTGGGGTTTTTTTATATATAAAAAAGGATGAAAGGATATGTGCCAATTTAATTATCAGCACTGGTTGCAGAAAAAATGTTGTAACACCTCTCTTGTACTGTAATGTGCTTGAATCTTAATGAAGCATCCTGTTGCACATCTCCCATTAATTTCAATGGGATTTACCCTAGAGATGGATGAATCTGAGTTTCACATTTTTTGAGTCTTAAGTTTAGTTTTCCACATTTCTGCATCAATTTGCTAACTTTATGTTAAAATTCTCAAGACAATTCACCAGCATTTAAGTGTGCATTTCTCCTAATATACATTTTATCTAATGCATTTTTGTAAATTGTTTTCAGGAATACATGCATTATTATGCACACTATCCCCTCATGTGACATTTTTACATATTCTTTAGTTGAACTGCACTGCAAAATTAATGGTTAATGAATTAATGAATTTTGAAAGGTATCTGCATTTAAGTTTGCATATATTGTTTGAAGAAGAGTAAATTAAATAGGTTCATATTAAAATACAAACGGAACCAAATTTTCCCCCCATTGCTACCTCACACAGGAGAAATTGTGCTCCAAGGGCACTTCCAGATGCAGGGGTTCTGCCTATAAATGTAATTGTGCAGAAGACTAGCACTATGTTTTTACCAGCCTAGTTTAGTAAGAGCCCTGGCCACCATAGAATGAACATGGCTAGTGTGTAGTTAGCAGTCCTGAGGCTATGAACACCCTAATTGCATACCCCGCAGCATTTCAGCTGTGAAATCTCTTTGAAGCTGAATTACAAAAAAAAAAAAACCCCACACACACTCCAGCAGCTCCGACCAGATTTTACAGTAAAAAGGGGTGGGGTTTGACTAGTGTTGTGTGCCCCCGTTTTCAGAAAAGAGACGTGGTGTCATACTGGAGCCGGCAGGAGGACAGTGAGTATGTTTCTGTCCTGAGTGTTGGGAAAACAGCAGTGGCAGCACTTGCAAGAATTTGTTTTGCTGAATAGTGAAGACTTAGCAAAGGATATTCAGTTTTCTTGAGAAAAGCCCAGAAGATTGGAAAGCCACCTTGAGGCTTGGCATAATTTCAGGAGCTAATTTGCTAATGATGTAAGTACTGGTAAAGTTTGCACTTTAAAAAATGGCTTAAAATCAATCAGTGCAATTTTTTTAAAAAAGAAATCCAGAACACAATAGAAACAATAAGCATATATTATGAAAACTTTATCCATTTAGCTATTTATTTAAACTGGTAAAACTCTTCAGAATCTCTCCACAATTGCCAGGCATGATATTTAAGCTAATCTATCATTAACGTAGGACTTCTTATCCCATACCCCTATTTTTGCATTAAAATTCCTCATGTGAGTGTGGGAAAGGGTGGATAATACTAGAACTCGTGGACATTCAAAGAAGCTGAATGTTGGAAGATTCAGGACAGACAAAAGGAAGTACTTCTTTACTCAGCGCATAGTTAAACTATGGAATTTGCTCCCACAAGATGCAGTAATGGCCACCAGCTTGGATGGCTTTAAAAGAAGATTAGACAAATTCATGGAGGACAGGGCTATCAATGGCTACTAGCCATGATGGCTGTGCTCTGCCACCCTAGTCAGAGGCAGCATGTTTCTGAAAACCAGTTGCCGGAAGCCTCAGGAGGGGAGAGTGTTCTTGCACTCGGGTCCTGCTTGCGGGCTTCCCCCAGGCACCTGGTTGGCCACTGTGAGAACAGGATGCTGGACTAGATGGGCCACTGGCCTGATCCAGCAGGCTCTTCTTATGTTCTTATGTACTAGTTCTAGCCCATTTGTCATCAGCCCCATCATCCTCAATGACTTGGAGGGATTAATCTCGCAAGTGAAGAGTGCAATCTACTCATGTAAACTCCCTGCATGATTTGGAGGACTATGATGAGGGTTTCAAAATCACACCTTCACCAAGTAGAGAAGACTCCTTATTATAGAAATGTGCCTTCCCTACATATGGAAGCAATGCCGGCTTTGGGAATACAGCTTAGGGAGCAGGTCCAACAGACTTGTTCTCACTCTCCCCCTCACGCAATTATAAGTGTGGGACGGAATACCCAAATACGTTCATAAACTGAATATTTTGCATGGGAAGCAAAGGACACCAAAGTATCTCAAAGGGAGGAAACTAAACTGGGTGCCTTAAAGCTACATTTTACCCTCTAAAAATTTCAAGCTAGTTGTTCATTCCTTTTAAATTCTTTTTCCCCCAAAAAATTTTGGTCACATTTGGCTATTTTCTACATGTGTTTCATTAGCAGTTTAACTGCTACAAGTCCTCTTTATCATTAGTTGCATCTTAATGATGTATCTTGACCATGGCTAAATTGTTCTCAAAGTACTTTACTTGAACAACAATTATATTTGCAATGGTGTATGTCATGATGTTTTAAGATTAATGTGCAAACTGAGTTTAATTCCCCTCCCCCAGCTCATCCATGATGTTTCTTCTGGGTAAAAGTATTTTATTTTTCTCTGGACTTAGCCCTGAGCTCACATCCCTTCTGTTCGGGAGGATTTCCCTTGTTTTGATTACCAGTTCTTGTGACGCATCTGCAGAACATCTTGCTTTTCCTTTGGTTCAACAGTGCTTTTCCATCTTTATTCATTTGAACAAAACTTGTAAGCATTCACAACTGGGATGTTCCAGACCGTGAGCCAGCAACTGTGCTCTAGATTTAGAAAGCTTGCTGTGCATACATCTGTTTGCATTGGCCAATGTATCCATTTAAAAACTATTTTTCTAAACTACTAAGGATTCTCTTATGAACTCTCTAATTTTAACTACAGTTTAATAACTTTTTTTTTAAGACAAGGAACCTCCCTCAGGTGCAGCAGTCATTTTTTTGTTAATAGATGACCCATTGCTGTAAATGAGTAATATCTGGTTTACACTCTCCTATTTTACATGTACAGTATACTGCAGGCTGACTTTTTGATATTAAAAGATTTGGATACTTTGTTTTACAAAATATGGGATCCACATGTTAGTACCTTTACTACTTTGAAGAAGAAACAAAAATCAAACTTTATACTGTTGCTTGTTTCTTACCAATTTACGGTGCAATCTTCTAAGTAATTATATTCTAAATCACCATTCATTTGGTGGAACTTACACAAGCCCTGTTGAAATGAATGGAACTTGTGCAATGCTTGAATCTATACAGAAGACACCCTCTAGTGGGAATTTTCTCCATTTACATATTAATGGGAGTAATTCCAAAGTCTATCCCAGCGGATGGCAAATGTTATGATAGAACTGTCTCTTTGTTTACTTGAAACATAATTTAGACTAGCAGGCACTTTCTCATTTTCTGTTTCTGGTCCTACCCTAACCAAACAGCACCAGTACCAAACAGCAAAGTGAAACCCAATAATCAAAGACTCACTTTATTTTATATTTTGATGGCACCACAGCATCCTCCAAACTGCAGAACAAGCAGCATATGCCAAGAAATAAAATCCTCCTGCTGGGAGGAAGGATGGAATATAAATCAAATAATAAAGAAATATATTATGAGGCCCAGAAGAAATTAACTTTCAGTATTTCTCTGAATACAGTACCAGTATTTCTGTGTCAGATGTAGCTTGCTCGGTTGATATTGCAGTTATGTAATACAAAGAACAAGTTCACCTAAAACCTAAATAATAAAGCAGCAGAAGTTAGCAGTGCTGAGCAGCGTTCAGGTTTGTATGCAACAAAACTATCACTGTAAATTAACTAAATGTATAATAATTGTCTTGCCTGGATTGTACAGACATAAAATCACAGCACTTATCTGAGATTGCACAGACTTGGTCCAAGGATTAAATGTTGTTGTTATTATATGCCTTCAAGTTGATTATGACTTATGGCGACCCTATGAGTCAGCAACCTCCAATAGCATCCGTTATAAACCACCCTGTTCAGATCTTGTAAGTTCAGGTCTGTGGTTTCCTTTATGGAATCAATTCATCTCTTGTTTGGCCTTGCTCTTTTTCTAATCCCTTCTGTTTTTCCCAGCATTATTGTCTTTTCTAGTGAATCATGTCTTCTCATTATGTGTCCTACGTATGATAACCTCAGTTTCATAATTTTATAGTTCTGGTTTAATTTGTTCTAACACCCAATTATTTGTCTTTTCCGCAGTCCATGGTATCTGCAAATCTCTCCCCCAACACCACATTTCAAATGAGTTTATTTTTCTCTCATCCACTTTTTTCACTGCCCAACTTTCACATCCATACATAGAGATCAGGAATACCATGGTCTGAATGTTCCTGACTTTAGTGTTCAGTGATACATCTTTGCATTTGAGGATCTTTTCTAGTTCTCGCATAGCTGCCCTCCCCAATCCTAGCCTTCTTCTGATTTCTTGACTATTGGCTCCATTTTGATTAATGACTATGCCGAGGTACAAGATCAATGTCCTCATTGTCAACTGTAAAGTTACATAAATCTTCTGTTATTATTTTAGTCTTCTTGACGTTCAGCTGTAGTCCTGCTTTTGTGTTTTCGTCTTTAACATTCATCAGCATTCATTTCAAATCATTACTGGTTTCTGCTAGTAGTATGGTATCGTCTGCCTATCTTAAATTATTGATATTTCTCCCTCCAATTTTCACATCTCCTTCATCTTGGTCCAATGCTGCTTTCCATCTGCGTACAGATTAAACAAATAGGGTGATAAAATACACCCCTATCTCACACCCTTTCCAATTGGGAACCAATCAGTTTCTCCATATTATGTCCTTACAGTAGCCTCTTGTTGAGAGTATGGGTTACAGGACAATCAGATGCTGTGACACCCTCATTTCTTTTACAGCATAGTTTTTCATGATCTACAGCAGCCTTTCCCAACCAGTGTGCCTCCAGATGTTGTTGGACCACAACTCCCATCAGCCTGAGCCAGCATTGCCAATGGTCAGGAAAGATGGGAATTGTGGTCCAACAACATCTGGAGGCACACTGGTTGGGAAAGGCTGATCTACACAGTCAAAGGCTTTGCTGTAATCTATAAAGCGCAGGGTGATTTCCTTCTGAAATCCCTTGGTCCATTCCATTATCCAACATATGTTTGCGATATGATCTCTGGTGCCTCTTCCCTTTCTAAATCCAGCTTGGACATCTGGCATTTCTTGCTCCGTATATGGGAAGAGCCTTTGCTGTAGAACCTTGAGCATTACTTTACTTAGATGGGATATTAAGGCAATAGTTTGATAATTACTGCATTCCCTGGAATCCCTTCTTTGGAATTGGGATGTATATTGAACACTTCCAGTCTGTGGACCATTGTTTTGTTTTCCATATTTGTTGACAAATTTTGGACAGATTCAGTCTCAGTAGCTTGTAGCAACTCTATTGGTATGCCACCTGTACCTGGTGATTTGTTTCTTCCAATTAGTTTAAGAGCAGCTTCCACCTCACATTCTAGAATTTCTGGTTCTTCATCATCCATGAATGAATCTGTCATCCTTGCATCTCTTCAGTGTATTGCTTCCATCTTCCTCTTATTTTATCTCGGTCAGTCAGTGTGTTCCCCTGTTGATTATTCAACATCCCTACTCTTGGTTTAAATTTCCTTTTCATTTCTCTAATCTTTTGGAATAGGGCTCTTGTTCTACCCTTTTTGTTGTCCTCTTCTATTTCTATACAATAACTATTGTAATAGTTCTCTTTGTCCCTACATACTTGTCACTGTATTGTTGCATTTAGGGTTCTGACAGTGTTTCTATCTCCTTTTGCTTTTGCTTTCCTTCCCCCTTTAACCATTTGAAGAGTTTCTTCAGTCATCCATTGAGGTCTTTCTCTCTTTTTAACTAGAGGTATTGCCTTGTTGCATTCTTCCCTGATAATGTCTCTGACTTCAATTCATTGTTCTTCTGGTTCTCTGTCAACTAAGTTTAAAGTCTCAAATCTTTTCCTTATTTGATCTTTATGCTCTTCTGGGATGTTATTTAAATTGTATTTTGGCATTATGATTGCTTTGTTCTTCTTTAGCTTTACTCTGATTTTTGATATTACCAGTTCATTACCTGTAGGGATTAAACGTAGACACAGAAAAATGTTAGGTCAAATCTTGCCATCACAGTTCACAGAAGCCTAAATCCAATCTTAAAATTAACTGCTGAAGATGTGAAAAATTTAAGCATGCCCATTTCAAACCCATGTGACTGTTCCAAATGTAGGGACAGAGAGTCGAGAATTTGAGGGAAGCCACTGCAGAGAATACAGATGATTGCTGGGTACCTGGAGAAATAAATTACCAGGTTTCTTCTAGCTCTGCAACCCAGGAGATGGGAAAGAATGGAAAGTGGGAATCTGGTAGAATTTATGACCATGTACAGATTGTAAGCAGAAGCTGGGCACGGTCATAGCCAATACTGCCTTGGCTAAGGGAAAGGTGCATGGCAGCCTGAAGAGCGAGAGGGCAGGATACTTTTTAGACACGAATGTCTTAAAAAGCAGTGATACCTATTGGTCTTTGGCTGTTTATTGAGAATCTCCAGCAATTTTAAAGTTGTCCAGGCCTTTTAGGGGTAGCCCTAATTTTGCTGGATGGTTATATTGATGCCTATGGAAGTTCTCACTAGGGATGGAAAGATCTGTCTGTTTCGGTTCTCTGTTTCTCATTTTTCCAATGTTAAATTCAGTTCTCTACATTTCTACAGTGATCTGTGAATTTTTTTTAAAAAAAAATCCTCATGAAAATTCTCCGCCATTTTAGTGCGCATTTTTCCAAATAAACACATTTTTGTAGGCAGTTTTGACAAAGGGACACATTTTTGCAGGCCATTTCTCATCATTTCATGCCTTTTTGCATGTTATTTTCACTCATGTATTCATTTTTATGCACACTTTCCCCTAATATATGCATTTTGTAAATGTTGTTTAGTTGGCGAACTCATCCCAAAATTCTAATAAATGCAAATTTCGGAAGATGACTGTTTTGGTTCTCATATTGTTTCAGAAATTGCATATTTGATAATATTCTGCTTGAAATGTGAACTGAATCAAAATTCTCATCCATCCCTAGTCCTCACCCAGCATGACTGGAAACTGCTGTGTTGGCTTTGAAAGAATGTAAAGACCAGAACAGTCCATAGAATAGAGATGGCCTTTCCTTCATCCCCCCCCCCCCGGGCAGCTTTTCAGGGACAGCTTCTACAACTTCATAATGTGCTACTGAAAGACACAGTTGAATGAAGGAGCCATAATGTTCATATTGTTGGAGGGATGTGATACAGAATTTGAGATTCTACTGTGTACACTTTTTGGCAAAACTGACAATCCTCCTGAAGTCAAAGTAATAGCACATAAGCCAATTTATTTCATTTGACTTAAGTGGGAATCAATTGATTGAAAATGAAGCATTCTGACTTGCACCTGATCCTGAGTACATTTTATTTGGAAAGTGTTCTAATGATGTCAATAGCACATAATTATTCTTATAAAAACAATCTGTGCTACCTTGTGAATCAGATTTTATCTTTTCAAAGAAAGTTACTTTTCCAAAATATTAAAATAGGAATGATGGTACCACAATCAAATAATTAGTCTAATATATTAGTGACTTGGCTGGTGGTACTGCAGTAACTTTAATAGGCAGAAGAACCCAGTTGGTTCTAATCAAATTTTTACACATCCAGATCAATCTCAGAATTTCAGGTTCTGCATCTTAGGGTTTCTTCACAGCAAATGCAAGCCGCTTTAGACAATCCCAGCGTCTTTGTGGGTGTACCAGAATAAGGCAGAGGTTCACAGAAGGCATCTGAAGAACCAAGCTGAATTAAGAGTGCACTTACTTGGAACATGTTAGCACTCTCCCCCATCCATTCCCTTTGTGACTTCCTGTTATCTTTTTAATACTTGTTTTTGCAAACATGCATGTCTTTGCATTCATATACTGTTTATGTGTATGTGTAAAACTGTAATGTGTGATGCAGGTCTGAGTCAAAAGGTGTAACTGCTACAAAATTATTCCACAACAGAACTGTGAATTCTCATGTACTATGTCATCTTTTTCTTTTTCTTTTTGCTGTGTATGGTGTCTTATTCATGGAACACAATGGTGCTTTTACTTTATTGAATTCTCAGTTATACTAGTTCTTGCTGCTTCACTACTGAATATATACAGTTTTGACACATCAACAATCCACAGTTTAAGTTCTAAATTAAAATATTTATATCTTTTACAAGACTGTTTAGCTTCTTAAAAAGATAATTTTAATGCTAAGAGTGATATACTGCACTGTGTCTGCCTGGTTTGGTTTTAAATGAAATGATGCAACTATAGAATAAGGATGTGCAAACTAGAACTAAGCAGGTAGCATGTTTACATGTAAATTAATTCTGCATTAAAAACAAGACTATAGATTTCAGGCAAAACATTGCAGATTCCTGAAATACATGTGGAAACTTTCATGGTGCACGAGTCATTGTACAAATTGAGGTTTAGAATCTTTTTTCCCAGTATGAATTTTTAAAACACTATACGTACTGTTTACATGGTGACTGGTTAAACTGTCATGTAAATTTTTAATTTATTGCATATGTTTGGCAGATTAAGTTGTTCCCCAGACCTTTTCCTTCCTTCCACCTTTTGTTTTTGTAAGCAATGCCAATTAGGCACTGTGGAAAAAGCCTCTAAAAGTCTACTGAACAATCTTTTTTCATTGAATGATGAATTTGTCTATGTGTATGTAACATACAGTGTAATCACACCACTTTCATTTTGTGTGGCACTGTGTAAATATAAATGTATTTGCATTCTTTATTGTGCTCTGTAGATTTCATAAGGCAGTTGAGACTGCCCCAAGGAGCCACTGACTTTTTACAAATAAAATTAAAATAAATGTTTTTAAATTTAGTTGGCATTATTTAAAATATCTCTTGAATGGTCCAAATCACCATAAATAACTGACAGGTTTTTTAAGTTTCATAATGGCAGTAGTTGCCCGGATTATCTTGACCCATTCCAAACTGGGCTCAGGCCTGGTTATGGGACTGAATCGGCCTTGGTTGCCCTGATGGATGACCTTTATCAGGAAGACAGGGGGAGTGCAACACTGTTATTCTTACTTGATCTCTTGGTGGCTTTTGATACTCTTGGCCATGGTATCCTTCCGGGCCGACTTGGTGAGATGTGTATAGGGGGAACTATTTTACAGTGGTTTATTATTTTAATTAAAACAAGAGGCTTATCAGTACTTTGAAGAGGACCAGATATTTATTTTCTTTCTGAGCCCAGGACTGGGTCTTTCATGATGCCCAGTGGGGGAGCACAGGAGAGTAGTCGATAAGACAGACATCCTGGCATTGGTAATCTAATTAGCAAGGTATGTGTGGGGTTGTTGCACACTTCCAGGCCCAGTTTCATTTTGAGTATGGAGGTGGAACCTGTGTAGATGTGGTTGATCAAAGGGAGAAGAAATTTTGAGTTAAGCAAAGCTCTGCTTTTATAAAACCTAAGAAACTTACAGATACTTTGAATGTCTGAGTGCCTGCACCAGTGGAATACTGGAGGAACTTGTAAAACTTGCTGCAACAGTATTTACAACTGAGCATGTAGTGTGAAAGACTCCTTTTCCTAACATTTTGGCTTCTTGTTTTTCTCCACCCACATCTCTGAAATATATCGTATATGTAATGATTAACCGTACTGCTGCCCTGACTTACTTTATGTTTGTTGCTATTTTGTGTTTTTATTATGTTTTTATATTGATTGTGCATTTTTATTGTTTTTATTATATTTGTAAGCTGTCCTGAGCTCTGTTTTTAACAGCAGAAGGGCAGGATATAAATCCTCTTAATCAATCAATCAACATTCCATAGTGTTGGAAACTAGAGTCTAGGCATTTAAGGCTGAAAATGTTTTTTTTTTAAAAGATTTCTCACATCTTTCCCCAGTTTTTGGTGGTAATTCCTAGGCACAAAAACAAAACAACTGGATAATCCAAATATTAATATGCAAATAATTTGCATAATATGCAAATTAGCTTGCCCGGATTTGTGGAACTGGAATATGGCAACCCTACCCCTTATATACCCAGTCAATCACTATGCTCTGCAGGTAGGCCTCTTGCAGATACCATCTTATTGGGAGGTCTGTTCTGTACAACATAGGAAGTGGACCTTTAGTGTAGTGGCACCTAACTTTGGAATTCTCTCCCCTTAAATATTAGACAGGCACCATCTCTTTTCGGTGTCTACTGAAGACCATCCTCTTTCAACAAGCCTTATAAGTAGAGACCTTATCCCTGTCCGCATGTGGAATTGCTTTTTAAGATGTTTTTAAAGCTTTTTAAAAAAGATTATTTTAAAGATGTTTTGTTTTAAAATGTTTTTAAAGATGTTTTGATTTAATATATTTAATATTTAATATATTTTAATGGATGTTTTAGAGTGTTTTAGTGTTTTTGTTTGCCGCCCTGGGCTTCTACTGGGAGGAAGGGTGGGATATTTTAATAAATAATCATAATAATAATAAATGAGAGAGAAAAATACACCCAGTGATATGAGAAACAGGCATAGCAGTTAATGTAATGGAGGTGACAGGACTGCTCCAAAACATTTTGCTGCCTGGTGTGAAGGATAAAATGTCACGTCCAGTCTATGTACAAAGGTCAACCAGAATGGTAGTTAAATCTTACTTCAACACTGGTGATGAGAGAGTGTCCTCCACTGCACTTGAGGTTTTGGGAGGTTTAGCTTAGTTTAGTGTAGAGTAGACCACATGGTATGCACAGTTTTGTCCACACAGCACACACCCTGCTGCTCAGATTCTGTGGCCTAAGGTGGCTACCTTAGTCTACATGGTAGTAGTAGTAATAGTAATATGGCCGGCCCTGGGATTTCAGCTGAAATTCTATGCATGCATACTTGGGAGTAACCTCAGTGCCATGTATTTCTAGATAAACATGCATAGCATCAGTCTGTAAGAGTATCTAAACCTATCTCTCTGCTTTAAACTGACGGCTGCTTTGCATGTAGCAGCCCAAGTTTCAGTGTAATGCATTTTTCAAAATAAACATTCACTGTTGAGGCAAATATAAATATCTGTATATTGGGACATACACTGAACATGGACCAGACCACAATTGGCCACAGCAACATGGGGGGGGGGCTTCTATGATAAACATCTTGGGGGGAGCGGGTTCCCAATTTAGTTTGTTTCACCTCCAATTATATGAATGGAGATGAAACATTATAACAAATTTCATTAGATATTCACATAATGAGAAGACCTGATTCACTAGAAAAGACAATAATGCTGGGGAAAAAAGAAGGGAGTAGAAAAAGAGGAAGGCCAAACAAGAGATGGATTGATTCCATAAAGGAAGCCACAGACCTGAACTTACAAGATCTGAACAGGGTGGTTCACGACAGATGCTCTTGGAGGTCACTGATTCATAGGGTCGCCATAAGTCATAATCGACTTGAAAGCACATAACAACAAAAAACATATATTCAGAATGTATATAAACTATACGTGCATTTTATACATAACATTAATTGACCTGACAGTTATATTAGATTATTACAACAATTTAATTTTTTTCAGATCAGTAATCTTAAACTTTTTCAAAGAAGATTTCTGAGTTTGGTAGGCTTCCTAGAACCTGTGGTTCCTTGTGTACTGCACACACTATATGGCCATCCCAGCATGTATTCATTGTGTGTTTGCAGATGCATGCTCTTTTTCAAATTATAGACTCTTTAGTCAACTCAGAAGAAACAGGACTGGGACTCACATTTTATGCAGGTCAAGATCAGGGGCAGGTTCTCTTTGGGTATGCATAATTTACTTGATCAAAATACCAACAATTTCAAAGCTCTGCTGGTATTCCTGAGAAATGCTTTGCTCTACGCACCACTCAGTGAACAGTTTGGTTCCTACTATAATTATGTGGAGGCATCCATTTTGCTTATTCTAACATGTTTGGGGAAATACAGTATAACTACACACAATGCTATTCTTTCCCATATCTGTGGTTACAGTACCCTCTAGGGGTACTAATTCTAACTACAAATTTGTATCTCTGATTAGTATAACATTGATGAATGGTATGCATTCCTCCTTTATTTATTTTATTTATACTCTGCCTTTCTTTTCATGATTGAAACCTAAGGCGGCTTACATATGGTTCCCAGGAGGTCTCCCATCCAGGTACTGGCCAGACCTGACCCTGCTTAGCTTCAGCAGCTGGCCTTATGCACCTTCAGACCATAGCCAGGGACCTTTGCATGAGATCTGAAAACAAGTTAGGCTGTAAGCTGAAAATGTCCAGCTTTCTGATTTTCCCTGACCACTTAAAATTAGGAAGGCACTCCTGAAGGGATGACCAACTTTCTTTCAAGAACCCTTCTTAAATATTCTAAAGAACTATATTTGCTTATTTTAATGTTTCATCATTCACTCTTATGCATTATCTCACATTACAGCTTCATCACACTTTGTGGAATTAACAGCGCAATCCTAAAAACTTTCTTAATCAAACTAATCAAAAGAAATTACCATGCAGTGTTCGTGGGCCTGGATTGTACTTTTCTGTATTATGAATAATAATGTGCTACACTCTTATTTTTATTCTGGTCTATTTTGAAAACTTAATTTTTTTTTTTTAAAAAAGCACAATCCTAACCACATCTATGCAGAAGAATTCTATTGAATTCAATGAGGCTTACTCCCAGGCAAGTGGGATCTGGATTGCTTTCCCCTCTCAAAGAACATTCACTAATAGGCAAAAAAACCCTTGTGGTTTAAGAACACACCTATCGCCAACAGTTATTTCTATCAAACTTTAAAAAGCAAGGAAATTGGGCAGCTATAGTGAATGCAGCAGAGGAACAGGAGATCTGACCTCCTCTCTGAGATATTGCACTGTCCTACAAACTTGTCAACATGAACACAATCTGGGTTGGTCTTTCACAGTCCCATCCATTTCCTTGGGTGGATGGGAGGAAAAGCCCCTTTCCAAAAGGAAATAATTGTGAACAGTATCATTGTCTTTCAGGGTTCCCCCCCCCGTACCTTTTTATTCAGGCACACATACTCTTCCACCCAAATTTTAATCAAAGCTGTCACTGGCCACATCTACACCAGACCTTCATGCCACTTTAAAGAGTCATGGCATCTCCCAAAGAATCCTGGGAAGTGTAGCTTGTGAAGGGTGCTGAGAGTTGCTAGGAAATGCCCTATTCCCCTCACAGAGCTACAATCCCCAGAAGAGGGGCTGACTGTTAAGCCACTCTGGCCACTGGAGCTCTATCAGGGAAATAGGAGTCTCCAACAACTCTCAGCACCCTTCACAAACTGCACTTCCCAAGATTCTTTGGGTGAAGCCATGAATGTTTAAAGTGGAAATAATGTCTAGTATGGGTGTGGCCCTCTGATTAGCCAAGCCAAGCAGCTGTGAGTCTGGCTTTTAGAACACTTGACAGTTGGTTCCTACTGAGCATGCTCTGTGCTATCACAGAGTCCAATGTAAGCAGCAGAATGGCATGTGGGGTATTTTCAATTTAACACTGCGGAATGCAAAAAAGCCATGCTGGCTGTAGCACACAGCCACTCTTGTGGCTGTATAATAAGAATTGCCTCCCCAGATTAAATCAAAAGTCCATTATTTTGGGTACAGATGCACAGAAGTGCAGCACTAGAGAACAGCCTTCCCTTCGTATTCCTTCCTACATCTGTGAGAGGTACCCTGTATAATAGGCATTGATAAGAGCTAGTCTGAGAGAATAGCATATTGTTCTTCATTCCTACTCAGAAGTAAGCTGCACTGAGTTGATGGATATGACTGCAGCCTGAATTACATCATTTATGAATGAATAAAAACTTTTTGGAGTGGGTGCGTGTTTTGGGGCACCTTCAAATGACCCGTTTATTGAGTATTCATCCGGATTTGTTTATATAGTTTGCATAATTATACGATGCCCGCTATTTATTGAGCGTTCGTTATTTGTTGGAGCAGTTCCACGACTTCCTGGCGACTGTTATCCCGCACTTTCTAGTGCATTTCCGTCTTTACTTACTACAAAACCTGATTTTTTAAAAAGTGGATTTCCTGCGCAAGAGCTTTAATTGCGCAAACCTAAATTTCCTGGTATGACTGAATCCCACAAAACAGCGACTCTGAAGGGACCCTCAAGTATACGTGGCATGTTTACGAAATTATCTTGGTTTTCTTAATTTCCTTTTTATTGACGCTGACTGGTTTTATACTTCACAATTATGGTTTTAACTGTTCCGTTTATTTGGAATGTCATTTTAAATGCTATTGCTTTCGTTAATTGTATTGTATATATATATATATTACTGTTTGATTTCCTTAAAAAAATTGTAAACCACCATGAGACGCTTTTTACCTTTAAATGCAGTTTCAAATATTTTAAATTAATAATTGAAACAATCCCAAGTTCTCTCAGTACTCATAGATTATATTACACATCTATGGACGTTTACTCGAAAGAAAGTCTGCTGAATTCAATGGAATGCCCTTCTAATAAACTAGGCATACGAATACGTTAGCATCACAGATACGCTACCCTTTCTAACTGCTATAAACTACTATTTTCTGTCCGGAGGGGAAGTCTAAATAAAACTTTTCGGGAAAAGACGGACGAGGAGCGCTCCCCTCCGCCGCAAATGGCTCAGTTTTACGAGCAACGGAATAAGCTCCACCCACTTTTGCTTTCGCGCGCCGCCTCCCGCCGCCGTTTCAACTCCACCGCAGCAATCTCGCTTCCATATTCCCGTGATGCTCCGGGGCTGGCGAAAACCTTGTCCGGTGGGTTCCAGACTGCAACATAGAAAATGGAAAGGTAGAAGAGTATACGGGTCCCGGGAGGGCTTAAGAAAAAACTAAAGGGCGGTGCTAGCGGTGCTGAAGCGCCATTTTTAAACAGCCGAGGCAACCGATGCCCGCTTGAGCAGGCAGGTAAGGGAGGAAGAAAGGGCCGGTAGGGCAGGGCTGCTCCTGTTGTGCTGTAATGTCTATTGGCGATGTCTGTTTGCCTGGATACCTCACCGTTCTTTTTCTTCGCTCGTGATTCGATTAGTTGTTTTCCTCCGCGAGAGCATGCAGGCTTCCCTCCCTTACTGGCTGGAAGCAATTCTGACCGCTTATAGCCCATATACTATACTCACACGCACTTTAGGACCACATTCACTCCATACTGTATCACGCTGTGATTCTACTTTAAACAGTCGTGGCTTCCCCCAGAGAATCCTAGGAAATGTAGTTTGTGAAGGGTACTGAGAGTTGTTAGGAGACACCCTATTCCCCTCAGAGCTACAATCCCTAGAACAGAGGTTGACTATTAAACCACTCTGGTTACTGTAGTTCTGTGAGGGGAATAGGGGACTCCTAACAACTCCCAACACCCTTCACAAACGATAGTACCCAGGATTCTTTGGAGGAAGCCGTAACTGTTTAAAGTGGAATAATATTGGAATAAGTGTATGGTGTGAATGTGATCTATTCTTCACTTGGAGCTGTCTCTCTCCCTCCCCCCTAGTCTTCCTCACAACAGCCCTATAAAGTAAGCTAATAAGGAGTGACTGACTGTCTCACGTGGGCTTCATCACTAAGATTTAACCTTGGATCTCCCTGGTTCAATTCTGATGCCCAGAGTTAAGGAAGCTCTTTTAGTCCAAGGACTACATTTTCTTCTGGGCAGACTTCTGGGGGCCACATGCCATTGGTGAATGGGGCCAGAGGCAAAGGTGAGCAGAACAATGAGTGAATTTTAGCTTTGAGTGAGAGTAAGTAAGCCTACTATACACACATCCCTCTATCCTTTATCCAGTCAAGCAAGAAGCATTGTGGTTTCGTGGAACAGTTTCAGTGAGTAAAAAACACTCAAGGACAGTGGAAATCAGGGCTTGAGAAGGGTTGGCCAAGGGGTGGGGGAGCCTTGTTAGAAAGGCCTGAAGGGCTGCATTTGATTACTGAGCCTTGTAATCCCCATCTATACTCTACTCTACTGGATCAGATTGTCTCTTTTTGCCAAAGTTACGGTCTTAGTCTGGGCTAGCAAGTTAGGAGACATATTGGCTGAAAAGCAGCCTATACATTTTAAAATAATCAATACAGCCATGATAAACTAAAACAGATTTCTGTAGAGAGGGTGCCCCAAACTATGATGCCATAACATAGAATATTCCTTCAGTCCCAATGAGATGAAACATGGAATATTGCCATCCCAGATAATAATAGCTGTCAAAGGGATTCATACATGCAAAGTTGCTTCTAAAGTATGCTGGCTACTATTCTAGCTCTGCCATTCTTTCAAAATGCCTGCAATTGATCCATGATTAGTGCTACACTGAATTTAAGTAGCTCTGAAGAAATTACTTCTTGAAGAATTTTAAGCATTTGAAAACCTACCACAAGATGTCACTGTAGTCCATATAGGATTGTCCCACCTTTCCCATTATATGTATCCTAATATCTTTCTCTTATTATAAGACTGTTAATAATAATAAATACAATGGAAAAACATAATACAGTTATGAAAGCAATTTTTTAAAAACTGGATGAATTACAATGGCACAACAATACTTTCCCTCCCTCTCTCTCTTTTCTCCCAAGTCTGCTCCAGAGGAGCTCCCAATCCTCTGGAGCAGATTTGGGGGGACTGCATGGGAAGAAAAACACATATTTGTGCAAGCAGAACTTCATTGTGCAGTCAGGTTGATCTTACTGGATGTCATCCAATAATCACAACATGCTACAAATAAAACTTAAATAACCACTTATGATAGTTAGCTATGTATTTAAACAGGAATTTCCCCACATATTACTGTATTTTATTTTAAACGTTAATGTTTGTGTTGCAAATCTTTTGGATTTTTACTGGTTAGACTAAGATTTCTGGGAATCACATCCCCAAAATTTTCACAGTAGTGAGCATGCTGTAAGCCATGCCACACAATGCTATATAGTAGTTTGTTGTTTTTGTTTTGTTTGGATTTTTAGCCTATCCTGTGCCAAAGCCTGAGTGCTTGTCTTTGTAAAATTAATGTTTTTTTCTTAATAAGTTCATGTCTCCTGCCGGGAGTAAGGGCGGGATATAAATCAAATAATAAAATCAATCAATCAATGTCACAGCAACAATAATTTATCTGTTTACAGTAGAGTCAGCCGTATCATTCTGCTTGTACCATTGATTAGTTGGTTAGCGCTAGCAATGGCAGGAAACATTTTAGCAAGAAATGCATTGCAGGCAAAGTGTTGAATATCACAGTGGCTGTTGCATGTGTCACTAAACAGGATGCATTTTCCTCAGCATGTGGGGCAGTCTGACTGACTTACATGTAAACCTTCAGAGCTTTTGTACCCAAAGGGACTGTTCAACAGTGTAGTAAAGAAAAAAGTTTAGGTAATGGGGAATTATATGCAGTGCTTTCACCAGTTAACTTTTTTGGTTTATTGTGATTGATTTGAGAATGAAATCAGATTAAAATACACAAATATATTCTTAGCAAAGACAGAGAAATCATGAAGCTTTCCAACATGAATTCAAAGAAAGCCTTTTTAACCATGAATCCATTGACTACTAATTGGGTGCTTTTCTGTTTGTACAGGTAATTTGGCCTCTAGGGATGCCGTTGGGGGAGAAAGCGGTCTCTGTGACAGTGGCAAGCTTGTGCTGACGGCATTTTTACCTAATTGTTATCTCATTAACATTCAGTCAGTATGGACACTTTGCCGAATGTCCTTTCTCCAGTGTGTGGAAGTGGCGATGTTCTTAGCTCCCAAGTAGAAGTGCAAAAATTGTTAAATGATGAAAGGATGCGGTGTGAACACCATAAAACTAATTACCAAACCCTAAAAGCAGAACATACAAGGTATAGTACATTTGCTTTCTTTCTGTTTCATTTTGTGCTATTTAATGAATTGTTTGTGAGAGCCAGTGTGGTGTAGTGGTTAAGGTGTTGGACTATGACCTGGAAGACCAGGGTTCGAATCCCCACATAGTCATGAAGCTCACTGGGTGACCTTGGGCCAGTCACTGCCTCTCAACCTCATGAAAACCAATTCATAGGGTTCCCATAAGTCGGAATCAACTTGACGTTTTCTGAATCTAAACTAGTTGCAGAACTTATTAAATGTTCAGACAAATAGTATGCTGCTACACATTTTTAAAGGGGGAGTGATTTGCAGGAATTTGGTGAAAACGGGTGGATTTGTATGATTAAGTTGCAGCCAGGAGGCAACCATTTTTGGCTGGTCTCTCTGCCCACCCCATGAAAAAGGCCAAAAGGCATGTTAGTAGGCACCACTGCCCAAAGATATATGAAGCACCTTCAGGTAATAGCATCCTTCTCTCTCTCCGCCCCACCTACCCCCCGGATTTTCCTGAGGGAAAGGCTGGGTGGGAATGTGTACTGTTGGGTACCGTCTTCAGGCAGCGGCAGCCAACTCTCCTATTTGCCCACCTTTACTGCTTTTCCCAGTATGACGAGTGTTCTGTTGAAGCGTGGCTTATTGTTGTTATGTGACTTCAAGTCAATTATGACTTATGGCGACCCTATGAATCAGTGACCTCCAAGAGCATCTGTCATGAACCACCCTGTTCAGATCTTGTAAGTTCAGGTCTGTGGCTTTCTTTATGGACTCAATCCATCTCTTGTTTGGCCTTCCTCTTTTTCTACTCCCTTCTGTTTTTCCCAGCATTATTATCTTTTCTAATGAATCAGGTCTTCTCATGATGTGTCCAAAGTATGATAACCTCTGTTTCATCATTTTAGCTTTTAGTGACAGTCCTGGTTTAATTTGTTCTGACACCCCATTTGTCTTTTTCGCGGTCCTTGGTATGCACAAAGCTCTCCTCCAACATCACATTTCAAATGAGTTGTTTTTTCTCTTACCTGCTTTTTCCACTGTCCAACTTTCACATCCATACATAGAGATCAGGAATACCATGGTCTGAATGATTCTGACTTTAGTGTTCAGTGATACGTCTTTGCATTTGAGGACCTTTTCTAGTTCTCTCATAGCTGCCCTCCCCAGTCCTAGTCTTCTTCTGATTTCTTGACTATTGTCTCCATTTAAGTTAATGACTGTGCCAAGATATTGATAATCCTTGACAAGTTCAATGTCCTCACTGTCAACTTTAAAGTTACATAAATCTTCTGTTGTCATTACTTTCGTCTTCTTGACATTTGGCTGTAGTCCTACTTTTGTGCTTTCCTCTTTAACTTTCATCAGCATTCATTTTAAATCGTTACTGGTTTCTGCTAGTAGTATGGTATCGTCTGCCTATCTTAAATTATTGATATTTCTCCTTCCAATTTTCACACTTCCTTCAACTTGGTCCAATCCCACTTTCCATATGATATGTTCTGCATATAGATTAAACAAATAGAGTGATAAAATACACCCCTGCCTCATGCCCTTTCCGATTGGGAACCAATTGTTTTCTCCCTATTCTTGTCCAGAGTATAGGTTGCACATCGGGACAATCAAATGCGGTGACACCCCCACTTCTTTTAAAACATTCCATAGTTGTTCATGATCTACACAGTCAAAGGCTTTGCTGTAATCTATAAAGCACAGGGTGATTTTCTTCTGAAATTCCTTGGTCCATTCCATTATCCAACATATGTTTGCGATATGATCTCTAGTGCCTCTTACCTTTCTAAATCCAGCTTGGACATCAGGCATTTCTCACTCCATACATGGTAAGAGCCTGTGTTGTAGAATCATGAGCATTACTTTACTTGCATATACTATATATATATAAAGTACTTTACTCTCAAACCCCCTCAGCACGTTAAGGTGTGCATCCTAGAGGGGGTGAATCTTGGCTATAGCACACAAATAACTTGCCAAATGAAGCAGCCTCTATGCAGTTGTATTTCATTTAGCCCTTGTAGTGCTGTTGGCTTCTATGAACTGGGCCTTAGTTTTGGAGATATTGAGATTTCAGATTCTTAGGGAGCAATCCTCTCTCTCCATCTACCACTCCTACTGGTAGGGCTTTACAGAGCAGTTGGGTCTTCAGCGTACAGTGCAGAAGGTGGAGGAGTGGGTAGATCACTATGCCAGCCTGGAGCCGGCAGAGAGATCAGGCCCAAGGGCCTAATCCCATCATATGACTGCAGCAGGGCCTGCTCAGGGTGCAGTGGATCACAGGGCAGTTTAGCCTTGTCCCCAGAAATCTCTGTTTTGGGAATTTAGACTGGCTGCTATCAGGGATTATGCCAATGACACTTCCACCCACACTTTTGGCAGGCTGTCGGGGGCAAACACACACACACACAAACAGAACTCATTGCAAAGGGGTTTGTATTGCTGTGCTAGTGTATTTAAAAAGATTGTTGTTGTTTTGATTTAGTTTAAAATAAATAATTTAAAGTAATTTAGAACAACTTAAAATCACAATAAGATGCACAATATTGAAATGTTGTTCTTTGTACCCGTGTCCTGTTGTTTTGTTTTGGCATTTTCAGTATGAAAATACTTTCTAGCAGGAAGTACGTCAAAAAGGCTAATGTCAACAGAAGATTTATGCAACTTTAAAGTTGACAATGAGGACGTTGAACTTGTCAAGGATTATCAATACCTTGGCAAAGTCATTAACCAAAATGGGGACAATAGTCAAGAAATCAGAAGAAGGCTAGGACTGGGGAGGGCAGCTGAGAGAGAACTAGAAAAGGTCCTCAAATGCAAAGATGTATCACTGAACACTAAAGTCAGGATCATTCAGACCATGGTATTCCTGAGCTCTATGTATGGATGTGAAAGTTGGACAGTGAAAAAAGCAGATAAGAGAAAAATCAACTCATTTGAAATGTGGTGTTGGAGGAGAGCTTTGTGCATACCATGGACTGCAAACAAGACAAATAATTGGGTGTTAGAACAAATTAAACCAGAACTACCATTAGAAGCTAAAATGATGAAACTGAGGTTATCATACTTTGGACACATCACTAGAAAAGATAATAATGCTGGGGAAAACAGAAGGGAGTAGAAAAAGAGGAAGACCAAACAAGAGATGGATTGTTTCCATAAAGGAAGCCACAGACATGAACTTACAAGATCTGAACAGGGTGGTTCACAACAGATGCTGTTGGAGGTTGCTGATTCATAGGGTCGCCATAAGTCATAGTCGACTTGAAGGCACATAACACCACCAGCAACATACATCTGATATAGCCTCATATGTTTCCCTGTTTATCCTATCTCCATTTCCCTCCTATTTCTCTGTTATCTTCACTGTGCTGATGTATATAGATCATCAACAACTTGGGCTAGGACCCAACTTCTAAAGTGCATGTAGATGATGTTATATAGATGAGCAATCTAAATATGGATACATTGTAATATAACATAAAATGAAAATTTATTTTTTGCAGGTTATTGAATGAATATACAAAATCGCAAAATGAGATCAAACAGCTGTTACGTGAAAAACAAACTGTTCATGATAAATTTCAGGCTCTACTTGCCGAATTCCGAGATGAATTATTGGATAAATCAAGAGAAGTAGAGGAGTTAAAGAAGCAGGTAAGACCATAGTTCTTTCATTTTGGTTTTGCGAATGTCAGATTTCTACATTAGTATTTTATGCAGTATCTTAATTCACATACTTTGCATTTTAGCTCTGACATTCTTGTTAAACTGGGGCTGGTATTCAAAGAACTGCTTAGATTAGTAGTCTTCAACCTTTTCATATCCGGGACTCACCTTTTAAGTCAAACATGCAGTTGGGGACCAATTTCTTATTTTTTACTATATATTTGTATGGTAGTGGTAGTGCTGCTGCTGTGACCAATCTTAGATTGGGCCATGACCTGGTGGTCGGTCCCAGCCCACCAGTTGTAGGAGCTTGTGGAAAGCATTGGAATTTGTGACTTCTTTTTCTTTGTACAGAAAATCTCCGTTCCATATTGCATCCTCTGCTCAGATTCAAAGAGCAGTTTGAACCTGACTCTCCATAGTCCTAGTCTTACATGCTGTCTCTCAATACTGAATCTATTATTATGCAGCCAAGTATACTACTTGAACAAATATTCATCTACCTTTGATCTTTGTTAGGGATTGTACAGTACGGTTCTATACATGTCTGTTCAGAAGTAAACCCCATTGAGTTGAATGTACCTTACTCCCAGTTAAATGAATTTAGGACTGTAGGCTTAGGCTGCAATCCAACACGTTCTCCCAGAAGTAAGCTCCATTGGATTCAATGCGACTTATTCCCAAGTAAGTATGCACTGGATTGCAGCCTTAGTAGTTTGTACTTTCCTTTGGTGAAATCAGTCTGGCCATTGCCCGGTAAGGTGAACCTTTTGTAATAGGAGTCTCCAAACTGGTCCTGTATCTTCTTTAATTGCTACTGGTTCTGTTACTTCAGGGATACATGCAGTGTACAGAATAATGGAGTATTTCCATCTTGAGATGGAGTAGTACAATCATGCCAAATCTTTAAGTGGCAGCATAATCTCTTAGAGGCAATTGATGAAACTATAATTTGCTTACTTTTTCTGCATATGTTTCTGCTGACATGTAGGTACTAACTCCACAGAAGCTGGAGAACCTTCAAACAGATATACGAGGTAGCGTAGAAGCACCTCTGAGAGAGAGCCTTCGTAAGCAAGAAAAAGTAAGTAGAAACAAAGTTTTCTGTAGAATGAAAGCTGTATAGCAAGCCTTTTTTTGTATCAAAACAAGATTCTTAGGCAGTTAGCTGTATCGTTAAAAAGTTTTTAAAAAAAAAAAAAATAACCAAAAATCTTTTCCTATCCATTGCTACTTGTCTTCAACGGACAAGTGGTGTCATGATTTCTCCTCTTCTTTCTGATGGCATTTAAATACAAACTCTGGTTATTTTTAAAAGTGAGCTTCACAGCACATGGATTGAAGTTGGCTTGTTATGAACCTTGGCAGAGTTTATTTTAAAACAGCATTCCTGGTTGAATATAACAGCAAACAAGATTCTGTAATATGAAACTAAATTCTGGCAAAATCCTCCTCTGGCTGGACAGAAGAGAGGAGTGGGGAAGTGTGCAAGCCTAAAGTTTTGCTCAGGCATATTCTGGTTCATCCGTTTAGTGCTAAACCATGGTTTAGTGTTAACATGCAAATACAACTGGGCAGTGACTCTTGTTTTCTGATATGGGGGCTGGAGTTGGATCTTACACTGTTGCACTGCAAAGCCTTTTGGCCCATAAGAGTCACAGGTTTGCTGATACAAACCTTTAGTGCCCGAAGCTAGCAATAAGGGAAGGAATAGGATTTTTTCTTGACAGTGGTCAAGGCCATCCCGGCTTTGCTCCACTTCCTGGCAACATGAGAGTCACTGGGAAGCAGCAATCACTACTGGTTCTTCTGGAGCTTAAACCAACGAAAAGTATTAGCATATTTCATATGATGCATCTGTAAATACAGCCTAAAATGCCATTAACAACAATCCACAATTGTTGGACTTGTTTTCAGTTTACATCCAATGTTCCCTAAAAATCCTTATTTGCTCATTTTTTTCTGCATATATTTGTATTCTTTCTTCGCCTTTATACAGTTCAGTCATGTATGTTCTTCTTAATTTAGGAAACAGAAAAATATAGAACAGAATATAACCAACTTCGCTATGAACATACAGTCCTCAAATCAGCGTTTGAGCATAAGAAAGAAGAGGATGCCCGTATTTTAGAAGAGAACAAATTAAAATATGAATCTGAGGTAAGGAAGATCTGAAACCAGAGAAATTTAATTTGAATTTAAAGTTTTAAATGTAACCAACCATAATACATTTGAATCCTGTCTGAAGCATCATAATTCAGGTCTTCTGCTTCATGAACTTTTAAGAAATTGGAGGAAATGATCAGCATATACAACTTATTGCATGATCCAGTACATATTTATTCTGAAGTCAGTCTCACTGTGTTCAATGGGCTTTCTCCCAAGTGAATGCATATAGGGCTGCAGTCTTACAGTTGTGAACATTCTGTTGAATTGAAAAAATGTAATGGACTGCTTTCAAGTCGATTCCAACTATGGCGACCCTATGAATAGGTTTTTTATGCTAAGCGGTATTCAGAGGAGGTTTACCATTGCCTCTCTCTGAGTCTGAGAGGCAGTGACTGGCCCAAGGTCACCCAGTGAGTCTCATGGTTGTGTGGGGATTCGAACCCTGGTCTCCCAGGTCGTAGTCCAACACCTTAACCACTACACCACACTGGCTCTCAGTTAAAGAGGAAAGCACAAAAGCAGGACTACAGCTGAATGTCAAGAAGACTAAAGTAATGACAGCAGAAGATTTATGTAACTTTAAAGTTGACAAGGAGGACATTGAACTTGTCAAGGATCAATACCTTGGCACAGTCACTAACCAAACTGCTTTTCATAACCAAGTGAAAATAATCCCTTTTAGGAAGTGTATTTATATTTTTCTGTTTTCTGTTCAATCACTAATAGATAACAAGACTGGGAAAAGATAAAGAAGAATTGCATAATCAGCTGCTTAATATTGATCCTTCAAGAGATAATAAGCGTGTGGAAGCACTATTAAGAGAAAAGGCTCAGCTAGTCCAGAAATTAAAGTGTTTTGAAGCAGAAGTAGCAGAACTAAGAGCCCAGAGAGAGAATTCTGGTATGCAAGCAGAAAATGTTCAAAGGATACAGGTTCGACAGTTAACTGAGATGCAAGCTACAATGAGATCCCTAGAGGTAAGAAATTCTAATTGTCTCTCTACAAGATGTAGTAAAGGTGTATACTGCGTGTGTACACCTAAACAATGTGGCCTTATGTCTAAACTCACACCAGACCATCAGTGAACTGGCTTATACTTTACTGTATTTCTCCAATCAGATACACACACACCAGCTCCCTTGATAGCAGATAGGATTGCTTTCTTGCAGAGTAGTGCAAAAATGTAAATGAAATATTTATCTACAAAGCTTTTTGAATCATGATATTTGCAATAGTTGCTGTGTAGTCTAATGTTTTGTTGATGACTGTTTTGTACAAGATTCAAAGTGGAAGAATATTCTAGTCTCTGATAAACATACCTGTCTCTGGAAATAATAATACATAATTGTATATGTTAATTTGTATGCTAAGGTACAAAATAACATTTGATAAGCAATTAGAATTGTACAAGTGGGTCCAGGAACACTATCTTGTAGAGCTGTTTAGACATACTGATACTGGGGTGGGGTGGAGTGAGTTTTAAGAGGGTAGAAGAGAAAAATAACATTTGTTCTTTCCAATCTTCCGTGCTGTAATATATAATGCTAGAGGTCTTGCGCGTGGAGTTAATTAACAGCTCCCAACCTCAGCATTTTCTAGATCTTTTATAGATGAGTGGGCCGTCTTGAGAGTGTGAAAATGAAAAAGTGTTCTTTATCTTTCCTTCCTTATGTAACATCCTTGTATAGTGCAAGAAGATTTTTTAAACATCTCCCTTTCCTAATCTCCCCTCTCTGGGATAGTTTCTATAAACTGTTTGCAGCTTGAGACAGTCTGGTACAGGAGTCTTCTGGTCCTGTTCAGGTCTAGCAGGTAAGGGAGAGGGAAAGAGGGCATTCCCCTTTCCCACCTTCTGCTGTTGTGCTACATACTGCTAGAAGATTGCCAGCCCCAAACCTGAGCATTTTATAGCTATATAGCAACTGGGGGATGTCTTTTGGGTTACTGAACCAGCCCTAGTTAGTGCAGTGGAGGTGCTTCTTAATCTCAGAGGACCCCCCACTAATCCTCTCCCTCTCAGATACTTACACTAAGCTCTCAGGGGCCTGGTGAGATCCAATTTACACTTCTCCTGTTGTCCTCTCTGTTTTTCTTTGGGGGGGTATTTTTAGCTGTGAGATCTTAATTCTGTGACTGCATTCAGATATAATGCAGAAGAGAAGTGGCATTGGGATGAGGTTGGTTAAGTCTTGGTCTCCCACACCTCTCCTTTCTCTGGCACAGTCAAGAGGAGATTAGGAGCTTTCACTTCAGTGTTGAACTAATTGCTATTACTCATTTACAATGAGTAAATGCCATTTACTAACTACAGACTGTAGTTTATGTTACCTGTGGGCTAGGAAAACATTAAATTTCAAATCATGGTTGATATTCTAGCATGTTTCCATAGTTAACAATAATAATTATGTTAGGAGGGGAAAGCTTTTGATCTCACAGCCATGCTAGAGAAGGAAGGGGGGGGAGCACATGAGCCTGATGCTAGTACATGTGATGCTAAACCATAGTTTAAACTACTCTCAACTCTAGGCTTACACAATCTGACTGCTGGTTTCTTTAAACCATTTTTTTTCTGTTCTGGCTCAGCTGCTATCAGTACTCCTGAAGTTCACAGATTCTTGTTAAGCGGTTGTTGTGTATGTTTTTTTTAAATTTTACAAGTAAATACTTCCGCATACTCAGAGTTCCGTAAGCATGTATGCACTATTCCCTATTTTGGGGTGGTCCCGTTTAGCTTCCAAGCTATAGTGAACTCAATTGATTTGAGTGCCTATTAGAGGGAATAATTATATTGTTTACTACTTGGTGTTTGCCATCCTTGCCTCTTTTGGGAGGAAGAGCAAGATAGAAATTTAATAAATAAAATATGGGTCTGTTGTTGCCTAAAATTTCATAGCTTTACAAAGAATAGGCTGAGTGTATCCCTATTCAAAGAAGCAAACAATGTCAAATACGTTGGTGTTCTCTTATAGTACCAAGAGACTCCCAAAAAGATTTGAGGCCCTTAAAGCTATGGAGGCTGCAATCCTAAGCATACATATTGGAAGTAAATTCCACAGATATTGGTAGATCTTACTTTTGTGTAAATAGGTTTAGGACTAAAGTTCAAGAATCATTTCCCTGAAGCAATTTAAAATTCCCTTTCTTATTTTTCAGGCTGAAAAACAATCACTTAAGCTGCAGCTTGAACACATTGAAAAAGAATTGCAGATGAGCAGTGAGCAAAATGCGCTGTTAACAGGCAAGCTGCATAAAGCTGAACGAGAAATTGGTACCTTGACTACTAAAGTAAGTATTTTTATGGTGTCCAGACCATTTTTTTCAGAGATGTTACAGGAAACATTATCGCTAATTGTATCTTTGGAGACAAACTGTCTTTATCCCATTTGTTTTTTTCCTCCCCTTTTTCATAATTCAGTGTTTGAATTATTATTCTGTTGGCATGAAAACGTACCTAGCATTTTCTTCTTTGGAGCTGTTCCCCAAAGCAATAATGACATCCACAAGTCACATTTAAGAACTGTTGCTGTTGTAAATGCAGGAAATTATCTTATGTCAAGTTGAATTGTTGGTTGGTATAGTACTAGTCAGCTCTCAGGTCTAGTACAGACAGTACTAGGCCAGTAGTGTCAACTCTGAGGATCAGTTATTACATGAGGTAGTACACTGTTTCTGGGCTGTACTTCTTCAGCCAGCAGCTGAGGACTTGAATGATAAAATGGGCTTTCACACAAAACATTTTCCACACACAAAAAAAATAGACAGTGGGGAGAAAAGTTGAAGCCTAGCTTTTTCCTCCACATGCTTGTTTTCTAGCTGAAAGATAATTGTGTAGAGAGATTTCAGTCAATATGACTGGATTTCAGTGGGAACTAAGTACAATTTACCTAGTCTGGATCCAAGTCAAGGACAATGCATAGAAAAATGCCAGAGGTCATGGAGATATGAGGTCATGGAGCAAGATATGTGCAGGGTCACAGACTGAGGCAACAGTAATACCTGAGGAACAGTACTGAGGGGTAAACTGAATAGAAATATTTCCATTCCTATTGTGTATTTCACTTTGCCAAATTTGATGATGTTCTGGTGGGACCACTTTTAACATGATATTTACCAGAATACTGAGATCAGCAACATTAAAGCTAGACCAGGAAAAATCCCAGGTGACATGTTCTCAGAAAACGACTTTTAAATATTTACTGAGCCTAAAATAAATAAATTGGTAAATAATTTCTTATGTTAGAACAGGGGACTTCCCCTGCAGCCATGTAAATAGCTTAGAGAAATTGTTCCCCTTTTTATTCTCCTTTCTCCCTTCCATGGGAGCAAAATAGAAATTATGTATTAAAGGAGAGAAGACCAGGAATGCTGATAATTTTAAGGAATCCAGGTCCCACCAATTATTGAATGAAGAAAAAATATCCCAGGTATAAATTGAGCAGCAAATAGTCAGTATAACTTCTAGCTGAAATTTTGCAGGCTTATACCATAACCTAGGACATATTTGAAATGAATGAGCAAGTTAAGATTGAGCCTAAAATATATATGTAGGCTATGCAATTTTAGTAGCATGTAACTGAGAGGAATCCTACAAAGAACAGAAACTGGGTAACCACAAAAGGACTGTTAGAGATTATAGAAGTGATAAACTGTGATCTTATTCCTGTAACTGTAACATTTGGCGTAGATATCTGAACAAAGTAGCACAAGAAGCCAGGCATCCATCCTTAATAGGATAGAGACTGCTACAGGGCAAAAGCCCACCTATAGTCCTGTTTGATACACAAAAACAAAATATCATATTAAAATAAAATAGATGATATAATTGGGTGGAAATGGCTTGAATACTGGATTTAGGAAGTTAAGGAATGACATGTTTATAACAGTATTATAATGAAAATGTAACTTTAAATCGCTGTCTCCAGCCTGAAATAGAGCTGCAACATCTTCAGTGTGGAATAATGTTCATTGTGAGAAGCAATAAGTATAAAAATGAATAAAGTAGGAAATAGAGATAGTGAACTTACCATATTTTGACCATTTTAAAGTGAGAAAACAAATTTCCAAGTGCTTCTGCCCAACTATACACCAAGATAGCTTTTCCTTAAACCAAACAAAAATAGAAAGTTTGCCTTTTATCCTTGGCCTGATAAAAAGCCACTCCAAAATAAAATAGGAATGAACAGGATTATGTGGAATTCTTGTTGACGGAGAGCCCTGGGAGGGAAAAAAGATTTGCAAAATGTAGAAAGCTCCCAATGCATCCCATGCCCTCTAAACCTGGCTGTTCAGGCAGGCCTTTGGGGTGGGTTAGATTTTAGTGTTATTGTTGGAATTTTAAGGCTCTAATGTGAATTGTATGTTTTTATGTTGTGCGTCGCCCAGAGTGGCTGGACAACCAGCCAGATGGGCGACTAATAAATTTAATAAATAAATAAATACAGACATCGCTTCACTTAACGTTGCCTCGCTATAACGTACATGCTCCATACGTCCCCACACCCCGCTTAACGTTCGCGCGCTTTGCAATAACGTACGCTTTATTGGCATGACGCCACTGCCATCTAGTGGTGATTGCGTGCAGTACAAGTGAAGACAATTGCTTCACTTAAAGTTTATTTTCGCTTAAAGTATACTCTCCGGTCCCATTGCGAACGTTAAAGCGGGATATGCCTGTATAGTACTGATTGAGAATGAGTAGGCAATTGAACTCCCCCAGAGAAGGGTCAAGGCATGCCAAGCACTCACCAAGGAGAACTGCCTTGCTCTTCATGGTATAGAATATCCTAATACAGTGGTTCTCAAACTTTTTTGGTTCGCGGCGCACTGTAAAACATAAAAATTTTCTGGCACACTTTGTGTACAAAATTAAAAATATATTAATATATTTTAACTATGAATAAATTAATTGATCATGGATGTAATAAATCTCTATACGAATAGGTTTCTTCTCATTTTTAAAATATACTTTCATAATATTCGAGGCACACCTAGCCACCTCTTGCGGCACACTAGTGTGCTGCAGCACACCGTTTGTGAATCACTGTCCTAATATATGGGACCACTGCAAAGGATACCCAAGAGGTTCCTGAAGGGCCATAGCTCAGTGGTAGAGCATCTGCTTTGCATGCAGAAGATTCGATCTCTGGGATCTGCAGGAGATCCCCCTCTCTGAAATCCTGGAGCGCCGCTGCCAGTTAGTGTAAACAGTACTGAGTAAGATGGACCAAAGATCTGATTCAGTATAAGGCAGTTTTCTGTGTTCCTGATCAGTCAAAAATGTTTTTTTAAATGAAATAACCATTGATGAAAATTAGGTAGAATATGTGATGGATAAATGACTTCCTCAAATTTAGCTTTTTTAAAAAAAAAATCCAGTGTCATACTGTAGTTGCTTAATCAAATACTATGTAATTCTTCACCTTTTTGTAGCTTCCACACGCTAGCAGGTTGTGATTACATGTGACAATGCAAATGGTTTATACGAGCTTTTCTCCTACTACTTAATTCTCACCAACCTTGTAATTACTGTACTAGAAAAGCTTAAATTATAGAATGTTTCAGTTCAGGCAATAATTGTCTTCAGTGTTTTGATTTTCCATTGAAAAACTAGTGTTATTTATGAGGCAGACAGATAGTTCCTTTAGTGTTACATTGTATTGGATTTGAAAGGAAGCATGTTGCAATTTCCCCCCCAAAGGGAAGAGATAGATGGTGTCAGCAACTGCCATAATACCAGGCCATTGATTTTAATGGTGTAGTTAAGACTAGCACTTTTCTAGCATGAAGACCAGTTGTTGAGTTGACAGATTGCCTTGTAGAAGGTGTAAACTTGGTGAAAAGAGCAAGTTGCCAAATTGGGTGCATCCTCTGTGTGTCTGTTTTGAAAGTGTTCATAGAACACAGTTAAAGATTTAAACTTCTGAATGCTAGCCTTTTCAGAATGCTCTTGTAACCAGTAAACTTGTAACCAGTTTAGTAACATTGCTAATCTAACTGGAATGGACTGGATGCATGCCTCAGCAATGCTCATTTATGAAAGTAGAACCAGTAGTCCTACTTATGTGTTTAGCAGGGGTTCCCAAACTGTAGTGGTCCACAAGCTTCATTCAGATGGTCCGTGGCATCTCAGTGTTAAATATTCATATTGATTTTAAATTGTAATTTTATTGCTGCTTTTATTTCTTATGTTGTATTACAATTTAAATTGTAAAACAATAAAATCTAAGGAATTCACTAATAGGCAAAAAAACCTTGCAGTTTAAGAACGTACCTATAGCCAACAGGTATGGTTCTATCAAACTTTAAAAAGCAGGGAAATTGGGCGGCTATAGTGAATGCACCAGGAGAGCAGGGGTCCTGACCTCCTCTCTGAGATATTGGACTGCCCTACAAATTTGTAAAAAGCAAACACAATTTGGGTTGGTCTTTCACAGTCCAATCCACTTCCTGTGTAGCTTGGAAGAATTAGGTAACATGTGCCTATTTTTTGCCTATTAATGAAATTCTCTGCTTTTTAATCTGGGAGGTAAGAAATGGGATCCTCTGCAAGTTTGCTGAGAATGGATTGATCATTTGCATGCTTATTGTGTTTGATGGGATTTACTCCCCTGCAATCATGCTTAGGATAGGTGAAACTGACCATGGGGAGGGGGAGAAGAGGGAGGGAAGGCTGAAGTGGGGAGGAGAGGAGGAAGGAAGAGGAGAGGGGAGGGAGGGGAAAGGCAGGTCTGGTCATTTGCATGCTTATTGAGTGGGATTTACTCCCATGCAATCATGCTTAGAATAGGTAAAACTGACCATGGAGGAGGAGGAAGAGAAGGGGGGAGGGGAAAGGAGAGGGGAGGGAAAGGAGGAGGAGGGGTTTTGAGGGGGAGGGGATGGGAGGGGTGAAGGAAGGGGGAGGGAGGGGGCAAGAGGAAGGGGGAGGGAGGGGGCAAGAGGAAGGGGATAAGGAGGAGATGAGGGGAGGTTTGATCATTTGCATGCTTTTTGAGTTCAGTGGGATTTACTCCAGTACAATCACATTTGAGAAAGAGGAAACTGACTTGGGGGGAGGGGCAGGGAGAGGAAGGAGGAGAGAAGGGAAGAAAGGGGAGGGAGGAAATAGGGTGGGCAGGCACTGAGCAAAGGGAGAACCCTTTTCTATTCCAAAAGGAAAACGTTGTGAACTGTACCACTGTGTTTCAGGGTTTCCCCCACCTTTTTATTCTACAGCAGGCAAATGTAGTCTCCCACCCAAATTTAAAGCAAAGCTGTCCCTGGTCACATCCACACCAGACCTTTATTTCACTTTAGACAGAGCTCCATTGCCCAGAGTGGTTTAACAGTCAGCTGCTCTTCTGGGGATTGTAGAAATGTGAGGGGAATAGGGCCTCTCCTAGCAACTCTCAGCACCCTTCACAAACTACATTTCCCAGGATTCTTTGGGGGAAGCCAGGACTGTCTAAAAAGTGACATAAAAGTTCTGGTGTGGATGTGGCCAGTGACAGCTTTGGTTTAAATTTGGGTGGGAGACTACATGTGCCTTCTGTAGAATAAATACGTGGAGGAAACCCTGAAAAACAATTATGTGGACACCAGATTAGCCAAGACAAACTGCTGTGAGTCTGGCTTTTAGAACACTGACAGTTGGTTCTTACTGAGCATGCCCGTGCTTATCATTAAGTCTATTGTTAAATTTCTTTTATTAAAAATCAGCTAGGAATTTTTTTTAACTTTTAAACTGCAGAAGATGAAGGTCAGAGTATGGGGCAAGGGCTGTGTGAATGTGGCTGATTTTTAATTGATTTAACTTAATTTTTAATTGATTTTAATTTCAACAAATTATGAGACTACTGACAGAAAAAAGTCCAACAGGGGTCTGGATTCCCCCCCCTCTTGTTTTACACTTTGAACTCTCTATTCTCTCCAAGTGTTTTGTGTATCACCATGAAAACTTAAGAGGCTGTTAGGCAAGCATTTCTGAGTTCACAACTATAAGTTTTGTTTTGAAATGAGTTTATGGGAAGCATCAGAATGTCATGGGGGTATTTTCAATTTAACATTGCAGAATGTGAAAATCCATGCTGGCTATAGTATACAGCCACTCTTGTGGCTGTTTAATAAAAGCAGCAGTGAAATTTCAATTGAAACCCATACAGCTTTTAGCACAGCACACTACAATTTCTGCCAAAGGCAGAAAAATCATTAAGTAGTCCACCAAGACCTTCGGCAATTTTGAAGTGGTCCATGGGGAAAAATTTTTGGGAACCACTGATGTATAGTACTCATATTAATTTCATTCAGTCAACCTGATTTCTATCATTGATCTGGTTGCTTCAGCTATTTGGGGCTAGTTTGCACAGCCACAGGAAAAAAGGTTTTCATGTGACAATGGCCTGCTTATATGTATGTGCATGCAAGCAAGCCCTGGTTCAGCCAAAATGTTCTGCATATGAGGAGGCACATTATTAGTTGTATCAGTTATTGCCTAGTAACTGTTCTAGTTGATATCCTTTGCAAATTACACAATGACAAATTGGGGTGTGCTGTAATTCATTAATATTTGTTTGAAATTTTATTTAAGAATTCCCAAAGAATATTTGTAGGTAAGTAAGAGAGATGGAGACCCAGCTGCTGTCAAAGTGGGTGTAAAGAAGGTGATCATTCTTATAAGTGATTCACAGTTACATGCACTAGATTCCCTTATATCAGGGGTGTGGAACATTTTCTGACCAGGGGGGCAGATCCTTAGCTCCCCACCCCTAGAGGGCCGAGTTTGTCAGGTGGGCTAGCCCATCCACCTATCAATCACCTGATGTCATAGTGATGTCAGGTGAAGCTATGCTTTGAATCCTTGACTGTTGGGACTTCATAGCCCAGCAAAGGGCTGTTTGAAAGCCCTTTGTCAGTAAGTTCTGCACTTCTCTTTGAACCACTGAAAATGAAGATTTAAAGAGCAGTCGGGGGCTGCTTGCAAAACGGCTTTCAAGCAGCCCTGGCTGTACTTTTGATCCTGAGCAAAATTCAGTCCTTCTGCCTGCAGGGGTCTGCTTTGCCAGTGTATTCCCCAGCACATTGACTCCTGCCCTCCCACGTATCATCTGATGTTACCCAGTGAGATCAGATGATGGACAGGTGGGCATGGTTTGGGAGAAATAGCCTTGCAGTCCAACTTGGACCCCTTGGTTGGCCAAGACTGGCCCGCGGATTGGAGGTTCCCCACCCTGCATTTGGTGCTCCGACATTGATGAGCATGACCTGAAAGCTTTTATGGAAGGCAAAGCTCAAAGGAGAAAACTGTGACCTGGTACGGTCTATTGTTTCTAGTTTTGTTGATTTTTCTGTAATTCCATACTCAACCAATTAATTAATTACCTTTAATTTATTGCCTTTCAGCCAAGGCATCCAAGATGCCTGAAAGCATAAAGTGTCAGTGCCTGACAGACCTTCTTAGGGATAGTATTCCACAAAGTGGGTGTTGCTATTGAAAAGGCTCTGCTCCTAGTGATTGCTCCATCCTAGCTTGTTTGGCAATGACAGCTGGAACACACTGTGTATTTTATACCATTAGTTTTTTAAAGGATTTTTAAGAGTTTCACAAGTTGTTTCATCTACATCATATTTCTACTGTGAGAAACTCCTTCCAGGGAAGCATGATATAACTTCTGAGAGTCCTGCATCCAGAAGAATATGGGAAGGATTATTGCATGATCTTATCCTCCTTTAAGAAGAAAGAGGCTAAACACTGCTGTGATCAAAACTGAGCATTGATAAAGCATTATTTTCTATAGGTTGAAGAACTTAAGCATTCACACAAGTTAGAAATAACAAACATCAAGCTGGAAGCGGCAAGAGCTAGGACTGAGATAGAAAGAGAAAGAAACAAGATTCAAAGTGAAGTAGATGGTAAAACCTTATTACTTAAGTAATTTTGTTGTTGCCACCATAATTTTATCTTTGAGAAATATTAGCATAGTCTAATAAGCACTGTTATGCAGCAGTCGTGTATGGCAGGGGGAAAGGGTTGTGTCCGTGATTTCACTGGGATATTTTCATTTTAACGGTTTATGTTCAGTCAGTTGCCATGGTTTTTGTTCAACAACTAGCCCAGCTTCCCCTAGCTACATGCTCATATGAACTAACACAACAGGAGGACCAGGTGATCAGGAATATAGATATAATTTCTGCCACCATAGTCAGATGCAGCATGCTTCTGTAAACCAGTTGCCGGTAGCCACAGGAGGGGAAAGTGCTGTTGCACTCAGGTCCTGCTTGTGGGCTTCCCATGGGCATCTATGAGAACAGGGTGCTGGACTAGATAGGCCACTGGCCTGATCCAGCAGGCTCTTCTTACGTTCTTATCAGTAGTAATTCCTGAATGGTCTTTTTGCCATATCTCTGCATGGCTTATGAATATTTAATTCTTTTAAATATTAAGTGTGATCTTTCTCTAGAGGTTGAGGCATGTTGCAGCATTTTAATGAAAAGATAAAGCATAAATATATTCTCATATTGCAATTCTCATCTCAAGAGTAACTTGTGGGAACCCTCCTTTAAATAAGAACTTTAGTCGCATAAGCATATGTTCATGATCGCTTATACTTATATATTGCCAGTAATGCCAGTAAAAGTAATGCCTAATTTTTAATTCTGTCGTACATTCCAGTTAAACACATTTATATCTTATTGATTTTCCCACAAGTAAAACAGAAACTTAACTTTCCTTCTGAAACCAGTAAGACTTCAGCTGCAATCCTGTGTACACATACCTAAGCTTCACTAAACCCAGGGGGACTTACTTCACAGTAAATGTGCATAGGGCTACTCCATGAAAGGTTCTTAATTTAATTCTATATCCATTTAATTGAAGTCTTATTCATTGTTATAAGACTCCTCCAAAGCTACACGGTATAAGTAGCTGGAGGGTTGTAGGCAAAGCTGTACTTGAATGTGGAACAATAAAGAGTGGCATAGGTGAGTGAGCAACAGATTCAGTTTTATCAACTTCTGCCTAAAGACTTTCAGTGCTTTCAAATACTCGATATAATTGGGAATTCTGAATAGTAACTTTTTAATGTATAAAAAACAGGGTTACACTCAGATAATGAAATACTTAAGACAACACTTGAGCAGCACAAAGTGCTTCTCATAGAAAAGGATCGTGAATTAGTACGCAAAGTACAAGCTGCAAGAGAAGAAGGCTTCCAAAAACTTGCAGTGTTACAGGAGGAAAAGTAAGTATGTTCTTGTATGTTTTATTCACTAGCTCTTAAAAAGAGTTAAACATTATAACAATCACCCTACCTATTATAGGCACTGTGCATTCTATCCCAGCTATAAAATTGCTGCTGCATTATAAGGTGCATTATAGGCATCTCATTCTGTCACTTCCATATTCTGAAATCACCCAAGGAAGGTGCTGCATTAGATGTCTGGCTGTGTATTCTGTGGAAGGGAGGTTGCACCATTTCTGTGTTAGTCATGGAACCATGAAGCTATACCAGCTGAGCAGGAGATGTGTTCTTGTTGTTACAGGAGGAGTGTGTGGGTGTGTGCTCAACTGTGGCATTTATGGCCATTATAGAGGGGTTGGTCGCTGGGGTGATACAATTAAATTTTTAATTTTTAAAATTATTTTTCACAACTCTTAAATCCTATGCAATGTTTCAGGTTAGAACTTGAGGCCAGATTAGCTGAACTAGAGAAAATCAAAGTGGAACAAGACACTCAGAGACAATCGGAAAAGGATCAATACGAGGAGAAGTTATCTGCTATGCAGTTGACAGAAGAATCCAGCAGAAGGGAAATCCAGAATCTTAGGTAATTTAAAGAGATTTTAATTCTATTTGTGAATGACCCTTTTACAAAAAGTGGTATAGACTGCTGCACCAATCTGTGTAGAGGGTGAACTTAGTCCTTGACACTTAACTGCTTGTGTATAAGTTGGACAGATATTTCTTTCCACATAAATTAGCTTTCAAAAATATTGGAAGACCCTTGTTTTGTAGCATTTTCTCTGCCAGTTCAAGCATCTTGTTGTCTAAAGTTCTTCTTGAAACTTCTACATCTGTTTACAATTACACAAGATGTATCATACACTGTAAAGAAACTATTAGCCATATTTTCTTTTTAATTGCATTTTATTAAATTTGATACAGATATGTATGTTGCTAAAAGTTATTTTGAACCAATTTTCAGTACATGTGTTGCCATCCCCATTTATTTCCCCAGTGTCCTGCCTCTCCTCCCCTTGAGCTTTGTCTTTTCAGTTTCAATCTTTTTGTTAAAAAAAATTCTGTTAAGAACTGGATCTGCTTGTTAACTTTTAATATATTCAGCCATACATTCATACCCATTTGCTCACCTCAAATGAGCAAAGAGAAGGTCATAAGGAAAAGAAAAGAAAGAGATGAAAAGAAAAAGTGGGAAGTTCGAGCCAAGCACAGCACTGGGTGGTCTTCAGTTTTGTGTCCTTTTTATACTACTTATATCTGCCAAAAATGTTCACACATTTATACTTCTTGGGAGCAGTTTTATACCTTATGCACCACTTCCTTCTCTGTGGCCAAATCCACTAAACTTAATGCCCAGGCATCAATATATGAATTCATATTACCTTTCCAGTATGCAATAATTGCCTTATTTTCACAGCCAAAGTTTCTATTCTGATCTAAACCTTTTGTCCGTTCTCTAAATTTACCATGGTTGGGATGTTTGGTAAAATCAGCATTCCATAATACCACTTTCCACATTTCTCTATGACCATCTTAATGTTTATCCACTTCTCAAAATTCAGCCGTTAAGTGGACATTTATGTTACATAAATTTCAAAATGTCCCTGTCTCCCATGTTTCCATCAATATTAATCAACCCTTTATTAAAACTTTCCTTTGGAGACTCAATGCATTCTATGCAGAATCTTGTGCTGAATTAAATTTATATGTGAGCCTAAGGGAGGGACTGACTGTCTTGCCTCAGTTGTAAGCCATTCTGGGAACTTTTTTGACTGAAGAGCGGTATAAAAATGCTTTAAAATAAATTTGTTGTTGTTGTTATGTGCCTCCAAGTCGACTATGACTTATGGCGACCCTATGAAACAGTGACCTCCAAGAGCATCTGTCATGAACCACCCTGCTCAGATCTTGTAAGTTCAGGTCTGTGGCTTCCTTTATGGAATCAATCCATCTCTTGTTTGGCCTTCCTCTTTTTCACTTCCTTCTGTTTTTCCAAGCATTATTATCTTTTCTAATGAATCATGTCTTCTCATGATGTGTCCAAAGTATGATAACCTCAGTTTCATCATTTTAGCTTCTAGTGATAGTTCTGGTTTAATTTGTTCTAACACTCAATTATTTGTCTTTTTTGCAGTCCATGGTATCCGCAAAGCTCTTCTCCAACACCACATTTCAAACACGTTTATTTTTCTCTTATCTGCTTTTGTCACTGTCCAACTTTCACATCCATACATAGAGAATAGCAAGACTATGGTCTGAATGATCCTGACTTTAGTGTTCAGTGATACATCTTTGTATTTGAGGACCTTTTCTAGTTCTCTCTCAGCTGCCCTCCCTAGTCCTAGCCTTCTGATTTTTTTGACTATTGTCTCCATTTTGGTTAATGATTGTGCCAAGGTATTGATAATCCTTGACAAGTTCAATGTCCTCATTGTGAACTGTAAAGTTGCATAAATCTTCTGTTGTCATTACTTTAGTCTTTTTGACGTTCAGCTGTAGTCCTGCTTTTGTGCTTTCCTCTTTAACTTTCATCAGCATTCGTTTCAAATCATGACTGGTTTCTGCTAGTAGTATGGTATCGTCTGCATATCTTAAATGATTTCTCCCTCCAATTTTCACATCTCCTTCTTCTTGGTCCAATCCTGCTTTCCGTATGATATGTTCTGCATACAGATTAAATAAATAGGGTTATAAAATACACCCGTCTCACACCCTTTCCGATGGGGAACCAATCGGTTTCTCCATATTCTGTCCTTACAGTAGCCTCTTCTCCAGAGTATAGGTTGCGCATCAGGACAGTCAGATGCTGTGGCACCCCCATTTCTTTTAAAGCATTCCGTAGTGGTTCATGATCTACATAGTCAAAGGCTTTGCTGTAATCTATAAAGCACAGGGTGATTTTCTTCTGAAATTCCTTGGTCCGTTCCATTATCCAACATATGTTTGCAATATGATCTCTGGTACCTCTTCCCTTTCTAAATCCAGCTTGGACGTCTGGCATTTCTCGCTCTAATTATGGCAAGAGCCTTTGTTGTAGAATCTTGAGCATTACTTTACTTGCATGGGATATTAAGGCAGTAGTTCTATAATTACTGCATTCCCTGGGATCCCCTTTCTTCGGAATTGGGATGTATATGTAACGCTTCCAGTCTGTGGGCCATTGTTTAGTTTTCCATATTTCTTGACAGATTGTTGTCAAAATTTGGACAGATTCAGTCTCAGTAGCTTGTAGCAACTCTGTTGGTATGTCATCTATTCCTGGTGATTTGTTTCTTCCAAGTAGTTTAAGAGCAGCTTTCACCTCACATTCTAAAATTTCTGGTTCTTCATCATATGGTTCCTCCGTGAATGAATCTGTCATCCTTGCATCTCTTTAACAGAGTTCTTCAGTATATTGTTTCCATCTTTCTTTTATTTCATCTCGGTCAGTCAGTGTGTTTCCCTGTTGATTATTCAACATCCCTACTCTTGGTTTAAATTTCCCTTTCATTTCTCTAATCTTTTGGAACAGGGCTCTTGTTCTACCCTTTTTGTTGTCCTCTTCTATTTCTATACAGTAACTATTGTAATAGTTCTGTTTGTCCCTACGTACTAGTCGTTGTATTGTTGCATTTAGGGTTCTGACTGTGTTTCTATCTCCTTTTGCTTTTGCTTTCCTTCTCTCTTTAACCATTTTAAGAGTTTCTTCAGTCATCCACTGGGGTCTTCCTCTCTTTTTAACTAGAGGTATTGTCTCTTTGCATTCCTCTCTGATAACGTTTCTGACTTCATTCCATAGTTCTTCTGGATCTCTCACCTAAGTTTAAAGCCTGAAACATGTTCCTTATTTGATCTTTATATTCTTCTGGGATGTTATTTAAATTGTATTTTGGTGTTATGATTGTTTTGTTGGTCTTCCTTAGCTTTACTCTGATTTTCGATATGACCAGTTCATGATCTGTACCACAGTCTGCTCCTGGTCTTGTTTTTGCAGAAAGTATGGAACTTCTCCACCTTCTGCTACCAATTATATAATCAATTTGATTCCTATATAGACCATTTGGTGATGTCCACGTGTATAGTCGTCTTTTTGGTTGTTCAAAAAATGTGTTCGCAAGAAACAAATTATTGGCTTCACAGAATTCAATAAGTCTTTCTCCTGCTTCGTTTCTGTCTCCTAGGCCCCATTTCCCCACAATTCCTAATTCTTCTCTGTTCCCTACTTTTGCATTCCAATCCCCCATGATTATCAGCACATCTTGTTTTGGTGTGTGATCAATTTCTTTCTGTACTCCTGCATAAAAGTTCTCCAATTCCTCTTCTTCTGTGTTTGCTGTCGGAGCATAGACTTGGATGATGGTTATGTTGATAGGTTTCCCATTTAATCTCATTGATATCACTCGCTCAGACCTTGCGTTGTAGCTCCTAATTGCTCTTGCTACATCACTTCTCACTATTAAAGCAACCCCATTTCTTCTTAATTTCTCATTTCCTCCATAAAATATTTTGAAGTTGCCTGATTGGAAATGTCCCATTCCCATCCATTTTAGTTCGTTCACGCCAAGTATTGTAATGTTGATGCGTTCCATTTCTTGCTTGACAATTTCTAACTTTCCCTGGTTCATGCTTCTCACATTCCATGTTCCTATTGTGTGCGTCATACAACTCCGGACTCTCCTTTCACATCTGTGCACATCAGCCTCTGGGCTTCCTTTCGGCTTTGACCCAGCTGCATCATTAGTCACAGCACTACTCGTACTTGTCCTTTGTTCTTCCCCAGTAGCTCAGTGAGTGCCTTCTGACCTGGGGGTCTCATCTTCCAGCACTATCTTGTGTTGCATTTTGGATACTCTGTTCATAGGGTTTTTGTGGTAAGAGATATTCAGAGGTGGTTTACCATTGCCTTCCTCTGAGTTTGGATGCATCTTAGTCTGGTGTCTCAGCTTTGACCATTCTGTCTTGAGTGACCCTGCTAGGAATCTAGCCTCGTGGTCTAGACTCCTGACGGCATTGCTCTCAGCTTCTTCAACACTCTCAGACCCCCTCACCGCGTTAATGTGTGCATCCAAAGAGGAGGTAAAATAAATTAATAAATAAAAATTCAGTGCTGGGCAGAGCTATGCTAGTTTTTAATTCAATTCAGTATTCCACTCTTGTGTCAGATTGTGTTTAATTTGAAAATGTCAATCTTTACAAATTCTACATTGTATTTTGTAGGCTAAAGGCTCAACAGCAAGTTATAAATTCTGAGGAGCTAGAAAAAGAGAAAAGTGAAAATGCTAATCTAAAGGAGGTAAGGACCCAGCATGATGCTTTTTCGTCTTCTCAATATACAATAGGGCCCCGCTTTACGGTGCTTCACTAATGCAGCGGTCTCAATTAGACGAAATTAGACTAAAGCCCCACTCATACAGTGCTTATTGCGCTTTTACAGTGGTTTTCGGGTGTCGTGCGCCATTCTATTCAATGAGTTCTGCTTTTTAACGGTTTTCGCTTTTCGGCGGGGGTCCGGAACGTAACCGTATGAGTGGGACCGTACTGTAGGTCTCATGACTGTTCTGTTTTCATTGTAGCAGTTCCTGTTGAAACCAACAAATGTTAAGCATTTGTTTGTCAATAGCATCTGGTATGTAGAAGTGTACTGTCTCTGAAGAGAGACTTGTTAAGCTGTCATGGCGAATATTTGTTGATTTTCTGATTCTCCGTGAATCTGTCTCATCCCTTCTTAAGGTGACTATCACCACATCTTGTGGCAGTGAATTCTGTAAGTTATTTATTTACGTGTTGTGAAGAAGTACATTTTGTCCTGACGCTTCCACCAATCACTTAAGGGTGATCCTGCATTGTTTTACTGTGGGACCTATTTGTACAGATTACTCCTCCCACTTGCACCAGAAGTCAGGGCTGTGATAGTCTTCATTATGCCTTCTGTGGGAGGCATCAACCTACCTGTACTTCTTTGTCCTACCTGCTTCAAAAGGGCAGCTTCTTTCACAGCTCTATCTCTTCTTTTTTAAAACAAAAACAAAAAAACTCCCAAACATTTAACCTTTGTTTTTCCTTCTCTCTCTTTATAACCTTATCCTCTTTTTCTCTCTGTTTTTGATGGGCTGCGGAGGACCAGTGAAGGCGCCATGCCAGTATCTTTTGTTCTCTGTAGATTCCTCTGATTGGTGTGAGGGACATGAAGATTGTAGGCACTGTGAAGGCTCTGGGCCATCAGCATCAGGCACCCATGTAGATTAACTTGCTGTTGGCTCCACCTCTCCCTCAATTCCAGAATGCTCTCAGTGGACTTCTAACACCACAGTTCTCTCAGTGTCATAATGGCTTGGTCCCAGGAACAATGCAGAGAGGGAGTCCAGATCACTTAGATTCCTTCTGGTTACTCATAAGTGGCACGAGCCTGCATCAACTGATTGTTCAGATCTGGTGGTGGCTCCTGTCCCAAAATGGCCCATGTTGCTCCATCTGCCACAACCACAAGTTTGGGTAGCCTCTTGGACCATGTTAGCATGCAGGAGCCCTGTGTGCTGATTGGAATTTAGTCTCTGCCCTTCCTTCCAACAAGAATGAGGGAGAACTTTCTGAGGAGGAAACCATAGGGGCCCGCTGATAAGGTTTTTTTCCAGGGAGGAATTTCCAGTGTTGTTGCACAAGACCCTTTCTTTGCAAGAGAGGGGCCAGAAAGACAAACCATGTCAGGGGCTGTCTGTGCTTGCCAGGGCAAGGTTCAGGAGAAATATCCTTTCCAGAGATGTTTTGGACATTTTTCAGGCAGAATGGGGTAACGCAGTGGCCCCTAAATTGATTGATTGGGACCGCATCCAAAGAAAATGTATGCCCATTCCCTGTCAGTTATGGACAAGCTTACAGTCCTGGGGATGAACCCTTTTGAACCCTGGTTAACAAAAAAAGTGGCTATATGTTTAAAAAGTTGCATGAGGCTTCTTCCCTGGCTTTCCAGGTGGTTCAAGGTGACTTTTTCTCTATTCTTCCTGGTTTGTCTGTTAACCTGTTTCCTTCTGTTCTCTGGAGCTGTTGTAGTCCTCAGATTGGAGGTAGGTTGCTGCTTCCACAGAAGGCATATGCAGCACTGTTTAGCATAGCCCTGCCTTCTGGAGCAAATGGGAGGAGCATCTGTATGACGATGTCACCCTACCTCCACAGAAAATGAGTGTATTGCAGATAAGAAGAGATGCTTCTTTTTATATAGTACCATTTAAAGGGGAAGAGAATGGCTCTGTCCACTCTACACCACAAGTGTCATAAAATCAGAATCTTTTACATTTAATTATATTGTAAACGTTATATAATATCTTTTTTTTAGCAATTGTTGGGAGCACTTTGCTTCCATCCAAACTGAGACTTTATCATATAGCCACTCCCTGTTCTTTCTCTTTTAATCAGCTGCTGGTTATGGAAGTAATTCCTAATCATGTATGATACCTAAATTCATCTGAAATATGGGTGGATAAATGTAATTCTTCTGTAGCCCTGTACAGACATTACTCATCTATGATGAGAGGGACCACACCTGATTTTGCCTCCAAGGGTGCTCTGTAGATCATCTATGTATGTTAAACTACCCGCAAGCAAGCACTTCTTTGCCAACATCTGCATTAACCATGCGGATGTCAAGGGGGCAGAATCAATGACATGCATGACATTGGGGTGGACTCTGTAGCCTGGCCTCACTTCCCGTTATTCACATGTAGCTTCTATGGTTGAGTAATGTCTGCAAGAAGGCTTGTAACTCTCCTCCGATGATGTGGTGGGACACATCTGTCTCAACTTCTAGAGCTTTGACAAATGACACCTCACTGATCACTTTTATATTTCTTTTGCAGCAAATCCATGATTTACAGCTCCAAATGGCTTCACTTTCACAGCTGGAGAAAAACTTGCTAGATTCCAATCAGAAACTCAAGGAGATGCTGGAGAGATTAAAACATGAATGCCAGAATGCAAGAAATCAAGCAGAAAGGGCTCAGTTAGATTCAGAGAAGTATGATTTTGTTTTGCTATTGTTTCCTCAAGAATATAAAGTTATATGGAGAATAAATGGCCCTAGATGTTTATCATGGATTCAGCTGCCTGTAATGTGAACTTGATCTATTATGATAGATTTAAAATATGGATTCATTTTGTCTTGGTTTTACTACTTATTTGACAGTGCTAGCATCCCGGATGCAATCCTGTGCATGCTAATGTGGGAGTAAGTCATGTTAAATGCAACGTGCATAGAATTATGCTGCACACAAAATGTTGCCACAGAACTAGAGTATAGCCCCCTCTAGTAGAATTGTGACATGAGGGTTTAATAACAATGTAATTTCTGTAGCAGGAAAGTAATTTACCCTGTTCCATGAAGTGTGAATGAAACCTGTACCATAGCTATTCTGATGCAAGATGTCCTACTTCCCCATTTTTTTATGGAGTGCGTCCACACAGGCACGTTCATAATCTGATGATGCAACATGTAGTGAAGACTTCCATGCATATATACAATTGCTATCATAAATCGAATATCACAAAGAGCACTTTCATATTGCCATGTATTTACCTATCTGTTAATTTATTGTCTGCCTTTTATACTTTTAACATCACCCACAGTAGTTTACAATAAAAACAAATTAAAGCAATTCACAGGTATAACTATTAAAACCAGAAACATTGGTGGTAATAGGGCAGCAACCATGTGGACTTTTGGGGAAAGGCAGGGTGCGTACTCACTGCACATGTTGGGGAGTTGAGCTTGTTCATGTTCCTTTGCTTGTCGATGGGACAGATGGCGGAGTATGATGGACAAGCCCCTCCTCTTGCTGGTTCTCACCTTCAACCTTTACTGCTCTGGCTGACCCATAGTCCTCTTAAAGTGCTGCTACAGCAGCCAAATGGGAAGAGGTGGTTCCTGCTCTGTAGAGCATGGGTAGCTAACATACCCTCCAGATGTTGTTGGATTTCAACTCCAGCCTGTTAGCATGGACAGTGATCAGGCATGATGTAATTGCACAGTTGAACAACATCTGGAAGGGACCATGCTGGCTGCCTCTATTCTATGGAGCAACAGCTGCCACTTCCTGTTTGACGTCTGTTGAAGTCCTTTACAAAGATTGTGAGGAAGCCAAAACAGCTAGAGATGAGAACCAGCAAGAAGAGGGGTTTGAACATCTTATTCCACCAACTCCCATCATCCCTCAGCATCAGTTGTGCTGCCTGGGATGATGGGAGCTGGAGGCAAACAACCTCTTGTGGGCACCAAGTTCACTAGCCCTGCGTAGATGTTCTGCTGTAGTCAATGTCAGGGCCAATTGGGGGAGGGGAGGGGAGGGGAGGGAGGAGATAGTCCGGAAAGATTGATGAGTTCGTAAACAAGTTGTTTTCCTTTCCTTATTCTTGCTATTGGACATCAATGTTCTGGTTGCCCCATACATATTGCATACAACAAAATACTTTTTATGACATCTTAGTGCATAGTCAGCTGTGAGTAACTGAGTGATGAATATTAATGTGAGACTCAATCCTTAGTCATCAGGTTCAGGATAATAGCTTGATTAAGTATTTATAACAAGCACTCAAGTATCTTTTGACAAGTTGTTATATATATATTTAATGCATCTGATCCACTGGAATTTTTTTCTTTGATCATAATACCTCTTATTCCATGGAATCTAGATAGAATTATTCCACTACACGGATGACTCTCGCTTAATGTTCTCAGTCAGTGGAGGAGTGAAGCCAACAGGAATGGGTTGACTCCACTTGGAGTCAACACTTGAAAAAAGTTTAGTTGGTGGCCAGCTGGAATGGGGAGGGAACCTTCTTCCCCTCTTCAGTTCTTGACTTTGCCTTCAGCAAGCAACAGTCAACCTATTCCTCCTGGGTCCCCATAAGGGATTCAGGAATAGTTTTGTTGTTTTATTTGCTCTCACAAGAGTGTATTCTCTTCAGTTGCAGACACACCACACAGACATGTGGCCTCTCTCTTCTATCACTACCCCCACCCGTCAGTGAATAGGCAGATCCAGGGGGGGAATAGAGGGAGTGCTTCTGCGAGGCACAGTGGGGGGATCAACAAACATCATCCAGGTTCCACGCCCAATGTCAAGCAAGGCCAAGCATGATGCCAGAAGGGCCCATGTTATGGGGGGGACAGACTTCAGGTTTTTGCCCATGCCTGGGCACCTCCAATACAGACAAATGGATCCTGGACACCATCCAGTTTAGCTACTGCCTGCAGTTTACTATCATTCCTCATGACAGATGGTGGGCAGCCCCTCCATTATGCAGACCAGAGAAATTACAGAGAACCCTGGACGCCATTTCTCATCTCCTTGAGACAGAGGCCACAGAACCTGTACCAGAACATCAGTGGTCCTCTGGGGTTTTCTCTGTGTTCTTTAGAGTTCCCAAATGTAATGATGATTACCGTGCCATCTTGGATTTTAAAGTTCCTAAACCACTTCTTCTGAGCAAAGAAGTTTAGTGGGCTCCTACTGGGAGAAATGGCGGGATATAAATTAATAAATAAAAATAAAGATGGAAACACTCAGGTCCATTGCAGAAACCATTAAGCCAGGAATCTTCCTGGGGTCTATAGATCTCACAAAAGCGTTTGTGTCCCCATACTTCAACAGCACAGGTGTTTTCTCCACCTCATGCATGGCCCTGGACCAATACAGGACCATGCCCTTCGGTCTTTCCTGCACATGTTCACCAAGCTCATGGTTGTGGTCATGGCGCATCTCCACACTTGGAGAGTTCATGTATACTCTTATCTGGACAACTTGTTGGTAACGGCTTCCTCGGCAATGGCCATACAAGGACCTCAAGACAACCATCCAGTGCCTGGATGGGACAAGAGCCAACTGATTCCCAGTCAGTGTCTCTGGCATCTGGGAGTGGTGATTGACACAGCTCAGAGCAAGCTCTTCCTGTCCACTGAGTGCATGGACAAGCTTCTATGTCAGCTACTCATGTCTTGATGTTCCCCTGATGGAATTTGCACAGCTACAGGGATCCATGATAGCAGCCACAGACTCGGTGCCATGGCCACACTTCCACTCATGAGCCCTCCAGTAGCTGCAGCTTTCACACCAGGACCAGATTGCACTATGCCAGAACTGGCCCATCACCATCCCCAGGCCATTGCAGAAGTCCCTGTGGTGGTGGGGTCACCTACTTCATCTGGAGAAAGGCCTTCCTCTCAGAGCTCCAGCAGTTTCAGCGGTCACCACAGACACAAGTCTGTATGGCTGGAGAGCAACATCATTCCAGCATTGTGCAGGGGAAGCAGACAGCCCAGGTCAATTAAGTAGTTGGAACTCAGGGTGCTCTGGCTGGCGCTCCAGGAATTCCTCCCTCTCTTGTCTCAGACACATGTACTGATGCATACGAACAACATCGCAGCCAAAGCACATATCTACAGGCAAGGGGGCGTGAAATCAGAGCCCCTTCAGGAGAGACCAGTCTACTGTTCCATTGGGCGGAGGGACACCTGGCATCCATATCAGTCATCCATGTGTAGGGGATGCTGAACACACAAGCCAACTGGCTGAGTTGGGAGAGTGGGCTGTTTATTGTGACGTTCCTGGCAATCACTCCGAAGTGGGGGCTCCCATGTACGGACCTGTTCGCCTCATTGACAAATACCCAACTGGACCAATTCATGATTCAAGGCTGGGACCCACATGTTCAGGAGATCGATGCCGTGTTAGCCCCATGGCCCTGGGGGTTCTTCTACCCGTTTCCACCTCTACTTCCTAAGCTGCTGCGCAGGATCTGGACCCTCCAGGCCCAGGTGATAGTGGTGGCTCTGCACTTGCTCTGGAGTTCCAGCCATTCCTGGCGGTTGCCCTCCAGACTGGACTTACTCTCACAAGGTCCCATACTCCACCCAGATCCAGATTGGCTCCAGCTTCACGCCTGGAGACTGAGTGGCAGCCGCTGAGGGAAGAGGCCTTTCTGAGTGGGGTTTTTCACCATTCTGCCCTCTTGCAGACCATTCACTCAGAGATCTATCTATGATCTCACCTGCTAGGCATTTAACAGGTGGCACAGATACACGCAGTTGTCCAATGCAGTGTCACGCACACACCATCCTTGACTTCTTGCAAGACAGGCTCGACCAGGGTTTAGCCCCCAACACGCTCAAGAGACAGGCAGCAGCACTAGGCAGTGTGTTCCTGATGGTGAGGGGACACTCCATTTCCACTCACTCCTGGGTCAAATACTCCTCCAGGGTGCAGCCCTCCTGTCACCTCCAGTGCAGCACAGGTTTCCTTCCTGGGATCTCATGGCAGTCCCCAGAGCTCTCTTGCAGCCCCCATTTGAGTCAGCACATTCCATATCACTCAAAGACCTTACTCTCAAGACAACCTTCTTGTGGCAATCACTTCAGCTAGGAGGGTGGGGGAACTAGGAGCTCTCTCTATCTGGGAGCAGCTTGCATCGTCCACACAGACAAGGTGGTTCTCTGTCCTGATCCCAGTTTCCTGCCTAAGGCTAATTCCCCCTAAGGGGACAGGACATCATACTGCCAGGTTCTGCCCAACCCAATCCATCACAGAGAAAAGAGGTGTCACAAACTAGATTTCAGGCGGTCTCGTTGATCTACCTGGACCAAATGTAGCCTCTTAGGAAGCCTGAGTCTCTGTTTGTGCCCTTTAAGCAAGGCGCACAGGGGTTGAAGGAGTCCAGGTGCACCTTCAGTCACTGGGTGAGGAATTGTGTGGTTAAAGCATACCAGGCCAAGAGTAGGGTTCCCCAATGGGGGATCACTGTACACTCCCTCAAGGGGGCTGCCACCAGTGTGGTGCTCCACAAGGATGCCCCGCTGGAAGAAATTTGCAAGATGGGTAAGTTTGCCTTCACTGAAGCTTCTTTTGGTACAAGGATTCTTCGGCCTAGGTCCACTCCCACCTGAGGATGTAGAGGGAATCACTGCTTAGGTACATCCCATTCTTGTCTGCTCCACTCCTCCGCTGACTGAGAATGGAAAGTTGGACTTACTATGAAGTGTCCTTCTGGTCAGCAGAGAGTGGAGCTGACAGCTTCACCCTGCAGTGGAATCTAGGCTCCGGGAACCCTCAGGAAACCCTTGGTCACACAACTTCCTGGACAGTGTAGTAAGGGCCTCCTATGTCCCCACCTTTTGCTGTCCTCTGATGGTCTAATCTTTCTTGCTCTATCCACTGTTCAAATTTTTGTGGTTTAAAGTGGCTAGCTACTCAGCACTCAATTTTTTTCAGCTGTGTCATGAACTGAAGAGGGGAAGAAGTTTCCCTCCCACTTCTGACTGGCCACCAACTAATATTTTTCAAGTGTTGGCTCTGCCTCCAGGAGGAGGTAACCTATTCCTGTCTGCTCCACTCTCCACTGACCAGAACACTTCACAGTAAGTTCAACTTTCAGTTTCTTTCACCTGAGAATAGATATCTGCAGGTATTTGCTACCAGTACTGGCTCCCGGTTTTGGGGTGCTCTCTGGCAAAATGCCCTGATGCTCCCCTTATGCAGTGTCGGCACTGTCTGGTTGTAGCAGCTTTTTCTCCCAACTTAGGTCGGTAAGCAAGTGGTAATGGAAGCGAGGAACAGCTGCACTGAGTTTCTACATCTGTGGGCTTTGTTGGGGGGGGTTCTGAGGCCTTGCAATCTGCCTGAGGATGTCGGCCCCTGAGAACAGGCCTGTTCACTACAGTACTTAATAGAGAAAGCATATTTAATAGCTAATGCGGCTGTAATAAAATCTTCTGATACACAAAAGTAACCCCTCATGCCCTAATTCATGCTTTGGTTCCATAATCTTTACCTGCAACATTTACCTTGATGCTAAGGTATGCCAGTCTTTTAAATACTCTTCTTGGGGTAACTAGTTCCAGTGTTTCCAAAATCTCGTTTGGAGTTAATTTTGGTATCACACTTCATTCTTGCATGCTCAAAAAAAGTACACATCTGAAGAAGAGTCCATACTCTGTAACTGTGAGAGTCACTGCTCTGGGTGTGCCTCTTGACTTAAGAAGAGGACAAGCTTAGATCAGTGTCTTGTGCAGGTACACAATGAGGAAGCTTTCCTGAGAGCAGGGGATGGATCCAATCGCATCTAATGGAGAGTTACAGCAGACTTACTTGTGGAAAGAGATGAGGACCATACAATTAATCATACAGAGATGCAACATGCAGCCTCCAGGAGGTCACAGTTCAGAACACATGCTTTTTAAATTTTATTTATTATTTTATTTATAACCCGCCCTTCCTTCCAGCAGGAGCCCAAGGTGCTTTGGATTCAGAAAGTTCCAGGTTCAATTTCTCGTATCTCTAAAAAGGATTAGATAGCAGGTGATTGGAAATATTCTGCTTGGGACCCTGGAGAACTGCTGTTGTACAGAGTATACTGAGTTAGATGAGAAAATAGTCTGAGGTGAACATAGAAAGCTGCTTTATACCAAGTCGGACCATTGATCCATCTGTCTCAGTACTGTTGATGCTGACTGGCACCCGTTCTCCAGAATGTCCATCACGAGTTTTTCCCTTTTACATACAAGGCAAGTGTTCTGCAGTCCTTCCCCCCATATAAGGCAGTTTCCCCTGTGGGTGGGTACTTTGAACTCATAGGAGTTTTTAATTATTTCAGTTGATTCAGTTGTAATGGCATATAAAAATGCCCCAACATACCATTATCAAGTTCGATTTAGCACTGAAATCCTGCACTTTGCAGATTGCCTTTCCCATTGTTCAACAGTTTTACTGGGGAATTGTAAGAAACTTGCCTTTTAGGTTTGTCTGGTTTTCATTCAGCCATATGTGGTATAATTGCCTTGGGGAAGAAACAACATTGGCAATAATGTCTATGTACAGTCTCCTGCTATGTGGATTCAATTTGCAGGGCAACCATTTTTTTCCCCCCCCCAGGTCCTTGGAAGACAAACGCATAGAATGGCTAGAAGAAAAACATAAATTTATTCAGCGCATTACAGAGATAGAACAGAAGTATAACCAGATAAAAGAAAAATTGCACCGGGCAGCAGTTGCTCAGAAAAAGGCATGTTGCTCACAACATATTTCTGAGGGAAGCTTTTCATTCTGGGTTAGCTGAATTATGCTTTTATCCATTGTTTATGTCTAATTTTTTATTTTGCATAGTTAATAATTAGCTACATACTAGGGATGTGCTAGAATTCTGCCCAATTTGGATTCGCTACTGAATTTTTCATTAATTCACTTACTCTCAGTTGCCGAGGATCGGATTTTAATGTAGCTAATTTCCTCCATTTTTGAAAACAGGCTTTTTTTTTAAAAAAAGAAAAATCCACCTCTAAACATTGATTGTAAGACTGATAATTCATCCATATTTCCTTTTAAAATATTGATATTTCCTTCAAAATATCAACATTCCCTTTAAAAATATTGATATAATTTTGATACTTTTTCTGAGCGAAAAAACCCACATGGATTGGTAAAGGCAGCAGCTGGAGGATACAGAATGAACTTGAATCAATGCCAGCCTGTTAGGTCGAAGGAATGCTTCTGAATTGGCACCAGCCAACAGATCTCATCCCTACAGTACATATCCAAACCAATGAGATATTTTATATGTAGTTATATTTTTCCCTATGGAAAAATTTAGAGTTGTATGTAGAAATACTTTCACAGCTCTGCAGAGTACCAGCCACCTTTCTTTCCTTCTCTCTTGCACACCAAAGAAAGTAATAGCAGAGTTCAGTGCCAGAGGGAGAGAATGAAGCTCCAGGCTTTCTGCCATTACTTTGATGACCTAGTAGGTTTTACTGTTTCTGTTCTCTCTCCCAAACACACATTTTCAGCCATGCTGTCTTGTTTGCATTGTTCCTACCAGCCTCTCTCACTTAACAAAGAATGTATGTAATACAGCAAGAAAAAAGTGTTCCCTTTTGGTGATCATAGCTACCTCCAAAAGCATATGCTCCCCTTCCCCCTCAAAAAACATTAATTTCACTAATGTGCCCTCCTTCATAATCAATGTTTTTTCTTACTGTATATTGATTTGCTCAAGAGCCAGTGTGGTGTAGTGGTTAAGGTGCTGGACTACGACCTGGGAGACCAGGGTTCGAATCCCCACACAGCCATGAAGCTCACTGGGTGACCTTGGGCCAGTCACTGCCTCTCAGCCTCATGAAAACCCTATTAATAGGGTCGGCATAAGTCAGAATTGACTTGAAGGCAGTACATTTACATTTTATTGATTTGCTCAGTATTCGATACAAACACCCTTTCCCCCCTTGAATGTGTGTACCTAATTTGAAAATTGGGGGATCAGACCCCAATTAGACCATATAGAATAGGAAATGAAATGCTGCATTGGAGGTCAGTGGTCAAATTTATATTTGTTGCCCTAACTATACATATGTTACATCATTTATAGAGAAAGACACTTAATGACAAAAAACAAAAGAAATTACTGGAGAAGATAGAGCTCTTGGAAGCCAAGAGGGAAGAACTGGAAACAGAAAACCAAGTGTTAAAAAGGTAGGTTTTGTTTGGTCTTGAATTTTGTTATGTTTCAGAGATACAATTGCTGTCAATATTACAGAATGTTTAACATTGCTTCCTAAATAATTTTTTTTGCTGCATCATTTGAGATGGCATTGGTGGTAGAGTCTGCACATTTGAAGACAACATCCTGTTTTTTAAATCTTGTGCTGAAATTCTCCATGAAATATCTTCTATTGATTATTTTAGGCAGAATGTTCCTTTTGAAGAACATATTCGCCTTCAGAAAAGACTAAAGGATTTGCAACGCAGACATAATGAATTCCGCAGGTTAATTCTGTTTCCCAATATCCCAGCACTAAATCCTGTTGGCTTATTGTGTTCAACTCCGATTCCTGGACCAGAGGCATCCTTCCCTCTCCTGCCGGTGGGTTATATGTTACATAGACATTCTTAAAAAGATGGTGGTAAACACAATAAAATGAACTTGTAAAACAGGAAGGGGTGTTGAAAAGTTTATAATTGGAAGAGGGTGTGTTTCTGAAAGTTTGGGTATAAGAATATGTATAAAATAGTCCCCAAGGTAGTGTGTGGTACAACAGATCTAGAATGTTAGGCACAGCTAGTAAGGGTTTTAACTTCACTTGTTTGAACTTCAGAGCTTTGCATCATACATAAAAACTGCTTCTGACAGTCTTTCAGTCTCAAAGGCAGTTTTCCATGCGGCATGGATAGTTGTTCTTTGAGAAACCAAACCCCAAAGTCCTCTTGCTTGTGCAGAACTATGGATTTCATCCATATTAATTAAAAACTTACAATTTTTATGTTCATTTAATGAGGTTTTATCTAAACTTTTGGGGTTACCCAATGTAAGGATCTCTTGTTCCCTAGTTGCAGGAAAGCGCTTGAGTCGATCAGAAAAATGGGCAAATAAACTTCAGCCCACAGTGCATTTTCAAGGTGGTCTTCAGTGCTGATTTCACTTGTCTGTAGCACTAAAGACCATCTCATTCAAGTGTGTGCCTCTTCCTTCTGTAGCAGAATGAACTGGTGAGCACAAGAGAGGCATTTCAATGGTAGCCCTTTCTTTGTGGCCTATGTTTAGCCTTCTCTTTAGCTATTTTAAATTAGCGTTAAGTACTTTTTATAGTCAAATTAGCTTTTAATTAATGATATTGGACTGGAGTTTTAAACTGCCATTGCTTACAATTTTATACAGTGTTTTCTGTGGATTGCAAGCCTGGGTTGAGTTGTTTTGTATTGCTGACTTTATTTAATATTTTATATATATGTTGCATATTTTGAGATAGTTTTGATGTTATCTCTGTAAGCCTCATTGAGAGGACTTTTTTGAACAGAAGGGTAGTATAAAAAATCTACATCAGCCTTTCTCACCCTTTGGGTCCCCAGACGTTGGACTACAACTCCCATCAGCCCTAGCCAGCATGGCCAATAGTCAGGAATGATGGGAATTGTAGTCTACCAACATCTGGAGACCCAAAGACTGGAAAGGGCTGATCTAGATCAATAAACAGAAGCCAGAAAGTCACAAGCACAGTAACACTGCATTTTCCACAGTTGCCAATTCTGCAATAGACTTTGAAAGTGGTTTGTTGTTGTTGTTATGTGCTTTCAAGTTGATTACGACTTATGGCAACCCTATGAATCAGTGACCTCCAATAGCATCTGTCATGTTCAGATCTTGTCAGTTCAGGTCTGTGGCTTCCTTTATGGACTCAATCCATCTCTTGTTTGGTCTTCCTCTTTTCTACTCCCTTCTGTTTTTCCCAGCATTATTGTATTTTCTAGTGAATCATGTCTTCTCATTACGTGTCCAACGTATGATAACCTCAGTTTCATCATTGTAGCTTCTAGTGACAGTTCTGGTTTAATTTGTTCTAACACCCAATTATTTGACTTGTTCGCAGTCCATGGTATGCACAAAGCCCTCCTCCAACACCACATTTCAAATGAGTTGATTTTTCTCTTATCTGCTTTTTTCACTGTCCAACTTTCACATCCATACACAGAGATCAGGAATACCATGGTCTGAATGATCCTGACTTTAGTGTTCAGTGATACATCTTTACACTTGAGGACCTTTTCTAGTTCTCTCATAGCTGCCCTCCCCAATCCTAGCCTTCTTCTGATTTCTTGACTATTGTTTCTATTTTGGTTAATGACTGTGCCGAGGTATTGATAATCCTTGACAAATTCAATGTCCTCATTGTCTACTGTAAAGTTACATAAATCTTCTGTTGTCATTACTTTAGTCTTCTTGAAGTTCAGCTGTAGTCCTGCTTTTGTGCTTTCCTCTTTAACTTTCATCAGCATTCATTTCAAATCATTACTGGTTTCTGCTAGTAGTATGGTACTGTCTGCCTATCTTAAATTATTGATATTTCTCCCTCCAATTTTCACATCTCCTTCATCTTGGTCCAATCCCACTTTCCATCTGCGTACAGATTAAACAAATAGGGTGTTAAAATACACTCCTGTCTCACACCCTTTCCAACTGGGAACCAATAGGTTTCTCCATATTGTGTCCTTACAATAGCCTCTTGTCAGAGTATAGGTTGCACATCAGGACAAAAAGATGCTGTGGCACCCCCATTTCTTTTAAAGCATTCCATTGTTTTTCATGATCTACACAATCAAAGGCTTTGCTGTACAGTAGGGCCCAGTCATACGGCAGGTTAGGGACCAGACCCCCACCGAAAAGCGAAAAGCACAGAATAGTGGAACATAGCATGGTGGAGAGCCAAAATGGCCACGCAGGCACTGGACGTGTTGCCAGTCTTACACACACACACAAAACTGACCGGAGCAGCAGCCGCAAGCTCCCAACAGACCGCTCAGACTGCAGTGGCGAGTCCTAAGATGGGAGAGTCAGATCAAAGCCTCCCCCCCCCATACAGTTGACCGGAGCTGCAGCCGCGAGCTCTGGTATGATCTTTCGGGCAGCCGCTGCAAGCTCCAGGCGGACTGCTGTAGCAGGCACCACCAATCCAACCTTCGACCAGGGGAAGGGAAAGAAGCCACTGATCAAAGCTTACACACACACACACACACACACACACACACAGAGTCGACCGGAGCTGCAGCCGTGAGTTCCGGAGTGATCCTTCGAGCAGCCACTGCAAGCTCCAGGGAGGCCGCTGTAGCAAGCGTTGCCGATCCAACCGAGAGGGACAGAAGCCACTGCCGCAAGCTGCAGGCAGGTGCAGCATCAAGCGGGCCATGCTAGACCAAACTCCTGCTAGGTAGGGCTAGGTAAGTAGAAATGGGGAGGTGGGGGGAACCAAGTAAGCAACTACCCCAAAGTACCTTAAATGGGCGAGGGAGCCTGCCGCGGATCGCAGGAAGGGAGCTGCTCGCCAGCCTGCCTGCCTGCGTCCACTCGGTCTGGATGTGCGCCTGCGGCCCCCCTTCCCCCAACCCTGAATAAAACTGCCATATCAGTGAAACGCCGAGAAGCGGGGCCCTACTGTAATCTATAAAGCACAGGGTGATTTTCTTCTGAAATTCCTTGGTCCGTTCCATTATCCAGCATATGTTTGCAATACGAACTCTGGTATCTCTTCCTTTTCTAAATCCAGCTTGGACATCTGGCATTTCTCGCTCCATATATGGTAAGAGCCTTTGTTGTAGAATCTTGAGCATAACTTTACTTGCATGGGATATTAAGGCAATAGTTTGATAATTACTGCATTCTCTGGGATCCCCTTTCTTTGGAATTGTGATATGTATTGAATGCTTCCAGTCTGTGGGCCATTGTTTAGTTTTCCATATTTCTTGACAGATTTTTGTCAAAAATTGGACTGATTCAGTCTCTCTAGCTTGTAGCAACTCTATTGGTATGCCATCTGTTCCTGGTGATTTGTTTCTTCCAAGTAGTTTAAGAGCAGCTTTCACCTCACATTCTAAAATTTCTGGTTCTTCATCGTACGGTTCCTCCATGAATGAATTTGTCGTCCTGGCATCTCTTTTATAGAGTTCTTCAGTGTATTTCTTCCATCTTCTTTTTATTTCATCTTGGTCAGTCAGTGTGTTCGCCTGTGGATTATTCAACATCCCTACTCTTGGTTTAAATTTCCCTTTCATTTCTCTAATCTTTCAGAATAGGGCTCTTGTTCTACCCTATTTCTATACAATAACTATTGTAATAGTTCTCTTTGTCCCTACACATTGGTCACTGTATTGTTGCATTTAGGGTTTTGACAGTGTTTCTATCTTCTTTTGCTTTTGTTTTCCTTCTCTATTTAACCATTTTAAGAGTTTCTTCAGTCATCCATTGAGGTCTTTCTCTTTTTAACTGGAGGTATTGTCTTTTTGCATTCTTCCCTGATAATGTCTCTGACTTCAGTCCATAGTTCTTCTGGTTCTCTGTCAACCAAATTTAAAGCCTCAAACCTGTTCCTTATTTGATCTTTATATTCTTCTGGGATGTTATTTAAATTGTATTTTGGCATGATGATTGCTTTGTTCTTCTTCTTTAGCTTTACTCTGATTTTTGATACGACGAGTTCATGATCTGTACCGCAGTCTGCTCCTGGTCTTGTTTTTGCAGAAAGTATGGAACTTCTCCATAGAATCATAGAGTTGGAAGGGGCCTTGTAGGCCATCGAGTCCAACCCCCTGCTCACAGCAGGAAATCCACAGCTAGAGCATCTCCCGCAGATAGCTGTCCAGCCTCTGCTTGAAGACATCCAGCGAACGGGATCACACCACCTCCCTAGGCAGTCGGTTCCATCTTCTTGCTACCAATTATATAATCCATTTGATTCCTATATTGACCATTTGGTGATGTCCATGTGTACAGTCGGCTTTTCCGTTGCTTAAAAAATGTGTTTGCAAGAAAAAAGTTAATTGGCTTCACAGAATTCAGTAAGTATTTCTTCTGCTTCATTTCTGTCTCCAAGGCCCCATTTTCCCACAATTCCTAGTTCTCTGTTTCCTACTTTTGCATTCCAGTCCCCCATGATTATCAGCACATTTTGTTTTGGTGTGTGATCAATTTCCTCCAATACTTCTGTGTAAAATCTGTCCAGTTCCTCTTCTTTTGTGTTTCTCATTAGAGCATAGACTTGGATGATGGTTATGTTAATTGGTTTCCCATTAAATCTCATTGATATCACTCACTCAGACCTTGTATTATAGCTCCTAATTGCTTTTGCTACGTCACTTCTCACTATTAAAGCAACCCTGTTTCTTCTTAATTTCTCATTTCCTGAATAAAATATTTTGTAGTTGCCTGATTGGAAATGTCCCATTCCCGTCCATTTTAATTCACTCACGCCAAGTATTGTAATGTTGATACGCTCCATTTCTTGCTTGACAATTTCTAACTTTCCCTGATTCATGCTTCTCACATTCCTTGTTCCTATTGTGTGCGTCGTACAACTCCAGACTCTTCTGATGCGCATCTGCCTCTGGACTTCCTTTTGGCTTTGACCCAGCTGCGTCATTAGTCACAGCACTACTCATGCTTGTCTTTTGTATTCCCTAGTAGCTTGGTGAGTGCCTTCTGACCTGGGGGTCTCATCTTCCAGCACTATCTTGTGTTGCATTTTGGATACTCTGTTCATAGGGTTTTCATAGTAAGAGGTATTCAGAGGTGGTTTACCATTGCCTTCCTCCGTGCTTGGATGCATCTTAGTCTTGAAAGTGGTAGTCATAGAATATATCTATAAATGGTTTTCAGTTCAGTTCAGTTCAGTTTATTACGGTCATTGACCAGATAAGTATCCATATATATATACATTTTATCTCCTAGAAAGGTTAAAATATTAAAACACTATATGCAACAAAAATAATAAAATTAGTATACCAATTCAGAATATGTTAAAATCATCACAATGTTAATCAAAATAATTAAAACTTCGTTTGGGAACAAGCATAGACTACAGGTCTTTTCTAGACATTTATCTAGACATTTTCTCTATCTAAATCCCAAAATGTCAGTTTTGCCATGGATTTAAAGTGCGAATTATTTTAGCTTAAGCCCTTATGGCTACAATATTACCATCATTTTATTAAGGCTTTCCTGCATTTAATGGCTATGGCACAGTATTTAGCTACTCTCTCTGTTAAATCATTACAGCTATCTGCTAATAAATATTCCGTATAAAAATCATCAGTTCTACCTGGAAGGGAATTTATAATAGGCGCGATAAGTTGAGATCTAACTTCAGAATAAAAGGGACAATAAAATAGAACATGAGTGACAGTTTCAATTTCTCCATTTCCACAAGGGCATTTTCTATCATTATAAGGAACTTTCTTGTATCTACCCTCTAACAGCGCTGATGGCAAGATATTAAATCTTGCCAGCGTAAACGCCCTTCTCCATTTTGGTATGGTAAGATTGGCTAAATATGGCATAGGTGTCAAAGGTTTTAAATTATACCTATGTTTTCGCATTAACATCAAATGTTGCTGATAATCTATATCTTTAATTCTCTGCAGAATATTTATTTTAGCTTTTACATATCCCAGCTCTAAAATTATTGGTATGGAAAAACCTAACGATGTTATTTTATTTATCAGCATTTGTTTCCAGGTGGATTGATGACTATCCTTTAATATATAAGATACCAACATCTCGGGATTAAACAATAATTTTAACCAACATATAATTCTATGGGCCCAAACATTGGATTCAATTGTTTGTAATCCTGCTTCCAATCTTAAAATAAAATTAGGTATGCAGGAAGGAACAGCCAAGATAGATCTAAGGAAACTGTTTTGTATCGCCTCCAGAGTTGTAAAATTCTGACATGTAGTGACTTGCATGCCATAGATCAATTGTGGTATTATTTTTGTCTTAAAGACTGTAATAATTGATGGTATTATTTGTCCTCCTTTATTATAAAAAAAGGATAGCAGAGCTTTAAGAGTTCTTCTTGCATTCATAACTATCATCTTCCTATGCATTTGCCATGAATTTGAAGCCTGAAAAGTTATTCCCAGGTATTTAAAGGTAGTAACTTGATCTATTAAATGCCCATAAATGGTTTTAAATATAATTTATATTTTGGTTTGCTTCTTAATTTCAAGGAGGAACAGCATCAAAAAGAACTTTCCCTGCTTCGCAAGCGCCTGGAGGAACTAGAAACCACACAGAGAAAACAGTTGCGAGAGCTTGGGGCCTCTACTGAACAAGCTCGGTCAGCAGTAAGCACCGACTCTAACTCTGATAGAAACAAACTTCTTGAAGACTATGGTCTACCAGCTGGGGATGCCAAATAAAAACTGGTCTCTAAAACATTACATTTTTCCTTTGCCAAAAACACAATAGACGTGCCTTGAAGTAGAGAATATTCTGTATATTTTGTATATTTTTAATTAAATGTTTTTAAAAGCAACAACAGCACTGTAATTCAAGTAAAACTAAAATTTTAGATTATAAGAGATCCATCATGTTGTATAAAAATTTTTCTAACAAAACTTCTCTGACGCCTCTTATGTGGAGGCTATGGAAAAATCCTTGGGAAAATTCCCCTTTCCCATTTGATTATAAAGTTTTCCATCTTTCATCAGTACTGTGAGCTTGAGGCTGGCATCATGCAATTAAAAATACTGAAACAATCCAAAACTAAATGACATGATCATTTGAACTCTGTCAACATAGATTATGAAGGCAGGTAAAATGTTGGCATTACAATATCTCTGTCTTTAGAAAGTACTTTATTATCTGCACTTTAATACGATTATATGGGATATCAAAAGAAGTAATTGAGCTTTTGAAATAATTGTGAAGTATGAATATATGCTTTTACCTTTATAGAGAGAGACGTGTGTGGTGCAATGCAAATGTTAACAGTGATCATATCTATTTATTATAATATATTTTTGTAAAATCTCCTTCCTTGTGTGTTATTTAATTGCAGCAACAGTGTGAGAGAGCACTGAATTTTCTTTATGTAGGGAACTTTTATTCCCAAGTATATTTGATTACCATGCTAATAATTAAATTTTTTTTTAAATGCACCAAGTTCTTTTTCTTTGTGCAGTAGTGAAAATATGTAGAGATGGGATCACAGTTTTTTAGTGATGGTGTATGTGTTGGAAGTTGCTAAGAGTTTCTTTCATACCATTTCCCTAATGTCATCCATTTTTTGTTTCTCTGTCTCAAATGGGAAACAATCTAAGCAGCAGAAAAGGAAGCTGCTTCTTATCTATGAAAATTTTTCTGGTAGTTCATTTCTCTGTCCCAGCTATGAAATGGCTTCCTCCACCTTTTTAGAAGCAGAGAGTCAACACCAATTGCAGACAGCCAATTGTGGACTGGCCTCTTTCTGCTTTAGCAGAAACAACTCTTGTTCAGTAGAAATGCAAAGAGAAAGAGAAACCCAAACAATGTAGTGTAGTTTGGGCTGGAGTGATTTTATGTTATTAGTAACTAAGTCTAGGAAGAAAGTGAAAGATATGCTCTTACTCCAGGTTCCAGATGGATTTTTCTTCAAAGAACTTGACTTCTGATGGATAGAGAGATCACCTCAGTGCCTGAGTTGCTATTTGGTGAATAAGTAAAAGGAAAATTCACAGGTGACCTCTGCTACCTTCAGATGTAACCTGTGTCTTGAACACTCAAGTGCCATATATGTTGACAGCACAGTGTAAGGGTAAATAATAAGACAGCTGTGCAGGAGGTATTAGGACACTGTATTCAGGGGTCTATTCACTAATAGGCAAAAAAACCCTTGTGGTTTAAAAATGTACCTGTAGCTAACAGATATTTCTATAAAACTTTAAGAAGCAAGGAAATTGGGCAGCTATAGTGAATGCACCAGGGGAGCAGGAGACCTGACCTCCTCTCTGAGATGTTAGACTGCCCTACAAATTTGTCAAAATGCAAACACAATTTGGGTTGGTCTTTCACAGTCCAAACCACTTCCTGTGTAGCTTAGAAGAATTTGCAGGATACATGCAGTTAAACCACATGGGCAAATCCAAATCTTTATTGCTTATTTCAATCTTTGGCTGTTTTCCAATCTTTTGAGGTTTCTAACAGCAATGAAGGGGAGGAGATTGGGTGGGTGGGTGGGCATGGGGCAGAGGCAAAGCCCCTTTCCTTTCCCAAGGAAAACACTGAACAGTATCACTGTTTTTCAGGGTTTCCCCCACCTTTTTATTCTACAGCAGGCACATGTAGTCTCCCACCCAAATTTAAACCAAAGGCCACATCCACACCAGAACTTTATTTCACTTTAGACAGTCATGGATTTCCCCAAAGAATCCTGGGAAGTGTAGTTTGTGAAGGGTACTGAGAGTTGCTAGGAGAGTCCCTATTCCCCTCACAGAGCTACAATTCCCAGAAGAGCAGCTGACTGTTAAGCCACTCTGGCCACTGGTGCCAAAGGGCAGCCAGGTCGGGCCCTGGCCGAGGGACTCTTAAGGGCCCTTTCCTTAGGGTGAGGGGATACCGCTCCCCTTCAGTGATCCTCAGCAGGGTCAATTCCTGACCCTGCCTCAGATTGCCATCTGCGCTCCCAGCCCCCCCTACAGACCGTGCAGGTCCATGGCACCTGCCCGCTCCACCTAGGTCTTCTCCCTTTCCGTGAATGCCCTGCGGTGGCAGCAGAGGTTTCTCTAAGGAACTGATGCCCCTACCATCATCTTGATGGATGGCAGGCATGTGCACACGCACAGCATAGTGCACATGCGTGCCAGCAACAAAGATGGTGGCAGAGGTATCATCCCCTTACAGAAGCCCCTGCTGACATCTTGGTTGATAGCAGCGATCTGAGTGCCCAACGCACAGGTCATTCACAGAGAGAAGAGGTAGGTGGAGCAGTTCTGCACAGTCTGTAAGAGGGGCTGGGAGCAGGGGTCCCGGAGCAGGCTGGTACCCAAGGACCTAGGCACACCTGGCGCTGGCCCTGACTGGAGCTTTTTCAGGGGACTAGAAGTCCCCTAACAACTATCAACACCCCTCACAAACTACACTTCCCAGGATTCTTTGGGGAAAGCCATGACTGTTGAAAGTGAAATAAAGGTCTGGCATTAGAGTTGCTAGGTTCAGGGCCTGACTCTGATCCTATATTTTTAGGAGAAGAGAAAGTCAGCCAAGTGCAGGTGTTCTTGCAACACTGTAATGGAAAAACCACAAGGTGGAATTCTCCCTTCCCCCTGCACAACTTTTAAAGATACAGAAGACCTCTTGTTTGCCAGGCCTGACCTCAGGCCCTTAACCTGGCAACCCTATCTGGCATGTGAGTCTGTCTTTAGAACATTGACAGTTGGTTCTTACTGAGCATGCCCGACATTATCGAGTTCAATGCTAAATTTCTTAAATTAATTACAAATCAGCCAGGCATTTTTTAAACTTTTAAACTACAGAATATGAAGGTCAGAATATGGGGCAAGGTCAGTAATAGGAATACAGGTACTCTGTGAACATGGCTGATTTTTAATTAATTTCAACAAATTGAACACAGAGAAAAAATTCCCAACAGGGATTGTGGATTTTTCTCTCTCTTGCTTTACACTTTGCCTGTTTTGTCATGAATTCATCACCATGAAAACTTAGAGGGTTGTTATGCAAGCGTTTCTGAGTTCAGAACTATAAATTTTGTAAGATTTTGTTTTGAAATGAGCTTATGGGAAGCAGCAGAATGGCATGGGGGTATTTTCAATTTAACATTGCAGAATGCGAAAAATCCATGCTGGCTATAATATACAGCCACTCTTGTGGCTGTAAAATAAAGCATTCTAGGTAAGCATTATGTACAAGGACAAAATTTTAGAACACCTACGTCAGTATACTTGTTTGGCTGTGAATGGTATTCCTGGGTCATACTTCACTGCCAAAAGTTCTGCTCAATGCATGCTGAGGACCACTTTCTGATTTGTGCTTTCGTTGTTCACGTTGCGCCAAGTAGCCACCCAGCCTCAAATTTCTATTATGGCATCTTGTTCTTAGCCTTGGTTGTTTTGAAAAGTTAAAGCATATATAATTAAAATGGCAAGCTAAACAAAGACAAATTAGCAAAGTAAATATCAAATACTTTGTATTCGACATAAAACATCTCATGCAAATATGCACTGTATTTTCCATCTACACTTACATTCTTATACAAACATTTACATTTCCAAAAATAAGAATTATTACTACATATCACAGTCAGATGAAATGCCTGTGAACATCTGACAGGAAGTTTGATTGCTTTACGCAGTAACAGTGCTAGAATATGGTTTCAGCTGCAGATTGTCACAAACATTTCATTTCACTATTTAATTCCCCTGCCTGGTTTGATAACTAGTAGCTTACATCACCGAAAGGTTCTGTAATCAATACTGTATGACAGCTACATTAGTTTCAAAAGCTAGGTAGGTTACTTTGGGAGGTGCCCTTTGCAAGGCAGTTCTCTAATTATGAAAGACTGAATATGTACTGCCTTTACTCTTTTTATATAAAAGGATCACAATCTAACATGCTTAAAAACATTCATTTAACTATTTAATTGGAACAACCAGACCCATCTTTAGGACCCCAGTCAACAGGCAGACCTTCCCACCTGGCCCTACCACTGAATGCATGGAAGATGAACCTGGGAGCAGATACCTACCCGTCCTTAGCAACGCCTTCCCAGCTCCCAACTGCAGAGCACCGTGGCAATCTGGATCCCTCCTTTTTCTAGTAGACTTCACCAGGGAATTATCCCTGCCTCTTCTAAACATTTTTGCCTTGGGATCTCTCCCTCCTGAGGACACTACATTCACAGCTTCCTGCCACAGACCTGTACACTTCAGCTGAGGTGGCTCCTGGATCTCTAAATGCCCATTTAGTGTCTCAAGGTCAGCAATCTGTTAACTGCAGCCCCCTTCCCCCACCCTAGCCTTGAAAGTTTCTGGTGGCTGTAACCTTTGCTCAAGCTCGCCTCTCTTTCCACAGCCAATCTACCTGTGTTTTCTCCGTAAGGATGGTTGCTCTCTGTCCAGATTCTACTTTCATCCTAAAGGTCAACTCCCTTTTCCATTGCTTTCAAGACCTGTTGTGATCTTTCTGCCCCTAGCCTGTCCACCCAGCAGAAAAGGCACAACACACCTTGGACATCAGATTACATGCATCCAGTCCTATAGGCAATCCTCATCACTCTTCATATTATTCCATCCAAGTACATTAAGCAGCAATGTTACTTATCCCACTCTAGCACCATGGTTGCAGGTGTGAATCTCACCGGCCTATGAGGCTTCACATCTTCCTGTTTTTCACCACTTGACAGCAGATTGTACCAGAGCAGCTGCCACTCTGGCTGTTCTAATACTACTGCTTCCCAAGAAATCTGCCTTTGGCCTCTGTCTCTACCTTCACTTGTCACTACAGACATAGCTTGAATGCCTCTGCAGAGGCTCCTTTAGAAGACAAGTGCTACAGCACGTCCTGCCACCTAACATACCTATCAGAAGTTATCGACAGTGGATATCTCATTTGGACACTTCCCACATTAAACTTAGAAGGGAATGCTTGGAACTTACTATGAATATTGATTCTAAGTTGAGTCCTCGAGAGGTGTCCCAAGGCCACCCTTCTAGGTACTGCAACTGAGTGATCACACTTGGATCACACTTCTCACTTTGCTGGTTTTTCCACTTCCCTTGGCATCCTGGCAGGGTCTCTGCTCTGTTGGTTTTTGTTTTTTCTCTTCTTTTTCCTTACCTCTGTAGTTTTGACACTAAATACAATTGAGGTTCAGCAGAGGGAGATGCTGCAAGCCAAACACACACAATCCCAGCAGGAAGTACTGCTTCGACACCTCCCAGGGACTCAATTCCAAATCAGTGTTCATGGTTAATTTCCAACATTTCATTCTGCATAATGTCCAAAATAAATGTCTATTTTTAAGGTACTATCCTTGTGGTTTCCATAGAAGGAATATATACTGCACATTGTACAAATTGTCATTATAAAGTAAGTAAAGGGGAAAAAACACACCAAATATCTTAAAAACACGTTAGCAGTTTCCTCCAGCATATATGCTTTTTATTTAATAATAGAGGTGTTCTCCTCCAGCATATATGCTTTTTATTTAATAATAGAGGTGTTCACTGACACACTAGGTAAGCATCATACAAACAGTTAAGCTTCCCAATAGGACTAAGCCCTCCTCTGGCAGTGCGGAAGTGTACACCTAACTGGGACCAAACAAAATGGGTTTAAGAAGTTGCCACTTTATTACCAGAGGAGCCAGCCTGGATTTGATAGATGGCTAGCATTTCCCATGTTTGGATAGGTACATTTTACAGTGTTGTGCCTGGTAAGCCAACTATTTTCCCTACAGAAAAATACTATAGCCTAAATCTAACACAGTCAAGCCTACTTATGCCCACTGATTTCAAGGTTGACTCAATGTTTGCGGGCTTCCCCCAGGCACCTGGTTGGCCACTGTGAGAACAGGATGCTGGACTAGATGGGCCACTGGCCTGATCCAGCAGGCTCTTCTTATGTTAGACCTAAGCCTATGGTGTGGACATCTGACTCAGCTTGGCAGCATTGGTACCTGTATGAGATTCTTCCCATTCAGTTGTATTGCATCCACAAGTGTTGCTGCAAGACTCAGGTTTAACATCTGTGGCCGCAATTGAAAGAATGGGTTTTTTATCCTACTGCAGATGTTAATTAGATTTCCAGTGTCAATGTTTGTATTATCAATGCCACTTTGTTAATCATCACTGTAATGATTAAAAATTATATTAATGCAGTTATCACAGTCATTTCCCTCTAAATCCATTTTTATAATATCTGCCACAAGCCAGGTTATACCTGCCAACTTAGGATAATACTTAATGCTTCTGATGAAGTGCACTCTGGTCCATAAATGCTTATGGTATAATTTGTTAGTCTTTAAGGTTCCACAAGACTTGTTATTGCTGCAATAGACTAACATGGCTATCACATCTGGAAAATGTGTTTCATTATGTATTTGCAAACATACATATAATTTAATTTGGTAATTCTCCCACCTGTGCGGTTTTTTAAACTTTGTGAAATCATTGTAAACATCTGCAGGTAAAATATAATCACACAAATAGGAGCACTAATTTCTCCCTCAGAAGAGTCAAATAAAGAGTCTTAATAGTTATGAACCCGGGCAAGTAAAAAGCATCTTATTAATGCTTGCCTGAGCTTGCGTTGGAACTTACTTACATCTATTGAAAATACAGAGGGAAGAGATGCATAGAACATACATAAGAATGCCACCAGTTCATACACAGACACAGTTATAGTGGTATAAATTTCAACAGGATCACATGAGCCAGCCTGCCCATTCCGGATGCAGAGAGCAGGATATGGAGGAGTCTCTCCACAAGTAAGTATTGAAAGTGTCCCATTTCGCTCCATGTCAGTCCCATACTGCTCTCTGGGAATGCTGCAATACGCCCGCCAGTCAAGGCCCTCATGTATCCAGTGGAGCCAGCCAAGGCCATAAGTAGCAGGACCATATATTTGTGCTCATGTGGAACTTAGAGGACTTTGAGGGCACACACTGTGGTGTCTCAGTTCAATGAGGGTATGGAAATTATTTTGGCAAAATAGCCTAGGGAGCACTGCTCTGTAAACAAACTGGAAGCAGGTTTGTGGCTCAGAGCCCTTTTTAAACAAAACAAAACCACACAGTAAAACTGGTTAAATTACTACCAAAATTAACATAAGCAGCTCCCTGTAGTATCAGACCAAAGGCCTGTCAAGTGCAGCATCCTGTTTTCAACAGTGGCTTCAATCTAGAAAGGGAGATATGCATATGTCAGAAGTCTTCCATTCTGCACTGAGCTGCTGAGATGAGTCTTGATGCAGCCGGGGATGCAGGTTCCCATCTGGACTTACTAGTTGCTGTATGCTACTTGCTACATGTGAGGAGAACTGGATCAGGGACAGTATTGAAAACTGTGACAGTAGCAGTTTTTAAAATACTAGCATAGTTAGGGAACAGTTGACTCTTCTGAAATCCACTTGCATTTTTTCTTTTCTTCAACTAAGGCTCTTATACACAGGAGTTGTTTCCTTGCTTCTTCCAGCCCTCGTTCTTTCTCTAATTTATTCAGTATCTATGGAAACAAAAGAAATGTGTGCTGGTTTATTTTAACACATTCTTTCAATGTCACAGAGTAAGCTCTGCTTGAGCAAACCATTCCTCCTAACGCCAGGCTATTTCTGCACCTTGTTTTACAAGTCATTATCAATCACAGGATAAACAACACTTCCGCTGAGAAGAGCAACCTCAATTAAAAACCACAAATGTTTTAGTAAATGCAAGCCCAAATTTATGTAACAGTTTCATAACATGCTGCTGCTACTAAATATATCATAGAGCTCTTAGGTTGGGTGGTCATGGAGAAAAGACAGGCCCGATACGTGGGACCTACCCCCACATTGGTATAACAAGGGAGAAACAGAAATTTGTGAAATGACACATCAATTACTTTCTAGCCAATCAACATTTTCAGCATACAGAAGTTGTAAAAATGGGGCTTGATTTGAGGGGGTGATTTCAGATGAAGATGATCGGTTAGTCACAGAAGATTAGATTGGAAACTATGGGGGGAAAGGGGCCCAAATTTTGACCTGTGTGCTTTCTATTTCTCCGTCCACTTCTTTTGGGGCAACTCATAGTTTATTGTTACTTCCAAACATGAACATTATCCATTGTGTTTTCCCTCCAAGTCAGAATTGCAAACCACAGTTTGATCACGGTTTGCAATCCTCTTTTGGAAGGCAAGTGCAATATATAGTTTGCTGATGTAGATGTAATGGAAAACTGTTATCTGACACAAAAGGAAATGAACCAGTGCCTGAGCAGTTGAAATGGTCATGAATAGTTCACTTTCAGGTGTCTCTTGGAGGCTTTTTCTTTAATGTTGACAGGTCTATGCAGTTGTTTAAAATTTTTTTGAGTAGCCAGTCATTTTAATGATAGTTTTATATTGCTTTTGAAAGTTATTATGTTGTTGAACACTGCCCTGATGTTTTGTGATATGGCAGTATATAAATACCTTTATAAATAAATGAACAGGAGCAAGAGAGAGCAAAAAGAGATAAACTTACTTCATCAAAATATCTTGCTATGTAGTGGTAAATTTTAGTCAAGGCTGCAGCCTTATTAAACTCATTTTCATGTTTCTGACAAAAAAAGGAAAGACAGGCAAACTGGTGAAACTGTAATAGTATTAAAATTATTTACTAAAATAAATACTACTACTACTATTAATAAAATATGAAAGAGTTATTAATGACCTGGTTTGCACATAACACTAACATGCTTTCGTGCAAACCAGCAAATTCGGGGTTTCCTGAGTGAAGATCACAGCCACTGTACTACTTCCCTAGGCCGGCTTGCTGCTGTACTACTCAGGTGTTGTATCCGAACCTAGACTTATGGTTTCTCCCAAGACAAACAAGTTGTAACCAATATTTACCGGCTCTTGGTTTATCTAGCTAGGGGGATCTAACCGTGAACCTGGGTTTGAACATAACGGTATGCCGAGCTATGGCTTAACTCTGGATAGTGCAGCAGCAGGACCGGGGGAGGAGCACAGCAGCCACAATCTTTGCTCCTGGAACCAGCAGGTTTGCTCATTTCTGCTAAGGCGTGGTTTGGCTTAGCATTAGGTGTGAACTGTGCCACTAGATATACCAGGTAAAGGAGAAGTGTTACTAGTTAGTGCATGCAAGATGCCACTAGGATGTTTCTCAAATGAGGCCAGTTAAAGCATTACAGTCAGGACACAGGAGGCTACTTTAAAACGCATCCCAAGTGCCATACCATCTGCATAGCTAGAGGGCAAATATATATATATGAAATTATACCTTAGATTCCTGAGTTAAAAATTCTTCAAGCTCTGAAGTAGACACTGAAGGTAGATCCCTAACTGCTTTATAGAAAGCTTTAACCTCCTCTTTATAAAGTGGAATATCTTTAGCATAGAGAAGTTTATTTGTTGGTGCCTCCTATAAAAAGAAGGGAGAAAAGTAAACTAATGTTACCAATGGTCACAGCAATTTTTTTAAAGCATTCCTATGAAATTTCAGTTAACACCTGATGGAGCAATTTCTGAACACTATATTTGTTTTTGGAATGTATACCTTATCCCTCAATATCAATATTGCGGCTGGGTTATAACGTCAAATAATTAAAACAAATTACTACAATAAGATAAAGCACAGAATTAAATAGCCTCTCCCAATATGAACCTACCTGGACACTCAGATCGTCCTCTGAGGCCCTTCTCCAGGTCCTCCCTCTGAGGGTGGAGACAAGGGAGAGGGCGTTTTCAGATGGCCTCTCCATTTGTGGAATATGCTCTCCAAGCCTGGCGCCTTCATTGTCATATTTTTGGTGCCAGGTAAAGACGTACCTTTTCTCCCAGGCATTTGATAGAATTAGATGATGTTTTGTTTTAATATGCTGCCAAACCTTCCTGTGGCTCCATGGGGCTGCTATTGCCACTGTTTTGTTCTTGTTTATTATTATGTTTTATATTCATTCATTCATTCATTTATAGTGTGTTTTATTTGTTTTTGTTTTAACATTGGGGACCTTTGGGTATCAAACGACTAATGAATCTTGTCATTGTTACTGTTTTGTTGTTATTAATAACAATAACAATAACATACAGATTTAACTGTCTGCTCACCAGTTAAGATGTCAAGGACCTTTTTAGTAGTTAATATTGAAGTTAATAGTTTTTATTATTATTCTAATAAAAACTGGCTACTGCAATGGATCGTGAGATTTGTTTTAATTGTATTTTGAGTACCTTTTTTATTATACTGTAGTATGATTTGACAATGGCTCCTTGGCTAAGCAATAAAGATTTGAGATTTTAAAGGCCTGGGAGAATAAGATGTCTCTGTCTGGCACTGAAAAGGCTTCAGAGTCTGTGGAGAGAGCATTTCATAGGTGGGGGAACCACACTGAGGAGGCCCATTCCCATCATCACCAGCTTCATTTCAGACAGTTGGGCCCCTTGAAGCTGCACCTACAGTGTATGCCTAAGTTTGTGTTCTACTGAAGACTACTCCTGAAGTGTTTTTCTTTGTTGTCACCTCCTTTTTATATTGCAGCTGTCAAATGGGAGGATACCTAAAAGGCTTTCCAAGTTAAAACTCAATTATACTTGTACTGTAGAACATAGTTTTACTGTTTCATCCCAACCACACACAGGCTGTGACCCCATGGCTATGACAGGCCTTCTTAGGGCCGGCACCAGAGGGCGGCCAGGTTGGGACCTGGCCGAGGGCCCCTGGGACCCCTCTTTAGGGTGGGTGGGTAGCGCTCCCTTCTGTGGCCCATGGAAGCGTTGGCTTCCAGCCCTGCCACAGATTCAGAGAGGGAGCTCCCAGGCACCCTCCCCATTACCACACAGGCCCGTGCCACCCGCTTACAGGCTCTACCTATGTACATGCATGCCTGCCATCAATCAAGATGGCCGTAGGAGCATCAGCCCCTTAGAGAAGCCTCGGCCTCCATCTTTGTTGACGGCAGGTATGGCACACAGCACGGCCAGCATTCACTTAAAGGGAATGGTAGGTGGGGTGTGTGGGCAGGTGCCAGGGACCAGGGCAGGCTGGTGCCCAAGGGCCCCAGCATGCCTGGCGCTGGCTCTGGGTCTTCTGTTCTTCACTGTCTGCCTGGAACTACAAGAACAGAAGGCTTATCAACCATTATTAAGACACAATACACAGCTGGTGCTGGTCTCTGTTGAGCCTTGTGGGTCACAAGTGATGCAGGCAGGCTGTACTGCAACCAAAAGAATAAGGAAAAGAGTGAGTGCTACTAGGTTTTCAGAGCATCACTAAGATGTTTGGCATTCAGACCCAATGTCTTACATAAAAGTCAACAAAGGAAGCACTGTGTGATATTTCTGAAGTTTTGACCACAGCTACTTACCCAGCTATAGAGGCAATTGTTCATTTTCAGTTTAAACTTTAAAAGTAGTTAAGCTTTAAAATGTAACTTAATATTTGTTTCTTCCCCAATGCAAGCAAATGCAGTGGAAACGTCAAAGTTAAATGTAGCTCTTCTGAAATTTCCCTTTATCTTTTTCATTCTGGTATTCTTGTGCACTAACCTATAAGCGTATGGCAAAGCACCAGTAGATTTCAGACAACACTTTAAGAATCACTAATCTAATTTTATGCTGCTTACTTTTATTTTCAAAGGAACTTTTACAAAGGAAATAGTTTTCTGTCTGTTAGTCAGATGGTTGGTGACATTATCTTTGTGGGGCACAGGCAAGGGAACTAAATATGAACCGTACCTGACCTCCCACGGCCTCATGTATTAAGTAGACCTGATCCAGCAAGGTTTGTAACATGCATAGCCCCAGATGCCAGATATGGACTTATTAACTCTATGCAACTTCCTTTCATGTGCATAGATCTAATCCCACAAGGGACTCTGAACATGGAAGCCTGCACACGGAAGTTCTTGCTGAATCTGGGCATGCATTTGCAGTGGAGTGAGATTTTCAAATTACACAAGAATGATGTGTGGTATTGCCTTTAATAGGGATAGTACTATAGAACAATTAGTTTGGAAGATATAGTCAAAGAAAAAGATGTTGTAAAACATGAAATTGTGATACTACCTTTCCTAGTTGTTGCTCTGACAGAGAAAAGGCGTCCATAAACGCTTGTGCAATGACTGACAAACAGCCATCAAGATGTGGTGTCTTTTTAATATCAAAGACAAATTGAGGGTTCTTCAGTATATTCACCCAGAACCGTAGAGGAAGACTAGTAATAGAAAAAGCAAGTTTCAAAATAATAATGCAATAGGAAAAAGTTCAACAAGTCCACAAAAAGTAATTTAACATCAGTCCTTCATGAAAGTTACAGCCTGATGAGCAAAAACAATCCACATCTAAATTAGTTATCTCCTTTGTTTACAGTTTAGTTTCAATGTGCCCTTCAGTGCTGAACATATTGCCAGTTCCTGGATTATTGTGTTTGAGTGTTACGTTAAGGACATTTGTAAATACCTGTTGGTTTTCCATATATGGACTACATCAGGGTCTGTAATTTTCTTATTTTCAGCCTGAGCATCCAAAAAGTCAAAAAAATATTTGATAGCAACTGGGGCTTTATTGTTGGGTAAAGTCCAAATGCTCCTAAACAGCTTTTCAACAACACAGTGAATTGCAACCTGTGAAGGGAAAAAAGAGACAGGGGTTTTATTACATGTACAAAGACAAGATTTCCCAAGATGAAAATTAACAAAACCACCACCTCAATCTATCAAGGGCAATCTGTGCAACAAGATTAGAGCTGAATACCCTTCAATCAGGCCTTACAGAAACACAAAATCTGGCATTCAGGGCTTCATGTTGTGGCATATATAATTCACTAATAGGCACAAAAACTTGCGGTTTAAGAACATACCTATAGCCCACAGATATTTCTATCCAACTTTAAAAAGCAGGGAAATTGGGCAGCTATAGTGAATGCACCATGGGAGCAGGAGACCCAACCTCCTCTCTGAGATATTGTACTGCCTTACAAATTGGTCAAAATGCAAACACAATTTGGGTTGGTCTTTTACAGTCCAATCCACTTGCTGTGTAGCTTGGAAGAATTTGGTAACGTGCCTCTAAACATATGGTGAGTGGTGGCAATACCTGCCATCTCCAAAGATGGAGAATTGCATTTTTGTATGTTTGTTGGGTGTTCTTCTTAATTTGCTTCATTCCTGTGTTACTATTGTTTCTACACAGAATCTAATCTAGAAAATTTTGTTTCCCTCATTATTCATCCTAGAAATGTGTCAAATTTATTTTTATTAATTTCAAACCCTTTTTATTGGTCAATGTCATATGATGGTGAAGACAGCCTTTTGTGTTTCAAACGGGAGGTTATGCTCTATTTCTATTTTGGGTGCATTAACGATTGAATCTGAAACTGCAGTTTAATGTAAAATCAGACTGATTACAATATGTTGCTACTTAAGCAATGACTCTAGCTGTTGGAAAAAACAAAGTTTGCTTGCCCAAGATGCCTATTTTCAGCCTGCTATGCTTAAACCACGCTAGTTAAGGAAAGGTTGGGACGGTCAATTAAAAACATAGAGCACACCTAGAATTTTACTGGAATATATTTCACCTCCCACTGTTTTATCTTGTGCAAACTGAGATATTCCTCGTGTCCATTGCAAACAATTCTGCAGAATAGTCAGTGCCATTATTCCACAATTGTTTTTGGAGCTTTTTTTTAGTGTTGCCAAGTGTTGCTGTACTTCACATATTCACAGAAACAGAAGCAAAAGAGAATGATTTCCTATAGGAAACTTCACTAAAATTGCAAAGTAAATCAGACATATTTAAAGTGACCATCTGAACAATATCAACTGTCTTAATAATGTGCTTCCTCCCTGCTAAAACAAGATCAGCACACCACATATCTTGTTTCTATTATTTGGTGCATTCACTATAGCTGCCCAATTTCCCTGCTTTTTAAAGTTGGATAGAAACATCTGTGAGCTATAGGTATGTTCTTAAACCGCAAGGTTTTTTGCCTATTTGTGAATTTCTCTGCTTTTTAATCTGGGAGGTAAGAAATGGGATCCTGTTCAAGTTTGCTGAGAATGGATTGATCATTTGCATGCTTATTGATTTCAGTGGGATTTATTCCCCTGCAATCCTGCTTAGGAAAGGTGAAACTGACCACAGGGAATGGGGAGCGGAGGAGGAGGAGGAGGGAGGGGAAGAAGGGCAGAGGGGAGAAGGGGGATGGGAGCAGGCAGGAGTGGGAGGTTTGATCATTTGTATGGTTATTGAGTTCAGTGGGATTTACTCCCATGCAATCATGCTTAGGATAGGTAAAACTGACCAGGGGGGAAGGAGGAAAGGCTAGAGTGGGCAGGGGAGGAGGAAGAAGGAAGAGTGGAGGAGGAAGGGAAAGGAGGGAAAAGGCAGGTCTGATCATTTGCATACTTATTGAGTTCAATGGGATTTACTCCTGTGCAATCATGCGTAAGATAGGTAAAACTGACCATGGGGAGGAGGAGGTGAGGAGGAGGAAGTGGAAGGAGGGGAATGGAAGGGGATGAGGAGGGAGGGGATAGGAGAAGGGAGGGTGGGTTTGATCAGTTGCATACTTTTTGAGTTCAACAGGATTTATTTCTGTGCAATCATGTTTGAAAATGGAAATGGACTGCCTTCAAGTCGATCCCGACTCATGATGACCCTATGAATAGGGTTTTCATGGTAAACGGTATTCAGAGGGGGTTTACCATTGTCTTCCTCTGAGGCTGAGAGGCAGTGACTGGCCCAAGGTCACCCAGTGAGCTTCATGGCTGTGTGGGGATTTGAACCCTGGTCTCCCAGGACATAGTCCAACACTGACTTGGGGGAGGGGCAGGGAGGGGAGGAGATTGGGTGGGTGGTCACTGGGCAGAGGGGAAGCCCATTTTCTTTCCAAAAGGAAAACATTGGGAACAGTATCATTGCTTTTCAGCGTTTCCCCCACCTTTTTATTCTACAGCAGGCACATGTAGCCTCCCATCCAAATTTAATCCAAAGCTGTCCCAGGCCTTTATTTCTCTTTAGACAGTCATGGCCTCTCTCAAAGAATCCTGGGAAGTGTGGTTAGTGAAGGGTGCTGAGAGTTGCTAGGAGACGCCCTGTTCCCCTCACAGAGCTTCAGTTAGAGTGGCTGACTGTTAAACTAGTCTGGCCACTGGAATTCTGTCAGTGGAATAGGAGTCTCGTCTCAGCACCCTTCACAAACTACACTTCCCAGGATTCTTTGGGGGAAGCCATGACTATCTCAAGTGAAATCAAAGCCTGGTGCGGGTGTGGCCCTGATTAGGCAAGCCCAGCAGCTGTGAGTCTGGCTTGTAGAACACTGGCAGTTGGTTCTTACTGAGCATGCCTGACATTCATTGAGTTCCAGCCAAATTTTCTTAAATTAATTAAAAATCAGCCAGGCATTTTTTTTAACTTTTAAACTGGAGAAGATGAAGGTCAGAGTAAGGGAAAGGTCAGTAATAGGATTACAGGTCCTCTGTGAACATGACTGATTTTTAATGAATTTCAACAGATTATGAGAACTCTGACAGAAAACAGTCCAAAAGGGCTCTGGGTTTTTCTTCTTCTCTTTTTAGACTTTGAACTCTCTATTCTCTCTGACTGTTTTATATATCGCCATGAAAATTTAGAGGGTTGTTAAGCAAGTGTTTCTGAGTTCAGGACTATAGGTTTTGTAACGTTTTGTTTTGAAATGAGCTGATGGGAAGCATCAGAGGTATTTTCAATGTAACATTGCAGAATGTGAAAAATCCACGCTGACTATAGTATACAGCCACTCTCATAGCTGTATAATCTACCCTATTATTTTTAGAATTACCAATGATGAAAAGCTTCCAATAATCTGTGATAGGGATGTAGTCTTACCAAGTGTGAATAAAAGCTGCTCGTGTAACCCTATACATGAATACTCAGAAACAAGCCCCACTGAGTTCAGTGGGACTTACTCACAGGCAACTGGATATAGGAGTGCAACTTGCCTTAATCTATGTACATCTCCAACAATGATCATGTGATTTGCCAAACTGATATGCCTCCATACAAAACTGGTACCATCAAAAATTAATAAAGTCAGTTCCCATGGTTCTGTTACGCTTCAGATTAACCTTAAGGGACAGCTCTGTGTGAATCTCTCTGCATGTATCTCTTTCTTCATGTAACTGAATGGAGAGGTCCGCTTGAGCTACATGTGCACATGGGAACTCCCACGTCAACAAGAAAGAACTGGGGCAGGTGTAAAGGTTATTATATATACTTTTGCCTCTTTTGGGGTACATAAATCACATTAGTCTTCAGCGACAGAAATATATGTTGCATAATTGCTGCCTCTGTTTGTAAAGCTTCTTACTCTTATCTTCTCTGGTTTAGCCTGAAATAAAGTTCAGGAGTTACCTTTGTAGAAAGGAGTTTGGTGAGATACATTTCCTTCACTTTAAATTTTTGTTTTCCTTTATGTTTTGACCCCTGTGTATCTTTGGCCGCTTCAGAATCTGGTAATATCTGTCAGAAAGATTGACACAAACGTTCATGCAGATGCAGTGGGTAAGGGGATAAAACCACAAATGCTTAGTTGTCCATTATTGCTGACTTACCAGATGGCAATAGTTGTGAGAGTATTCCCCATCTGAGCAACATGTTAAAAGGAGAAAAAATAGAGGTTTAATGAAATGCACAGGGTAAAAGGGATTAAATTGTTGTCCAGAAAGCAGACTCATGCCAGGGAAAATGACATCCAGGTGTGCATGTTTAACTATATTCTTGTGCAGGGTACTGAGATAATAAATTCCAGCCAATCTAGATACACAGTTAGAAGACTGGCCAAAGGAATTACCTGCATCCTTGGCTTTACTGCTTCCTTTTGTTAGCTACTGCTACAGACATGTATGGATATATAGATGCTACTTTAAACCTTCTGGGAGCAGGATGCAAGGGAGAATGAAACATTTCTCATAGCACACTTTTACATTTCTTGAAATCAACCCTGCATTAGCCAAACTTATGAGACTGATTTCACAGTATGGAAAAATACAAATTTCTCTTGTGCCTCATCTACTTTGGCCTTAAATGGAACTTCCATGTTCTGAAGCAGTAGCTACTATATACTCAAAGTTCTAAAAAAGCCTTTACAGTAGGATGGGGAACTGTAGCCGTCCAGATGTTGCTGGACTACAACTCCCATCGCCTCTAACCACTGGCCATTCTGGCTGGGCTGATGGGAGTTATAGCACTGCAACATCTGGAAGACTCCTGCATCCCTGCATTAAATTATATTGAACAGGTTTATATTGCTTTCAGTACCTGATAGATTGGTTGTTTTCTTAAAGACTTTAATAGTTGCTCCATCTGAAATCTGAAAATGAAGTAAAACAACTTGCCGTAATATATACTTTTCTATACCTATGTAGAGTCCTCATACTTCACATACTCTGCTGTGTGTGATTTTTACTTCCTTTTAACGGGAAATTCCTGCAGCCAGCACAGGCCCATAACCAGTGCAGGTGAAAGAATGAATGCATTACGTTAAGCATCACTTTCCCACTCTGTGGCTTCAGAAAGCTTAAAGCAGAGTTGGCATCGTTTTTGCCCCCTATCCTGCTGCAACCAGCCAGCCACACAATGAAGGCTGCCTGCATCTGAGATTCCTTCAGAGCCTTCTTATGTAGTCACACATTACTTTTAGATGTGTGCACTACTTTTAAAAAATATTGATTTAAAATGTAAATTGACAGACCAAGACACACTTCTCTGGAAGCATATGTTTCATAATGACTGTGTTTACATCCAGTGCTAAGGGCTAAGTCATAAACTGTGGTTAGTCACATTCCACTGTGCATGAGCTATGTGCTCATGGGCCGTTTCTCTCCAAACAAACCATGATCTGCAGCAAAGGGTTGTTCTCGGTTTATCATGTGTGGTTTATTTGGAGAGAAGCAAGCCATGAGTGCTGATTCACATGTAGTGATAAGCCAGATAAGCCAGAATGCTCAGCCTGTGAATATGGCCACTGTTGCAAACTTCAGAGGGTCATTATTGTCTCTATGCCTATCAAGTACACTCAGTTGCAAATGTTGTCTGCTTTTGTATGAGAACTGATGAAACAGAAATGCTTCACATGCATAGTAGTAATAGTAGAGATCAAAAGTTGGGGCAGAAACAGAATAGAAAGCCTGAAAAAAATGAGGTAATAGAAAAGGGTTTGTGATCCATTTAGTGGGGAAAGATGGAGGTAACAGATCAAAGTGCAGACATACCTGTGGTGCTGGGCAAATAGCAACCACTGTGCTATAGCAGGCAGAGACAAAAGAGATCAACAGAGGGAAGGGGAGAAAGGGTTAAAAAGTGGCAGAAGATTTTGTATGGCTGACCTAGTGTTGCAGTTCACTCACATTCATAAAATGTAAAAAATGGTTCTCGAGTGATTTGTGTACAGTACTCCTTTTCTTCTTCCCAACTATAACTTTCATTATTCTTTAGAGGATGCTGATCATTCCTTGGGCATGATATTAATTTCTCAGCAATGGTTTATGAGCCACATGCAGGGAGATTGCTTTTTTTGCTGAGTTTTGGAAATGTAGTTGGAGAAGAAGAATGGAGACAAGTTTGTTTTATGTTTCTAGTACTTATTTTCACTTTTGAGTTTCCAAAGCACCAGGGTCAATCTGGATGCTTGATTGTAAAGATATCAAGATACATTCAGCTTTCTAGAGATTTCTCGGAATGTATCTCCTCTCTTTCTTATTTACATATACCTTGCTGTTAAAACCATAAACATTCTCCTGGTGAGCCAGGCTGCTGTTGTCCAAATAATGAGTCCAAAAGAAATCCATCTGAAAATTGCAATACTTAGCAGCTGAACACTATGTGTTTTTAAAGTGTTTGCATAGGTTGCTATTCAGTTACTGAAATGACTGACATAGGATAGGATACCTTCCACAAATGGGGGAAAGTGAAGCATTTAGACTATGGCAACCAGCCAGAAAGAGGCTAGGTTGCTACTGAGACTTTTCTAGAAAGCTTATCCTTTGCCAAAATGCAGCTACACTGAAAAATGGGAAGTGCAAGAAGAGTAGATCTACTCTGAAACAGGAAGTTTACAAAAAATTGAGATGAAGAACATAAAAAAATGGTCCATCGGGCCAAGTATTGCCAAATCCAACTGGAGAATCTCTCCCAAGTTGCAGGTAGCTGTTATTGAGATTTTTAACTGGAGATGGCAGTGATTAAAATTGGACCTTATGCATGCAAATCATACGCTTTACCACTGAGCTATGGGGGCTTTCCCCAAATACCAAAAAAAGAACATGCAGCACAACCAATCAGAGGCAAAATGAAGACAGCAAAGACAAGGTAAAGATGGCTTGTAATACAAGGCATAGTTGGACAAGGGATAAGAGGGGTAATAGAAAGGGTAAATTAACATTTGAAAAGGAGGTAGGGAAAAGAACATTTGAGTACCAGAACAAAGCATCAAACTGTGGGTGAGTACAAGAGTCTGGGTTTCTGGGAAAAGATCATGTCAACAAATTTCTCTTCCTTCCATGATAAAGTGATAAACTTCATTAAGAAATTGTACAAGAGGATATAATATTCCGGAACTTTAGTAAAGCTTTGACACCATCTGATATTGTATTAGCATAAACAAATTAATAGAAATGTAGGACAGAACCTGCCACTTTAACTGAGCGCACAAATACCAGGAAAACTAATCAATGAGCAGATTTAAATCACAGGCAAACATCTGTCTGGAGGAAGGACAGTGGGGTAAGCCCAATTTCTGTCTCAGATCCACATTGTCTCAGAAACTTAAAAATGCCTAACTTTTGGCTGCTGGTTATTGTTACTACTGTAAGTTTGGCATGCAAAAAGTTTCCTTTATTCCTATTCTGAGTTTACTGTATATTATAGTTTATGGTTATGAACGTTCATTACTAATTCTTTTTCCTCCAAATGGGCATGGCAATGTAGCTTGGCTAACAGCATAATCCTGTAAATGTCTACCAAATACAACAGGTTTTACTTCCAGGAAAGAGTACATAGAACTATAGCTTAAGTGACTCCCGTAGACAGACATCAAGTAAGCAATGGCATTAGAAAGAGAATCCTGTTTCCAACTTTCAATTGCATTGTGTGTCAAATATTAAATACAGTATGTTTGAAATTGCTTTCCATGGGAGATTTTCCTTATAAAAGGCAAATCTTCAACTTGTTAAAGATTTTTGTTCTTACCTCATAGTGTTGTATGGTGTTCAGCTTGGTAATACCATTTTCCAGAATCACAGAGGAACTATCTATGTCCAGAAGTTCTGTTGCTTGTGCACCTGATTGAAGGGCTGCCAAACAAAATTTGTTTGGTGCTTAGGTTTTGAGATGGCAGAAGTGGCTTGTTCCAGAGTAGCTAAAACAGTTATTTCATGTGAGGGAATCCTGTCATGCTAGTTTGCCTGTTTATTACAATTCCAACAATAGGACAAGGTACTAATAGAATCTGCATAGATGATGCTAGGGTTGTACATTGTTTTAAGCAATATTCCATTCCATTGCCACATTACTTTTCCACCAATTTCTGTATCACAATAAGATTTTGTGAGCAGGATCTGGTGATGTTATCACTGCCAGTGCTGTACTAGTTATTCCCAATGGAACACTCTGGGTCAGCTAAGCAAAATAAATGCCTAATTATGAAGTTATGGCAAATATAGTGGAGTAGCAATGCCTTACCCAGGCCCATTTCACTGAGCTGAAGTCCATAAAGAGAGCCATTCTTGTCTAGAAACGCTTGCAGGATCTTCTCTTTGGCTTGCCCTATGGTGTCACAGTCCAGGACATTAACTTGGATAGTCTGAGAAGTGCCTTCACCCTCATTTTCTGGGATTTTTTCGAAGACAACATTTAATGCCTGGAAGAGTGTAAGCATTTAAACACAAAACAATTTACAGCCCAGATTTAAAACACAATTAAAAAGTCTGGGTGACTAAAAAGATAATAGCTTGGTACTGAAAAGACCTCATTAGGATTTGCAGTAGTAGCAGCAAACTTTGTATTATGTCAGAGAAAATTCATATAGATTTCTGAAAAAAACATTTTTAAAGTTCACAGTTACTCAGTTCCTGCTGAGCCAAGGCTACAGAGTTCAATCTCATACCTAAGGGCATGCTGAGTAGCCTCAGGCGAGTCAGCAACATGGTCCAGACATAATGCTAAGCCATAGTTTAACTTTACATGCACGAGCCTTCCTTCACCTTCTGTCTCCTCTTTTGATGCATACATGAGAAGATGACTGGAAGCATCTGCTTCAGTTTGCAAATATCCAGTTTTGTCTGAACCATGAACTGCTGTTTTTAACTATAGTCTATCCCATGTATATGGGGAACCTTTGGCTTTCCAGGTGTTGCTGAACTACAATTCCCATCTCCCTGGCCATTGGCCATGCTTGCTGGGGCTGATGGGAGTTGTAGTTCAGCAACATCTAGAGGGCAAAGGGTTCCCCACATCTGGTCTATTGGAACCAGAAACCACAAATTTATATTTGGTTGTTTGGACAAACTATAGACTAAACTACGGTTTGTTCTAGCTCAAATGAAATGACAAACTGTTGACAGTTGGTAAAAGAAGTGGACGCTTCTGATTTTCCCCATACAACCATATTGGAAGAGGAGAGGTGCATTAGCCTGAGGGTTGTTCATGAAGCACTAAACTATGCTTTAGTGTTACATGCAAATGCAGCCAGTATCGCTCAGCATTAAAAACTATTTAAATGACGCATCTCACAAATTATATAATTTGTCCATAAGTAACTCGTGACTTCCTGGGGGAAAAAGAGGAAGCACTTACTCTCTCTTTTTATGTGAAATAGATGTGTTATCTGTAGAACATTATGTAGCCTTGTTTCCGCTTTTACCATTAAAAATATTTTCAACATTTTGCTCTCGCTCTTATTATTCAGACGTAGGTAAGTGTCTGAACTGCTACATCACATCAGAACAATGCTGAATGTAGCTCTAAAGCAGGGGTGGGAACCTTTTTAGCTTTGGGGGCCAGATCTTTATCTGGCCCCAACTTGTGGGGCAACCCACATGTCAACATATAATATTATGATGTCACGTAATTAACAGGTGGGTTGTCCTGCCTACCTCTCAAAATTCCTTGTGCACGGTCCCCAACAGTGCAAGGAAAACTGCCAGCCTGATGCTTGGTTGAAAGGAGCTGATTCCAAGCCTCTCCAAATGGCCCTGCATGGCTCCTTTCCATCTCCGATGTCAGAGGTCCAAAGGATCTGTGCAGAACAGTTCACAAAGCCCTTTGTAGGCCGCCCAATGTGGCTCCTTTCCATCCCTGATGTCAGAAGAGGAAAGGAACTGCGTGGGGCAGCTTCAAAGACTGGTGCTGTGAGGAAGAAGCGGTTTCCATTGAATGGAAACAGCTTCCCCCTCCTTGAGGAAGGCATGCTTCTACTGCCCATCAACTGAAGAACAATCGGTAGCCCATATTAAACTCCCAATTGTTCCTTTGAAGCCCTGCCCTTAACCCACCCCACCCCTGTCATATATGACATCAGGTGTAGGGCAGGTGAGCATGGATTCCCCAAAACATCCTTGCAGACCAAATGGGGAGGCATGGCAGGTCAAGTTTAGACTGTGGGCTGGAGATTCCCCACCCTTGCCCTAAAGCATTAACAGTATTCAGGCCAGGTCCTTGGCAAGGAGAGGGTTGGCTGGGTGCAAACATACTGGATGAGTGTCTGGGCTTCCTGTTGAAATGATTGGCACAAGCAGAGAAAACAGCAAGAAAGAGATGGTTTGAGCCTTAAATTGATCCCCTCCAACAGACACAGATGTATGTGGACTGTGCTGAAAGTGCCACTCGTGCAAAGACGAGCTAGAAAATGTTTGGGAAATGCTTGTTGGGATAGAAAAGTTTCTAGCAATCAGGGGCATAGCTTACTTTCCCTACATGGTTGCTTGCCATTCTCAGTTACTAGCCAAAAAAATAACAATAATTTATGCAAAACCAGGAAGTATATGCAAATTAAATTTGGTTATAGTATTCAGCTTTTATTGCCACAGTATTAAGCACAGAATACCCAGAACCTTGGCCACAGGGTGGAATGCGAGTCTGGTCTATCTAATTATTTTAGAGGGTGGGCCTGGCCTACCCCATAATTATATTGGGGTCTCAGTATTTAACTTTTACTTGGACAAGATTAACACAAGATAGAAATATTAAGAAAATTAAACTTCCTATTTTTTATAAAATGTTATTTTAATCAAATAATGTATCTATATCTCTGTGTGCGTGTGTGCACACAGACATGCCATTACATAGATTACAGCAGGCACCAGAAGCTTCACATTTTGTCATATGTATGGCACTCCTCTTGCCCTGGGTGGCTGAACATTGAATGATGATCCGTGAGAAATCACAGTTTGACCATAGAAATATCTGTGGAGATCCTACCTTTTTGAGCTAGAATTCCACCCCTGCTTAATCATTATATACAGTTTCTTCCACACATGGCTTGTTGGTTTGCAGGACACACATTAATAGACATACCACCACATTGAATTCAGTTACTTGCCACAGTAACCAGTCTTCATTTAGTGTATACAAGGCCTTGCAGGTTATTACATCCACAGGGCCCCTGATTATCCTTTGATTTAGGGTTGTCACAAGCAAATAGAATGGCTCCCCAAATGTTTCCTAAGAAACAAAATGAAACACAGTTTGTATTTTACTTATTATACAGCCACAAGAGTGGCTGTATACTATAGCCAGCATGGATTACTTGCATTCCGCAATGTTAAATTGAAAATACCCCCCATGCCATACTGCTGCTTCCCATAAGCTCATGTCAAAACAAAACCTTACACAACTTATTGTCCTGAACTCGGAAACACTTGTTTAACAACTCTCTAAATTTTCATGGTGATACACAAAACAGAGAGAATCGAGAGTTCAAAGTGTAAGATGAGAGGGGAAAAAAGACCCCGTTGAGTTGGACTTTTTTGTCAGTTCTCATAATTTGTTGAAATTACTGACCTTGCCCCATACTCTGCCTCTCATCTTCTGCAGTCAAAACATTAAAAAAATGCCTGGCTGTTTTTTAATTAATTTAAGAAATTTAGCATTGAAGTCAGTGATAAGCCGGGGCATGCTCAGTAAGAACCAGCTGTCAGTGTTCTAAAAGCCAGACCCACAGCTGCTTGGCTTGGCTAATCAGGGGGCCAAATTCTTCGAAGCTACACAGGAAGTGGATTGGACTGTGAAAGACCAACCCAAATTGTGTTGGCATTTTGACAAATTTGTAGGGCAGTCCAATATCTCAGAGAGGAGGTCAGGTCTCCTGCTCCCCTGGTGCATTCCCTATAGCTGCCCAGTTTCCCTGCTTTTTAAAGTTTGATAGAAATATCTGTTGGCTATAGGTGCATTCTTAACCTGCAAGGTTTTTTGCCTGTTAGTGAATCTTATTTATAGTTTTAGTTTGCTTTGCATTTCTCTATGCATTAGAACTTATCCATGCCCCAGTTATTATGGAAAAACAACTTAAAGAATGCCACCAAATCTGTTGATATTTATTCACTTCTCCTACTTCAAATAATATGGATTTCCATGCAGTTATTTCTTCACATGTATATACATGGGAATCAACAGATAATTTATACTCGCTCATCCCTCACTCTGATTGGTGAGCAGACCCACCTGACTAATCCCCCACCAACACTTCGGGAACATTCCCAAGTCTTCTTATTGGAAAGGTGGGGGTGTGGCAAACATGCCCCCACACAAGGCGGGAACGCCATTCTCTTACTCCTCATCTTTCAATCCAAAGTTCTATGTGTGCTCATATGTGGGGTTCCCACTCATTTCATGCATTCAAAAGGAAGTTTGTGCCTGCAAGCTGACTCCATTGAACTGAATGCGGACCCCCACTAGGGGTCTCTGAGTGCATTCAAGTTACTAAATTCTGAACAACTTGTGCTAAATGCACATCACAAGTGGTAGTATCTGCATGAAAATAATCCCCTTCATCTGTGTTAAACAGTGAAAAGATATAATACTTGCCCGAAGAAAGCCAGAGAGGCAAACGGACATCCAGTTTGTCAGCAGTTTTTCCACCACTGATTCTGTACGCCTTAGCATCAGCTTAGGTTGTATATTGCTAGACTGTTCCATCAAATCCCGTGTCAAGACTTCTAGAATATGGGTTAAGTAGACTAAGTTTGTTTGTAGTGCAATCGTCAGGAAAGATGCAAACAAACATCTGTTTAGAAAGAGAATAATAAACATAATGACAATAAGGGGGGAACTTGGAGGTTCCATGCAATTTTACCTACACCCTATCTGAAATAATAGCAATACAAACTTGATTTATATACTGTCATAGCCACATCCTGGCAGCTGCCACACAAAGTCTTTTATAAAACGGAATAAAAAACATTCAAGACTGCCCACACTTCTAAACCAACATTAAATCATAAAGAACTACTAAGAAAACCTGGAGAACAATAAAATTAGAGAGTAGAAAACACATTATTTCCCGATAACATATGGAAGGATGGTGTGTTGAGTACAAACAGTCCACAGGGAAAAGCCCCAGGTAAAACCAGGGCCTGTACTGTTCAGAGTCTTAAGGACCCAAATACCAAGGTTTTAAACTCTGCCTATCACTCTACAGGTAGCCAAAGCAAAACACATACGGCAGGAGCATTGTAGTTATTGTCCACACCATTAACACTGTGTTGCCAACATTTTGTATTATTTCAAGTGATGAAAGCCTATCCAATGGGCATGGGGAATGTTTGGCCCTCCAGATGTTGCTAAACTATAACTCCCATCAGCCCCTGCAAAAGCAGCCAACACCAGGGATGATGGGAGTGTAGCTCAGCAACATCTGGAGGGCCACACGTTCCACACATCTGCCACACGAGATTGAAATTAAGAGGAACTGCAGTTATCCCAAGTCAGCTAAGGTTGTAACTTGTGTAAAGCTGAAAAATGTAACCTCTAGCTATCTTCAATCTCTGGGTTTCCACAGAGAAGACATTGATGGGGATAACATAAATCCTTATCTTGACTTACCACTTCAACCTGCAAAACGCCCCACAAATGCAAGGATTGGTGAGGTAAGTGAAGCAACTGTCTTATTTTCTGTTAGCACTCTCCCAATCTTCCCCAGCCCCCAGCTTTGGTAATAAGTTTCCACTAGCTATTTCATCCAGTCATTCTTCCAGGTCCATTAATCCAATAAAGCATAGCATGACTACTAGTATTCATGAAACAGAAGTCACTGACACCAATTAATGTATGGATTTCATTCTACAGAATGTCTTCTTTTAGTGCTCTTTAGTCTGCGTATTCTGTTTCAGTACTCTAAGTTACTGAACTGTTAGCAAGATTCTAGAACATTTGAGATAATTACAGAGACATAACAGTGAAAGTAACTCAATAAGAACCAAATACATTTTCTTTCTAGAAGTTTTTTTTAAAAAATGAGAACTGATTTTTGCGGGGTGGGTGGAGGAATCTTATCTGAATTAGCCAACAGATACCCAAGAGTTATGTATTTGCAAGTTGTTCTTCCATATTTCTACAGTGTGAAGAATGCAAGTTTTATAGCATACCTGTCTTTTACAGAGAAGGTTTTCTGTTTTTCAAGCGTGTGAATCAGAGTAACAAGAAAATGCTTGTTACAAATTAAGGCATACAATGCTGTAATACTTTCATCCTTGTGACCTGGATTTCTGCTCTGTAATAATTGAAAGACATGAACTGTGTGGCTGTTTGTTTTTAATGTGGTGCACATTTAATTCTTAATTATAGCTGCAAATATCATATACAGAAATCTATAATAAATGCTGTTGCATTTATATAGATTATAAAAGATGCTAAGGAGGCAGGCAAGGTAATATTTTGTGCTTGACGAACTCCTGCTAGTAACAGTTAGGACAAGGATGGGATATATCCAGGGCCGGCTCTAAAGGGTGGCCAGGTGGGGCACTGGCCCGAGGGCCCCTGCAGCTACAGAGGCCCCTGAGGGGCCCCTCCATTCACCTTCTGCCGTCCACGGCAGCAGCCATGGACCGCAAGGCAGGAGCTTCCGCCTGTCCACCATTCCCTCCCTCGTCCCACCTACCTGTCTCCTGCCTTTTAGCATTGCCCTTAATGAATACACATGCACATCTCTGCCATCAGCCAAGATGGTGGCAAGGGCTTCAGCACCTTAGGGAAACCTCGGCTGCCATCTTGGTTAATGGCAATGCTAAAAGACAGGCGACAGGTAGGTGGGGGGGCCGCATGTGCACACACATGCACCAGGGGCCGGAGGAAGCTGATGCCCAAGGGCCCCGGCATGCCTGGAGCCAGCCCTGGGTATATCTCTGCAGATGTTGGATGCCAACTCCCATCAGCATGGGCAATGCTCACAGATGATGGGAGTTATTAAGTCCATCCAACAACATCTGAAGGGCCACAGGTTCACCATCTCCATAAGGTTTTTCAGACTCACTGCATTCTTTCTCCTCTGAAAAATAAGAGTATGAGGAATTAAGACTTTGTTTACCTCATTGCCATTAAGAGTTTGCAGTCATTTGTACCCTCTCACACTGAAACCTTCATTCATTTTTAAAACCTTTCCTATCAATAACAGTTCAAGTAGCTACCTTAATAGAACCAAGTCAGTAATATATTACCCAAATTAATTTTTCCTTATCCCCACCCACTAGATGTTATGCTATAAGCAGTACTTACTTTATTTGTCTTGTATTTACTAAATTTCATTGGATAATAAAAAGCACAGACAAAATACAAAATAGTGTGAAAAACAGTAAAGAAATGGAATAAGATGATGTTCAAGGTCAAGTCACATCCTTCACATTTAAAGGCAATATTTTAATGCAACTAACAGGAACACAAACTGTTCCTGTACTATATACTTTGGAAAGTTGTTTGTTTGCTATGCATTTGGACACCTCTTAAGATACTGTAACCAAATTTTGGATGATGGTTCCTGAGATCAAGGATGTTTTTGTCTATGCTTGGATGTAATCAGAGGTGTAGTCATCTGGGGTCTTAGAGGGTCTTAGACCTCTCACTTTTGGGTGAGCAGGGTCCCTATGTCTCTAGCATCCTATGAGCCAATCAGTATGAAAGGGGAGTGTGTTAGCCACTGAAGAGTTAGCCACAGAGAAGAGTCTTCAACATGCTTCCTTATCCTTTCCCACTGATTGGAGCCAATAAGAGTGAAAGGAGGTGAGTCAGCCACTGAGAAGACTCTTCTCAGTAGCTTACCCTCTCCTCTGTCATGCTTATTGGCTCCTAGGGATGTCTGTTGTTGTGGGAAAAGGAATTACCAAGGATTTCATTCTCAATCCAGCAGCAAAAGAAGAAGAAGGGGGCATGGCTGTGACTAACATGAAGAGACCCTGCACTTCTGAATTTGCCACTATACTACTGGATACAATTTGATGCCATTTTGAATCAAGATGACTGACTGAACCTTTCAAAACTGCACTGATTTTTTGGTTTCTTACAATTCCTGAGCAATGTTGGGTATAGTGTGCCATCTGCCATGTTAATGACATGATATGCAAATCAAGTTAATTAGGTACATCTCTATAGGACAATTAGGTACAGCATTCAGATTTGTTCTTATTTGTAGTATTTCTGTTGTGTTCTCTGTACAGTAATTCTAAGCAAAATACAGTATAAAATAACTTTAGATTTGCTGTAGCAACACTAAAAGAATCTAACTATCAAAGGGTTTCTTTCTGTTGAACAAGTTGCCTCCTCTGCAACAGATCTAAATTTATATATAAAACACTTACAACTGGTTCATTGGAGTCTTCAATAAAAATAAATGAAGTGCCTCCGGCCTAAAATAAAAGATACGTAGATATGTTGTTGTTAGAAACCTCAAAAGATTGCAGAACAGTCAAACCATTAAAATAAAAAGCAATAAAGATTTCAATACGCCCATGTGGTTTAACTGCATGTATTCTGCCGAAACGCAGCCGAAAGCTCTGCTCATGGCTGGAGTTCGATTCCAACAGAAGGAGGAAGTCGAATCTCCTGTAAAAGGGGTTGAGGTCCACTCAGCCTTCCATCCATCTGTGGTCGGTAAAATAAGTACCCGACATATGCTGGGGGGGGGGGTAAAGAAAGGCCGGGGAAGGAACTGGCAATCCCACCCCATATATACGGTCTGCCTAGTAAACGTCGCAAGACGTCACCCTAAGAGTCGGAAGCGACTTGCACTACAAGTGCGGGGACACCTTTACCTTTACCTTTATCCTGCAAATGAAACTGAATTAAACTAACAGTGTAATGCTATGCATGTTTACGAAATCTCACCGTTGTCATGAGGATGCATAAGTGATGCATGCAGAACAGCAACATTATGCAATAACCAAGTAATTTTTCACAGGAGGAACTTAGCTATTTGGACTATTTCAGTTACTGCACTTTATCACTATTTCAGTTACTGCAACTTTATCACAACAGTCATTTACCTCTGGGAAGAAAGTTCTAAGAACAAAGTGTTTGTAGTCAAGGAAGGGGATTGTTTCAAAACTATCAACCACATCCAATTTTTCCATCTGTAGTTCAACAAATCCTGCAAGAAACAAAGATCCTCTGGAGTGCTGTTTTTTATAATATAACATTATCCTAATTACTACTTTCAATGTGATCTTGGAAAGTAGCTATCATGAGACAGTTCTCACAGTATACATTATCTCTTTACCCATTTTAATGGGACGTTGTGAAATATTGATTGCATATTATTTTTAATACCCCATTTACTTGCACCGTTGGTATCAATGGAGTGGTACAAAAAAGGTGGACTAGCAGTAGCCAATGGCAGCTGCATTGAGATTGAATGGGGCACCACATCTTTACCAGTGGCTGTTGTGGGGTGGCAGTGGAGGAAGAGATAGCACCCTCTAGCTACGCAGGTGCTGCACAGCACAGGCTAATTATGCCAGCTTGTGCCCACACTGGGTGCTGCTGGCTAATCAATACCTACTTACATGGTGCTGACCCAGCCACTTCTTGCCTCCAACAACATTGTATTACATCTGCCTGTAAGCAGTTGAGCCCCTTGGCCTCTATTTAATGATGGCAGCTGATTACAACCGTCTGTCCCACCACACTGGCCATCACTCACATAATGTCAGCTTATGCTATCACATAACTGCATAACTGATAATAAAAAGGAGTTCTGTATTTTATAACTAAGGAAAATCATGGAATGGAAAGTAGTACAAGTACTTGATGGAACTGGAGCCCCATCCACAACACAGCGCTAAGGAAACCTACCATCGCGTATTTCTTTACGTAGCTCACATTCCAACAGCTCCAGGTGTTCACTCAGTTTTCGGTTCAACTGCTTGGATTTTCTTTGGGTCACAAAAACTGCAACTGGGGAAAAAATCAATTTCAAATTAAAAACAGAAATAAGAAGATATTGCCTGTACCTTCAGATATACGTATCTGCATTTTTTAAAATCAAAACAAGAGAAGAAATATAGGAATCCACAAAACTCTGGAAGCAGCTGTATCCCAGAATAACCAAGCTTACTTCTACCAAATAACATATTTATGATCTACTTGTTCAAAGTAACATTTGGAGAACTGAGAAAAGTTGAGAAACAGGAAAGGAGCCACAGCTCAGAAGCAGAAGCCATGGTTTGCAGGGAAAAGGCCTCAGCTTTCAATCTTTGGCACCTCCACTTAAAATAATCTCATAGCAAAACAAGGACATAGCTTGACCTGAGATCTTGGAGAGCTTATGCCCAGGGTGGGGTCCAGAAAGTAGCATTGGCAAAGTGGTCTTCATCCCCTTGGTGTTTATGCAATGAGGTGCCACAGGGCACTATCTTCTCCTCAATGCTATTAACATCGATATCAGTGGTTCCCAACCTGAGGGTTGGGACACCCAGGGGGTTGTGAAGTCATCTGGGGGGTTGCAAAGAGCCAAAAGAATATTTATTAATTAAAAGAATTAATTAATGGCTGGTCTGTACACCATGAACTTGCACGCAGCTGCTTCTGCCTCCCCTTCTTTCCTTCCTTCCGGCTGGCACAGTCAGTTCCTGCCATACAGAGAGCTGAGCAGCACGCAAGTGAGTACATCAACAGAAGGAGCCACCTGGGCTTATTTAAGCTTCAGTGTCTCTCCCCGCCTTTTGTCAGCAGCAGTGAGGGAAGATTGATTGACCCGATTAGCTCTGACTGTAGAGACAGAGGGACCCTAGGAGGGGTCTGCCTGCCCAAAAAGTAACGGGATGGAGTCCCAGAGCACACTACACTGGCGCTCACTCGTGACCGAGTAAGATTGTCTTCCAAAATAAGGTCTTTAACGGTGGGTCCGTAAGTGACTGTGGAAGCCAATCCTAGATCCACACAGCCTCCCACAGTGAGGGCATAGGTTTCCAGATGGAAGACAGTTGCAATGAGGATTCGCTTGACATACCTTCCACTCAGAACGTTTGTCCCTTTCACCCTCTTCTTCAAAGTCCATAGCGCCCTTGATAATAGCCAACCTCCAATTGAGACACTCATGGGCCAAACCTTCTCAGTTGCTGATGCTCATGTTACATTTTTTTAGATTACCTTAATTTTTTTTACATTATCAGAGCATCTCCCCCACGAATACACACCTGGGCACTCATTATAAATTCACTGCATAGTTAAATTATAGTACAATTGATATATACAGGTCTATTCAGAAGTAAGTCTCTTTATATTTAATGGGGCTTACTCCCAGGTAAATCAAATTGCAGTAATCAGATCAGACTAAGCTTCTGTTGAAGCTTTGAAGCTGTACTACTTTTTGAGGGGGGGCATGGGGCTTTACTGGTTAAAGGAAGTAAAAGATTATGTCTACAATACAAGGACTTAGGCTGCAATCCTAACCAGGTCTACTCAGAAATAAGTCCTATAGAATTCAATGGAGCAACAGCCATATGAGGTAGGTTAGGCTGAGAGTTAGTGGCTGACCAAAGGCAGTAAGTGAGGGGAAAAAATGAAGTTTTAAAAATGTGAAGTTGCACATGCTCAGTGTGTTTTTGTTGCTGTTTATCAAGGCTTTGAGTGTGTTTTTATACAGTTGTGTATGTTTATTATATTTAAAAATATGTTGTTGCCCAAATTTTGTTGTTTTTACTCTTAACATGACTTCTTTACATGGTTTAGGGTTGGCATTAGGGGACAGCAGGACTCTTGAGTCTTTATTATTATTTATTTATTAAATTTATATCCCGCTCTTCCTCCTAGAAGGAGTTCAGCTTTAACAGCTGTGTGGCAGGCAATAATTAAACGGAAATTAAATCAAAACTTTCCTAGTATGGAAATACAATTATGGGGAAAGCTTCACCTGTTTACATAATTCTGTCTGTTAGACACAGTATTATCATTATTGTAATATGGAACTTCCTGAGCCGAGTGCTGAAGAGGAGCCATCGTTGGATACAGATGGAACACTTAACACCAACTGCCCTGGCATCAACCAGGCTCTATTCACTGGTCTGGGTGGTTTATTTTTATCCACAGTCGGCTACAGAATCATACTCAAGCACTCTTCTTAATTATTCCTTCTCAAACTGGAAAGAGGTAACGAGCAGGGTACCACAGGGCTCGGTCTTGGGCCCAGTGCTCTTCAACATTTTTATTAATGACTTGGATGAGGAGGCGCAGGGTATGCTTATCAAATTTGAAGATGATACACAATTGGGAGGGATAGCTAATACTGTGGAAGACTGAAAGAAAATTCAAAGGGACCTTGATAGGCTGGACCATCGGGCTGAAAACAACAGAATGAAATTTAACAGGGATAAGTGCAAAGTTCTACACCTAGGAAAAAGTAACCAAATGCACAGTTATAAGATGGGGGATACTTGGCTCAGCAATACTACATGCAAGAAGATTCTTGGGATTGTAATTGATCACAAACTGAATATGAGCCAACTGTGTGATGTGGCTGCAAAAAAGGCAAATGCTATTTTAGGCTACATTAACAGAAGTATAGTTTCCAAATGCGTGAAGTATTAGTTTCCCTCTATTTGGCACTAGTTAGGCCTCATCTTGAATACTAAATCCAGTTCTGGACATTGCACTTTAAGAAGGATGCAGACAAACTTGAACGGGTTCAAAGGAGGGCAACGAAGATGATCAAGGGACTAAAAACAAAGCCCTATTTGTACAGAACAGGGCATGTTTAGCCTTGAGAAGAGGACTGAGGAGAGATATTACAGCACTCTTCAAGTACTTGAAAGTTTGCCACACAGATCATCCCAGAGGCCAGGACAAGGAAAATTGGGCTCAAATTGCAGGAAGCCAGATTTCGACTGAACATCAGGGGAAAAAATCCTAACTGTTAGAGTGGGATGACAATGCAACCAATTACCTAGAGAGGTGGTGGGCTCTCCAACACTGGAGGCATTCAGTAGACAGTTGGATAGCCACCTGTAGGGTATGCTTTAAGTTGGATTCCTGCATTGAGCAGGGGGTTGGACTCGATGGCCTTATAGACCCCTTCCAACTCTACAATGCTATGATTCTATGCTGTTAAGACTACAAGTGCCATCTTTCCTCACCATTGGCTATGCTGGCTGGGGCTGATCTTTTTACATTATCAGAGCACCCCCCCCAATGAATACACACCTGGGCACTCATTATACATTCACTGTATACTTAAATTATAGTACAATTAATATATAATTAATATATAAAAGTCTATTCATAAGTAAGTCTCTTCATATTTAATGGGGCTTTGGATGACATAATTTAGGTTGGTCTTTCACAGTTCAATCCACTCCCTGTGTAGCTTGGAAGAATTTGGTAATGTGCCTCTGAGCATATGGTGAGTGGTGGCAACACCTGCAATCAGCCCAAAGAACAGAAACAAGACATGTGCTGTGCTGATCTTGTTTTAGCAGGGAGGAAGCAACAATATTAAAACAGTTGATAGAGTTCAGATAGTCACTTTAAATATGGTTGATTTACTTTGCAATTTTAGTGAAGTTTCCTATAGGAAATCATTCTCTTTTGCTTCTGTTTCTGTGAATATGTGAAGTACAGCAACACTTGGCAACACTAAAAAAAAGCTCCAAAAACAATTGTGGAATAATGGCACTGACTATTCTGCAGAATCGTTTGCAATGGACACGAGGAATATCTCAGTTTGCACAAGATAAAACAGTGGGAGGTGAAATATATTCCAGTAAAATTCTAGGTGTGCTCTATGTTTTTAATTGACCGTCCCAACCTTTCCTTAACTAGCGTGGTTTAAGCATAGCAGGCTGAAAATAAGCATCTTGGGCAAACAAACTTTGTTTTTTCCAACAGCTAGAGTCATTGCTTAAGCAGCAACATATTGTAATCAGTCTGATTTTACATTAAACTGCAGTTTCAGATTCAATCGTTAATGCACCCAAAATAGAAATAGAGCATAACCTCCCGTTTGAAACACAAAAGGCTGTCTTCACCACCATATGACATTGACCATAGCTTCGGCTATGGGGCGGCATACAAGTACAATAAATAAATAAATAAAGGCTTTGAAATTAATACAAATAAATTTGACACAGATTTCTAGGATAAATAATGAGAGAAATATAATTTTCTAGGTTAGATTCTCTATAGAAACAGTAGTAACACAGAAAAGAAGCAAAGTAAGAAGAACACCAACAAACATACAAAAAAGTAATTCTCCATCTTTGGAGATGGCAGGTGTTGCCGTCACTCACCATATGCTCAGAGGCACGTTACCAAATTCTTCCATGCTACACAGGAAGTGGATTGGACTGTGAGAGACCAACCCAAATTGTGTTTGCATTTTGACAAATTTGTAAGGCAGTACAATAACTCAGAGATGAGGTCAGGTCTCTTGTTCCCCTGGTGCATTCCCTGTAGCTGCCCAATTTCCCTGATTTTTAAAGTTTGATAGAAATGTCTGTTGGCTATAGGTACATTCTTAAACTGCAAGGTTTTTGCCTATTAGTGAATTTTAATAATAAAAGTTCTAACAATGAAAGAGCAAGAGTAGAACAATGGTTACAGAAAGGGACAACAAAAGTTAATTCCACATCAGTCATGCAAACTGCTTATCACTCTCATTCTTGTGCATTATTTTATACAAGAAGACCAAAACATGCAGTTAAGTGACAGATAATGAGAAACTGTGCCAGCAGATCAAATCAAAAACTGTTGATGTGGACATAGCCTAGTCCTTAATTAACTTTCAATTAGTGAATTGGTCTCATTGCAATTTGTACGGCAGAGAGCCAGTGTGGTGTAGTGGTTAAGGTGTTGGACTATGACCTGGGAGACCAGGGTTCCAAACCCCACACAGCCATGAAGCTCACTGGGTGACCTTGGGCCAGTCACTGCCTCTCAGCCTCAGAGGAAGGCAATGGTAAACCACCTCTGAATACAGCTTACCATAAAAACCCTATTCATAGGGTTGCCCATAAGTCGGAATCGACTTGAAGGCAGTCCATTCATTTCATACACTTTGCTATATTTTTACAGAAGTGCAGTTTATTTATTTATTTATTGCATTTGTATACCACCCCATAGCCGATGCTCTCTGGGCGCTTTACAACAGTTAAAAACATTAAAAACAAATATACAAATTTAAAAACATTTTTAAAAAATCAATTTAAAAACACATGCTAAAATGCCTGGGAGAAGAGCAAAGTCTTGACCTAGAGCCAAAAAGATAACAGTGTTGGTGCCAGGCGCACCTCATCAGGGAAATCATTCCATAATTTGGGGGGCACCACTAAGGCGGCCCTCTCCCTTGTTGCCATCCTCCCAGCTTCCCTTGAAGTAGGCACCCGGAGGAAGGCCTTTGATGTTGAGCATAGTGTAAGTGTGGTTTCGTGGCAGGAGAGGTGTTCCATCAGGCATTGTGGTCCTAAGCCATGTAAGGCTTTATAGGTTAAAACCAGCACCTTGAATCGAGCTCAGAAACATACAGGCAACCAATGCAAGCGGGCCAAAATTGGTTTTATATGTTTGAACCATCAGCTCCCTGTTACCAATCTGGCAGCTGCATTTTGCACAAGCTGCAGTTTCCGAACTGTCTTCAAAGGCAGCCCCACGTAGTGTTGCAGTAATCTAACTTGGAGGTTACCAGAACATGGACAACTGAAGCCAGGTTATCCCTGTCCAGATAGGGGCGAAGTTGGGCCACCAACCGAAGTTGGTAGAAGGCACTCCGTGCCACCACCTGAGCCTCAAGTGACAGAGATGGCTCTAGGAGAACCTCCAAACTACAGATCTGCTCCTTCAGGGGGAGCACAACCCCATCCAGGACAGGTTGGACATCCACCATCCGGTCAGAAGAACCACCCACTAGCAGCATCTCAGTCTTGTCTGGATTGAGCCTCAATTTTTTAGCCCTCATCCAGTCCACTGTCACATCCAGGCACTGGTTCAGCACATTGACAGCCTCACCTGAAGAAGATGAAAAGGAGAAATAGAGCTGCGTGTCATCAGCATACTGATGGCAGCGCACTCCAAAGCTCTGGATGATCGCACCCAACAGTTTCATGTAGATGTTGAACAGCATGGGGGACAGAAATGAACCCTGCAGAACCCCATACTGGAGAGTCCAGGGTGCCGAGCAACGTTCCCCAAGCACCACCTTCTGGGGCCAACCCGCCAAGTAGGAGCAGAACCACTGCCATACAGTCCCTCCCACTCCCAACTCAGCCAGTCTTCCCAGAAGGATACCATGGTCGATGGTATCGAAAGCCGCTGAGAGATCAAGGAGAATCAACAGAGTCACACTCCTCCTGTCTCTCTCCCTACAGAGGTCATCATACAGGGCAACCAACGCTGTTTCCATGCCAATACCAGGCCTGAAACCCAACTGAAGTATCCAGATAATCTGTCTCATCCAAGAGTGTCTGGAGCTGGCCTGCCACCACTCGTTCAAGGACCTTGCCCAGGAATGGAACATTTGCCACCAGCCTATAGTTATTAAGATTTTCTGGGTCCAGGGAGGGTCTCTTCAGGAGTGGTCTCACTACTGCCTCTTTCAGGTAGCCAGGAACCACCCCCTCTCGCAGAGAGGCATTAATCACCTCCCTGGCCCAGCCAGCGGTTCCATCCCTGCTAGCTTTTATTAGCCAAGAAGGGCAAGGATCCAGCACAGAAGTGGTTGCACGAACCTGTCCAAGCACACTGTCAACGTCCTCAAGCTGTACCAACTGAAACTCATCCAAGAAATTGGGACAAGGCTGCGCTCTGGATACCTCGCTTGATTCACCTGCTATAACACTGGAGTCTAAGTCCTGGCGGATGCTAAAGATTTTATCCTGGAAGTGCCTAGCAAATTCATTACAGCGGGCCTCAGATGGTTCTACCATGTCCTTGGGGCCAGCGTGTAATAGCCCCCGCACAATTCTGAAGAGCTCCGCTGGGCAGCAGATTGATGATTTGATAGTGGCAGCAAAAATTGGGTTTTTGCTGCTCTCACTGCCCCTAAATACAGCTTACCATAGGCACTTACCAGTGTGCAATCGCATCCACCAGGAGTTTGTCTCCATCTGCACTCAAGCCGTCTCCTATATTGTTTCATCGATCTTAGCTCTGGGGTATACCATGGAGCCGTACAAGCGCTCAGGAGCAAGCATGTCAACCGCCCAGGTCATTTCTGTATTCCACAGTTTAACCAGCGTTTCGACAGGAGCACCAGCCCTATTAGCCAAAAAACTTCCCAGGGCCCTTTGGAAACCATCCGGAACTGTTAGTCTCTGGGGGTGGACCAGCTGAATAGGTCCCCCACCCTTGCAGAGGGGAAAAGCCGGTGTAAGTCTAAACAGCAGCAAGCAGTGATCTCTCCATGACAGAGGGACTGATGTAAGATCCCCTACATTCAGATCACCATCTCCATGTGTAGTTGCAAAAAACAAGTCTAGAGTATGCCCTGCTACATATGTTGGGCCAATGGCATATTGGGACAGTCCCATGGTTGTCATGGAGACCATGAAATCTTGAGCCACCCCAGATAAGGTGGCCTCAGCATGGATGTTGACATCCCCCAGTTTATACATATTTAAATAGATAAACTCGAGTAGACTAGGGATGGGGAACCTCAGGTCTGGGGGGCCAATGCACCTCTCTGGCCCTCTCTGTCTGGCTCTTGGGATGCTCAGCAGGCCACACCCCTTTTCTGCACTATACATCTCCCCCTGTCCCTGCTTTGCACTCTCCTTGAATGTTTTTGCCTAGCTACAGTGTGTCAATAAATTAACATTTGTTGCACCACCTGCTTTTGCCCCCACCCACCACAGGCATGTCCCCCCTGGAAGGTTGCCTAGAAGGGAATGTGGCCCTTGGGAAGAAAAGGTTCTTTACCCCTGGAGTACATATTATAGAACTACATGGAGAAGTAGTCTGATCCAATATAAGCAGGGGCTACTCCAGTCGTGAGAGGACCCTGGGCACAGCACCCTCTGGTGGGGCCTCTGTCACTGGGCCCTAGTGGATTTACTTGAGAGTAATGGTGAGAAGCAATGCTCCACACAGCACCAGATGGCTTGGTCCAGCCACTGTTTGAATTTCCCACAAATGTCCCAGAGTGATATAGTGTGAGTGTCCTCATGGGCAACACTGGGGCTGGGCGAAGTGTGCAACTTTTCATCGGCGACCCCAGTGAGGCACAGTTTATATCCTCTACCCCACCATGACTCAGATTGCAACTGGGTACTTCCATTGCTCCTTAGATTATAATGGGAGCCCATGAAAATCTGTATAGCCCCAGCTAGTTCTCATGCCCACCCATGCTCTAAACAATACCATCAGGTTTAAATAGTACAAACAACAGATTCCCATGCTTTATTTTTACTGTTATCTTTAGTTGTCAGATAGTAGTGAAGACAGGGAGTGCAGTTCTTTTTATCCACAGTTACGAAATAGCTGGTTGCCCCAGTGTGGGTATAGGCTGCTGACGTTATCAGACAATGGCCATTCACTCAACAACTGTAAACTTGCATGGTGCTGGCCACAGAACCCCCTGCCTCTGCCACCACCATGAGACAAAGGCAAAAAAAGCCCCATCAGACATTGCTGTGCCATGGTTGCTAACTGTTTCAACCTCATTGACCACAACTGCATATGTATACTGGTTTTTAGCAAATGAAAAACTAGACATGAATTGTGTTACTTACCCACAATCACTACAGGGATTAACAAAAGAATGTACAAAAAAGAGTAGTTTCGTGCTTCATTTGGAACTTCACATTTAAAGTTTCCCACCTTGACCTAGTGGATAAAAAGAAATGGAATGAGTGGGAAGGACCAATAGGTCTTCTACATATGTAGCAAACTATAGTCAGTACACAAACAAACTTGTCAGTGCAGATAAAAGGAAGTTGCACAAAGTTACAATTTCTTATCCAACTGTAATTCAGAAAGCAAGAGATAAAGGTTAAATAGAAAAATAGTTACTGAGTTGTTCTAATGTGCCTTCAAATCGATTACGACTTATGGCGACCCTATAAGTAGTAGTCTTTATTACGGTCACAAGACCAGCCTTAAACAAACACATTTTAATTACATAGAAGAGGATATAAATAAGTAAATTTAAAATTACAGACATCATAGTATGAGTCCTATGATCAAACAGCATAAATCTTAAATGTTAAAAACTACATAGGTATCAATTATATGAGTCGATTAGAAACAAATTAATCTGATAATTAAAATTAAAATTAATAGTGAGACTTCCGGGAAGGGTGACTTAGCCTGTGCCTGCTTTTGAGACGGGCTCCTGCCTCAAAAGAAGCTTATTCAGATATATCAGTCAGATTTTTTTTTTTTTTTGACTGATTAAACTTCTCCCGGGTAGGGAGAAACGAAGAGATTAACCTCAAAGCCTATTTTTGTTGGGACGACCAGATCTCATTAATTTATGGGACGAGGTCCAGCCGACGAAGGTGGGACGGATTTTCAACAACAAGCTCTATCTGATAAAGCGAACGTTCATCTTACCTTCTAAGAGAGAACGCACTAACAGGCAAGCACCCTTCTTTCTATATTTTTCTTTTACTTGACTTAAATTGTTGCTGTTTAAAAGAGATTTGCCAGATTGATCGGTTTTTGACATCTCACTGGGGAGCCATAACTTCTCTCTGCTACTCACTAATTAATAGCTTATCTCTGTTTTTGTTGCAAAAAGCTGTCCTGGATTTGCATTCTAAAGATATACACAGAAGAGGGATTTCTATTCCAGATTTTTATTTTGAAGAATATTATATTGTCTGAGATTACTCTCTTTTTGGTCTATTTTATTTTGTCGAATCTGTTTCCTAACGACGCCATTAATTGTTTCGATCCTGGGAACTGCATTTTGTTTACTTAAGCATGGAGAGATAAGGCTGTCTGCTCTGTTTATACTGTGATGTCACCAAGTTTGGAGTATTAACCCAATTGTTGCTGAAATAAGAAGTGGTTTTCCTATATTTTTCGTTTAAAATGGCAATTAAGAAAGTGGCTGAGAATCTGGAAATAACTATGTTTCAGAAAATAATGGATGAGATTGAGATAACGAAACAAAACCTGCGACAGGGTTGTAAGGAGCTGAAAATTGAATTGAGTAAAATGACGCAGGAGATTAAAGATATAGGGGTCCCTGTGAGAGAGGTGACCCTGGAAGGGGTCCCTGTGAGAGAGGAGACCCCGGAGATTGGAACAAACGTGGAACAGGAAAAAGATTTGGAGTCTATGGACTTTAGAAATAAAATCTATTGTTTGGAGACACAGGAGATTAAAGATATAGGGGTCCTTGTGAGAGAGGAGACCCTGGAGACTGGAACAGGGGTCCCTGTGAGAGAGGAGACCCTGGAGACTGGAACAGGGGTCCCTGTGAGAGAGGAGACCCCGGAGATTGGAACAAACGTGGAACAGGAAAAAGATTTGGAGTCTATGGACTTTAGAAATAAAATCTATTGTTTGGAACTCAATCTTATCTCTGAAGAAATTAATGAAGATTCTAGAGATAAAGTTATCAATGGCATGGATAATCTTCTGGACTGGAATGATGTGATGGAGCCCAATATAGAGAAAATCTATGGAATTAACTGCAGCCATGTGACAATGGAAAAACTTTCAAGAGATGACCCAGTGTATTTTGAAAAAAAGAACAGAGATATGATTTTACAGCAGTATTTCAGCAACCTATTTAGAATGGATGGCAAGAAAATATTTGGGATAGAGGTAATTCCCATCAGACTCTTACTATATGACTATGGCTTTGACAGCAAGATTATTATGGAATACTGATAATGGAAGATTGGATACTGAAATTACTGGACTTAACAAGACTACTGAAGATGGAAGATGGAAAATGGAACTAATAGGGATAATAGAACAATGGCTACTGAAATTACTGAACCTAACAGATTCTGATGTGATGGATTAATTGAAATGTTTATTTTGACTATGGTTATGACAATAAGATTATCATAATTAGTAATGAGATGGATTAATCGATATGCTTATCTGGAAAAAAAAAATTGATAGATATATTTCTTAAAGAATTGAAACCTCTCTTTGACTTTTTGTGGAAAGAATAAAGTAATGTTTATGAGATTTGATGATTAAGTAAGATAACTACTGGAGGAAAGTGATTTTATAATATGACTTAAGAGACAGGATTGTTATATATTATAGACTTATAACTGATTTGATCTTTGACAAATGGGAAGTCAATATTTTACTCTTTATTTTTTATTTTTATTTTATTTTATTTTTTTTTGTTTAACTATTTTTGATTTTGTTTTTTGTCTTTGAATGTTTTATGATTTCGCCTTGTATGTTTTATGAAAATCTGAATAAAAATTATTGAAAAAAAAAAAATTAAAATTAATAGTGAAGTTTTAGTTCACTTCAAGAGTCAGATGAAATTTAAAAGAAATCAGTTCAGTTATTTTTCTTAAAATTTATAACTATCAGACTAAACTTAGCAACTGCTAAAGTTATCTCTGGGTAGTGGTCTGATAATAAATAATCCATCCAAAAGGATTCCGTTTGATGGCTATATGGGTCTAAAATTGGGAGAATTAAATGAGATCTATAAGAATGATAATATCGGCATCGTAATAAGACGTGAGCATTGGTCTCTATTTCCCCCAATCCACATTGGCATATGGAACTTTATTGTATCTTCCTTCAAGTACCGCTGAGGGTAGAACATTTAGCCTCATCTTAGTGAATGCCTTGTGATATTTAGGAATCATTAGATTAGATATATATGGCAATGGTCTTAAAAAACTTAAGTTACAGTGATGATTTTTTATAAGCATTTGTTGATGTTGCACGTCAATATCTCTTAGACGTTGATTAATATTGCACCGGGCAGCATCAAAACCCATGGCTATAAGTGATGGTAAAGAGAAACCTATTTTTTGGACTTTATTTTGGATTGTATTAGCCCAGATTGATTTATGATTATTGTAAAGGATAGAAGGAGTTAGGCCAGTCGGGTCCAATATTAATTTTAGCCATGTGGTGATTCTATAGAACCAAACCTTGGATTCTATAGACTGAACACCCAGCTCCAGCCTTAAAACACAATTAGGAACGCAAGGGGAAACTGCCATAACCGATCTTAAAAAACCATTCAGGACCGTTTCCAGTTCAGATAGGTTATCATTTTTACCCAACTGCGACCCAAAGGTTAACTGCGGGATAACTTTAGCATTAAAGATTTTTAACGCCGGGAGAATGGACTGTCCACCTTTAGCATAGAAAAAGGTTGTCAATGCTTTTGTGGTCTTTTTTGCATTGAGCACCGCCAATTTGGTATGTTGTCGGTAGCTACCAGATGATTGGAAAATTATTCCTAGATATTTGAAGGAATTCACTTGTTCTATCTCTTGGTCTTGAATTACCCAGCGATGTTTGGATCTTGGTTTATTAAAGATCATTACTTTCGTCTTTTGATAGTTGATATTCAATAGTTCGGAGGAGCAATAGAAGGCTAATTTAGAAAGTAAGCGTTTCAGACCTATCGGAGTTTTTGAAATATTTTGAATATTTTGAAATATTATGTCGTCTGCATATAAGAGAATGTTTCTAGATTTACCTGCTAAAATAGGAGAGGATGTAGTAGCCATAGTTGTAACAACATCATTAATATAAATATTAAACAACAGGGGTGCAAGAATGCAACCCTGTTTTACGCCCTTGAATGTCGGAATAGGGTTAGTCAAATGTCCCTTGTTGTTACATCTAACTTGTAAAGAGGTATTTTGATGTAATCCTTGTATTAATATGAGCAGGCGCTTGTCAATCCCTAGGTTAATTAATTTAGACCATAATCTGGCTCTATCAACCGAATCAAAGGCCGCTTTCAGATCTATAAACGCTGTGTATAAAGCACCACCTTTTTTATTTGCGTATTTTTCAACTAGATGTTGTAATATAAGTGCTTGATCTAGTATGGAACGTTTAGAACGAAAGCCCGCCTGTTCTGGCGCAAGAATATCGTTTTGTTCCGACCATAAGACCAATTTAGAGTAAAGATGGGCTGTGTATAGTTTACTTATAATATTAAGTAAGCTTATTGGCCTATAGTCGGCTGGATTGGTTTGAGAGCCTTTCTTAACGATTGGGATAACAATTGCCTTACCCCAATCTGATGGAATTTTCATTGAGGAGTCAATATAGGTGAAAAGCGCCGCAAGGATGGGGGTCCACCATTTAGCATTAGCTTTGAAGATTTCAGATGGCAAATTGTCAGGACCTGGTGCTTTGTTGGATTTTAATCGGGAAATAAGCTCTGAGATTTCCTCAAGTGTTACAGGTGGCCAAGAAGGGACATCACTTGTCAAAAATTGGATATCGTGAAAAATATTATTATTTGCTTGGTAAATTTTTGAAAAGTAATTTTCCCAGTGGGTTGAGGGAATCACACAATTTATTTTAAAGTTAGACCTAGGCCAGTGACGAGAAATTAGAGACCAAAAAAGATTAGAATTTTGCAATTTGGTGGCATTTAGCAATTGTTGCCAGGTCTCAGTGATTTCTTGGGCTTTTTTCCTCCTCATCAAGTTTTTATATTTCTTTTTGATCTCACAATAAGTTTGCAAATGGGAGATAGATTTGTTCTTAGCATAACTATGGTAGGAGTCCAGTAATTCCTTGTGGAGTACTCTACACTCGTGGTCAAACCAGGGTTTTGAATTATAGTAATCCTTATGTGGTTTAATTTTTGTATTTTTATAGATAGCAGTTTGCAGAGCGAGTATTAATTTTTGAAGTTGGAAGAACGGATCGTTGTGATAGGTGGGAAAGAGTAGTTGCTCTTTAATGGACTGAATTTCGGGAGAGTTTAGGCTGTCTATAATTGCCTTTTCTATTCTAGGGACCCATTTAATCCTAGCTTGGCGTATATTTATTTCCTCATCAGCAGAGGTATATTTATCTAAGTGTATAAACTCCTTACCACAATTAAGTTGCAGTGATACAGGCGAATGATCGCTTTCCGGGCGGTTTGCTATATGATAATTTTCAATCGATTGATATAATTCTTCAGATATGAAGACTAGATCAATCGTTGACGAACCCTGAGCAGCAAAGTAAGTAAATTCACCCTTCTACGTCACCTCTGGTACGACCATTTAACAGGATAAGATTGAGTTTAATAATCAGGTTCATTAAACAGAAACGCGCAAAATTTATTCGTTTATCCTTTGATTGTCTGAGGGGTATATTATGGTCGATTACTAATGAGGGGGAAACTAGATGAAATTTAGCAAAAAGGGATGAATCAGATTGTCCTAGTCTGGCGTTAAAGTCGCCAGCTAGGATCACCAGCATTTCTGGGTAGCTTGAAATCAAGTTGGTTATTTGAGATTCTAATGAGTCTATTTGATTTTTAACTGTTTTTTTATGTCGACATGGAGGAAGATAAACATTGATCATTATTAGCGAAAAGTTTGGCAATTTTAAGATGATAGCTAATGCCAAGTTACATAACTTATGAAGCTTAATAAATTTAAATTTCATTGAAGTTGCAATATAAATGCTGAGTCCTCCTTTTGGGCGACCGCCTTTGTCACTTGCCGTAGCTGGCATATGGTATGCTGAATAGCCTTGCATATAGATCTCTTGCGTGGACCATGTTTCTTGGAGTAAGATGAAGTCGTAGGTGCATAAAAAGTCTTTTATATATTCGTCGTTCACTTTATTCTTCCACCCAGAAATATTCCAGGAAACCATTTTTAATTTGTCTGTTAATGGCTTGTCATTGAGTCAGTCATCAATAGAAGAAAGTTGATTAGGATTCAAGGATACGTCGCGTCGTGGGATTGTTTCATGTTCCAGTGAGTTTGGCTTGTTTTGAGACATTATATCAACTGTAGAACTTGAAATTGTATTTTGTTTAGCAGAGGATGTTTTCATTTCTAATACTTGAAATAGGTTTTTTAATCTTGTAAGAATCTCAAGTTGAGCATCTAAGTCCAGTTCATGGTATGAATTTAGAAGTAATAACTCTTCTGGTAAGAAATTTGATTGCTCATTTGCCTTGTTTACTGATGACAGGTTTGCTTCTGCTGGTAGATGGTAGTGAATAACAACATTTTCCAGTAGGTTTTGAGGACTCATGGGAATTGGTTCTCCAGATGATCTATGATCCGGCGCTTTATTTTCTTCATTAGAGGAGCTAAGTGTTAAAGAAGATTTTAATCCCATTAGTAAGCTTAACGGGGAGGCATGATTCTCAAAAAGTCTGGTGATCCATATTTCACTATCTCGTAGATTGATTCGATTCCTAAGGAGAGTTTGCACTAAATTAGAATCATGAAAGGTTATTATAGTTCTGGCGTTTGTATAATTATAGAATAGATATTCAATATTAACAATTTCATTAGGTGGAATAGTTTTGTTCAATTTTTTTTAATCAATTCACAGAAATGATGTTTACGTTCTTGCAGATTAAGAACTCCTTTGGGCTTTGGATAATTTATGAAAACCAGTTTATTTCTGTTTAAGATTAAATTCGTGGTATGGCAAAATGAATTCATACTTGTGTGAATGTTTCCCTTTAGTTCAGGTTCTTTATAAATATCCTGTTGTACAGCCGTTTGATCTACTTCTGCAGCAGGAATGTCTAGTTTTGATGAGGAGTCTTTAGACGACAGGCTGGTATTTCCATTTATGAATAGATTTAACACCTCAGGGGCTTTTGATTTCTTATTTTTCCTTCTTCTCTTTCTCTTTTTCTTCGTTGTTTTCTTGGAATTCTGAGATGAAGGATCAATTAGCTTAAAAAGCTTACCATAGTTCATACGCGATTTGGTTTTGTTTCTAACATTTTTTATTTTTTTGTTATGAGGATTTTTGCAGAGATCTGGAACCTGAGATCTATCCCTTGGATCTTTTGTAATATTTTGTCTACTGCCCGTAGACGTCGTTTGACATGATTGAGATAACATAGTGGGTTTTTCAGAATTCCTTCGGTCTTTATTGTCAAGTTTCATTAAACAGTCTATTAAAATAGTGAGTAATGAAATGGATTCTGTAACAAAATTGGATATCTGAGATAAAGATTGAGTTACAGCCGAAGCCCAGGTTTCATTTAGTACTGTTGGATTGTGAGGAGGGATCTTTATATATTCCTCACTCTTCAGAGTTCGCAGTCTGGCTGAGGTGTTAGGGCTAGATTGACTTTCATGCTGTAAATACTCCGTAGACAAATTAGATTTAATTAGCAATTCATCTGAAAGATTGAAATCAGACATCACTTCTTCCTGTGCCCATTTTTCAAGTTGGTCCTTTAAATGAGATGAATCAGTAGATATGTCGTTGTGGGAGGATTCAAGCAAAGGCATAGAGCTATATGAAATCTCATTCAGCAAATTTACTCCCAGGGTTTTCTCATCCAGCTGAATAGAGTTATTTAACTCTTCAGTGAGTAAAATTTCCTGAGCCAAGTTTGAGTTTAGTACTTTACCTTCATTGTTTTCCATTAGATACATATTAGTGTCCAGTCATTTACTGTATTTTCAGAATCAGAAAGATGTTTATGTTCTGACCCCCGCTTTGTTTTCTCTTTTAAGCTGTAAAATTGTGTTATTTTTGGTTGTAGTAGTTTTGAGTTTTTAAGAGGTGGAGTGAGAGGCATTTCATGAAAAGAAATACCCAAAGCTTTATAGGTCATCCTCGTTAGAACCATGTTTCAGCTCAATCTTTTTCAACTCAACCTCTTTAGTTAGGCAACTGTATTGACACGTATGTACTGACAACAAAGTTCTAATTATTTTGCAGATTAATTTAATGAGGTTTGAGGAATAATTCTTCTCACTTTGTTCATTCCGTTTAAGGAGTTTGCTAGTAGGCTTTAATCTTTTAAAGGAGGTTGGTATTCCCTTTATTAAAAGCCAGCAGTACTACGAAAGAGTTTATTTCCAAGGTCTTATGTTATCAGCCTTTTTCAGGAAGAAGGCCAAGGATTCTAATTTTAAAAGTTTAAACGCTCAAAAAATTTACTTACTCAAGATAAGATGGATACCGGCCAAGCTGAATCTGGCGAGAATTATAATTAGGCAGTAGAGTATGGGTAAACAATATGATTCCACAGAAGAGCTCTTTGAGATGTAAAGTCAAATAGGAGCTGTAAAGAAAAGTCGATGTGGAAAAATAATTTAGTGACCTCCAAGAGCATCTGTCATGAACCACCCTGTTCAGATCTTGTAAGTTCAGGTCTGCGGCTTCCTTTATGGAATCAATCCATCTCTTGTTTGGTCTTCCTCTTTTCCTACTTCCTTCTGTTTTGCCCAGCATTACTGTCTTTTCTAGTGAATCATGTCTTTTCATTATGTGTCCAAAGTATGATAACCTCAGTTTCATCATTTTAGCTTCTAGTGATAGTTCTGGTTTAATGTGTTCTAACACCCAATTATTTGTCTTTTTTGCAGTCCACGGTATGCGCAAACCTCTCCTCCAACACCACATTTCAAAGGAGTTGATTTTTCTCTTAACTGCTTTTTTCACTGTCCAACTTTCACATCCATACACAGAAATCATGAACACCATGGTCTGAATGATCCTGACTTTGGTGTTCAGTGATAATCTTTGCATTTGAGGACCTTTTCTAGTTCTCTTATAGCTGCCCTACCCAGTCCTAGCCTTCTTTTGATTTCTTGACTATTGTCTCTATTTGGGTTAATGACTGTGCCGAGGTATTGATAATCCTTGACAAATTCAATGTCCGCATTGTCAACTTTAAAGTTACATAAATCTTCTGTTGTCATTACTTTAGTCTTTTTGACGTTCAGCTGTAGTCCTGCTTTTGTGCTTTCCTCTTTAACTTTCATCAGCATTCGTTTCAAATCATTATTGGTTTCTGCTAGTAGTATGGTATCGTCTGCATAACTTAAATTATTGATATTTCTCCCTCCAATTTTCACACCTCCTTCAGCTTGGTCCAATCCCGTTTTCCGTATATGTTCTGCGTACAGATTAAACAAATAGGGTGATAAAATGCACCCCTGTCCCACACCCTTTCCGATTGGGAACCAATCGGTTTCTCCATATTCTGTCCTTACAGTAGCCTCTAGTCCAGAGTATTTATTTATTTATTTATTTTATTAAATTTATATACCGCCCCATAGTCCATAGTATAGGTTGCGCATCAGGACAATCAGATGCTGTGGCACCCCCATTTATTTTAAAGCATTCCATAGTTTTTCATGATTTACACAGTCAAAGGCTTTGCTGTAATCTATAAAGCACAGGGTGATTTCCTTCTGAAATTCCATGAAATTCCATTATCCAACATATGTTTGTAATAAGATTTCTGGTGCCTCTTCCCTTTCTAAGTCCAGCATGGACGTCTGGCATTTCTCGCTCCATATATGGTAAGAGCCTTTGTTGTAGAATCTTGAGCATTACTTTACAAGCATGGGATATTAAGGCAATAGTTCGATAATTACTGCATTCTCTGGGATCCCCTTTCTTTGCAACTGGGATATATATCGAACGTTTCCAGTCTGTGGGTCATTGTTTAGTTTTCCATATTTCTTGACAGATTTTTGTCAAAATTTGGACAGATTCAGTCTCAGTAGCTTGTAGCAACTCTATTGGTATGCCATCTGTTCCTGGTGATTTGTTTCTCCCAAGTATTTTAAGAGCAGCTTTTGCCTCACATTCTAAAATTTCTGGTTCTTCATCATATGGTTGATGAATGAATCTGTCACCCTTGCATCTCTTTTATAGAGTTCTTCAGTGTATTGCATCCATCTTCCTTGTATTTCATCTCGGTCAGTGTGTTTCCCTGTTGATTATTCAACATCCCTACTCGTGGTTTAAATTTTCCTTTCATTTCTCTAATCTTTTGGAATAGGGCTCTTGTTCTTCCCTTTTTGTTGTCCTCTTCTATTTTTATACAATAACTATTGTAATAGTTCTCTTTGTCCCTACGTACTAGTCGCTGTATTGTTGCATTTAGGGTTCTGACCGTGTTTCTATCTCCTTTTGCTTTTGCTTTCCTTCTCTCTTTAGCCATTTTAAGAGTTTCTTCAGTCATCCATTGAGGTCTTTCTCTCTTTTTGACTAGAGGTATTGTCTGTTTGCAGTCTTCCCTGATAATGTCTCTTGCTTCACTCCATAGTTCTTCTGTTTCTGTGTCAACTAAGTTTAAAGCCTCAAATCTGTTCCTTATTTGATCTTTATATTCTTCTGGGATGTTATTTAAATTGTATTTTGGCATTATGGTTGCTTTGTTCTTCTTCTTTAGCTTTACTCTGATTTTCGATACAACCAGTTCATGATCTGTACCGCAGTCTGCTCCTGGTTACCAATTATATAATCAATTTGATTCCTATATTGACCATCTGGTGATGTCCACATGTATAGTCGCATTTCGGTTGCTCAAAAAATGTGTTCGCAAGAAACAAATTATTGACTTCACAGAATTCAACAAGTCTTTCTCCTGTTTCATTTCTATCTCCTAAGCCCCATTTCCCCACAATTCCTAGTTCTTCTCTGTTCCCTACTTTTGCATTCCAATCCCCCATGATTATCAGCACATTTTGTTTTGGTGTGTGATCAATTTCCTCCTGTAGTTCTGTGTAAAATCTCTCCAATTCTTCTTCTTTTGCATTTGCTCTTGGAGCGTATCTTGGATGATGGTTATGTTAATAGGTTTCCCATTTAATCTCATTGATATCACTTGCTCCGACCTTGCGTTGTAGCTCCTAATTGCTTTTGCTACATCACTCCTCACTATTAAAAGCAACCCCGTTTCTTCTTGATTTCTCATTTTCTGCATGAAATTTTTTGTAGTTGCCCGATTGAAAATGTCCCATTCCTATCCATTTTCATTCACTCACGCCAAGTATTGTAATGTTGATACGTTCCATTTCTTGCTTGACAATTTCTAACTTTCTCTGGTTCATGCTTCTCACATTTCATGTTCCTATTGTGTAAGTTGTACAACTCTGGACTCTCCTTTCGCATCTGTGCACATCAGCCTCTGGGCTTCCTTTCGGTTTTGACCCAGCTGCGTCATTAGTCACAGCACTACTCGTACTTGTCCTTTGTTCTTCCCCAGTAGCTTGTTGAGTGCCTTCTGACCTGGGGGTCTCATCTTCCAGCACTATCTCGTGTTGCATTTTGGATACTCTGTTCATAGGGTTTTCATAGTAAGAGATATTCAGAGGTGGTTTACCATTGCCTTCCTCTAAGTTTGGATGGATCTTAAGAACATAAGAAGAGCCTGCTGGATCAGGCCAGAGGCCCATCTAGTCCAGCATCCTGTTCTCACAGTGGCCAACCAGGTGCCTGGGGGAAGCCCACAAGCAGGACCCGAGTGCAAGAACACTCTCCCCTCCTGAGGCCTCCAGCAACTGGTCTTCAGAAGCATGCTGCCTCTGACTAGGGTGGCACAGCACAGCCATCATGGCTAGTAGCCATTGACAGCCCTGTCCTCCATGAATTTGTATAATCTTCTTTTAAAGCCATACAAGCTGGTGGCCATTACTGCATCTTGTGGGAGCAAATTCCATAGTTTAACTATGCGCTGAGTAAAGAAGTACTTCCTTTTGTCTGTCCTGAATCTTCCAACATTCAGCTTCTTTGAAAGTCCACGAGTTCTAGTATTATGAGAGAGGGAGAAGAACTTTTCTCTATCCACTTTCTCAATGCCATGCATAATTTTATACATTTCTATCATGTCTCCTCTGACCCGCCTTTTCTCTAAACTAAAAAGCCCCAAATGCTGCAACCTTTCCTCGTAAGGGAGTCGCTCCATCCCCTTGATCATTCTGGTTGCCCTCTTCTGAACCTTTTCCAACTCTAGAATATCCTTTTTGAGATGAGGCGACCAGAACTGTACACAGTATTCCAAATGCGGCCGCACCATAGATTTATACAACGGCATTATGATATCGGCTGTTTTATTTTCAATACCTTTCCTAATTATTGCTAGCATGGAATTTGCCTTTTTCACAGCTGCTGCACAGTGGGTCGACATTTTCATCGTGCTGTCCACTACAACCCCGAGGTCTCTCTCCTGGTCGGTCACCGCCAGTTCAGACCCCATGAGCGTATATGTGAAATGAAGATTTTTTACTCCAATATGAATAATTTTACACTTGTTTATATTGAATTGCATTTGCCATTTTTCCGCCCATTCACTCAGTTTGGAGAGGTCTTTTTGGAGCTCTTCGCAATCCCTTTTTGTTTTAACAACCCTGAACAATTTAGTGTCGTCAGCAAACTTGGTCACTTCACTTAGTTTGGTGATCTTAGTTTGGTTAGATCTTAGTTTGGTGTTTCAGCTTTGACCATTCTGCCTTAGGTGCCCCTGCTAGGAGTCTGGCCTCTTGGTCTAGACTCCTGACAGTTTTGCTCTCAGCTTCTTCAACACTCTCAAACCCCCTCCCAGGGGACCAAAGTTTGCCAACATTTTTACCTTTGAAAATATATATGGAAATCAATATAAACACAGGAGTCAGGGTTTTTTAGCTGTAGCATCTCAGTTACAAAATGTCTTCACAAAAGAGACTCACAAGACACTAACAATACTATATTTTAGAAGCCAGGCCAAACAACAACAGTGACACTGATTGTTTTATTTAGTTTCTACTTCAACTGTTATGTTATATTGTATAAATCACACTAGGAACTATTTCAATGTAGGACAGTATGTAAATATTTTAAACAAATAAATATATATACATGAGAGAAGGGAGGCTTAGTCAGTCTTAGGGTCTTTTCACAGACTAGACAGAGAAGGGAATGATCAAGGACACATCCATATGCCAAAACTCTTATCTGTACATATATTTATAACTGTTGGCTATGCAAATACAGTCCATAGCATGTAGGCCTGAACAGGTGCAATACTCATCCTTCAAAATCGGGAATGGGTATATACTGTAGATTGCACCTATACAGGGCTGTAACTCAGTGGCAGTGCATTTGCTTTGCATGCAAGGGGTCCCATGTTCAATCCCCAGCATCTCCAGATAAGGCTGATGAAAGGCAGCTTCCTACATTCCTATGCATGCAGGTGCTAGTTATATCCTATATGGAGATGTGTTACAAATCCATTTGAGAGCAGGAAGAGCTGGCACACTCACGTTGAGTTACTGGTTGTACCCACTTTGGCCTTTATGTAAATAAGCCTTAACACATGTATGAGTGTGTACAGAAAAAATGTGGATTTATTTTAAAAAGTCAGATCCTTGCCACGTGAAAATGCAGTTTTTAAAAAGTGACCCCAAAAGCACTAACATTTGTTGTCCATATCCTTTCTCTTATCTTTTCAAAAGCCATGGCACTGTGAGTAGGTAAGGTAAGTTTGTCTGCTAAATATTAGTTTATAGATCTGATGTATTATAAAGAAGAACAGCATCTATGGCCAGAGATTAGTTTTAAGACTGAAGACAGATGTGGCCAGAATAGCAACTCAAGAATTCTCAGAAACCCAAAGACAAATACAATCCAACAATGGGCTGAAAGGGCTATGAATTAGGGAAAGGCAAATCTATTTCTGGTCTGTGTCACTTCCACTTTTTTCACCCATTCTGTTTCCCTATTATTATTTTAAACCCTCTCAAAATATGTATTTGAATACGCATTTTAATATATGTAATATTTTCTCTCAAAATATTTAAATGCCTGTTTTGACTCATTTAAACTGCCAAGAACTGCATTGCTATATTTGGTGAAATGCAAAATCTGTTTGATGTCTGGACTGAAACTTAGCTGTTAGTCTGAGAGGTGCAAATCATACAGAAATTTGCAATGAATGAATTCCTCAAGCATCCCTACAGCGAATGCACTGTCATATCTTTTTAGATATTAATGTCTATCTTAGCATAACATTGAATATATTACTGATATGTCATTTGTGCCCCTCCTCACTGAGTTGTTATGGCTTCTCCATCTCTAGCTGGAAAAAAACAGTGCCCTCCAGCTGGGCTAATCTTATGTGTTGAAATCAATAGACAAAACAATAGACAGTTACCTCTCCTTGTAACACTCCATTTGCAGAGGGAGCTGCAACTCCAAACATGACTAAAATAACGACTGACTGAGTTGCTATATATAGAAGCAATACAGGAACAGAGGAAGAACACAAATTGAAGAACACAAAAGTAATACTCGGGATTACTTATCTACTTCACAGAAAAGACTTGGAGATAACTAAGGTGAAGTAAATCAGGAACATTTGCCCTATATTAATTTCAGAGCTATATTTTGGGTTGGTTTTTTTTTTTTTTTACAGTTTTCAGTTCTATCAGATGGTTTTCTGCCAGCACTTGTTTTTAAATTATAGTTTCTATATAATTAAGTTGATGGAGTGTAACACATCAATATTCATTTTTGGTGCCTATCTAACAAACTTTTAAAATGCATATAAATATAAAGTATAAATTTATTATTGCAGCCTACAAACCAAAGGATCACTTAGGCTCATTCCTATAGTAATAAATCATAATTTATTATTACATCCAAATGTGTGAAGCAGCCATAGTCTCATACATATGGATGTACACATGCAAACTGAGATGTAGTTAGCCAATGAAAGTTTCAGAATATATAAACATACCAGAAACACTCCTCTGCTCCAAGAAGTTGAAATGACTTTGCTGCCTGCTGGCAGGCAGAGGATGCCATGAGATATCAGAGTTGCCCACAGACCGAGAGCATACAACTTTAATGTAGTGTATTATGTTATGGACAGTTCCAAGTAGAGATGGAGGAGAAATTTGATTCAGTTTGCATTTAAAGCTGTACCTCTCAAACAAGCACTTTCCAAAACAATATGAGAACCACAACACAGTTATTCTTCAAAATGAGCACTTATCCAAATTTTGTAATGCAGTTCTGCAATCAATGTTTACAAAAATGCCTGTGTTGGGGAAAGTGTGCACAGAAATGAATACACTAGTGAAAACAACACAAAAATAAGAACATAAGAACATAAGAAGAGCCTGCTGGATCAGGCCAGTGGCCCATCTAGTCCAGCATCCTGTTCTCACAGTGGCCAACCAGGTGCCTGGGGGAAGCCCGCAAGCAGGACCCGAGTGCAAGAACACTCTCCCCTCCTGAGGCTTCCGGCAATTGGTTTTCAGAAGCATGCTGCCTCTGACTAGGGTGGCAGAGCACAGCCATCATGGCTAGTAGCCATTGATAGCCCTGTCCTCCATGAATTTGTCTAATCTTCTTTTAAAGCCATCCAAGCTGGTGGCCATTACTGCATCTTGTGGGAGCAAATTCCATAGTTTAACTATGCGCTGAGTAAAGAAGTACTTCCTTTTGTCTGTCCTGAATCTTCCAATATTCAGCCTCTTTGAATGTCCACAAGTTCTAGTATTATGAGAGAGGGAGAAGAACTTTTCTCTATCCACTTTCTCAATGCCATGCATAATTTTATACACTTCTATCATGTCTCCTCTGACCCGCCTTTTCTCTAAACTAAAAAGCCCCAAATGCTGCAACCTGTATTATATTAGGAGAAATTGCTTGCAAAAATGCTTGCAAAAATGTGCACCTTAGTTAAAACTGCCATACAAAAATGTGTTTTTCAGGTGAATTAGGAGAAATTCACACTAAAATGCTGAAGAACTTTCATGAGGATCTCTTTTTCAAATAAATTGCAAACTGCTGCTGAAATTGGTTCTCTCCGTTACTCATTTTTCCAAAATGGACAGGTCCTTTATTCCTTAGCGTCAAGTGAGACTATACAATAGTTGGCACATTCAACACGGAAAGGTCACAACTAGGAAAAAACTTTACAAATATGACTTGCAACTTCCGCAGCATTCATCATGAATTAAATTTAATAAGAAAAATACATAGTCCATACGTTTTTACTCACATAAACTTTCACACTGGATGTATCAATCTTGCTAGCAGAAGAATTTTGGCTCCGTTTGGCTCTGCAGTGTATAATACTGCGAGTTGCAGTTTGTGAAATATTTTGGACAGTGAAAGTTATATTTAGCAATTTGTTATCAATCATGTGGGACATAAAAACTTCAATCTCACTTCTTAAAATACTTAAGTTGTCATTTTCTTTCTGAAAAGAAATGACAAAATAGAGTGAAATACAAAACATGCACGAAATGCAGAGAATTAAGTATATAAATGTTTAAAGTAAAACATTTTGGTTTGCTTTTTAAAAAACAAAACAAAAAAACAACTTACATGTATTTTTAACTCCAAGTCAGGTTCCAAATCAGTTGTCAGTTCATAGTGAATAAATTCAGGGTCAGGATCATATCGAAATTCAATGCAAGATATATTTCTCTTTTCAACTTTTAGAACAACACTTGCAGTTTTTTTCTCAGGGCTAACAGTTGGTGTAGTAAAACCACACTCAGCTCTAGCTCTGTGGCATGTAAATTGCTAAAAAAGAAAAAAGAAAAAGGTGGGTAGAACAAAACTGAGAAAATGATAAACATGGGAAAATTTATATGGCAGACATTGTAAAATGCAGCCAATTCTTGCCCATAGCCAATTCATACAATGCTTATGATAATGAGCAGGAGATATATGCCCACCCTTGTGTAACATTATAGACTTGCCACATTTATCAAGCATAAGATTATACAACCACAAGAGATTGTAGCTCTGTGAGGGAAACAGGGTGTTTCCTAACAACTCTCAGCACCATTCACAAACTATACTTCTCAGGATTCTTTGGGGATTCCATGACTGTTTACAGTGAAATATATGTCTGGTGTGGATGTAGGCAGGGACAGCATTGGTTTAAACTTGGGTGTGAGAATACACGTCTGTTGTAGAATAAAAAGGTGGGGGAAACCCTGAAAAATAATGATACTGTTAACAATGTTTTCCTTTTGGAAAGGAAAGGGGCTTTCCCTCTGCCCAATGCCCACCCACCTAATCTCCTCTCCTCCCTCCTCCCTCCCCCTTCTCCCCTCTCCTTCCTCCCTATCCTTACCCTTTCTCTCCTTCCCTCCGCCTTCCGCTATCTCCCCCCATTCCCCTCCCTCAAGTCAGTTTTCCTCTATCCTAAGCATGACTGCACAGGAGTAAATCCCATTGAACGTAGTAAGCACACAGATGATCAAACCTACCCAATCCCCTCCTCCCTCCTTTCCCCTCCCTGTTCCTTCCTCCTTCCACTCCACCTTTTCCCTCCCATGTTACCAAATTCTTCCAAGCTACACAGGAAGTGGATTGGGCTGTGAAAGACCAACCCAAATTGTGTTGGCATTTTGACAAATTTGTAGGGCAGTCCAGTATCTGAGAGAGGAGGTCAGGTCTCCTGCTCCTCTGGTGCATTCACTATAGCTGCCCAATTTCCCTGATTTTTAAAGTTTGATATAAATATCTGTTCGCTACAGGTACATTCTTAAACTGCAAGGGTTTTTTTGCCTATTAGTGAATAGAGATTCTATGACTTCAGAATCAGAACATGCATAGTTTGCTCTTTCACAGCTTTCTGTTCCTTCCATTTGCCATGTGCACCAACAATCACATTAAAACATTGCATTTTGAGGTGGGGGTGTTCTTTGTCAACATTCCTTGGTAGCTTCGATTTCACCTGATCTGTCAACTGACTGACCTTTTACTGTTCATTTAGTTCCCCATTTAAATGAGCACTAGCAAGCTACAGAAGGCTTAACAATAGGAAATAGGTTAGCTCTAGCAAGCCAGTCAGTTGAAAGATGAGAGAAAACTAAAGCTGCTAAGGTATTCAGATGATATTGTGATGTATGACTACATGCTCAAAACCAAAATACTTCGCCATGTCTTAATGTGCACAGCTGGAGGAGGAGAAATTCTGCAATGAATGGAAGAAATGGAAAACAGCAGCAAGAGCAAGCCATGCTTGCATGTTGGTCTTCAAAATTCTGGAAATCCAAGCAAATATATTAGCACTGCTCACAAAGTAAAACTGTGTGCTTTAATCAAAAACATTTTTTTCTGCCTTTCTCTATAACATACCCCAAAACGCTGACAAAATCAAACAAAACAACCTTTTAAAAAAACAATTTAATAATAGTGATTAAATCCACAACATAACAGCACAGGGACTCAAAACAATAATCCACTAATCAAATAATAGCAACATAATAATAAGCCTCCCCAGAGGGGCTCACCTGGAGCCTTCTCTATGGTCTTCTTGGCACCAGATGAAGATTTTTATTCACTCAGCTTTTTAATTGTGTTCAAGCACTTTTATGTTCTCCCTCCCTCCCTCCCTCAATCATTTTTTTGCTGTCTTTTGTTGCTTTTTGTTGCTTTTAATCACAATAACATCATACTTCTGCAATATTTTGTTTTGATTGTTTGAAAGCTATTCAGGAAATATTTACTGATGGGCATAGTATAATAGCAAAAAAAAAAAAATCAAATTGGCGTAACACCAAAGGCTCTCTGAAATAAAAGAGTGTTTACCCTCCATCAGAAATTCCAAACAGGAAAAAAAAAACCAGGAAAAAGAAGAAAGTTCCAGAGCCTGGAACAGTATTATCTACTGAAAAGGAAAGTACTAGTGCTACAGAAATGAACTGTCAAGGTATTTCTTAGTAAAGAAGGTACTGGTTTGCTTTTCATGGTAGTTTCAGAATTGAAGCATGTATAATTATGAAGTATAACCAGTTTCCATTAAAAAAAAGCCTTTCCAGCCCCTTGCCTATTTCCTCAACAAATGGAAATAATCATTTATAAGCATCTTCCATTTGTCTAGTCATTTCTATGGAAAACAAGATGAGTTTGAGCCATTAAAAGGCAGGTGAATTTGGGAAAAAGAGAGTGTAATACTTACTGTCAAGTTTTGTTCCCATTCGTCTAAAATGGTAACCATATCTGTGACATTTAGATGCCTCCCACGTATGGTCATGTTGCGTCCTCCACTGTAAAAAAAAAAAGGAAAGGAAATAAGCTTAAAGCTGGGTTTTTCTACAAACAAAAAAACAAGTTTTCAGCTTGGAAGACTCTTACACTAGAGTGAGTCAAAACTACTTTTCTCAGAATATGAATGCAAAGCAAATTTATTCACAAACCCAAATGCCATCCTCAAAAAATATAGCAACTACAGAGTCTGGCTTGAAAAATGAGCGTGTATGTGCTGTATGTATGACAGAACATTCTTGCAGTACACTGCCTTCTTGTGTTAGAATGCCTATCCGTACTGATTCTGCAGATGTTTACCTGTTTTAAGAGTTTTAATTTATTTGACCCTGCCTAGTATGACATGTAGACAACATCATCTCCAGTAGGATCCACTCACATTTTTCTATAGATTTTAAATCCCATAAATATAATCCATTATTTTCCATTGTTTTAGCAGGTCTCCAATACATCCACTGTATCTATAATAATGGTTGGCTTTTACAATACTGTTATAAGACTTGCAGGGACCCTTAGCATAATGTCGCTACTACCTATCACCATTTGGGTCCCCAACAGTGCTGCTGCACTCATCAGTTTTCTCCTTCCCTGGTGAATGGGCACAGGTGGTACACATTGGCTTTTGGCGCAAAGAGAGTTTTTTGCCTTTATAGTTTCTTCTATTGGTGAAGTTAGTGCCCTGCATAAGAGACACTGAGCACTAAAATGGGGGTAACAGAGCTAAAAAGGTGATGCCTGCAGATGGGAAACTCTTTGGAGGGACTATAGATCAGTGGCTGAACATATGTTTTGTATACAGGAAGACCACAATTTTCCTGTAATCTCCAGTTAAAGGAGGAAGGTGGAAGGTGATATTAAAAAAAGCTGCCTGAGAGTCTGAAGAATCACTGCTAGCCACTGTAAGCAACAATGGGCAAGATGTACAAATCTTGTGTAGACAGGGGCCCGTATTGATTTAAATGAATTTCTTTCTCGTGGCACACAAGGGTGTCCCAAAACACAGTTTTGGAATTGCAGATTTAGTGCTTGAAATTCTGCATTTCCCAAAATTCTCTTACTGAATTATGAGGGGAAAGACTCAAATGGGGGTATGACTAACTTCGACTGGGAAACCTTTACAGTCCTGTCTCTCATGCCTAGCCCATAGATGTCCTGATATGGCACCATGAGCGGGGACTCCACATTTGATCTTAATGCCTAGGTATGCCCTAGAAAGCTGTAGGATCTGTTGTTATGTGCCTTCAAATAGATTACAATTTATGGTGACCCTATGAATCAGCGATGTCCAATAGCATCTGTTATAAACCACCCTGTTCAGATTTTGTAAGTTCAGGTCTGGGGCTTCCATCAATCCATCTCTTGTTTGGCCTTCCTCTTTTTCTACTCCCTTCTGTTTTTCCCAGATTATTGTCTTTTCTAGTGAATCATGTCTTCTCATTATGTGTCCAAAGTATGATAACCTCACTTTCATCATTTTAGATTCTAGTGACACTTCTGGTTTAATGTGTTCTAACACCCAATTATTTGTCTTTTTTGCAGTCCATGGTATGCGCAAAGCTTTCCTCCAACACCATATTTCAAATGAGTTGATTTTTCTCTTATCTGCTTTTTTCACTGTCAACTTCCACATCCATACATAGAGATCGGGAATACCATGGTCTGAATGATCCTGACTTTAGTGTTCAGTGATACATCTTTGCATTTGAGGACCTTTTCTAGTTCTCTCATAGCTGCTCTCCCCAGTCCTAGCCTTCTTCTGATTTCTTGACTATTGTCTCCGTTTTGGTTTCTGACTGTGCCAAGGTATTGATAATCCTTTACAAGTTCAATGTTCTCGTTGTCAACTTTAAAGTTACATAAATCTTCTGTTGTCATTACTTTAGTCTTCTTGATGTTCAGCTGTAGTCCTGCTTTTGTGCTATGTTCTGCATATAGATTAAAGAAATAGGGTGATAAAATACACCCGTCTCACACCCTTTCCAATTGGGAACTAGTCGGTTTCTCCATATTCTGTCCTTACAGTAACCTCTTGTCCAGAGTATAGGGTGAGCATCAGAACAATCCAATGCTGTGGTACCCCCATTTCTTTTAAAGCATTCCATAGGTTTTCATGATCTACACAATCAAAGGCTTTGCTGTGATCTATAAAGCACACGGCGATTTCCTTCTGAAATTGCTTAGTCTAGTCCATTATACAACATATGTTTGCGATATGATCTCTGATACCTCTTCCCTTTCTAAATCCAGCTTGAACATGTGGCATTTCTTACTCCACATATGGTAAGATGTCAATAATATGCTGTTTTGTGTTACTAACATTCATACACAATCTACTATTTTTTGTAAGAAGTAAAATAATTCAAAAGATTACCTTTTCCAGGAGACATTTGGAAATATCCCAGAACATACTGGGAGAGTGACATAATATAGTGGCACAGGGGGTGAACACTGAAACCCATTTTTCTTTATACATATGCTCTTAGCTTCTTTGCGACTTGGTGGTAAACAGAATTTCATGTGTGTGCGATTTAACACCTCAGTGACAGGTATCCTGAAGGAAGAAGAATATCCCTCAAATCAAAAGGTATCATTTTGCCCAAGAACCACAGTGTTGTTTAATTTAAAAACAATCAGTGAACCATGTCTCTCTGGAACTCAAAATTAACATCATGCGGAGTCTAATTATTCAATTAAAGCTCATACTATAGTGCGATTTAGAATGTTCAGTCCATTAAAATGTTATTTTTAATTCAATTTACAGATTTGGAAAATTCAAAAATCAGTTTAAAAGTCATTTTAGTACCACCAATGAAAAAACAAACAAGAATTTAGATGGTCTACCAAGGAACAGGGGGACAACCTAAAACAACTGGAATTATCACAGTGATTATTAAAGTTATAGTTCTGGAACTAACATATCGAATAACAGCAACAGAATTAGTTCCATGTTCTAGGATAGTAAGAATAAGCAAGCCAAGGTCACAATTAGGCCAATCTTGATTGTATAGTCTAATCACCAGTCCAAACCATTTCCTGGTTCAACATCCATGCAATACAGTTATATGTGCATTTCAAAGATACAACTGCTGATTATCAAATCTTGACTCACTCATCTGGTTTGCAGCTACTGGTTCCAGTTATCAGCATCTTGTAAAGACCAGATCTTGTAAAGTTTTCTCCTCTGACTAGTACTTCATTTTTGCCTAATGTTGATATCCACATTGGTTCAATGGAAGTAATGAGCATAGGCTATTGGAAACAAATTAAAGCTAGATTTAAATATCCAGGAAATAGAATTGTTCTAAGTAAAGTGATGGAGTCATGCACTTATGAACATCTTTAACATTTTTTTTGTTAATACACAGCTATTAAATGTCATCTGCAACAAAGGTTACAGAAGCACATGAAACCTGTGCTCCATAATTTCTATCGGTTTCCAGATTCTTCAGGATAGAATATAAAAACAAAAGAAACAAAGAAATAACCAAATCCACAAGAATCTATTGCCAGGTGCACACATAATCCTGTATTGTCCCAGGCGTGAGATAGTAAGAAAAAGAGTCTGTTTTTCTGCTACTGAATTGTTTTAATTTAATGGGCCCATTTTTCAGTATCAGTACATGATGTTTGAGTGTTTACTGAAGTACGAATTGAGTGGATAGAGTGATATGGTGGGTATAAGGAGATTGCTGAGTGATTGTGTATGTGGGGGTTGTGCACTCAGATGAGTTTTGCGTAATGCAAATGTGCAGGTGTATGATTTTGGTGACCGTATTACGTGTTTATATTAGGCTTTGTGTGGGTCTGTATTATGCTCTTTTAAGTCAATTATCGCTTATGGCGACCCTATGAATCAGTGACCTCCAATAGCATTTGTTATAAACCACTCTGTTCAGATCTTGTAAGTTCAGGTCTGTTGTTTCCTTTATGGAATAAATCCATCTCTTGTTTGGTCTTCCTCTTTTTCCCAGCATTATCATCTTTACTAGTGAATCCTCATTATGTGTCCAAAGTATGATAACCTCAGTTTCATCATTTTAGCTTCTAGTGATACTTCTGGTTTAGTTTGATTTAACACTCAATTATTTGTATTTTTTGCAGTCCATGGTATCTGCAAAGCTCAATACGAATATTTATGGTAATACATTATAGTTATGCTGTATTTTATCTATCGATATATTTTGATGTTTTGTATATCATTTACTTTTGTAGTTCTTCATGTTACTTATGTACATAGAATCATAGAATAGTAGAGTTGGAAGGGGCCTGTAAGGCCAACCCCCATAAAGCATACCAGACAGGTGGCTGTCTGGCTGCCCCTTTAATGCCTCCAGTATTGGACAGCCCACCACCTCCCTAGTCAATTAGTTTGTTTAGAGATATTTAATTATATTACTTAAAACGTAAAATTATTTTTATGATTATTTGTAAAGGTAGTATTGTTTTGAATTTTCAATTTGTATTATATTTAATATATTGATTCCTATTTGTTGGAACTAGTAAACCGCTTAAGAGATCTCTGTTGAAATGTGAAGTGGTATATAAATTAACTTAGTAACACAAATACTTGCTCCGTCAAACTGTTGCTTGGGAGCTAACCTTGGGACACATGAATTCCCCTCTGCCATCCCTTGCCGGCCTTAATTATGCTACTTTGTGTCTGGGTGCCCTTACAGGCCTCAACCCCCCTGTATCTTTGTGCCTATAAAGATTACAGCCCTGGGTTGCTCTGGATACCTCATAATGTTACACTATCTCTTCACCACTGCCACCATTGATACTGTTTCCCAACCTTGGTATATGCCCTGCCCACCCTTCTGGTCTGTGAAAGCCCAGCCAAGGATCAGGAGTTTTGGTAAATCAAGAAATATTTATATACACAGGGAATAACAAGATTACTTAAAGGTTTAGTCAACAAGTGTGTGGTTTCATAAGATGTGTTACTCTTTATGTTTCTTAGTCATCTATAACCTGCCTCACTACCCGCCTAATCCAATCCACCCTATCCAAAACCAACCCACAGAACCAACTGAACCCACAGAACTGCCATCCTCTCATGTATACTACCTTCAGACATTCAAATGCTCAGACAATCATCATACAACATTCTTCAACATTCCAACCCATGTACTCCCCCCTCACTCAGTCTACTTACCACATATACTCTAATAAACCCTCACTTACCATATTTACAGTATTATATATACAGGGACATCACAGGTACCTGCACATTTTGCTCCATAACTGTCTTTCTAGGAGCATTAGAGACTTTTTAAAAAAAATGAAAGCTCATATTCTGGACTACCTGCTGGGGGCTCCACTGACGGCTTTCGTAGGCACTGGGGCACCCACAGACAATGGATTGGCAACCCCTTCCTTAGCAGCTCGGATCTCTGTAAGCCAGCCTTTCCCAACCAGTGTGCCTCCAGATGTTGTTGGACCACAATTCCCATCTTTCCTGACCATTGGCAATGCTGGCTGAGGCTGATGGGAGTTGTGGTCCAACAACATCTGGGGGCACACTGGTTGGGAAAGGCTGCTCTAAGCAATAGATATAAGTGCTGAAATCTAAAATCCAACAGGCCAGTCTAAGGAGGGCCAAGATTCAGAGGTCCCCCAACCCTCCAAAGCAGATTTATGGGGGGAAGGGGGCATTGGCAAAAATTGCTTCCCTCCCTGTTCCTGAAGAGGAAGCTTTACAATCACATGAGAGATCCATTAGATAAAACCCTCCAATTTCCCTATTTCTTATACCAGTGGTTCCCAACCTGGGAGCCATGACCCCCAGGGGGGGCACAAAGTAATCTGAGGGGGGGCCACGAACAGTAAAGAAATGATTTTTTTTTTAAAAAAAGTTTTACCTCCCTAGATGTCTCCTCCCCACTGCCGCTGCAGATGACACCTCCCTTTTGCTCCAAACAAGAGGGGAGAACTTTTGCTGAAGTGGCAGAGTGTCTTTCAGGTATGCCGAGAGAGGTGTCTGTCTATAAAACACATGGCAGACGGCAAAGGAGGCTGAGGGCAAAGCTACCAGAAAGAAGAGGGGATTGCTATCGCTTACTCCCGCCTCCTTGCACTGCCACTGCTGACGACACCCTTGCTCAGAACAGGAGGAAAGGGCTTTTTGTCAAGTAAAAAGCAGCAAGGCTGCAAGGAAAGGCTGGTTCTCCCTTCCTTCCTGGCAGCCGGCCTGCCTGCCTTTCTTGGCTCCTGCTTCGCTGCCACCTCCTTTTAAAAACTATTCTTATTTGCGAGGCTGCCCAAATCTCGCCTCAGCCCAGTCAGAGCCAAGAACCAGTGAGGCGGCGCAGGACTTGCTCACCCTCCATTTCTGAGGCTGTGTGTGCCAGTGACCCTCCTTTCTTCCACCTACACTCCACCCCTCCATTTCTCTCTCCAAGATGCTGCAGCTTCCCCCCACCCACGTGCCCAAATGCATGCATGCCTGCAGATGCTTGCAGGAAGGGCAGGTGTGTTTGTGTGTGTGCATACGCTGATGTGTCTTCTGCTCCGCTTTCATTCTCCAAGTGCACGCTAACCAAGTCATCAGTTCTGATTATCACCCCAAGGCCTAAAAGCACTATGTGAGATAGGTCAGGCTGAGAGACTGTGTTTGATCCAAGGTCATCCAGTGGGCTTCATGGCTGGGTGGGGATTTGAATCTGGTTCTTAGTCCAACACTGTAACTCACTGGTGTTGGGAGACAGAACTGTACATCCTCAGACTGTGTGTGGGGATACCTATTTGATTGGATCGTTGCATTAAGAAAAGAAAGTAACATCTCCTTGTCGCAGGGAGCTTTTAATTGGAAAGGGACATTTGGAGATATGATTTTGCCACACACCATTTTTTTTCAATTACCAGAGACTAAAATTACAATTAGCATGGGGCAGTGTCACAAAACTGTTTGAGCTTACAAATGGGGTCCCATACTCATCAAGCTTGGGTACCGCTGTCTGATACTATTCAAAGCAGTTTTAATTCACTCCACCCAACACAATTAATGCAACATATTCTCTACAATCTCAGCACCATCTAATGCATAACTGACTCATCTGGTGGTGGGGGAAAAAGAGCAAGGAAATAGGTATTTTCAATGATAACATATTTAAGTCATTTTGAAGTTATGGTGATTAGTGCAACTTGATTGCCTAAAAATACCCAGACTGAGAACTGCAAAACATAATACACATTGTTCAGCCCTAATAAGTCATTAATTTGCTGGCATGCTATAGAATGCCAGCCCTTCTTCCCTTAACAACAGCATGCAGTTTGGACAATACCTGTGCTGTCCAAGGAGAATGAAAAGAAAGCAGAATTCCAGATACACAGAAAATCAAAACTACATTTTGGCTGTTTTTGCTGCTTGAGACTAGAAACAAAATATATATAATCCCAATTCACCGAAGAGGATAATACATAATGGGGTTAACTCTTCTTTTCATAGCATTAGTATAGCGTGTATACAACAAATAATTCCAGCAGTGTGTGTGTACTCAATTCTTCTCTTCTTTTTGTGTTGTATGAAATGAAATCCTTCCACTAATTACATTAAATGCCAACTTCTACTGATTTCTATAAGGTTCAGGTATCCAATAAAAATACATTATGTAAACATTATGTAAAAATACAAGAACACTATATAAATTCATGTTCATACAAAAAGTTAGAAGGAAAAAATAGGACACATACATCTCAATTGTCTGTTGTTCAGCAGCAGAAAGCAAAAGCAACACAAACAATCTGTGATATTATACCAGCAGAGTTGCTGCTGCTACTACTATTATTATGTATGAGTTATGCAAAGCATTTCATAGCATAAGCAAGAGAGATTAGAGAAGCTAGTGCACTTTCTTGAGCTGGGCTTGGAAAAGAGCTACTTGGACTCATATAGGTCAACAAAAACAAGATGTGAGCTTTTAAAAGGCCCTGGAAAAAAATCTTAGTCAGGGGATCAAATCCTCTCTCCTTCCCTACCCCTCAACCACCTTTCCTACTATCCACCATTCCACCAAACCCCCTTCCCTCTTTAGTTACCTTGCCAATACCGACAGCAGAAGCAGTGGGGACCACAAAGTAGGGGAAGATGAGGGTTTATCCCTTCTCCCCCTTGGCCTGGCATGCTACACAGGAGCTTGCTAGGAAAAAGGCACATTGGCCCTTGACTTTGTAGCCTTCATTGTCCAAGGGCAGAAGGAATGGTGAAGGCAAAAACCTCCTTCCTTCTCTCTAGTCACACCATGCCACTGCCACAAAATAGCTGCCATCTATCACTAAACTGGGGTTAATGGGATTTCTGTCATGGTTTCTACCATGAATCTCAAGATAGTATGCACAGGGTTTGCAGGCAGTCCTCGCCTCCAAGCAAAGACCACATGTGCTTAGCTTTAGTTGTTTGCTGTATTGTATGCATTCATGCAGTGTCCTGGGGCTGATAGGGCACCAGGACCTAAATGAAACCCCATCTCAACTTGTAGCTAGGGAGAATGTTGGCAGAAGGCAGGGTTACAGGGAAGGGGAATATATAAGGGAAGGAGTGGGTAGAGACAAAGTAGGTCAAAGACAAGGTCCATTGCCCAAGTACAGCAGATGTTAAAGGGGGAACTAGTGGATGCCCTAGGCCTCCCCTCCCCTCCAAACGTTCACCTCATTTCGCCATATGTCCTTCTAGCTGAGTCTTCCCCCTCCTCCACCCTTGGTAGCAGTGAAAGAGGTATTGCCATCACTGAAGGCAGCATATGAGTATTAATGAATTGGTTACATTACAGTAAGGCCCTGCTTTCCAGCGTTCCACTTCCCAGCGTTCCACTGATGCGGCAGCTTTCAATTAGGGGAAATTCCCCGTTTTAAAGCTGATCTTGCCGTTTTGCAGCATTTTCGCACAATGTGACCCATTAAAGTCAATGGGTTCCGCTTTACGGCCATTTCCGCTTTACGGCGGGGGCCTGGTCCCTAACCCGCCATATAAGCGGGGCCCTACTGTATAGGGAAAGGTGGAGACAGTGTTAACACATGGATGATTCCCCCCCATCAATTCTGCTATAACTTATGAGTTTCAGAAAATCTGCTGACCTCTGGGCTCTGTGAAGTATCTTTCCCACTTGAAGCATTGACAATCCCATGACAGTCAACCTGAAAAAATGAAAATATTTCCTTAGAACACTTAAAAAACACACCATCAAACAAAAAGTTTGCATGTGGTGATTTAAATTCAATAGTACCTTTTGTGTACAAGTCACAGTCCAGGAGACACATCTGTTCTCTCTAGCAGATGAGGTGCAGCCAGTGTGAGATGAACATTCTGAACATCTAGCAATACATAAAATCATAGTTTACACAACTACAGGGATCAGTAAGGCACAGGAGAAGACTGTCAGGATATAATTCCAGGTTTTACCCAAAGTGCTTGCATGCCATAAATATTTGTTTAGCTTCTACTCAAGTGACCATTATCAATAACTTGAAACACTTCCTTCTGAAATCAGACAGGCACCTACAATTCTGATATTTCATCACCTGCTGAAAACTTGGAAATTAATGTATAGATGGCAACTGTACATATTATGTCAGTTTTGATCAGCAGGAGAACTTCAAGGATGTCTCTGTCACGCTTGTCATGGAAATGCACAATGTTTCATAATGACTGCCCTGCTGGATCAGACCAAACGTCCAATACATCCTGCTTCCCAAAGTGGCCAAACAAATGCCTCTGGGAAGCCTACAAACATGACATGAAGGCAACAGTCCTCCTTTGCTGCTGCTCTTCAGCACCTGAACACAGCCAGGCAAGCAGCCCATTTCTGTGGTGTTGCTTCAACTGTTGGCACAAGCAGATGGCTCATAACATCTGAAGTAAAAGTCATATGCTGTGCTAGAATGGTGGCACAGAACACAATGCCTTTTCCTCCTTGCTGTGTAAACTTCTGTCATACCTACAATCTCACTTAATTTGTTGTTAACGGTGTTGCCCTGGAATTAGATATTGTGGGGCTGTTCCAGATAATACAAGAGGGGTCATTAGTGGCAAGCCTTCATGTTGGACTTACCCTTCTCCCTACTCTTCAACTTCTCTACCCTGCAAAATCATCTTCTTCTATATACTGTGCATAAAAAAAAAAAAACTGACCCCCCCCCCAAATAAAACGTTTCAAAGAGGTGAAAGAACTATGGGAAAAACATGAGAGAACAGGTTTATGATATTGTTGTGTAGATATCCTGTAACAAGACAGAAAACGAAGAGTGGCAATTCAAGAGAAAAATCTGGTGCGGAAGCATCCTGAGGAAGTCAACCCACAACCCCCACAAAAAATATGTAAAATATATCTTACATTTTCTCTAATGAGCAGTCATCAAATTCAAATATTTCTGATAAATGCCAAGAACCAGAGATGAGTAATACTTGAACAACTGGAAAAAAAGAAGAAAATTTTGGTATACTGAGTACAAGCACATATTCTACACCTTTTTACCCTGGCTCTCCTGAGATGTATGTTTTCAGAACCCACCCTATTCTTGTGATTGAAATGTGTTTTAATTCTTTTTAATATTATATTTTAGGTTTTTGAAACCCACACTGGGGTCTATTGGTGAAGATGGATGGATGGCCTGCCTTCAAGTCGATCCCAACTTATGGCTACCCTATTAATACAGTTTTTTCATGGTAAGCGGTATTCAGAGGGGGTTTACCATTGCCTCCCTCTGAGGCTAGTCCTCCGCACCTGGCTAGGGCCTGCTCAGCTTGCCAGAGCTGCACAAGCCAGCCCCTTCCTTGCCTGCAACTGCCAGCTGGGGGGCAACTGGGCTCCTTGGGACTATGCAGCTTGCCCACGGCTGCACAAATGGCAGGGCACGTAACCCCTGCACCACTCACTGTGGGGGTGATCTTTAGCTGGCCCTTGACACCCAGGAGACACAAAGGGGGATTTATTTATTTATTTATTTTATTTTATTTATAGACCGCCCATAGCGAATAGCTCTCTGGGCGGTGAACAGCAGAGTTAAAATACAAAGTTACAATAAAACATACAAAATTTGAACTCACAGACTCTGGACTCCCAGCCAGGCTCTCCTCCTTACTGTGCTATACCAGCTGTTACATTGGTGAAGAGGGGGCAATAAATATTAACAACAACAAACAACTGATTTTAGCTTAGAGCCATGGATGTTTGCAGGAATTTTTCCATGGAGGAGGGCAAGTAAGTATTCCAAATAAATAGACAAACAAATAGACCAGCATCAGGGAACAGGTAGTTCCATCTGTGGTAGAACTGGTGATTGAGCAGTGGGGCAAAGCCTTGTCAGACCTGGCTTTTGAGAAACTCACATTCCAGGTCTGCGCTTCCGTTGTTTCTCAATGGAAAGACTTGGCATCCAGACAACTTCTTTCTGTTCATTGCTCAAACTTTCAGTTCTTTCCCTAGCTATCTTCACCTCCTCTAGCTCGTAACTGATTGCAATCCTGCTAAAATGTTCACAGCCCCCCTCCTCACTGCATTTCCCTTAAACGCAAACAAATGAACCCAAAACAGAGTTTAACACCACAGGGCTACACTTCAGGGTTGTTACAAACAACCTTCTCATTCCCTTCAGCTACGTGTGTGTAACAACACTGGGCTGTTTTAGAGGGCTGGCATAATCCATACTCTCTCAGCCACAGTCCTGCCTCTTGCAATATAGATATAGTGACAGATTTTTATCTGCATGGGCATTAAAAGATTTTTAAAATATTTACAAACTCAGAAGAAAATCACATTTGTGTATGAAACTGGGCCTGAGACAGAAATATCATGACCTCCTCTCTTTGCTGTTACCTTTTGTTTTTGAACTGACACACTACTTACCCCCCCCATCACAGCTATACTAAAATCCTAGATACCTGAATTGTTTTCTATGAGGCAGCAATCACTTCTTTACCATGGAAGACCAACAGAAAAAACTTAAAAACCAGCCAAGAGTTTAGATGATAGGTGTTTCACCCTTTCCCTTTGACTAACTTCATTCATTGGCTAAAAACACCAAAAAGTGGAAGCAGGCTAGTTTCTCACAAAACAAATGAGGAGAATAGTGCCTGCACATTTTGCCTCAGATCTCAGGTTCTACAAACGCTAGAAACTTACTCTTTTTAAAAAATGAAAGCTGGGAATCTGTGGGTTATGGAATCTGTGGGTTCATTGTGGGGGCTGCTCCCCTTTCCTCTCCTGCAGACACTCATGCACAGAAACAATATAAAATTAAGAAGTTGCTCCATGGTTGGCTTCAGACTACTTAGTTACTTATCCATTTACGCTGCTGTTTTTAGTCCAGATTAGCTCCCAAAATGCTGATAACATGGTCATGTTTCTCTTGCTTTCCATTATTAGGTAATTAGTCTTCCAGACACACACACATAGAGTTTAATCTTCTCAAGATGGGGACTCAAGGCTTGTTTCAGGAAATGGCATTTATCTCATACCAAACGGTTACAACAACTTTCCCAATCTTGCACACAAAACATGATTGTAACATGACAAAATGAGACCCAGGTTTACAATAACCACAATGACCAATTGCTTCTCTTTTTCCACTCACAGCCATGCCAACCACAGCATAATTTCAAAGCTTTCTCTTTCAAAACCAAAGAGGCTCTGTCATTTATTTTTTCCAAGCACAGTCATTAAGGCTCAGGCCCCATATGAATCTCCACACTATCTAACCTGGGCAGGAATATAAACCTACCCACGTCCTTATCATATTCTCCCCAAGTTGTTGTTGTTATGTGCCTTCAAGTCGATTATAACTTATGGCAAACTTATGAATTAGTGACCTCCAAGGGCATCTATCATGAACCACCCTGTTCAGATCTTGTAAGTTCAGGTCTGTGGCTTCCTTTATGGAATCAATCCATCTCTTCTTTGGCCTTCCTCTTTTTCTACTCCCTTCTGTTTTTCTTAGCATTATTGTCTTTTCTAATGAATCATGTCTTCTCATGATGTGTCCAAAGTATGATAACCTCAGTTTCATCATTTTAGCTTCTAGTGATAGTTCTGGTTTAATTTTTTCTAACACCCAAATATAGAACAAATCTCCCCAATTAGCTAAGATTTATCCAAGTCACCAAGCCCTCTGTCTTCCATAATCTAGGATGTTATTGCCTACTAACTGCCAGGTGGACCATCAAATTTGGACAGATTGATGACTATTTTGGTAAAGCCACAGCTGTACTTTTTTCATCTTTTTATTCCTCTCTTCAAGGTTTGCTCGTTTTCAAACATTACTAAAGGAATTCCCATTACTGGAAATTACAGTTCTAACTTATTATCATGGTGTATCACCTAGGGAAACTATTGTTTTTGCAAGCCTGTGTACATATACAAGTCTATTACCAGTTAGTAAGTTCTACATCATTTTAAAGAAATCTATTGGACCTGGGCAAATCAGGGTTGATAAAAATCAATTATTAAAAAAAGAGTTTTGATTTAAATCAGATTTCAATATTTTCTCAAAACAATTAGTAAAAAAAGAGCCTAGGTCAAATATATCATCATGAATACTAATTATACAACTTCTAACTATATTCTATTAATATATTAACGGCTATTTATGGAGATGGGAGACAACATAATCAGTCCTATTCTGCAGGTGATGGACATGAAGCGCATGCGCTCTCTCTCAGCCTTGCCTTTCTCTAAGTGCAAAGATAGAGAAGGTCAATGAATAGAGAATTTGGGAGATGGAGTTGATCTGAACAAGGACCAGTGAAGTGGTAATCCAGCTCTTAACACCAGTAGCCTTTTCTGCAGGTGTAGAGATTTTTTCTTCTTCATTTCGATGAATTCATTCTAAACTGAGAAATAAGTTGGGAACTGAAAAAGCAAGAAAGCTTGTATTTCTTTTCCAGACAACAAACAAGAAAACAAAGGTGAGGAAGAAGACTCACTTAACTGTACCACCCAATATTTTAAATTTCTCATATTGACTTGGTTAAAAATGCCTAAATTTTATTTTTAAAGAACTTTACATTAATCTAAAGATTGAAATATTTAACAATTCAAAAATCCATGTGCTTGTTTTGTTAATGTTGTTTGTTTGTTGAAGAAAAAAACTAACCTGAAGAATAAACAATCATATTAATACAATTTAAAAGTCTGGTGGCAGTAATTCTGGCACATCATCTTCGCTTAGTAGCCCAACTGCGCCCCTATCTGGACAGTGACGATCTCGCCTCTGTTGTTCACGCTCTGGTAACTTCTAGATTGGACTACTGTAATGCGCTCTACATAGGGCTGCCCTTGAAGACCGTTCGGAAACTTCAGCTAGTGCAAAACGCGGCAGCCAGGTTGTTGACGGGGACCCATTGGTCCGCGTATAACACCTGTCCTGGCCCGCTTGCACTGGCTACCTATTTGTTTCTGAGCCAGATTCAAGGTGCTGGTTTTGACCTATAAAGCCTTACACGGTGTGGGACCGCAATATCTGATGGAACGCCTCTCCCGCTATGAACCTACCCGTTCACTTCATTCAGTATCTAAGGCCCTCCTCCGGGTACCAACCCATCAGGATGCCCGGAGGATTGTTATTAGATCCAGGGCCTTTTCTGTGGTGGCCCCCGAACTATGGAACAGCTTACCTGAGGAGATACGCCTGGCGCCTACGGTACTTTCTTTTAGGCGCCAGGTTAAGACCTGGTTATACTCCCAGGCATTTTAACGTTCATGTTTTATATTCAATGTTTTTTACTCTACCTTGTTGTGACCTTGTATGTTTTATTGTAACTTTGTATTTTAACTCTGCTGTTCACCGCCCAGAGAGCTATTCGCTATGGGAGGTCTATAAATAAAATAAAATAAATAAAAATAAATAAATGACAATATAATGATGAATTCAACAGTTGGAGCTGGTTCATCTCCTGAATAACTTCTCAAGTTCATTTTGCTTTAGTACTAAAATATTGCATATTATCATCCAATTTCTTGATGAAAATTAATCTGAAAACAATTCAGAATAATTGCTTAGTGACCTACTTTCTAATGAACCCTACATCTCTCAATATTTATTAAGGTTATATTAAACAATAATGTACTTCTACTAAAAACTGATGATTAAATGGAATCTTCCTCACTAGTAATTTAAATTGTTAAAATCGAGTCCTTCAGAGAAACAGTTTAAATCAAATCAATCCTGGGGCAAATATTTTCAGCCCAGCTTCTTTGGCAATTCGTGTGTCAATCAATCAATCCTTCATTGCACATTGGCCATAGACCTTTACAATATTATTAAACTCATTTAAAATACTAAAAGAAAGAAATATAAGATTTAAAGCAGGTCCAGAAATCAGCATTAAATATCACACAATAGCATCATTGTAACTGCTGTTATAATGTGTCATTTCCATTGGCTTTCCAGGAAAAGCAATGGGTCAGGAAGTCAATGGAGAGCCATGAGGCTATTTTTTACAGCAGAAAAGTGGGGCTAAGGAAAAGTCAGCCTTCTGGCTGCAATGGATATTTCATATATGAATACAGGAAACTATATTGGTCCATGCCATGGTCCATCTAGCTTGGTATTATCTATACTGACTGGCAGGAACTCTCCAGGGTTTCAGTCAGGGAATTTCCCAGACCTACCAAAAGATGCCACGGATCAACCCAGAACCTATAGCATGCAGCACAGATGCTCTACTACTTTCCAGGGTTCAAGGCACTTGTCAAGAGCTCATAGTGACTGGAAGGAAATCTTTGAAAGCCAGTGAGGAAGCATGAAAGCAAATTTAGAAAACAAACCAAAAGCTGGATTTCTCTTGCCATAGAGCTACTTGGAAGGCAGAACATCTTTTCATAATATATGCCTTAATTAATCTTAATTCAAAATACAATAACTTCATTCATAACATATATCTTAATTCATAATATATGCCTATGCTATGGAACTAAGAACATAAGACGAGCTTGCTGGATCAGGCCAGTGGCCCATCTAGTCCAGCATCCTGTTCTCACAGTGGCCAACCAGGTGCCTGGGGGAAGCCCGCAAGCAGGACCCGAGTGCAAGAACACTCTCCCCTCCTGAGGCTTCCGGCAACTGGTTTTCAGAAGCATGCTGCCTCTGACTAGGGTGGCAGAGCACAGCCATCACGGCTAGTAGCCATTGATAGCCCTGTCCTCCATGAATCTGTCTAATCTTCTTTTAAAGCCATCCAAGCTGGTGGCCATTACTGAATCTTGTGGGAGCAAATTCCATAGTTTAACTATGCGCTGAGTAAAGAAGTACTTCCTTTTGTCTGACTTGCATCTTCCAACATTCAGCTTCTTTGAATGTCCACGAGTTCTAGTATTATGAGGGAGAAAAACTTTTCTCTATCCACTTTCTCAATGCCATGCATAATTTTATACACTTCTATCATGTCTCCTCTGACCCGCCTTTTCTCTAAACTAAAAAGCCCCAAATGCTGCAACCTTTCCTCGTAAGTGAGTCGCTCCATCCCCTTGATCATTCTGGTTGCCCTCTTCTGAACCTTTTCCAACTCTATAATATCCTTTTTGAGATGAGGCGACCAGAACTGTACACAGTATTCCAAATGCGGCCGCACCATAGATTTATACAACGGCATTATGATATCGGCTGTTTTATTTTCAATACCTTTCCTAATTATCGCTAGCATGGAATTTGTCTTTTTCACAGCTGCCGCACACTGGGTCGACATTTTCATCGTGCTGTCCAATACAACCCCGAGGTCTCTCTCCTGGTCGGTCACCGCCAGTTCAGACCCCATGAGCGTATATGTGAAATTAAGATTTTTTGCTCAATATGCAAAATTCTACACTTGTTTATATTGAATTGCATTTGCCATTTTTCCGCTCATTCACTCAATTTGGAGAGGTCTTCTTGGAGCTCTTCACAGTCCCTTTTTGTTTTAACAACCCTGAACAAATTAGTATCGTCAGCAAACTTGGCCACTTCACTGCTCTCTCCTAATTCTAGGTCATTAATGAACAAGTTGAAAAGTACAGGTCCCAATACCGATCCTTGAGGGACTCCATTTTCTACAGCCCTCCATTGGGAGAACTGTCCGTTTATTCCTACTCTCTGCTTTCTGCTTCTTAACCAATTCCTTATCCACAAGGGGACCTCTCCTCTTATTCCATGACTGCTAAGCTTCCTCAGAAGTCTTTGGTGAAGCACCCTGTCAAAAGCTTTTTGAAAGTCTAAGTACACTATGTCCACTGGATCACCTCTATCTATATGCTTGTTGACACTCTCAAAGAATTCTAATAGGTTACTGAGACAGGACTTTCCCTTGCAGAAGCCATGCTGGCTCTGCTTCAGCAAAGCTTGTTCTTCTATGTGCTTAGTTAATCTAGCTTTAATAATACTTTCTACCAGTTTTCCAGGGACAGAAGTTAAGCTAACTGGCCTATAATTTCCAGGATCCCCTCTGGATCCCTTTATGAATATTGGCGTTACATTTGCCACTTTCCAGTCCTCAGGCACGGAGGAGGACCCAAGGGACAAGTTACATATTTTAGTTAGCAGATCAGCAATTTCACCTTTGAGTTCTTTGAGAACTCTCGGGTGGATGCCATCTGGGCCCGGTGATTTGTCAGTTTTTATATTGTCTATTTGAATTCGCCATGATCCTGAGGAATGGAATACCATCCCAAGGTATCTGTAGGTCATAACCTGTTCTATTAGGTAATTATTAATCTGCCAGCGATGTTTTAGTCTCCTCCTGGTAAAGACCAAGACTTTCGACTTGTCATGATTAATTTCCAGGAGTTCCTTTTTGCAGTAATTAGCAAGGGCGCTCAGCAATCATTTCAGCCCATTAGGTGTCAAAGAAAGCAGGACCACATCATCAGCATACATAAGAATCGATATAGGCCTATTACACAAACTAGGATAATGGGTTCCTATTGGTGAAAGAGTTTCAACCAAGGTGTTAATATATAGATTAAACAACAAGGGAGCTAAAACACATCCTTGTTTAACACCTTTAAAGGTTGGAATTGACCTTGATAGGTGTCCAGCTCTGTTATACCTAATACGTAAGTAGGTAGATTTGTATAAACAACGTATTAGTGCGAGCAGGCATCCATCTATATTAGTAGTCTCCAACTTCGCCCAAAGTTTGTGTCTAGGCACTGAATCGAAAGCTGATTTGAAGTCTATGAATGCAGCATAAAGAGCCCCTCCAGAGGGTGATGCATATTTTTCTATTAGGTGCTGTAGGACCAAACCGTGGTCCATCATGGAACGGCCAGCTCTAAATCCCGCCTGTTCTTCAGCCAGGATATTTTCCTGTTCCATCCAGGTTAGGAGCTTCTCACTTAAATGGGTGGCATAAATCTTGCTGATAATGTTTAGCAAACTGATCGGTCTATAGTTAGCCGGATCTGCTCTGTTGCCCTTTTTAAAGATGGGGATAATTATTGCCAGGCCCCAGTCTTTTGGAATAGAGATGTCAGAATCTATACATGTAAATAGAGTAGCTAAAACTGGTGCCCACCAATCCACGTTGTTTTTAAATACTTCTGGTGGAATATTATCTGACCGTGGTGCTTTGCCTGGTTTCAGCTTGGCAATTAGGCCAATAATTTCTTTAGGTGTAACAGGAGGCCATTCAGGAAGATTGTGGTCGTTTGGCTTGGGTGGAAGATGGAATATCTGATCATTCACAGAGATTTTAGTAAAATAATCTTCCCAAGTAGTCACAGGTATATTATATTCCAAGTTAACTGAGAGATTGGGCCATCCTTTGGCTACTATTTTCCAAAAGGTAAGTGTATCCTTAGATGTAGATGCTTTCAGTAAACGTTGCCAATCTTCTTTTTGAGCTAGAGACTTTTTAGCTTTAATTAGATGTTTATAGCATTTCTTCTCCTCCAACCAGTTTATCAGTAATTGTGGGGAGTTATTATTTCTATACTCTCTGTACTTTGTAATAAGGAGGTTCTTCTGGGCCACGCATTCATGATCAAACCAGGGTTTCGATCGAAAAATAGGTCTGAAAGTCTTAGTTGCAGGTTTAGAAAATAAGCTCTTTTGAAGAACCTGAATCAATTGTTGGAGAGTATCAAGAACAGAATCCAGAGAATTTGCAGCAATAAGCGCCTCGCGCATTACAAGACAGCTTTCAGAATTTAACAGATCTTTAAGGTCGGATTCTAAATAAGTCGACCATCTAATACGTGTGGCTCGCCTTTCAATTTCCCCACCCAGAGTTAGTTCTTGCTCAATATATCTGATTTGATTACCACAAGATAGGGTAAGAGCTAACGGTAGGTGGTCGCTTTCAGGGCGAATGTCCACTTGACACAAGGACACGGCGTGTAGGAGCTCCTGAGAGACTATAAAAAAATCAATAGTGGAAGCTCTAGTACCGGATAGGTAGGTGAATTCTCCTTTAAAATCTCCCTCTACTCGCCCATTTACCAATATCAAATTCAGATTGTTCAGCATTTGCATCAGGTAGAGCCCGAGATAATTGGTGCCTTGGTCTTTTGAATGTCTAATCGGAATATCGAAAGCACCTTCTGTTGCTGGCAGAAGTTCCTTAAAATGTGAATAAAGGACTTCATCACTCGGGCCTATTCTGGCATTGAAATCTCCCGCTAGCATAACCATAGCAGCTGGAAATAAAGCTGTCAACTTGGTGATGTACTCCTCAAGTCTCAGCATCATAGCCTTCGCTGGTTTATTTTGTTGGCAGGGGGGTAGATAGACATTAATAAGCAGAATCCAAGCCCACTTGAAATGGATTACTATCGAGGTAGCTAACCCTACCAGGGGATCAAGATTGGTAATTAATGCACGCAATCTGGTAGTAACGAGCAGGGTCAGTCCACCCTTGGGGCGTCCACCTTTAGTGCTAGGGGTTGCAGCCAGCACGTAAGACGCATACCCATTCATATGGATTTCCTCACAGGCCCAAGTCTCCTGGAGAAGAACGATGTCATATTTTTTAAGATAACCCAAAAAAGATGGATCGGAAGATTTATTCTTCCAACCAGAGATGTTCCAAGACAGAATTACCAATTGTGTCGTAGGATGCTTAGATGTTTGTCAGGTTGTTACAAAATGAAGAGGAAGAGAGTTCTGTATTATCATTGAAACAGATGGTAACTCCATGAAGGGCTCAATAGGGGTAATTTTCTCTAAAGTTGGGTCAATCCTGCTGACATTAGAGATTATTGGCTTCGAGGATTTTAGCCAACAGTTCTTGACACTGCCAATCTTCTGTGGGGATCCCTCCTCATTCTCATTAAGCCATCTCATATCCGTCCATGAGGGAGTTTAATAGAGAACTACTCCTGGTTTGGAAGGAAAAATGCTACTGCCAATGCACATAGAACTGCAAGGGCGCTCCTCTCCTTTTATTATAATAAAGGAGGACAGCACATCCCCTCTGCTATTCAGATTTTTGTGGCCAAAGTAGTCGCACAATTACTCTATGGTGTGCAAATTGGTGCCTATGATAACTATGCACCTTTTGAAACGGTCCAGACGAAATTTCTAAGATCGATCTTTGGCATTCCATCTTGTGTCCCCAGTGTGATCCTTCGTTTAGAAGCAGGGGTTATTAAAATAAAAGCTCGCATATGGATGCTTAAAATTAAACTGTGGTTAAAACTGCTGTTTATGCCAATGGGGTTGGCCCCTTTAACACTATCTGATGTTTTCTGTTACAATCCATAGGGTTTTCTCTCCCTATGGTTTTGTCGTTGGGTTATTTTAAAGCAAAATCTTATATTCTTCAGAGAATTTATGATATCGAATTACAATCTCACCTAACTCGTGCTGCAGCTAACCCTGGACTTAGATATAATATAAGGCCATTCGCTCATGCTTATTATCTAACATTTGACGGCCCCTAAACTTAGATCAGCGTTCACCCTTGCGAAATTGAATATACTACCCTCTGAACTTTTGGAGGGCAGGTATAAGAAACTTGAGTATGCTAAACGGGTATGCCCTTGCAATAATAGTACAGTGGAGTCGGTTGATCATGTTTTACTTCACTGTCCATTTTACTGTGATTTCAGAACTGCCCTAATTACTCCAATTCTCCAAAGATTCCCTAACGGAGATGAAATTTTCTATGTAGACTATCTTTTATCAGATCGTTACCCCTATGTAACAGCTAAGGTAGCCTGTTTTTGTGCTGCTGCTATTCATTTCAGGAAGTCCCTACATGTTTCTCAACTTTTATAAGATCTATGTATTTATAGAGTGTAGATACTCTAAGCTGTAGGAGAAACTTACTCTTATACCAATCTTAGGGATACAGTGCACTACTCTCTGTTGATAGCCTAACAGCTTAAGTGTCTGTTTTTTAGATTGATAACAAATTTTAATATTCATTTTTTCATATTCATTTTTTCTTTTTTTTTAATTTGAACTTTTTAGGATCTTTGGATTTTAAGTCGTTTTTTAACGATAATTGATGTTTGTACAGATGTAACATTGTATTTCTGGTCTATGACTGTAATAAAGTTGTTGTATATTGTCCATTAAGCCTAGAACTTCCTCTCTCATTACCACTATTTGTCTCAGTTCCTCAGAATCCCTTCCTGCAAATGTTAGTTCAGGTTCAGGGATCTGCCCTATATCTTCTACTGTGAAGACAGATGCAAAAAATTCATTTACCTTCTCTGCAATCTCCTTATCGTTCTTTAGTACACCTTTGACTCCCTTATCATCCAAGGGTCCAATCGCCTCCCTAGATGGTCTCCTGCTTTGAATGTACCGTATATTCCAGCATATAAGACGACTGGGCGTATAAGACGACCCCCAACTTTTCCAGTTAAAATATAGAGTTTGGGATATACTCGCCGTATAAGACTACCCCTGCTTATGACATGCAGGTACTTAGCAGGAAAACTGTCACTTACAAACTTATAAATATTAATATTTGGATTGTCCAGTTGTTTTGTTTTTGTGCCTAGGAATTACCACCAAAAACTGGGGAAAGATGTGAGAAATCTTTTTTTTAAAAGCAACATTAAATGCCTAGACTCTAGTTTCCAACACTATGGAGTATTTATTGATTGATTAAGAGAATTTATATCCTGCCCTTTTGCTGTTAAAAACAGAACTCAGTACAGCTTACAAATATAGTAAAAACAATAAAAATACAGAATCAGAGAAAAACAAGCCAAAATGTTAGGAAAAGGAGTCTTTCACACCACATGCTCAGTTCTAAATACCGTTGCAGCAAGTTTTACAATTTCCTCCAGTATTCCACTGGTGCAGGCACTCAGACATTCAAAGTATCTGTATGTTTCTTAGGTTTTATAAAAGCAGAGCTTTGCTTAACTCAAAATTTCTTCTCCCTTTGTTCAACCACATCTACACAGGTTCCACCTCCCTACTCAAAATGAAACTGGGCCTGGAAGTGTGCAACAATCCCACACATACCTTGCTAATTCGATTATCAATGCCAGGATGTCTGTCTTATCGACTACTCTCCTGCTCCCCCCCCCCCCACACACACACCGGGCATCATGAAAGACCCAGTCCTGGGCTCAGAAAGAAAATAAATATCTGGTCCTCTTCAAAGTATTGATAAGCCTCTTGTTTTAATTGAAATAATAATTATAAATTCTTGTTCTTATCACTAATGGGAGTTAATTATCTTGCATATGCTGCTGTTGCTTCTATGGCTGTAACGGAGTGAGGTTAAAGATAAGTGAAATGCAAATAGGAAAAAAAAATACAGAAGGCAGTAACACTTTCCTAAATGTAATACCATACCAACCACAACAAGATTCCTATAAGGCAAAAAACTAAGCATCTCACAACCAGTCAGGATTCCTAACCAAAAACCAAAAATATGATAAATGAAGAAATATTTATATAAGCATAACTATCAAATATATTTATTATTTACACAAACTGTAAAGATATTTATAGTGCAATCCTAAATTTATTTATTCAGAAGCAAGTCCCAGCGTATTCAATGGGGCTTACTCAAACAGGGACAGAAATGCAACCTCAAGTGATAAGCAACTTCATTCACACAACCCAAAATTCCGAATCATGCCACTTTACACTGTTTTGCAACTGTTTATACTTGTTTTTATGGTTATTGGATTTTAAATGGCTTTATTTCTTGTTGTGAGCTGCCTTGGTTTCCAACCCTACCTCACAGGGGTGTTGGAAAGACTCCATACACACACGCACACACTGCAGATATATAAATACATACAGCCCATATAATAGTTTATTGTCAAACCAATTGGTCATTGCAGAAAAATCAGTATTCGTTTTTTAAAAATCAGTATTAGTTTCCTACAGAATAAAAACTGCAATACCTAAGTAAGCCCTGCCTACTTGCTTTAAAATAGGACTGGGGGGGGGGCAGAAAGAGAACACAAACACAATTCTTTTTTACATTCACTCCAAAGTCCCATTGATTTTCAGCACATTCATAATCATGTCTACTCAAAAGTAATTCCTACTGAATTCAATAGGATTTACTCTGGACATATGGGATTAGCACTGTTTTTACCCCCAAAAGCAACTATTGGGAAGGTTTTCAAAACACTGCCCAGGATCTGACTCCTACACACAACAGGGGGAAAAACTGAAATGTATATACCTACCCAATTTATGAGATTTTCAGATAAACAGGAGGGGAAACCACCATTTTCTGGCCTCGCAATTGCAGACACTGCCACCAAACAAACACTTCACTGATTGGCTGAAATCCTGAACGGGCGGGGTTAAAGCTACGAAGTGCTATACAGTAGTTTAAAAAAAGATTTAACGGGGGGGGTGCCTGACGTTTTTATATATATCTCGAGAACCGCACCACCTAGAAACTTTTTTTTTTTTTTAAATGAAAGCTGAGAATCCGGGCCACCTAAGGGGCTAGCTGGGCGCCAGGTGGCATGCTTAGAATCCGGGTAAAACCTGGCTATCCGGGCAATATGGCAACCCTAATAAGACGACACCCGGCGTATAAGACGACCCCCGACTCTGGAGAAGATTTTCCAGGGTTAAAAAGTCGTCTTATACGCCGGAATATACGGTATTTATAGAAGTTTTTGTTGTTGGTTTTTATGTTCTTAGCAATGTGCTCCTCAAATTCTTTTTTAGCATCCCTTATTGTCTTCTTGCATTTCTTTTGGCAGAGTTTGTGTTCTTTTTTATTTTCTTCATTCGGACAAGACTTCCATTTTCTGAAGGAAGACTTTTTGCCTCTAAGAGCTTCCTTGACTTTGCTCGTTAACCAATGCTGGCATCTTCTTGGCCCTGGCGGTACCTTTTCTGATCTGCGGTATGCACTCCAGTTGAGCTTCTAATATAGTGTTTTTAAACAACTTCCAAGCATTTTCGAGTGATGTGACCCTCTGGACTTTGTTCTTCAGCTTTCTTTTTACCAATCCCCTCATTTTTGTGAAGTTTACTCTTTTGAAGTCAAATGTGACGTGTTGGATTTTCTTGGCAATTGGCCATTTACATGTATGTTTCATTTAATAACACTATGGTCACTGCTCCCAATCGGTTCGACAACACTTACATCTCGCACCAGGTCCTGGTCCCCACTGAAGATTCAGTCCAGGGTTGCCATCCCTCTGGTCGGTTCCAAGACCAACTGGTCTAGGGAATAGTCATTTAGAATATCTAGAAATTTTGCTTCTTTGTCGTGACTGGAACACATATGTGGCCAGTCTATGTCTGGGTAGTTGAAGTCACCCATTACTACCACATTTCCTAGTTTGGATGCTTCCTCAATTTCATATCTCATCTCAAGGTCTCCCTGAGCATTTTGATCAGGGGCACGATAGATCGTTCCCAGTATTAAATCTCTCCTGGGGCATGATATCACCACGCACAACGATTCTGTGGAGGAGTCTGCCTCTTTTGGTGTTTCGAGCTTGCTGGATTCAATGCCTTCCTTCACGTATAGAGTGACACCGCCACCAATATGTCCTTCCCTGTCCTTCCGATATAGTTTATATCCAGGGATAACCATATCCCACTGTTTTTCTCCATTCCACCAGGTCTCCATTATGCTCACTATATCAATGCTCTCCTCTAAGACCAAGCACTCCAGTTCTCCCATCTTGGTTCAGAGGTTTCTAGCATTAGCGTACAGACACTTGTAAGCAGTGTCTCTCTTCAAGTGTCTTTGGCACTTGTGGTTTGGCCTGTGGTAATTTTGCCCTTCTGAATTTATATCCTGTGCCCCTGCTTTCACAATGCCTACTTCTAGGCCTACTCCTTTTAAAATTTCCTCATTTCTTTGGTCTTTATCCCAGGGGGGAGGTTTATTCCGAACCGGACCTTCCTCAGCTCCTGTCAGGTTTTCCCCCTCAGTCAGTTTAAAAGCTGCTCTGCCACCTTTTTAATGTTAAGTGCCAGCAGTCTGGTTCCATTCTGGTTCAAGTGGAGCCCGTCCCTTTTGTACAGGCCCGGCTTGTCCCAAAATGTTCCCCAGTGCCTAACAAATCCAAATCCCTGCTCCCGACACCATTGTCTCATCCACGCATTGAGACTACAAAGCTGTGCTTGTCTGGCTGGTCCTGCGTGTGGAACCGGTAGCATTTCAGAGAAAGCCACCTTGGAGGTCCTGGCTTTCAGCATCCTACCTAGCAACCTAAATTTTGCTTCCAGGACCTCATGGCTGCATTTCCCCATGTCATTGGTGCCAACGTGCACCATGACCACTGACTCCTCCCCAGCACTGTCTACCAAACTATCTAAACGACGGGCGATATCCACAACCTTTGTACCAGGCAGGCAAATCACCTTGGGGTCTGCACGCCCATCACACACCCCACTGTCTATGTTCCTAATGATCCAATTGCCCGCTACAAGGATCCCTCACCCCCTGGAGATATATCCTCGGCACGAGAGGATAGCTGCTCATCCCCCAAAGAATGGGTCCCTTCTAAGAGATCGTTTCCCTCTTCCTTGGCTGCATGCTCTCCTTCCCCGAGACCATCGTTCTCCATGATAGCAGGAGAGCTATCATCCTTGGAGTGGGACACAGCTATAACATCCCTGAAGGCCTCATCCACACACCTCTCTGCCTCTCTCAGCTTTTCCAGGTCAGCCACCTTGGCCTCAAGGAAATGAAGTCGTTCCCGGAGAGCCAGGAGTTCATTGCACTGAGAGAACACCCACGACTTCTGTCCAACAGGCAGATAGTCGTACATGCTGCAGGCAGTGCAAAACACTGGAAAGCCCCCACACCCCTTCTGGCTTCTTACCTGCATAGTTTTGTTTAAGGTTTATTGAGTTAATGGGTTGGGGACTATGGTTTAGTTGAGGTCAGGGAACAGACGGGCAGAGTGGGGGGCCCTGGCCTCCTTGCCCTGCTGCTGAACTCGCTCTGCTGCTTAACTCACCTTGATGCTTTGTCAGCTGGGGCCTTGACTCTTCGTCAGCTGGGGGCTCCCTCTAGCTCATGGAGCAGGCTCCCTTGCTAGGGTGCTCTGAATTTATATGTGTGGCTGGTCCTTCCCAGCTACTGCTGCCAGCCAATGATGTCTTAATTGAGGCTGATGGCTCAACTGTCAGCTGGGGCTTAACTCCTTAGAATTATCTCAGGCTTCCTTCCTTTGAAGGCAGGAAGGCAGGCTTCCTTCCTTAGCGAGGGGGGGCTGTTTAAGGAGTTTGACTAGTGGTACTACGAAAGGTTAACTAGCTTGTACTCTATTTTTATTTTATTTGCTGACAAGAACCACTTTTATCAGTGCAAGTTCCCCTGTAGTTTTAAGTGGTGCCTTGCACTCTGGTCTGGACAAACTAGACTAGCTTTTGGCTGCTTTTAATCTAAGCAGGGGGCTGAGACTTCCAGGTGAGTCTTTTTTGTTTTTTTTTGTTTTTTGTCTAGATATAGGAGCAGGACATGGTAACATGTTGATATGATAGTTTCAAATATCACATAAAAGATGCAACCAAAGCAAGGCATTCTAGTCTTGGACTACCTTTATTTTGCTATTAGTTCACTATTGATGCTGAGACATTAAAGGGTGGTTCATATGTAATTTTTTGTACCATCAGAACCAGGACCTGAAACTATGGTTTGAAAGCAATTTACAAACAGCTTGGAAAAATTGTGCTCTCGCATTACATGCAAACAAACAATGGTTTTGCATGTTACTCCTTCTTTACAGGCTGATGCTTGGGATAGCATCTAGGAATTCTCAAGGTTTAGGGAAACCACAAAAACCATAGTTGGCCTACATGTCTGAAGCACAAATCGTGATTATGCCTGGTTTAATGTAATGCTAAATTATGGTTTAGTATGATGTGCATGAGCCTTGGATTCATGCATTTGCTTTTGTCCTTCAGCATAGGAAGAGAAGATCTGGAGCTTTCCCTTCCCTTTTCAATTAACCACAATTTATTGCTACTTCTGTAATTAACCTTAACCATGGTTTAGGGAAACAAGTAAGGGCCACAAACCACAATTTCAAGCTTGCATATGTCCCTAAACCATAGCTAAGAGTAACCAGTTTTTTCAGGTTGAGACATAAACTAAATAGAAAAAGGTTTTAAAATGTATGTAAAGGCTTCCAATGTCCTTATGGTCACACTGGAGGAAAGTGGGAAGATGATATAAACCATAGTTTAGACTCAAAAAACCTTATTTGGATGCAACGCTAAACTAGGGTTAATGCAAACCATGGTTCAGCATACACACACACACACACACAGATATAAACAAAGCAAATGCTACTTTCAGGTGTGTTATGTCCCCCCCCGAATACCTTCCTTTCTTGCCTTTATGTTTAGTGAAAAGTGCTTTTATATTTTACTATTGCCTAGTATGACCAGGCCTTCTATGGTCAGTGCAACTACTGCTACATTATTCATAACCCATTAATAAATAATTTCTGCTAGAATACTTTATTGGCAATTTCCCATTTCAGGAACTAGCTTCAAAGAAGTTGGTTGGGACCAAAAGACTTCGTAAAGTAGAATGGCAGAGATGAGGGTGGTGGACCAACTGGATGTAACCCAAAAGGAGGATTTGGCGCAAGAGCTTCCAGTTGCCTACCTTGAATATGTGATGCAATTTGTTTTAACATTCTTTGCAGTAGAATTTGTTCTGCAATCATTCTTTTGCATAGGTTTTACATGTACTGACCAAAGAAAAGTTTTCTAGTAAAATGGGTAACAGTCAATATATGGCTATATAAAGTATCAGAAGATATAATCAACATAGCTGTGTTCTGTGTTATATTAAAATCTTTGCCCATAGTTTGTTACATATTTGATGTGAAAGGTGAATGCGAATGCACATGTGTATATAATGTTAATTCACTAATAGGCAAAAAACTTTGCAGTTTCAGAACATATCTATAGCCATATGCTCAGAGGCACATGTTAGCAAATTCCTCCAAGCGATACAGGAAGTGGATTGGACTGTGAAAGACCAACCCAAATGGTGTTGGCATTTTTACAGATTTGTAGGGCAGTCCAATATCTCAGAGAGGAGGTCAGGTCCCCTGGTGCATTCACTATAGCTGCCCAATTTTCCTGCTTTTAAAAGTTTGATAGAAATATGTGGGCTATAGGTACATTCTTAAACCTCAAGGTTTTTTTTCCCCTATTAGCTAATTTCTCTGCTTTTTAATCCAGGAGGTAAGAAATGGGATCCTGTGCAAGTTTGCTGAGAATAGATTGATAACTTGCATGCTTATTGAGTTCAGTGGGATGTACTCCCCTGCAATCATACTTAGGATAGGTGAAACTGACCACAGGGAATGGAGAGGGGAGGAGGAGGAAGGTTAAGGCTAGGGGAGGAGGAGGGAGGGGGAAGGGCAGAGGAGAGGAGGGGGAGGGAAGGAGGAGGGCAGGTTTGATGATTTGCATGCTTATTGAGTTCAGTGGGATTTACTCCCATGCTATCATGCTTAGGATAGATAAAACTGAACATGTGGGGGAGGAGGGAGGGAGGGCTGGAGTGGGCAGGGGAGGAGGAAGGAGGGAGAAGGAAGAGGGGAGAGGAGAGGGAAAGGAGGGGAAAGGCAGGTCTGATCATTGGCATACATACTGAGTTCAATGGGATTTACTCCCATGCAATAATGGTTAGGATAGGTAACACTGACCATGGGGGTGGAAGAGGGGAAGGGGAGAGGGGAGAGGAAGGAGGGGTGAGGAAAGTGGAAGGAGGGGGAGGGGAAGGAGGGGATTGGAAGGGGAAGGGCGAAGGAAGGGGGAGGGAAGGGGCAAAAAAGAGATGGGAGGAAGGAGGAGGGGAGGGCAGGTTTGATAATTGGCATGCTTTTTGAGTTCAATGGGATTTGTTCCTGTGCAATCATGCTTAGGATAGGTGAAACTGACCACAGGGGATGGGGAATGCTGGAGGGGAAGGGAGGGGAGAAGATTGAGTGGGTGGGCACTGGGGAAGCCCCTTTCCTTTCCAAACAGAAAACACTGAGAACAGTGTGATTGTTTTTCAGGGATTCCCCCATCTTTTTATTTTTCACCAGGCACATGTAGTCTCCCACCCAAATTTAAACCAAAGCTGTCCCTCACCACATCCACACCAGGCCTTTATTTCACTTTAGACAGTCATGGCTTCTCACAAAGAATCCTGGGAAGTGTAGTTAATGAAGGGTGCTGAGAGTTGCTAAGAGATGCCCTGTTCCACTCATTGAGCTTCAATTAGAGTGGCATGGGGTTTATTTTCAATTTAACATTGCAGAATGCGAAAAATCCACGCTGGCTATAGTATACAGCCACTCTCATGGCTGTATAATAAGTTCCATTTCTCTGAGCTCTATGTGCTTGTAAAGATTCTTATATGTCCACAGTATGGACAGAGAAACGTGTCAGCTGATACAGATAAAACATTAAGAAAACTTACCTTTGCCAATTAAGTCTGCCCTCTTAAGGTGACAAGAGCAGTTCATGATGGCTGGCTTCTCATTCTCACAAAGAGTTTTGTTGGTCTTTACATCTATCACTTTGCAAGTGGATTGCGCTTCAGAATTTCCAACAGCGGTTACAGAAATCTAAAAGAATGTGAAAACTGAGAATAGTAAGATTTCTCCATCTCTAAGACAGCAGGCTGGAAGAGCTTAAAAAGAGAATCATATTTAAACTCTCAGAGCAAATACTGATAGGCCACTTAAAGACTTAATTGGATAAAAAGTACATGGCAAGAAATATTTAAAAAATATATTTCCAACTTTTACTGGCAGCTGGCTCGGTAGCAGGAATCCGCTGAGATCTGTCCATTTACTGCATATAGGCATTAATACTAGAAAGCCATGAAATTTATCTGGGCTGATTTCCTGGCTCCCCTTCTTTCTCTTCTCAGCTCCTTGATTTTGTGTTATACATGTACAGATGTAGCATCATTTGGTGCAAACCAGAATCCACCCTCACCACACCCCAGTTAATAGCATATGCTTTTAATACATAGGAATGGGACTGTTTTGCTACTGCCTTATTAGATACAATTGTTTCCCTCTGGTTGAACTAGCAAATCAGTTCTGAGCCACTATTTTAAGTGTTACAAAGCAAGGAAAGTATGACCTTAGCAAGAAAAGCAGACCCAAATCTCTAACTTTGCTTCTTTTTCTTAACTTGCTTTCCTGTTTTGCTGGCATAATGCTGCTGCTGGGCAAGTCCTTAGGATGAGATGAAAGAAACCACAGGAAGCCATATCTCCCCCTCTAGCTCCTACCTCCTCACCAAGAGTTCCTTTTAAAGCACAGCTTTACTACATATGGGCTTCCTTGAGCATTGGCACAAAAATAGCAACAGCTGCTGATGTCCCAGCAATTGTGTATGATGAGATCCCTACACAATGACAAAGATATAAGCAGTGTAGGATTCAGTATGTTGTTCAGTAAAGCAAGCTATGAGACTCACAGACAGGGATTTTTAGTGAGAGAAGGAAACCTGCAATAAACGGGTTAAGCAGAGCAGAACAGAGCGCCAGGTTTGCCAAAGTCAGCAGCTGGTGGGCAAGTAGATAAGAAGGAACTTGCAGAAGCTCTGGTGTGGGGGAAAGTAGTTTGGAGAGAGAGAACTGTGCTTTAGTATTTTTGTCAGTAAAGACTCTTACAAGAAACTTGCCTGGCCTGGCTCATTTACTGATCTATGCGTCTCTTGAATTTCCTACTTGTATGATCTCTATAAACACACACCGACAGGGGTTATGGGCCCAGCGTATCATACAAAGTAAGGGGTTCGAGTGACGTTGTTGCAGAGAAAGTGCAAGAAAGAGGCAAGTAAGAGTGGACAACATGGATGTAAACCTGTCATCTGGGATGTCGATGGAGAGACTGAATGCTGTAAACTACTCCAGCTGGAAATGGAGAATGAGAGCAGTTCTGATTAAAGAAGATTTGAATGATGTCGTAGAAAACCCCCCTCCGGCAGCTCCTTCAGCAGCGTGGACGAAGAAAGACGAGAAAGCGAAGGCCTTTATTACTCTGGGGCTGTCTGATTCTCAACTGTTGCTGGTGAGTAATGAGCCGACAGCTAATCAAATGTGGGAGAAGCTAAGGGCCGCTCATGTGCAGCAAACCGCAGGGAGCCAGCTGTGTTTAGCACGGAAACTTTATCAGATGCGTTTTACAGATGAAGTGACTATGACAGAGCATCTGGCTGAATTTCGTAGATTATTTGCTGAACTTCAAGAAAGAGGAGTGCATCATAGTGACATTCAGATGGTCTATATACTGTTATCTTCATTTGATCGAAAATGGGATGTAATGGTCTCGAGCTTAGAAACTTTACCAGACGGAACTTTAAATTTGGACTTTGTAGAACAAAAACTTCAACAAGAATGGGATAGGAGACAAGAGAGTAAGAAGACTGAATTAAAAGAGACTGAGGCTGTACAACAACATCAATATCAAAGAAACAGGCAAGAGAATAAAATATGTTATTTTTGTGGGTCCCGAGGACATATACAGAGACATTGTTTAAGTAAGAAGAGAAATGACAGGGACTTTGGACGTCAAAGAACAAGCGTGAACTTTGTTACTAAGGAGGACAATAAACTGATTAACTCTAAATGGCTGTTAGACAGCGGAGCGTCTAATTGCCTGATCACAGACTCTAGTTTATTTTACACATCAAAGCCAGTGCAGGAGAAGATTTATCTGGCTGACGGATCGACTCAGGACGCAATTGCAAGAGGCACGCTCAGGTTAAGTAATTTGGGAACTATATTGACAGATGTGTTATTAGTTTCTGGTTTAAAATATAACATTCTATCAGTACGCAAACTAGCTCAAATAGGTTGTAAAATTACATTTGAAGGGGATAGATGTTTTGTGAGAAAAGATGGTGAAATCTGTATGCAAGGGAAATTACAGAACCAAATGTTTATGGTAGAGAGCAAGCTTGATAAACCCACGTGTGCCTGGATAGGAGTAAATAAAAACAAACACGAAAACTGTATACATGAATGGCACAGAAAATTAGGGCACGCACATTTTGAGAAAGTGAAAAATACTCCAAAGCATAGTCAAGATTTGGAATTAACACATTGTGAGCATGTGGATGAATGTGAGGTATGCTATAAAACAAAAATGACTGTAACTCCTGTAAATAAGAGCTGTGAAAGTACTACCACTAAACCCTATCAGCTCATACATGTGGATTTGGCTGGACCTTTCCAGTGTTCAAAAGGTGGGGCAAGATTCTATTTAGTGATTGTAGATGATTTTTCCAGATTTACACATGTATTCTTATTGAAAAAGAAAAGTGAAGCAGAAGATAAATTAAAGGCATTTATACAGAGGACAGAAACACAATATGGGGTTGTTATCAAAAATATCAAATCAGATCAAGGTGGGGAATTTACCAGTAATTCATTTAAAACATATTTGGAAAAGAAGGGAATAATACAAAGTCTCACTGCTCCCTTCAGCCCATCCTCCAACGGAACTGCAGAGAGGAGGAACCGGTCACTGCAGGATTCAATGAGACCCATGCTGGCCGATGCAGATATGAATAACACCTATTGGGGTGAATGTATTCTGTACACTACTTACATTCAGAACCGCCTTGTGCACAGAATAATAGGCATGTCTCCATATGAGAAATTGACTGGAAGAAAGCCCAGGGTAAAACACATAGAGCGTTTTGGAGCAAAATGCTGGGTGCATGTTTCAAAGCAGAAAAGGCATGGTAAATTAGCTTCAAGAGCTCAGGCAGGTCGTATTTTGGGATTTCAGAATTCATATTATAGAATTTGGTTGCCTGAGAAACAACAAGTAGTGTTAAGTAGAAGTATAAAGGTAATAGATAAACCTTGGAGAGACAGTCAAACAGTAATACTTGATGGTGCAAGCAAGCAGGAAGCAGCAGATGTTCCTTTTGGGCATCAAATACCATTAAGAACCGCATTGACTGATTTAATTCAAAGTGGCAAACGTACTGTGAAAAGACTGAGGAATGAAGACATAGCAATGCAAGATAAAGAGGTGCCAGGTACTAGTGCAGGAACAAGTGCAGACACAGGTGCAGGACCAAGTAAAATTGAAAGTGAGGAAGAAATGGAAATAGATACTGTTAGACGGTCAGAAAGAAAAACGAAAGGAAAACCACCTCATAGATTCACATTTAACGTTACACAAAATAATGATGAGACAGATGAATATCCTGTAGAATGGGAAAAAGAAGGGCCAATAGACAAAGAAACAATGGATCTCATGTGGAAATACTGTATTGAAGAATGAAACATAAATGAGTGTTATCAAATAAAAGTGAACAAAACTCTGTAAAACTTGTATGAATAAAGAAACAAAACTGAAATGGAATTGTAAATAGATACTGTAAGGAAACATGTACTGAAGTGTATTGAAATGACAAGTTAAGAATGTATAAAAGTAACAATGACATGTAGTTTTGTAATCTGTGAGTCTCAGGTGGGGGCTGTTGTTCAGTAAAGCAAGCTATGAGACTCACAGACAGGGATTTTTAGTGAGAGAAGGAAACCTGCAATAAACGGGTTAAGCAGAGCAGAACAGAGCGCCAGGTTTGCCAAGGTCAGCAGCTGGTGGGCAAGTAGATAAGAAGGAACTTGCAGAAGCTCTGGTGTGGGGGAAAGTAGTTTGGAGAGAGAGAACTGTGCTTTAGTATTTTTGTCAGTAAAGACTCTTACAAGAAACTTGCCTGGCCTGGCTCATTTACTGATCTATGCGTCTCTTGAATTTCCTACTTGTATGATCTCTATAAACACACACCAACACAGTAGTGGTCAGAGGGGCTGCACAAACAGGATAGCATTGCTTACCTGCTTCCCCAATACCAAGCATAGCTTCCAGTTCCTGACAGGGGAAGGGCGATGTGCAGAGAGCTCAGTGTGCTGTGGGCACTGTGGCAGAGCCAATCCAACACTCCCTCTCAGAAAACTAGCAGTGACACTCAGCACCGGGAAGGCAGGTGAGCAATGCTGTCCTGCCTTCACCACCCATCAACTGTTACTGCTAGGATTGGGCTATTATGGACTGAGAGCTCCAGGTTTTATTATCTCATTTGTAGTAATGATGCAAGTTATATTAATAACTATCCCTACCTTTTTCCTACATCTAGTGATCTTACGTTACAAATAATTAAATGAAATTAAAATGAAGTATAACATACCTCACCTCTGTCAGTCTTAGATGTGTAGATTTTCAGGCACTTATCACTTCCATATGAAATGCTTGCCCAGTTCGTCAAGTTATTTGAAAATGGACATTCCCCTTTCAAAGTGCAACTGAAGAAAATAAAAAAAATGTGGAATAAAACAGAGCAATCTATTTCGATTTTATAGAGAAAGCTGTCTTTTTGCATTTCTGTAGTCAACTGTGGCCATCTTGACGAAACATTTCTATACTGCCTACTCAGCTCTCAATAGGCTGAGAAATCATGTTTCAGATATCTGGTTTGGGACAGAGATAATTCAAACCACTTAACATCTATTCCATCATTTCCTTTTAATCAAGTTGCTCCACCCTGTCTGCTAGCTATACAAATTTCTGGGAAACAGAACTGATAAATCCAATCAGATTTTCTTGCTCTACTGTTGTGGTACTTATGGCTCTAAAACAAAAAAGTCAAAACTATTGATTCAATCTCATGGCTTGTGATTTCACTGCCGCTTGAAGTTACAAACCTGAAACTAGATACAGGTTTTAAAGTTTTGGAAGCCCAGCATTAAGAACATTTAATTTTTTTTTCAGTGTGTCTACTTGGAGTATGACTTAGTTCCAATCAATTTTCAATCTATGAGAAGAGAAGCTTTTCCTTTGTGCGCTTTGTGCACCAACCCCCCTCCTCCACACTCTCAAACACACACACACACACACACGGACTCCCAAGCACACACACACAGACGACCAGATACCCCTAAACACACACAAGACACCCCAGGCAACCCTGAACACCCCCACCCCTGGCACTCCCAAACACACACACTTCCAAAACACACCACCCACAAGCAACTCCCAAAATAGCCCCCCAGGCACTTGCCACCCCCTCCCCATTTAGGCAGCTTATTGGCCTCCCACCTGCCGAAGCTGCCACTTCTGCCGTCCCGCCTCTACCACTTACCTGCCTCCTGCTTTGTTGCTGCCACCTGCTCACTCCCCTGCCCACCCCCACTTGCCTGACCACCATCCTTACTTCCCTCACTCTCTCGCCTTGCTTGCCTGCTGTTCCGCCACTGTACCCCACCCCCATGTGTGACAGCTTACAAAAATATTATCGTTAGATATCTTTACGGTCTACATTGTAGAGCATACAAACTTAAAATAACTATCCAAATATCTTCCTCCTACTATTATATGCCCTTTTTATTTAACTTTATTTAAGTGTCTAATTACTTGATAGATTGTTAAATTGTGAATTGCTTAATTTACTGCTGTTACTGGTTCATTACTAGTGTGTGTTTTATTGTTCTCTTTTGCTCAAACTTTGTATAAATATAAATAAATAATATTTTGAAAGCATTGAAAAAGTAAGACGAAGAAGACTACAGTCTTCATTTATTTGAGAACTTCAAAGTAATTAGGCTCCAGGATTCTGCCTTAGTCCGGTCAAAATACTAACACAACTATCCTGGAAAGGTTTAGAAAGATGCCTGTGTTCCCTTTAGCTATTATATTAATGTTCTTAGCAACAGCCACCTTAGGAAGAGCCACTAGAACTGTGGACTTAAACTGATCCAAGGTGGCTTTATAAAAACAACTCTGAATACAGCCTCACAGTATTAAGAATGAAAGTTTACCAATAATGAAGCATTTATTCATATGAGCCTAACAAGCAAAAAGACATACCTGTTATTTAAATAACACCATCCACAGTGTGGGTCCATTGCAGATAAACATTCTTTACAGGAAATATACTTGCCACAATTCGCAACCCGTGTTCTCCTGATCTATAATACAGATTTCTATTAAATATTTTCAAAAAGTAAAACAGTATTTTCATAAACCCACACAAATCTGTTCCTAGAAACAATAACAAATCTGCAACTGACTCTTTTTTAAAAAAAGGTATCAAAGGCATTTTCTTAGAATATTGTAACAGTCTTGACAAGTATGCTGTCATTTCATGTTGGGTTACGTTTGTTTGGCTTAAGCATGCAAGTATGCTAATTAGGGGATATATGAGTGGCCATTTGCAAACTGGGCCTGTGCTCTTCCTGACTAATAAAAGCCAGTTGGCAAAGGACAAGTCCTTTGCCAGCTGTGTTTATTTATGCTTCATCCAGAGTCAGCAGGATGGCAAATGACTTAAAAATAATTTGTATGCAGATTCCCAGCCAGTTACAGCTTTATTACTTCCGTTTCTAGGAAAGGTTGCTGAATGAATGGTTGCTCTTCAGCACTTAAAAAACCCCAGCCTTCTGAACACCTGTTAATGTGGCTTTTGGTCTGGATAGAGTGTGGTCTTTCATAACGATTGCTATGGGCAACTGCACTCTATTATTAATCCTATTAAATCTTTCTGCATCACAGGAGGTTGGCAATACCACTGTAGGCTCTTCCACACTGGAGTTTAATGTGGATCTGAAGCCAGTTGTGTCTCTCTCTCTATAGTTTTTGTGCTATAAACACAACGTCCTCCTCATCCTTTGTATTTTCAACAAGGCTGTAAGGCACTTGGAGACCTCTGGGTAACAAGTAACTAACAAATCTAATAAATAAATAATCCAAGTGGCAGCCCACACTCCCCCCCCCAAATTTGGATTTTCACTAACTGTGGATAATCCAACAAGGGAAGAAAATCCAACATAGGATTGTATGTTATCTGACCATGGACACAGTGAGGCACATTGTGCAGGCAGGTATTTTGTACATGTATGGTGATGTTTCACTGGGTGTCATCTATTACCACACCTCCTGCTTCCATTTTCTTTCCATCAGCCCAAAGGAAAGGACGCAATCTGCCTTTTCCCACCAGTTGTTATTGAAGGCATGTTCACAATATTTTTATTTTTAAATTAGCTCTTTTGCACAGAACTCCTCTTGCACAAAATGGCTGTATTAAAACTAACATTTGCCCTTGCAGGTACAGGAGGCAGGAAAGAAAAAGGGGATGAAAGGAAATGGCAGCATTCTATACGAGCAACTCCTTGCAAGTTTCAGCAACACACATTTTTAGAATTTTGTTTTCACTACTCTGGTATATAGAAAGACTTGTATTTACATTTTTTTAAAAATATACAAGTGTACACAGGTAAAAATAAAAACCTGGGTGCATACCCACAATGGATCTTGTTTCCAAAACTGATGGTGAGCAGAAAAGTACTAACTGAAGAGAGGAAGCAACACCACACAGTACAATTACATCCCATCAAGCACCACTCACTAATCTGGATGAGCAACACAGATAGATAGGTAAATTGAAAATGAAAATTGAAGCCACTCGTGTGTGGATGAAGGTGCAAACTGCAACCCACATATGCATTAAAGTTCTAGTCTAGACACAGCCTGAAAGAACCAATGAGGTTCTCTTTTCTTTTTCAGCAGGGAAATCTAGAGTGTGGTGTTTACTCATCATCCCTCCAGATATTCCCTATAAAGGGTTATCTGTGCCTTCTTAACTGAATGATTAAATGAAAGCTGCAGGGTGAGAGATCATATGGAGATGTGCACTTTGATGCCATCAGCAAGGTATCCAAGATTTGTCTCGTTTTCATCAACTCAGTCTTAAAGTCTCCACACTCACTTAAGACAATGTAATTCAGTTACACAACTTCAAACATTAAGAAAATAGTGTGATAACTAATCTCCAAAGTTACACAGAACTAATCAAATCACTTACAGAGTTTAGAATCTCTGTTTACAAGAGAACAGGACCCTGATATTGTTCTACAGAACAATTGCAAAGCCTTGAAGGACGTTTGCTGGGCTTCAGTTAACAAGGACTTGGCCAGATGTTTGAAAGCCAACTTTGGAAGTAGTATTTGTACTGAGTGTTCCACTTAGCTCACCTCATTATTGGATGGCAGATAGATGTAATCCTTATCTGTAGGGTCAAGTTCAAGTTTGTGAAAAATTGTTGTTTCTTCTTCAATTTCAAATAAAATATCTGGGCAATTTGGCTTCATGTTTTCATCAAGAATAACCTAGACGCACAGGAAACACAAAATTAGCTGCCACAGGCATGCAAATAATAATTTAAGGAGATAGTTGCCAATTTCTCTGCCCTATGTGAATGCACCATGACTCTTCCCACACCTCCCCATCACCAGCACTTATTTGTCCACAATATCTTAAAGGGCTACTGCTGGTTGGTTGTTGTTTTTAAAGCCATACAAATCCTCACATGCAGCTGCTTGGCTTAACACAATGAAATGCTATGCCAACAGCATGTGGTTCTTCATATGTACCTTCTAGCTTTAGAGAACTGCTGGGATTTTGAAGCTAAGAAACTGATAAAGATGAATGTGTAGTCAGCTTCTATAGTCTCCAACTACTGAGGTAATGTATATGAACAGCTTTTAACACACTAATTATCTAGAGATGATTATACACATACCATTAATATTGTTACTGTGTACTATGTGAGCTACTGAGATGCCAACACACAAATGTGTGTGTGCGCACGCACAAGTACTCACTTCTACCCCCCTTCCTGCAAAGGCAGTTTTTTTCAATAAGGACCCTGCCCCAAGTAATACTAAATGTAATGTGAATGTACTGCCTTCAAGTCGATTCCGACTTATGGCGACCCTATGAATAGGGTTTTCATGGTAAGCGATATTCAGAGGAGGTTTACCATTGCCTCCCTCTGAGTCTGAGAGGCAGTGACTGTCCCAGGTCACCCAGTGAGCTTCATGGCTGTGTGGGGAATCGAACCCTGGTCTCTGTTGGCTACTGAGAGATTAATGCCTAGTGGTCTGGTTTTCCAGATAAGGAGTTAAGATGCACAGCATCGGCTCAAGGACAGTGAACAGGGAAACAGAAGACTCTGCAGCTGGCACTGTGCTGCCCGTATCTATAAAACCTTGAGCGAGACACTGCATGGTGTGGGGGGTGTTCGTTAGAGTAGAGAACTGTACTTATTGCTATTGCCTCAAGAATCAGTAAAGGATTCAATTTACAAGAAATGCTGTGTTCAGTCCTCATTCTTTTCGGCTGTGTGCATCTTGGGCTTGCTAGACACTGGAGCATTCACATGCTCTAGGTCACTTCATTCTTACATTCAAATCATGCAGCGCAACAGGGGTTATGGGCCCAGCCTAGTGGCCCTAACGCACAGCGTACAGAGGACCAGACTAGAGGCACGGACTGGCAGCTGAAGCAGAGAATCCAGGTATCCAGCAGCAGGAAGCAGAAGTGGCTCAGCTGGAGTGAAAGTCGTGAGAGACGGCTGCAGAGAAGCTGACTGAAAACATTCCAGGAGAAGCACAGTTAAAAGTGTCTGCGAGGATGGCAGTTTCACTTTCGGCTGGAATGCCTTTGGAAAGGCTGACGGAATCGAATTACTCAAGTTGGCGCCTGAGGATGCAGGCTTTCTTGACAAAAGAAGATTTATGGCAGGTAATAGAACATGATCCCCCATCCGATCTACCACCGGCACCGTGGATTCGTTTAGATGAGAAAGCGAAGGCATTTATTGTTTTAGCAGTGGACGATGCTCAGTTGCTAACTATTCAAGATAAACTGACAGCTAGGCTGATATGGACTGCCTTAAACCAAGTTCACATGAAGCAGACAGCCAGCAGCCAAATCCATTTAGCCAGGAAATTATATCAAATGAGGCTGACTGGAGATGTGATGATGCCTGCACATTTGTTGGAAATAAAAAGACTGTTTGCAGAACTGCAGGAGAGAAACGTGATTCATACGCAGTTGCAGCAGGTCTATATAATACTATCTTCGTTGAATAATTCCTGGGACCCGGTCGTGAGTTCACTGAAAGCGATGAGGGATGAAGGTCTGACTGTGGCATACGTGTCAGGAAAGTTGATCCAGGAATGGGAGAGACGGAGAGAGGCAGACGGAGAGAAAGGAAACAACAAAGATAAAAGGACTGACTCTAAGAACACAGGTATGAGATCCTTTGACATGAAAGCATGCTATATCTGTGGTTCATACAAACATTTACAAAGAGACTGTGATTCGAAACCAAGAGGGCGAGGAAGAAAGCCGTCATATGTGCAGCTAGTGAGAGATGAAATGGGAAAAGACAACAAAAGAGACAGTTCTGAATGGGTAGTGGATTCAGGAGCTACACACTGTATGGTTAAAGACGTTAACTTGTTCAAAACTATGGTTCCCATGACTAAGGAAGTAGTGCTGGCGGATGGCACTCACCGGCAGGTACTGGGGAGGGGAACAATAGATGTATGTGTACTGAATACTGTGATGACCAATGTATTATTTGTTCCTGGATTGGAGAGTAATATCTTATCAGTGACAAAACTAAATGCAATGGGTCATGTAGTAACATTTGGTGGTAGAAGGTGTAAAATAATGAAAAGGGACAAAATATGCTTACAAGGGTGTCTAAAGAATTCACTGTTCTATGTTGATCTGAGTCCCACAGAACGTGTAAACATGATTTCAAATGAGAAGCATCATGACAAGTGCATACACCTATGGCACAGGAAGCTAGGTCACGCTAGTTTTTGATACAATCAGTAAAACGCCAAATAATTGTGCTGATGTTACATTCAAAGAGTGCAGAAAGCATGTAGACTGTGAGGTCTGTAACCAAACCAAGGCCACAGTGGCTTCCATACCCAAAGAAGCAGAGAGTGTCACAAACGAACCCTATCAGACAATAAACATAGACCTGGCAGGACCATTTCACAGGTCTAAGGGTGGTGCAAAATATTATCTGGCAATTGTTGATGATTATACAAGGTTTTGTGCAGTGTATTTACTGAACTCAAAAAATGAAGCAGAGGGGAAATTAAAAATGTTTCTGAAAAAGGCAGAGGTGCAACACGGCACACACATCAAGCAAATACGCTCAGACCAAGGTGGGGAATTCATCAGCAAATCACTGGAGCAGTATTTAATGCAGAAGGGTATCGAACATGCATTTCAGAATGGGCTGGTTGAGAGAAAAAACAGGACACTTCAGGATGCAACTAGAGCCATGTTGAGGGACTCTGACTTGAATAACACTTTCTGGGGAAAATGCATGTTGTACGCAAATTACATACAGAATAGGCTGTACCACAGTGCAATACATATGTCTCCATATGAAAAGTTACATGGCAAGAAACCCAGATTACAACATGTTGTGAGGTTTGGAGCGAAATGCTGGGTACACATTCCCAAAAGCAAACTTAACAGCAAATTAGCACCCAGAGCTGAAGAAGGATATATGTTGGGGTTTGAAAACGCATATTACAGAATCTGGCTACCTAAGCAAGGACGAGTAGTGCTTAGTAGAAGTGTCAAAGCACAGGAACAAGACTGGGAAAGTAATGTGTGGGTTGAACTGGGACATGCACATAACAATAAATATATCATTGAAAATGGGCAAGAAATAAAACAAGAGGAAGAGGAACAACCTCTTGCAGAATCAGATTCAAGTAGCAAACAAGAGACAAAGCCCCTGGTGGAACTGAGAAGGTCTGAAAGGGCAAATCTGGGGAAACCACCAGAAAGATACGTTATACCTTGACTGTGATAAATAAAGCTGTACCAATGCTATATGTCTGTAACAATGTAACAAATGTTTAAAGTAATGTCTTTATGAAAAAGGTGGGAACTGTTGGCTACTGAGAGATTAATGCCTAGTGGTCTGGTTTTCCAGAAAGACATTAAGGAGTTAAGATGTTCAGCATCGGCTCAAGGACAGTGAACAGGGAAACAGAAGACTCTGCAGCTGGCACTGTGCTGCCCGTATCTATAAAACCTTGAGCGAGACACCGCATGGTGTGGGGGGTGTTCGTTAGAGTAGAGAACTGTATGACTTATTGCTATTGCCTCAAGAATCAGTAAAGGATTCAATTTACAAGAAACGCTGTGTTCAGTCCTCATTCTTTTCGGCTGTGTGCATCTTGGGCTTGCTAGACACTGGGGCATTCACACGCTCTAGGTCATTTCATTCTTACATTCAAATCGCGCAGCGCAACAGTCTCCCAGGTCATAGTCCAGCACCTTAACCACTACACCACACTGGCTCTCTTACCAGGTAATACAACTCAATATAAATACCAGTATACAATACTGCAGCTCTGCTCATGCAACAAATTTCCATGTGCAAAATGTAAATTCCTCTTCATCTCCTCTAGCCTCCTGCACACCCTCAAAATCAGCTCCAGAGGACTGGGGGACCCTCTGGAGCAGAATTTGGGGGCACTCGATGGTGAGGGGAGGAACTTGGCTTGCACAGCCCTGTATACAACCCCAGGTGGATGGATCGGAAGCAAATTGCATGGGTCGGAAACAAATTGCATGGGTAATCTAACAAATGCTCTTAGTTGGGAGAGCATGTTCTTTTATAATTCTGTTGAGAAAGATACAGTAATAAATTTTGTATGAATGTTCAGTGACAAATGATCAGCATTGGTGTCATTTTTACATTTTCAATCCGATCACCTATTTGTTTCAAATGCAATTTAAAACCCTGATTATACAGGGTTCTGAACTGTGCAGGGAGTCTCCATGAGTAGAAGAGACTCCCACTTCAGAGCACTCTCAAACACATGGAGTGAGTGCTCTAAGCTGTGTAGAGATGATGAGCTGGAGCCAAAGGAGCTCAGCAGTGTGCCTCCACTACTCCTGTTGTGTTTGCCGATTAGCATGAACAGGGCTAATAAAGATAAATAATATAGTTCTAGAATCAATACAGTAAAACTGAAGGAAGCAATAGAAGAGATTTTTTTAAAAGCTAGAAAAACTAAACATAATAAAAACATATATATTTGAAATTTCATTATTAAATTTGTTCAATTTAAAAGAGAAATAAGAAAGCACTGAATAAGGACCAATATACAGGGGGAGGGGCATTGCTGGGTTATGTAGAAAGCCACTGGCCTGGGGAAAAAGGGATCATCTTGTAAATATTGTAGAACAAGAAAAGAAGCTATTGATTTCTACTTTTAAAAACACCAATTCCTTTCATCAGAATGCTTGTTTTTACAATTTCACCTTTTAACAATAAATCCTATCTTAAAATCCAGTAGAAATGACCATTTTTGGAGACAGCAACGTTACTTGTTGCAACTGTACTGGTACAACGCCAAACAGGATCTTTGAACTCATGAAACCACAATAATTCATGAAGTAAACCATAAGTCACCTACCTTCAGTAGCTGCCCTTTTCCTGTTCCCAAAAACAAAACAATCTTGTTAAGAACCACAGTGGCATAAACTGACACCAAATCAGAGTGACTCAGCAAAGTTGAATTGTTGATCGGCCAGGCTATCCTGTCCTGAAAATCAAATACAGAAGCAAAATATGTGTATACATCATTATATCAAATATGCAACATATTGTTTTCAAGCAACTAGCTGCTGAGAGTTTGTTCACTAGACAACACATTTGGGATGTGGCATTTTATTTCAAGCAGGGCTCAGCACAATATTATTGCAAAACCATGGCTATTTATTTTTATTTATTTATTAAAATTATTACTTGCCCATCTGGCTGGTTGTCCAGCCACTCTGGGTGACGTACATAATAAAAACATATAATTACATTAGAACATTAAAATCAACAGTAAGTAAAACCTAACCCACCCCAAAAGCCTGCCTGAAGAGCCAGGTCTTCAAGGCCAGGCGGAAGCTCATCAAAGAGGGGGCATAGCAGAGATCATTTGGGAGGGAATTCCATAAGGTGGGGGCCACAATTGAGAAAGCCCTCTCCCTAGTCCTCACCAGTCTAGCTGTTTTAACTGGTGGGATGGAGAAAAGGTCTTTTGAGGCTGATCTTGTTGAGCGGCATTGCTGATGATGCTGGAGGTGCTCTTTCAGACAGACTGGGCCAAAACCGTGCAGGGTTTTAAAGGTCAAAACCAACACTTTGAATTGGGCCCAGAAAATAACTGGTAACCAGTGTAACTCCTTTAACACTAGAGTAATGTGATCTTGCCGGCGGCTGCACTTAATCAGGCGAGCCACCGCATTCTGTACCAGTTGCAACTTCCAGACCATTTTCAAGGGTAACCCCATGTAGAGCGCATTACAGTAGTCTAGGCGAGAGGAGACCAGGGCATGTACCACTAGTGGGAGCAGATGGCTGGGAAGGTAGGGGCGCAGCCTCCGTATCAGATGGAGTTGATACAGCACCGCCAGGCTCACAGCCAAGACCTGAGCCTCCATGGACAGCTGGGAGTCAAGAATGACCCCCAGGCTGAGGACCTGGTATTTCAAGGGCAGTTGTACCCCACTGAGCACCAGGTCAACATCCCCCAACCTTCCCTTGTCTCCCACGAATAGTACCTCGGTTTTGTCCGGGTTTACCTTCAGCTTGTTCCTTCCCATCCAGCCACTCACCGACTCCAGGCACTTGGACAGGGTTTCTACAGCCAAGCTTGGTGAAGATTTAAATGAGAAATAGAGCTGCGTGTCATCCGCATACTGGTGATATTGCAGCCCAAATCTCCTTATGATAGCCCCCAGTGGTTTTATATAGATGATAAACAGCATTGGGGAGAGGATGGAACCCTGTGACACCCCACAGATGAGAGGCCAAGGATCTGAAACCTCATCCCCCAATGCCACTCTCTTGATCCCTTCGCTCAGTTTATCCTTGCAGCTCATAATGAGCCACGACGGGCAAGGGTCGAGTAAGCAAGTGGTTGGCTTTAAGGTTGAAAGCACCTTGTCCACTTCATCAGAAGAAAGAAGCTGGAACCGGTCCCAAACCACTAAGACACCACTGGCCGCCTCTGGCTCGCTCACTGTGTCCACAGCGCACAGAATAGCTCTCTTTAAACGAACGATTTTATCTGCAAAGTGCTTTGCAAATTCGTCACAGGAGGTCTTAAACTGTTCCGTCAGTTCCGGGACAGCTGGACTGACCAGACTCCGGACTACTTGGAGCAGCCTCCTGGGACAGCACTCTGCAGACGCAATAGAGGCAGCATAAAAACCCTTCTTTGCTGCCCTTATCGCTGGCTGTCACAGCCGCTCTAACCTCAGAGCGAGATTTCCGCCACTGGCGCTCTAGCCATCTCACCTCCCGCCTCAGAGTTCGTAGCCGCGGGGTGCACCATGGCGCTGTCTGCACTCAGTTCAGGGGGAGAGGGTGTTTCGGAGCCACCGGTGATTGCAGCATTCCAACCCTCCACCAGGGTCTCAACCGAGTGCCCATATGCGTGCTCCAAAGAATCCCCAAGCGCATTCAGGAATCTATCTGGATCCATCGGACGCCTGGGGCGGACCATCCTGATGGGTCCTCTACCCCCGTGGAGAGTTTGTGGCATCGATAAGTCCATTTAACTGTTCTTTGGCACTGGTTGGAACGTAATGCTAAACAATAATTTAGCATTACAGTGATGATCATAGCCTTCTCCTGGATTTGCAGAACCCACCCCCCCTCCCTGGCCCTCGTCCAGTACAGCCACAAGGAGAAGCTTGGAAGCTTTCACTTCCAGTTTCAATCAACCATAGTTTGCCATGGGCAAACATGGAAACATGGGCAAACTGTGGTTAATCTTAAGTGTTGTTAGCTGAAACAAGCCAACTTCCAAATGTTGTTTATGAAGCTGGCTTGTTTCTAAAAACAAAAAACACTTAAGATTAACCACAGTTTAGGATTCAGATGACACACTGAACTGTGGTTAATCTAAAACACAGGCTTCTAGTCCTCCCCTTGTGGGGGAGGCTAGGCTTATTCAAACCAGGCATTGTGCATTCACAGAAAAAAATACACCCTGTGAGAGCCTTGGAAAAACGGTCTGTACAACAAATAAAGGGACCCAAATTATATCCAAATAGTACCTGTATGTGAGGTTTCAACCATATACAGAAACAACATATAAGCTGTCTTAAAATTGTATTATAACTCCTTGGGCCAGTGGACCTATAATAGTATATTTTAGACAGCTTGTTGTATATATTAAAGCACAGTTGGAAACCAGAAATAATTTTCCTATAAAAGAAGTTCATCAAGTTGGAAGTATTGCAACACACAATTAATTATCCTAGAAAGGGTAGCACACTTCATCATTCAAGATGGAATGTGATAAGAAACTCCCCCCCCAGGAATTAGAAATTATAGTTCATCTGAAAAAGACTATTTGTTGAAAAAGATGTTTTACCAGTGATCTGTACAATTTATTGTTATTTTTGTATATGGCTCAAAATTTGTATTAGTGCAATACATGAACTCTCTGGATATAATCTAAATGTCTTTATTGCATGTACAGTCTTGCATACACAATCCTGACATACTTAATCAATGGCAGATATTTATTGACTTCAGGAGGGAAACAAAATAATTATTTTATTTAGACACTTTATTTAACCCAAAGGTACCAGGGCAGGAAACAACAGTATGTTAAGTGTAAATGTGGTGTTTTAAAGCAGGACATGAATCAGGAGACTAGAGGGTGAAAATAATCAGGACACAGCCATTTACTTTTTGAATACTGGAAGCATTCATACAGATAACAGCCATGTCTTCCAGCACACTCCCCTTTGATCATGAGTTTAGCTGTTCCTACCCACTCCAGTACAATAGAATGTTCTCAGATCCATATTTAGTGTGCATGAACTGTGCCTATTTAATCTAGCTACAGATTACATACTGCAAGCTTTATGAAAGTGTTAACAAAAGGAAGAATAGTTGAGATCCATCAATCATTGCCAAACAAACAATTAGGTGGACACCTGAGTTAGGAAAATGTAAAGGCCAAAAATGAAGGAAACAAAAAAAATTTACTCTGTGCTGCAATATGATAAAGTTTTAAAAGGGACAAAGGTGCCTGCAGCAAGAAACAGTTATTTAACTGGAGATGATGGGCCACATTCAGACATCAAATCATGGCTTAAGAAGCCAGGATATGCATGAGCTTAATGAACCCACACACAAACCTTGGCTTCCATTTCGCTCCTCCCTTAACACAAGCCAGTAAACAAGCAAGGAAGCCATAGATAATCACAGTTTTCTATTATGTCAAAACTGGTAACTATGATTAGTGGCTTTTAAACAAGCCAAGTTATGGAAGCAAACTTTTGAAGCCATTAACCATAGTTTTCCTGGTTCAAACTGGGCATAACAAGAAGTTGAGGTTAACTGGGCTTGTTCGCTTGTTTCCCCATTCATGCAAAGGGAAAAGCAAAGGAGATGGCAGGATTTGATCATCTGGTCAAAACTTCAGTCCAAGAGAGTGCACAAAGAGCAACAGGGGGCCACATGCACATTACCCTTTGGAAAAAAAGGAGTTGTTTAATATTTATTCAATTTCTATCATACCCCTTCCTCCTAAGCCTAAGGGAACCCAGAGCAGCAAACAAAACAGCAAAACTATACAAAAAATTAAATTTTTAAAAAGAATCAATTATCCTCACAGCTAAGTACTGTTAGATCCTCTGTGGCGCAGAGTGGTAAGCGGCGGTAACGCAGCCGAAAGCTCTGCTCACAACTGGAGTTTGATTCCAACGGAAGGAGGAAGTCGAATCTCCTGTAAAAGGGGTCGAGGTCCACTCAGCCTTCCATCCATCCGTGGTCGGTAAAATGAGTACCCGACATATGCTGGGGGGTAAAGAAAGGCCGGGGAAGGAACAATGGCAATTCCACCCCATAGATATGGTCTGCCTAGTAAACGTCGCAAGACGTCACCCTAAGAGTCGGAAACGACTCGCACTGCAAGTACGGGGACACCTTTACCTTTTAAGTACTGTTAAGATTGTTGGGAACAATATATTTCAGCCATCAAATGCCTGGATGAATAGGAATGTTTTTAAATTCCACCTAATAGTGAACAGAGAGTAAGAGAAATGAATCCAGCCCACCTTCCCCTCTGCCATATATAGGCATCTTTATTTGAAGGGCTATGTGTTGCCTAGACCCAGCTCCTAAACTGGGAAGAGCAAGTGGTCATGCATGCAACAGCACCTTTTTTGCATGATTCCCCATGGCAACCCCCTAACTGGATTTGGGCACAAATGCAGGTTCAGAAATTATTCAATAAAATTATGAATCAAAACCATGCAATTTCTTTCAGTGCATTAAGGCTATTTAAGAGAGGATTTGGTTAATCTTATCTTTTAGCAGTCAGATGTTCCTAACCTTATGGCTTAACTCAAAATAAAACAAACACAATATCCAATATATATATATATATATATATATATATATATATATATATATATATATATATATATATATATATATATATATATATAATGATGTTGTATTATATACGCAAACATGATAATCCATCACATACAATAGTTACAACATGACATATGATGGAATATCATGTTTGTGAGTACAATATAACATCATTTTATGTTGTTTTAGGGTTGTGTGTTCAGTTTGATGAAAAGAAGACTCTTGTATATAGATTTAACACAAAACATAACATGTTTTGCCACTGGATCTCCCTGTTCTTGAAGCTTTAGGCATTAATTATGCATGTGTGCATACAGTGGTCCTGCATTTCAAGATAATGCATGTTACTCTACTTTTCACAACCACTTTTAAACAAGATAGGAATGCAAACGTTGTGTAATACTGAAAAAAAACTCTTTATCCAAAGAGGAAGTGCTTCACTATTCCTTTGTGTTCCCCTACTTTACAGAAAAAGCATTGTGGACTATTTATTGCTTGTCTACAAAAACAAAAAAAGCAGAAGTGTGACAACATCATAAGCAGCACTTGGAAATTTTGACAAAAGTTAACTTCCAAGCAACTTAAGCAACCATAGTCCAAACTACACATAATGATAGCATACTTGAAAAAATGAAAATGGACTGCCTTCAATTCGATTCCGACTTATGGGCGACCCTATCAATAGGGTTTTCATGGTAAGTGGTATTCAGAGATGGTTTACCATTGCCTTCCTCTGAGGCTGAGAGGCAGTGACTGGCCCGAGGTCACCCAGTGAGCTTCGTGTCTGTGTGGGGATTCGAACCCTGGTCTCCCAGGTCATAGTCCAACACTCTAACCACTACACCACACTGGCTCTCACAGCAGACTTAGGACAGTTTTAACCCCTTGCCCTCACTACAATCCCAGCAGGAATTGGAGGGGGGGAGAGGTTGTGCCTGTATTGCTGTATTTTCTTTAAGACAGCCTTCTCAACCTGGTGCCCTACAGATGTTTTGAAGTACAATTCCCATTATCTATAGCCAGCACAACCATGAGAGGGGGCATTTTTATTTAGGTATTTTAATCCCACTGTCCATGTGGCAACCCAAGATAATGTACAAAACATAACATATTAAACCATTTATATCATTAAAAAAATCAAAGGAAAATCCACAGAAACAATAAAGATGCAACCCAGGATAGAACTTTAACCCCTTGCCCTCACTACAATCCCAGTTGGAATTGGAGGGGGGTGTTCTGTCCAATATTAGCAGTTTGAGGAAAGTTCCCACTGGCACCAATGTGACCAAACTACATGACCAATGGCACATCTAGTTAAATGATATATGCTTTAAAGCAGTAATCTTCAACCTTGCACCCCCAAATGTTGTTGGACTACAATTCGTACCATTCCCAGTCACCTTATAATTATAATAAAAACATTTTATTAAATATTGATTATACAGCGACAAGAGTGGCTGTATACTATAGTCAGCGTGGATTTTTCACATTCCTCAATGTTAAATTGAAAATACCCCCATGCCATTCTGATGCTTCCCATAAGCTCATTTCAAAACAAAACCTTACAAAACGTATAGTCCTGAACTCAGAAATGCTTGCTTAACAACCCTCTCAATTTTCATGGCAATAAACAAAACAGTCAGAAAGGATTGAGAGTTCAAAGTCTAGAGAGAGAAAACCCCAGACGCCTTTTGGACTTTTTTCTGAGTTCTCATAATCTTTTGAAATTCATTAAAAATCAGCCATGTTCACAGAGGACCTGTTATCCTGTTACTGACCTTGCCGCATCCTCTGACCTTCATCCTCTGCAGCTTAAAAGTTAAAAAAATACCTGGCTGATTTTTAATAAATTTAAGAAATCTTGCATTGAACTGAATGATAATGTCGGGCATGCTCAGTAAGAACCAACTGTCAGTGTTCTAAAAGCCAGACTCACAGCTGCTTGGCTTGCCTAATCAGGGGCCCACACCAGACTTTGATTTCACTTGAGACAGTCATGGTTTCCCTCAGAGAATCCTGGGAAGTGTAGTTTGTGAAGGGTGCCGAGACGAGACTCCTATTCCCCTAAGAGCTCTCCAGTGGCCAGACTGGTTTAACAGTCAGCCACTCTGACTGAAGCTCTGTGAGGGGAACAGGGCATCTCCTAGCAACTCTCAGCACCCTTCACTAACTGCACTTCCCAAGATTCTTCGAGAGAAGCCATGACTGTCCAAAGTGAAATTAAGACCTGGTGTGGATATGCCAGGGACAGCTTTGGTTTAAATTTGGCTGGGAGGCTACATGTGCCTCCTGTAGAATAAAAAGGTGGGAAACATGGAAAAGCCATGATACTGTTCACAATGTTTTCCTTTGGAAAGGAAAGGGGCTTCCCCTCTGCCCAGTGCCCACCCATCCAATCTCCTCCCGTCCCCCAGGTCAGTATTGGACTACAACCTCGGAGACCAGGGTTCAAATCCCCACACAGCCATTAAGCCCACTGGGAGACCTTGGGCCACTCACTGTCTCTCAGCCTCAGAGGAAGGCAATGGTAAAACCACCTCTTGGTCTTTCACAGTCCATTCCACTGTGTAGCTTGGAAGAATTTGGTAACATGTGCCTCTGAGCATATGGTGAATGGTGGCAACACCTGCAATCAGCCCACATAATAGAAACAAGACATGTGCTGTGCTGATCTTGTTTTAGCAGGGAGGAAGCAACATTATTAAGACTACATAGTTCAGATAGTCACTTTAAATATGTCTTTTACTTTGCAATTTTAGTGTAGTTTCCTATAGGAAATCATTTTCTTTTGTATCTGTTTCTGTGAATATGTGAAGTACAGCAACACTTTGCAAAATTTACACTAAAAGAACTCCAAAAATTATTGTGGAATAATTTTATTTATTTATTTTCATTTCTAGACCGCCCATAGCTAATAGCTCTCTGGGCGGTGTACAAAACGAGATTAAAATACAATATAGAATAAAATCAGTAACAAAGGAACACATTGAACTAAAAACATTAAACATAAAGCATTAAACATTAAAATGCCTGGGAGTATAGCCAGGTCTTAACCTGGCGCCTAAAAGAAAGAACCGTAGGCGCCAGGCGTATTTCCTCTGGTAAGCTGTTCCATAATTCGGGGGCCACCACAGAAAAGGCCCTAGATCTAGTAACAGTCCTCCGGGCATCCTGGTGAGTTGGTACCCGGAGGAGGGCCTTAGATACTGAACGAAGTGAACGGGTAGGTTCATAGCGGGAGAGGCGTTCCACAAGGTATTGCGGTCCCACACCGTGTAAGGCTTTATAGGTCAACACCAGCACCTTGAATCTAGCTCGGAAACAAATAGGTAGCCAGTGCAAGCGAGCCAGGACAGGTGTTATATGCGCAGACCGATTGGTCCTTGTCAACAGCCTGGCTGCCGCATTTTGCACTAGCTGAAGTTTCCGAACAGTCTTCAAGGGCAGCCCTATGTAGAGCGCGTTACAGTAATCCAGTCTAGAAGTTACCAGAGCGTGAACAACCGAGGCGAGATCATCACTGTCCAGATAGGGGCGTAGTTGGGCTACTAAGCGCAGGTGGTAAAACGCATTCCGTGCCACCGAGGCCACTTGAGCCTCGAGTGACAAGGAAGGGTCAAAAAGGACCCCCAAACTACGAACCTGTTCCTTCAAGGGGAGTGTAACCCCATCTAGAACAGGATAAACATCCACCATCTGAGCAGGGAAAGAGCTCACCAACAGTGTCTCAGTCTTGTCTGGATTGAGTTTCAGTTTATTAGCTCTCATCCAGTCCATTATCACGGTCAGGCAACGGTTCAGCACATCAACAGTCTCACCTGTGGAAGGTGAAAAGGAGAAGTAGAGCTGCGTGTCATCAGCGTACTGATGGCAACGCACTCCAAAACTCCTGATGACCGCATCCAGAGGCTGCATGTAGATGTTAAAAAGCATGGGGGACAAAACCGACCTCTGAGGGACTCCACAATGGAGAGTCCAGGGTGTCGAGCAATGTTCCCCAAGCACTACCTTCTGGCGGCGATCCGCTAAGTAGGAGCAGAGCCACTGCCAAGCAGTGCCCCCAACTCCCAACTCCGCGAGCCTCCCCAGAAGGATACCATGGTCGATGGTATCAAACGCCGCTGAGAGATCAAGGAGAATCAACAGAGTCACACTCCCCCTGTCCCTCTCCCGACAAAGGTCATCATACAGGGTGACCAAGGCTGTTTCAGTGCCAAAACCGGACCTAAAACCGGATTGAAACGGATCCAGATAATCGGTTTCATCCAAGAGCGCCTGGAGCTGGCCGGCAACCACCCGCTCCAGAACCTTGCCCAAAAAAGGGACATTCGCCACCGGTCTGTAGTTGTTCAAAACATCTGGGTCCAAAGAAGGTTTCTTTAAAAGAGGTCTTATTATTGCCTCCTTGAGACTACCAGGGACTACTCCCTCTCTCAAGGAGGCATTTATTACCTCCCTGGCCCAGCCGGCGGTTACAGCCCTGCTAGTCTTCACTAGCCAAGATGGGCAAGGGTCCAGAGCAGACGTGGTCGCCCGCGCCATTCCAAGCACCTTGTCCACTTCCTCGAGCTGCACCGACGTCACTCCACGCAGCGTTCTCCACTCCCCAGCCAAGTGTCTCCCCGTCTCCCCAGCCACTCCACGCGACGTCTCTGTGCTGTGAGCCTGGACCCCTTCCGTGATGCTCTCACCATCACAGGGGCCAGGGTCACCGCGGCGCCCCAAGCTCCGCGCGCCAAGCCCAGCCGGCTCATCAGCGCTGACGACAGGCCGGCGCTCTTCCCAGGCCAGCAGGCCCGGCACCCAGAACTCCCAACGGCGCGTAGCGGCGGCGGCGGCAGCACAGCAACGATGACACCCTGGCCGCAGCAAAAACGAATGAGCCAATGACACCAGCCACAACGACGGGCGACGACGCAGCCCGAGGCAGACAGGCAAAGGAGAGAACGACCCAGCCACAACGACCCGAGCAGCAAACAAGGCAGCAGCGGTCCACAACGACAGCAAACGGGCGACAGCGGATGACAATGGAACCCCAGGTACGCAGGTACACAGCAGCAACCAACCCGTAGCTGACAGATAGGCAGGCAGGCAGATGGAATGATGGTAAGTAGTATTTTAAAAGATAAGACGCGGAGTTCCCTGCCGAGCATCCGCCGCGGTCGCCATCTTTCCCAAGATCTTAATAATGGCACTGACATCTGCAGAATAGTCTCCAGTGGACATCAGGAGTGTCTCAGTTTGCACAAGATAAAACAGTGGGAGGTGAAATATATTCTAGCAAAATTCTAGGTGTGCTCTGTGTTTTTAATAGACCGTGCCACCCTTGCCTTAAATGAAGGGATTTAAACATAGCAGGCTGAAAACATGCATCTTGGGTAGACTAAGTTTGATTTTTCCAACAGCTACAGTCATTCCTGAAGTAGCAACATATTGTAATCAGTCTGATTTTACATCAAACTGTAGTTTCAGATTCAACTGTTAATGCATCCAAGATAGAAATAGAACATAACCTCCAATTTGAAACACAAAAGGCTGTCTTCACCATCATATGACATTGACCAATAAAAAGGCTTTGAAATTAATAAAAATAAATTTGACACAGGTTTCTGGGATGAATGAGAGAAATAAAATTTTCTAGATTAGATTCTCTGTAGAAACAATAGTAACACAGGAATGAAGCAAAGTAAGAACACTAACAAACATACAAAAATGTAATTCTCCATCTTTGGAGATGGCAGGTATTGCCAACACTCACCATACGCTCAGAGGCATGTTTCCAAATTTGTCCAAGCTACACAGGAAGTGGATTGGACTGTGAAAGACCAACCCAAATTGTGTTGGCATTTTGACAAATATGTAGGGCAGTACAATATCTCAGAGAGGAGTTCAGGTCTCCTGCTCCCCTGGTACATTCACTATAGCTGCCCAATTTCCCTGCTTTTTAAAGTTTGATAGGAATATCTGTTGACTATAGGTACGTTCTTAAACCGCAGGTTTTTTTGCCTATTAGTGAATATTGTGTCTTATTTGTTGCTTACTGCAGAGGAGTTAAGAGAATTTCAAAGGTTAAGAGCCAAAAAGACACATAAAATAAAATACATTCAATAAAACCATTTCAATAACCCAACACCCATCCCAAAAAAGAACAACAAAACATTCAGCATTAAAAACATTCTAATCTAATAGGCCATGAGCCACCTTGCTATACTCCGTCTAGTGCCTGGAAAAAGAGATAAACTTTAACCATGTGCCAAAAAGATCAGGTGAACCTCACTGGGAAGAACACTCCACAGATGGGGAGCCACAACCAAAAAGCCCCTGTTCCTTGTTGCCACCCCCACAAACAACCTTCAGAGGGCTTCAGATGAAGACTGAAGGGTCAAGGTGGATTCATACTGGGAGAGGCACTCCCAAAAATGGCTTTATAGGTTAAAACCAGCACTTTGAATTGGGCCTAGAGAAATACAGGCAGCCAATGCTGCTGTGCTAGTCTCAGTGTTATACTTTATCTTATCGGCAGTTAAGTGGCTGAATTCTGCACTAGCTGCAGTTTCTGAACCATTTCCAAAAGGCAGCCTCACAGAAATTGCATTGTAGTGATCTAATCTTGAGATTGCCAAAGCATAGATTACTATAGCCAGGTTCTCCCTGCCCAAATAGGGTTATATTTGGGCCACCAGCTGAAGCTAGTGGAAGGTACTTCACATCAACAGTCAAGGATGATGGGAGTTTTTTTGTGTGTGTATATATATATATTATTTATGCCCTGCCTTTCAGCCAAAGGCCCTCAGGGTAGCTTACAAAAAACACTAATATAAAAATACAATATAAAATACATCAATAAAACAATACAATTTACAAATATTACAAAATACAAAAAATACAAATATTTATGGCTCAATAGTGTGTATATCCTGTAGATTTCTTTATTCTCCATGTTTCTTGAACTGTAACACAGGAGTGCTCAGGCCCAGAACTATTACAGGGCAGCTCTGCCTCTGAGCCATGCTTTCTAGGTTGTAAAGTTATAAGCAGAGGGCCGTACAACCCAGATCTTTGGCTGGTTACTTCAAGTTTCAGCAAACAGACACCTTGTAGGTGTACAGTTGTAGTCCAACAACATCTGGAGACCCGATTGAAGAAAACAGCTTTTAAAGGTCCAAATATATGTATGAGTGCCAAAACCTACCCCCTCCCCACACATACACTGTGGTTACCCTCCGCCCAAAATAACCTATCCCTCCAAGTCAGGACTGGTGCTTTCCAAATGTTGTTGGACCACTGGCCATGGGGCTGGTGGGAACTGGAGTTCAACAACAGCTGAAGGCAACATGGTTAGGGAAGTTCCACAGCTGCTTTCAGTAGTGTGTCCAGATCATGTTGTGATGACACTACTGTAGCCCTTTTCTTTTTCCTACAAGCTCTTCTGTACTTTGCAGTGAAATAGTGAGCTATACAGATGGAATCTGGTGACTTCCTACTGCTTCAAACTGTGCTTCAGATTTCAATCCAGTATGTATTCTGGTATCTGTGTTCTCCATTCCACGTAGTTCTCCATACTATAATGGGGATCATAAAATGGCTATGATGTTTGTCCCTGTTGGTGAAAATGGATGAAATTAACAGGCACAGGAGCCCCTCCACAGTGGATGAAGCCTGCCAAATTGCATATAAATAGGTACAGGGGCTTCTTTGTGGGAAATAAAAGGGATTATTTTCCTCCATAATCCATTACTAATTATTTATTTTATTTATTTTTAAAACTTATATACCGCCCGACTAGCAATAGCTCTCTGGGAGGTGAACATAGATACAATAAAATACAATATAATACAAAAACATCAGTCTAAAATCAAATTTCACAATCTAAAAACAGCAAAGGCTAAAATCAAATTACAAACATTACAATCATTAACAAAAAATTAAAATGCCTCGGAGTAGAGAAAGGATTTAACCTGGCGCCGAAAGGATGATAGTGTCGGCGCCAGGCGAACCTCCTCGGGGAGACTATTCCATAGTTCGGGGGCCACCACTGAGAAGGCCCTTGATCTTGTCACTGCCCTCTGGGCCTCCCTATGAGTCGGGACCCGGAGGAGGGCCTTCGTAGCAGACCGTAGTGTACGAGCGGGTTCATAGCGGGAGAGGCGTTCCGACAGATATTGAGGTCCCGCGCCGTATAAGGCTTTATAGGTTAATACCAACACTTTGAATTTGGCCCGGAAGCGTATTGGAAGCCAGTGCAAGCGGGCCAAAACAGGTGTTATATGGTCAGACCGCTTCGTTCTTGTTAGCAGTCTGGCCGCCGCATTTTGCACCAGCTATAGCTTCCGAACCGTCTTCAGAGGCAGCCCTACATAGAGCGCATTACAGTAATCCAAACGTGAGGTTACCAGAGCATGTACTACTGATGTAAGATCCTCCTTACTCAGGTAGGGACGTAGCTGGGCTACCAATCGAAGTTGGTAGAACGCATTCCGTGCCACCGAGGCTACATGAGCCTCAAGTGACAGGGAAGAGTCTAGAATGACTCCCAGACTACGAACCTGTTCCTTTAGGGGGAGTGTAACCCCATCCAGGACAGGATATGTATCCACCATCTGATTGGAAAAACCATCCACCAACAGCATCTCAGTCTTATCAGGATTGAGTCTCAGTTTGTTCGTTCTCATCCAGTCCATTGTCGCGTCCAGGCAACGGTTCAGCACATTGACCGCCTCACCTGAGGAAGATGAAAAGGAGAAGTAGAGCTGCGTGTCATCAGCGTACTGGTGACAACGCACTCCAAAACTCCTGATGACCGCACCCAACGGCTTCATATAGATGTTAAAAAGCATGGGAGACAAAACCGAACCCTGCGGGACCCCACACTGGAGTACCCACGGTGTCGAGCAATGTTCCCCAAGCACTATCTTCTGGAGACGGCCTGCCAAGTAGGAGCGGAACCACTGCCACGCAGTGCCTCCAACTCCCAACTCCGCAAGCCTCTCCAGAAGGATACCATGGTCGATGGTATCAAAAGCCGCTGAGAGATCAAGGAGAATCAACAGAGTAACATTCCCTCTGTCTCTCTCCCGACATAGATCATCAAACAGGGCGACCAAGGCCGTCTCAGTGCCGAAACCGGGCCTGAAACCCGATTGAAATAGATCTAGATAATCAGTTTCATCCAATAGCGCCTGGAGCTGGTCAGCAACCACTCGTTCCAAGATCTTGCAGAGATATGGAACATTTGCCACTGGTCTGTAGCTGCTGAAATCCTCTGGGTCCAGGGAAGGCTTTTTCAGGAGTGGTCTCACTGCTGCCTCCTTCACACAGCCAGGGACCACTCCCTCTCGCAAGGAGGCATTTATCACTTCCCTGGCCCAGCCAACTGTTCCCTCCTTGCCAGTTTTTATTAGCCAAGAGGGGCAAGGATCTAGTACCAAAGTGGTTGCACGTACCTGTCCAAGCACCTTGTCCACGTCCTCGAACTGAACCGACTGAAACTCATCCAACAAAACATGATAAGACTGTGCACCAGACACCTCACTAGGGTTAACTGCTATAAAATGAGAGTCTAGGTCCCGACGAATGCGTAAGATCTTATGCTGGAAGTGCTCAGCAAACTCATTGCAGCGGGCCACCGAAGTATCTACAGTGTCCTGAAGGCCTAGATGGAGTAGCCCTCGGACAACTCTAAAAAGCTCCGCTGGGCGGGAGAGAGATGCCTTAATAGTGGCGGCGAAATATTGTTTTTTCGCCGCCCTCACCGCTCCTATATACCGCTTGGTGAAAGCACAAACCAGCGTATAGTTGCATTCATCAGGAGTTCATCTCCATCTCCACTCAAGCCGCCTCCTATCTTGCTTCATCGCCCTCAACTCTGGAGTATACCAAGGAGCTGAATGAGCTCTGCAAAGGAGAGGGCGCGCAGGAGCGATCATGTCAACAGCCCGGGCCATCTCCGCATTCCACAGATTAACCAGGGCTTCAACAGGAGCGCCGGTCCTATCAGCCGGAAAATCCCCCAGAGCCCTTTGAAAACCTTCAGGATTCATTAGTCTCTGGGGGCGGACCAATTTAATAGGTCCCCCACCCTTGCGGAGGGAAAAGGTCGCTGAAAGTCTAAACTTCAGCAAGCAGTGATCTGTCTATGACAAAGGGAGAGATGTAAAACTCCCCACATCCAGATCACTATCCCCATGTCCAGTAACAAAAATAAGGTCGAGTGTATGCCCCGATATATGTGTTGGGCCACTAACATATTGGGACAGCCCCATGGTTGTCATGGAGTCCATGAAGTCCTGAGCCGCCCCAGACAAAGTAGCCTCGGCATGAATGTTGACATCCCCCAGTACTAATAGTCTAGGGGATCTCAACAATACCTCCGAGACCACTTCCGTCAACTCAGTTAAGGAAGCCACTGGGCAGCAAGGTGGGTGGTACACCAAAAGGATTCCTAGTCTGCCCCTCTGGCCCAACACAAGGTGCAAACATTCCAGACCAGTAGTTGTATGGACATGGTGCTTGGTGAGTGAGATGGAACTAAGAGGGAAGCAGGAGTTTGTCTCTTGCTTTTTCTTGCCTTAAAATAATTAAGAGATGGCTGAGTGGTGTGTATTCCTGCTTGTATATTTTTCAAACAATTGCAGCTTTACGCTGCCCTTTCCAGTGCTTGCTTATGTCCTTTGATAGCCTTACAACATGAGCCTGTCTAGAATGTTGCCTGAAAAGTTTTGAAGAGCTCTGGGTTTGGTTTTGTTAAAGTGGAGCAACACAGGACTTTTTAAAAAAGGCTTAAATGAAGCATTAAACTTCTTTAAAAAGCCTCAGCCTGCAGTGCTTTAACCAAAAAATAAATATATCCAGAGCTCTTCAGTACTCTGTAGGCAATACTCTGGGCAGCCTCACTTGTTGCCTCATTGCTTCTCCATACCAGGAAAAGCTTCCTTGCTAAACCTCTGCTAATTTGAAACTGTAAAATAGCAAAAGAGCATGCCACAAAAAGCAGACATCCCACTAAGCCAGCTGAAGATTTGGTACACGTGATTTGGTCTTGTATTGAATACCAGCCTAGTATAGTATTAATTTCAGAAACAAGCACAGCAAGACAAATGAAACAAGGACACATAAATCATGAGAAATGTGTAGATGGGAGCATGTGAACTGTGACACAACTCTGCTCTAAAACAGAGCTCATCCATCCTTTCAGTATCATTCACTGTATTCTCACACAGGTGCAGGGAAGTAAATATCTCCTTTTGAAGCCAAATCTCTCTCTCATTCTCTCAATGCATATACAAAACACCTAGCCAAGCCAGATGGTTCTCAATGCTAATCTTTCATCAGATTTATTTATCGGAAGGTTTATAGGAGTTCTGTGACTTAATTCCTATTTAAAAGAAAGCCATGCTTAAAATGCACCCCATTTTGAAACAGCTATATCAGAACTAGGGTATTTTCAAAATAAATCCATTAACAGTAAAAGCTCACACTCTTGATTTGATTTTAATATTTCTACCCCGCCTTCCGGCCAAAAGGCCCTCAAGGCGGCTTACAAAAGAGCACCCGTATAAAAACACACCAATAAAACAATAATATATCAATAAAACATCAATAATACATAAATAAAACAATAAACACTCTTGACAGATAACAGGTATACACTTTACATTCATGCAGTCTGCAAAAAGCAGTCCAAGAAGAAAAAGGTACTTTACTGTGCTTTGTGTTTTTTTACATACAACTCTTGAATAGAAAACAAAATCAGCCATCTGCACACAACACCTGTTTTTGCTTTCTGTTGGCAACACAGAGGACACTGTGATATCCAAAGCATTTTATGGAGTTTTTGCGAAAGCAGAATCAGTGCAAGAGACTTCTGCAAATGCCAGGCTGGAAAAGAAATAAAACTCTTTTCCTCCCACAAGTCCTCTAACCTATGCAGAAGACAGGTGGAAGAAAGGAGTGTTGTTTTACCTCATATGAGGCTTTGGAGAAGGAGAGATATGGTGCAAGTTCCTCTTAGGTTTTCCTCTTCCAACGTGCTACCTCTTGCCTTCTTGTATGCAAAACAAGAGCCCCTCAGAATCCCAAGTCCAGACTACTATGGGGAAAGAGTTGAGTATTGTTTAATTTCTAATTGGACTTTTGCAGAAGGTAGATGTTCCTGTTGCAACTTCTACCTTCCAACAGAACCTTTTCCCACCTTCCCTGCTGGTGAGGATGCTTGTGGAGACCTACCTTACAGTCACCATGATAACTTGAATAGTCATGACAGCAAGTAGTAAAAGGCAAACAGCAAGTTTTTTTTTTTAAAAAAATTAAGTCTTTGAAGAGTTGATTCCAGGTCCTTCAGTTGGGGGTTAGAAGTATGTCCAAAACAAAAGGAAAAACAAGGTACAGCACACCATTCTGCCATACTCAATCCCATGGTACACATCTAAGGCTACAGTCCTAAATAGAGTCACTGGGACTGGCCTATTGAAATACGTCTGAGTAAACCTGCAGACTGTACAGGAGTTAATATAAATAAATATTTGGTGCTATCCATTTCAGGATTACTTTCCAGTGATATACTCAGAGGTAAGTAAGATCTAACCATTTCCAGCAAAAGTGGTACTGGTCATATTTCTTTATATTAATGAAATGCAACTATGTGTTTAACTGTAATGCTAAACACGCTTAGTAGGTTGTAAGCACCATTGAACAATATGGGGTTTACATCTGAGTAAACAGGCCTGATAATCTGCTGTTAATTGCTCAATGGAACTAAACCAAAGTATACCAGAAAAAACAGTCTAAAATTATCATGGCCTATATCTGAACTGATGCCCTATTTGCAGTGTTAGTGAAATAATTCGGTTTGCATTGATATGTCCAGGCGTATAGAGATTTCCACACATTCCCAGCCAAATCCAAGGGTCCTCAGGTGCTCTGATGTTCATATAAGTATGTATGTTGTTTGGCAATAGCGATAAACAATTGTGTGTATGTGGAGCTCCTTACATCCATGAGCTTCCCTATTCACTGCAGAGTCAGTGGTATGTGCTTACGTGATGGAAATGCATACGTGGAAGCTCAAGAGTCTTACATGCAAGAGATACCCGTGGATATGAGATACCTGTGGATATCTCAAGCACCGCATAACATTATATTTTGGAGGACATAAAGTGAAGAAATTCCTACAATAAAACATGCACATTCAAAGACCAGGGTAATAACTGATCTGATTTCACTCTGTTAGAAATGAAATATGTATGAGACAAAAGCAAAGTAGGGTTGACTTACACTAATGCAACAAGCTTGACAGCAGAAATTTAGTGAGAAACAGAGAACTAAGAATAGCCCACAACTAGTAGAGAAAACTATGAGGGTTGGATTTTGATAAAAACCAAGATCTTTCATCCTAAAATGAGGCAAGTACTGAAAAGTGATGAAAGAGTCTGCCATATCATGAGGGGGTTACTTTGTACTCCTAGGTCAACAGCCATTTGTCTCCATGCTGCAGCTATCTCACAACTTTATTCTTTCTTTATCTTGTGCAACTGTTCTTTGTGGGAGGGCCATAGCTCAGTAGTTAAGAGCACATGCTTTGCATGCAAGTAGACACAGGCTGAACACCTGGCATCTTCCGGTAGGGCTGGAAAAGACTCCCCTCGGAAACCCTGGAGAGCTGCTGCCAGACAGTGTAGACAATACTGTGCTAGGTGGATCATGGTTTGATTCTGTATAAGACAGCTCCCTAGTTTCCTAATAAACACTCCTTTGATTTAATACAATTTGGCAGTGTTGCTAGATAATGGGAAACTGAGGTGAGCTGCTCACCCTCCAAGGGGCTCTCACTCTCTAAGGAAGAGGCTTTATTTTTCTAAGCCATCTCATGCAACCTGAAAAATTCCAGTTTGCAGCAAGCATTGTTCCCATTCCCTTGAAGTCTCCAACTTTTATGGGCCCAGAGGCACATCTAGAAATCTAAGAAGCTTCTTGGCCACTACTAAACACATATCTCACAGACGAAAAACCAGCAGAACCTCCCTTCAAAAAGCAGGCAAAACACTTACAGAGAATTGAATAAAACACAGACTAAATACCAGACAACCATCCTCCCCAACCAAGAAACCAAAAAAGGGGGGAAATGTAATTAAAAAAAGAAAGTAACATTGGGGGGCACAGAGGATCCTGATAGGCATCAAGGGGCATGCCCAAGGGCACTATGCTGGGGCCCCCATCACTAGGTTATAGACTAGTGAAGGCCTGAGGGAATCACTGTTATTATTTATGTATTTATTTATTTATTAGATTGATATCCTGCACTTCCTCCCAGTAGGAGCCCAAGGCGGCAAACAAAAACACTCTAAAACATCATAAAAACATACTTTAAAATATATGAAAACAAAGCATCCTTAAAAATATATTAAAACAAAACATGTTTAAAAACACCTTGCTATACCCAATCACAAGGTGCTGAAAGGAGATGTGACCAGACATCTTTGTACTTACTGCAGCTCTCACATGTAGGCAAAGCCTCTGCATTAGAGTGTTTACAAATAAATTTCATTTATTTCAGTGGGGCTTTCTTCTATATGGTGCTCAGGATTGGAGTACAAATGCCACGAGGATAAAATCAAGGGTAACTTATTTTCCTCAGTTTACTTCAATGATGGGGAGTGGTAGTCTTCCAAATGTTACTGAAGTACAACAGTGGTGCAACCAGGGCTGGGCCTCAGGGCCAAAGGCCAGGCCCTCACAACCCATGAGGCCCCCAAATGGCCATTCGGAGGATTGTAGATGATGGGAACAGTGGCAAACAGATTCAACATCAGCACCTGGATCAGCATGAGCACACTGGAACTCACCAAGGCTGATGCTGATCACTACAGTATTCTTTCTTCTAGTTCATTAAAACATTTTTGGCACAATAATTGCAAGTACTCTTGAATGAAACAGATATCTTGACGTGTTCCAGTCTGGGTTCAGACCTGGTTATGGGACTGAATCGGCTTTGGTCACCCTGATGACCTTTATCGGGAGAAGGACAGGGGGAGTGTGACCCTGTTACTTTTACTCGATCTCCCAGTGGCTTTTGATACCATTGACCATGGTATCCTTCTGGGCTGACTTGGTGAGATGGATATTGCAGGCACTGTTTTACAGTGGTTCCGATCCTATCTCCAGGGTCGTTTTCAGAGAATAGCATTGGGTGACTGTCTTTCAGCCCCCTGGCAGTTGTGCTGTGGGGTGCCACAGGGTACCATCTTGTCCCCCATTTGTTTAACATCTATATGAAGCCCTTGGGAGCAGTCATCAGGAGATTTTGGGCAAGGTGTCAGCAGTACACTGATGATACCCAGCTCTATTTCTCTGTAACATTTGAATCAGGAGAGGCCATGCAAGCACTGGACCATTGCCTGGACTCAGTGGTGGGCTGGATGAGGGCCAATAAACTGACTCTCAATCCTAGCAAGATGGAGGTGCTGTGGGTTGGTGGCTCTCGAGTTCAGATCAGTCAGTTGCCTGCTTTGGATGGGGTCGTACTCCCTCTGAAAGAACAGGTCCATAGTCTGGGGGTGCTCCTAGATCCATCTTTGTCACTAGAGGCCCACTCAGTGGCTAGGAATGCCTTTTACCAGCTTCAGTTTCTGGACCGGGATAGCAGTTTCTGGACCGGGATAGCCTGACCACTGTTGTCCATGCACTGGTAACCTCCGGGTGTTTGGTGCTTTGAAGTCCCGACTTTAGAACTTCAAAGTGTCCAGTCACCTGATGTCACCTGTCAAATTTGGCCTGTAAAGCTAGATCCTGATAAGGATCTGGCCCGCAGAGCCAAAAATGTTAAAATGTGAAACTGCACTTCCTCAGAGTATTTCTTTTTTTTAACAAGCTTATCTTTTGTACTAAAATATCAGGAATGTAGGAGCAGTTGTAAAGCAAGGCAAGGTGGTGGAAGAAGAAATGTTAATTGTGTCCTTCACAAATGAAGTAATATGTTATGGCTATCTAAAGGGGAATCACTAAGTTTTATGGTCTAAAAGTGCTTAGCTGCATTACTGACTATTGTCCTTGACCACTGCCCATGCTGTTGGAGTCCAAGAACATCTGGAGGGCCACAGATTCTCCATATCTGATCTAGATGCAGAATTTCTACTAGTAGGACTTGACACAAACCCCAACGAAACACTGTTCTGCCTTGCAAGCTGTTTTAGATAACAGACAATAGTGCAGCAGCAAATTATTCTTTTTCAAGAGTGCTTGCAAATATTTATGTGTTAATACTTAATAAGGGATGTATCTTAATGTACAAGTAGTATTTTTTCATTTGGTCACATGAGCATTAACTGACATACCATTTCAAATGAAAATAATTTTCTCTGTAAAGCTAGTAAGTAACTTTGTTTTGCCATTGCAAACCCAAGTTCCTTCTTCCTATGTTGAGTAATGTCACAAGATCTTTTACATATGCCCAGCTGCAGGATATCATTTTTTGCTAGCTCTGTTTGACTCATCCAACGATAAGCATTTTTAAGACCCACTGACTACAATAGGAAAGTTAAGCATCTCTCTCTGAAACCAAAAAGGCTTAATAGTAATTAGCGTTGGCTGAATCATGCCCCCGCTTTCAAAGGAGTTATATCTGTGGATCCTTTAAAAGTATGTGCATGATTGGTTGGTTTTATTTTACTGTTGTACTGTTTTTGTTGTTGTAACTCACCCTGGGATTTGATGGTAAAGGCTAGGTAAGAAATAGTATTATCTCCAGTGAGGCTCAGATTCCTAGATTTTGCAAGACTGCTAAACAGCATGCTAGTTATAGACATTGGCAGCAGATCACGGCAGTGAAATAGATAATGTTGGACTTTGACTGGAGAGGCCTGGGTTCAAATTCACACTAAGCTTATGTGACTTTTATCAGTATCTCAGTCTAATCTATCTTGCAATTGCCTGTATGAACTGGATAGCATGCATGCCACCCTGTGCTGTGAGGAAGATGGGACAAAACTTAATAAGAATTAAAATAGTTTCTCCTACATACAATTTGTAAAAGTGTTCTTATTCTTGTTATTACTTATTAGAGTTGTTAGTTGCTTATTACTGGAAGGTCTCCAAGTGACTTATAATACTGTTCAAACACAAACAAATATATTATACCATAAAAACAAAACAACCACCCCCCTGAACAGCTATAGGAAGCTTTAGCAACACACTAATAACACACACCTTGGTCTATCAAAAGCCTGCAAAAAAAAAAAGTCTTTACCTGGTGCCAAAAAGATGTCAATGAAGGCGCCAGACAGACCTCATTGGGGAGTGTGTTACATGTCAGTTCTTAGAATTTCTGAATATCTCATAAGTGCCGAAGATGAACCCTATCAAGAGCTATGTTATCATACTGCACTAATGTGATAATGATGCTGCCAGTATACAAGTGGAATCGTATAGGACTAGGGCACCCTTTGCCAATCTGGTGCCCTCCAGATGCTTTGGACTACAACTCCCATCAGCCACCTGTAGTGAAAAACATCTGGAGATCCCCAGGTTGGCAAAGGCTGAGGGAGAGTGTTAGATGTGCAGAGCAACCATATACAAATCTACTCAGAATTAAGCCCTACAGTCTTGCTTCTGACTGAGTAGATACACATGCAATTTATACACTAAGCTGGTTTGAACTTTGTTGTGGCATGGGAACAAATGTATTTATTGTGACACGGCAAAAAAACATGGCAACAAATATTACAAATTCTATCCACATGTGGACAGAAAGCAGCAAACAGTGCAAAGTAATTCTGTGAAATTCTGCAGGACTTTATTTTAAGCATTTACTTCATGCTTTATCTTTTAACAGGAACACCGGGAAAGCTTTATGTATAATGTAAAAGCTTTTATTATAGTTTATTTTTAAGCAACCGTTAATAAAGAGGTTCTAAAAGATGGCTCACAAAGATTAATGCAAACGAAATACCAACTTACAACAAATTTAAACCACCAATAAATGCGTATACACAAGTTTGCCACTAGCTGTACCAGGGACCTACTGCTCCTTAGTGCATACAATAGTGAACACATTTGCCCCTGCATAATGACTGATGCTCAGTATGCAAATATTAAGATGAGGTGGCCAAAAATTCCAAGGGGATGTCTCATGCCCAGGGGTCAGACTGTGGATTGTGAATATAGATATTGCATCAGGCTCAAAAGAACCTGTTGAGAGCAATGTGTCCTTAAGTGGGAATAATCACATTAACAGCTCAATACTATATATGCTTTCTCAGAAGTAAGTCCTACTGTGGTCAATGGAACTTACTTCCAGGTAATTGTGTATAGCAAGGATGGGCAGCCTGTGGCCCTCTGGATGTTGTTGGGCTCCAACTCACATTATGCCGGACCACTGGCCATGCAAGCTAAAACTGATGGGAGTCTAACACCATCTGGAGGATCACAGATCCTCATCCCTGGTGTGCAAGATTACATCCTAAGTTTTTTTCACTGACATACTGTGTTTCTTGGAGTAGTGCTTTCAAAGCACGCATGTTTCAGTCTAGACTGCAAGGCATTAAAATTCATCAAACATCATGGAGAGCAACGGAACATGATATTCTATACCCTGTGTGGGTCAAACATGAGAAGCAAAGAAGCACTAATGTTAAACCACAATAGTTTAAAAATGAAACAGTTAGCCAAAATATCTAATATGATAGCAAACTGCACCTGCATTCATTTACAACACTGTTCAGCATCAATTACCTGTTCAAATGAAAAGAAAATATTTAATCCACACACAAAAAAGGTTATTGCTTTCAAAACTACATATGCAATCCCAAGTTTCAGCAACAGAAGTTACATGAGGAATGCCCATGTGGTGCATTTGTGCACCTAGGAATCCTGGGTTCAGCATGGAGAGCTACCTCCAGCACCCCTTTGTTCATGGGGCAGGAGGAATGAATCACCTAATGGATGGATCACCATGTCTCTTCAACTTTTTCCAATAAACAATACAGAGCTAGATAGACCATCGGTCTGATTCTGTGTAAGTCAGCTTCCTAGGTTGCTGTTTCCTATGTTCCCAATCTTAGCATGAACACTACCAGTCCCCAAAGAAGCTATTCTGTTTAGAAAGCCAACTATGTTTAAGCACTATAGGCCCGTGCCTGACCATTCCTGGCCAAGGTAGTTGAGTGCACAAGTGGCACAGCAATTCCAGGTGCATTCGGATAAAGTAGATTATCTACTATGCTGGCCAGGACTGATAGGAATTGTAGTCTAAAGCTATTTCTATATTACTGCAGTTTTATCACTGATATTTTACTCTATATCTTAATGAAATGTACGCTGCTCTGGGAACTTCAATTGAAGGGTAGTCTAAAAATATGATAAATAAATAAAAACAACTGGAAGACACCAGGTTGGGTAAAGCTGATCTACATCCATTTCATTCCATTTTGGATACATCCATTTCATTCCATTTTGGATGTAAGCCACTTTGGTCACCCTAACAACAATCTATGCTGGAAGACACAGGGGGCAGGGGTCCATTGATTATCTTGGATCTTTCAGGGGATTTAAATGCCATCAGCTGTGGACACCTTTCTGAGCCACATGTATGAGGGGGAAGTTGAGGGCAATTGCTTTCCAGTGCTCTGCTCCTCCCTCCTAAGACAGTACCAGAACTACTGGGAGACTACTGGTCTTCCCCTTGGAAAGTATTCCACGTTTCCATTTTGTCTCCTGTGATTTCAAATATCGAAAGGAAGCTATTCGTGAAACCATTCCATGAGATTGTTGTGGGCGAGGGTTAGAGTGTGCTCCTTTCCCCTAGCATCACGTGTTGCAACATCCTCCATTAATTAGCTCAAAAGGTCAGAAATGAACTGAATAAGAATAAATAAACAAGCTCAATCCAGACAAGACAGAGGTGCTGATGATGGATGGACCTGCTAAGGTGAACATGGAGGATATGCCTGTTGTTACATGTGATTCCTTCCCTGTCCTGTTTACACATCTAGGTGGCTGCTGTGGCCAGGAATACATTATCTCCATTTTAGCTGATCTGGCCGCTGTGCTCCTTTTGGGGGTGCGGGATAAAGGAAAATGTGGTATTTCTTTATATGAGGAACTTTGAAGAGACTTAGGGTGCTTTACTGTGGGATGAGTGCACCTCATGGATGCAAGTTTTTTGCAGCATCCACACAACATCATCATTGCCATCAAAATGTTGGTCTGTATCCTCCCCCCTCCCACATTTAATCCAGATTTATCCTTTGCAGGTGGCAGGAGATCCAACAAGCTCCTTTTTAAAAAAACAACCACCACCTGTTGCCGGCAACCCCTTTGCAATATTAAGCCCTCTTTGGAAGCATCTTTTTTTTCTTTTTTTAAAAATTCATTTGGAACCCATACAGCTAATGCTAATCAGTTTTATTAGTTTTATTAGTGTCCTAGAAAAATAACTAGGTCTCAGCGGCAGCTGCTCATTGACTACACTGGAAACAGTGACCTACCTCATAAGATCGTTGCAAGCCCAAAGAAAGCTGCAAAATATTTTACATCTTTAAAATGGTCCATCTGCCATAAGCATCAGACAAGCCGATAGCAAAGAGGGTGTGTTGGTAGAGTGGAGGCTTTGGTCTCCGATCTCGCAGGGCAATTTTTAATAAATAACCAAAACTACTCACACAAGCGCTTGGCTCATCCGAAGAGGGGTCTGAAGGGAATTCGGCGAAACCGTTGAAGTTGCAGCCTTCCGAGTTGTTCAACACCTGGCTGAGGTCGAAGATGCACAGGGCCGTAGAAGTCGGAGTCCTCTGGGTCTCAGCCGAGTCGAAGACGCCGATCCAGAGCGCGCGCTCTTCAATATATTTGGAAGAGAGGATTCTGGTCCCGCCGGCGCATCCCAAGATCTTCTGGCCGTGGCGCAAGACGTGATTGCGCACCAAGTCTTGCTTGAGGATGACCACCTTGGGTTCCACGCTGAGGTTGTAGTGATAGTAAGGGAAAAAGAAATGCTTGTTCCATAGAAAGGCATCCACAAAATACAAGAAGTTGTTGCCGGCCAGCGGCAGCAGATGATAATCCGACACTGATTTCTGGTGCTCTCCTTTGATCGTGACCGCCGTTTCGGCGGTGCTTTTTGCAGGGGTACATTTATCGGCCTGGGAATCATTCAGCTTCTGGGTAGTGGCCACTACCAAGTGCCACTCGGAACTGTGGTTGTTATAATACATCCACCCGGATGCAGAGCCCCGCCGCAGGCAGGTCACCAATTCCTGCCCAAAGATCGCCGGCTGCTGCTGCTCGTTGCTGAGGTCTTGCTTGTAACAGGAGCCCTCCGGCTTGGTCCAACAGGTGAGCAGGAGGTTGTCGCCGAAGGGCAGCAGGAGCTTGTTAACAGAAGAGTCCTCCTGCATCTGGTGACGGCGCATCCAGGCCAGCGAGGGCTCCACTTCGTACCACTGATTGCCGCTGGCTACAAACAAGCGCCTCCAGCTCACGGCCAGGTTGTCGATGGGCTCCAGAAAGCGCGCGGGCTCCTCCGCAGCCAAGGCCATCACTACGGCAGGCAGCGCCAAGCACCAGGCGAAGCCACCGCCCAGCCGCTCCTTCGCCCTTCGCGGCCAGCCAGCCATGACCAGACTCCTCGCTCCGGCTGCCTAAGGAAAGGCTGCCTGGTGGTTGTGGTGGCGGCAGCGGCGGCGGCTTTGCAACCGACTTACCGATAGCTGCCCCATGGCTGTGTACTGAGGGCGGGGACCTCTCTGCCCCTCCCGCTCTCTGTGGTTTTCTCTGTGCCACACGCAAGACTCGCGCGCAGAAGTTCCTTTTCCTTGGTAGGTGGGAAATCAGGCTCCTCCACCTCGCTCGTTCGGGCAGGCTCCCTCCCCCGGCGAAATATTTTTCTCTCTCCCTTCCCCTTACTATCCTGAGGGTGCGCGAGTTTGGTGAGCCGCACGTGTTTGTCTGCTTCTTCCCTCCAGTGCCGAGCACTTTCTTATGGCTCCAAGTCGCTGAACTGAACTGCCTTCTCTTTTTCTTTTGTGGGGTCACGAGGGGAGGGAGCCTCCACGGGGCTGGCTTAAAGCCAAGGTTGGTTCCAGGTTGGGAGGGGGCTTGCTTGAGAACATGGTGACTTGGGTATGCCACGCCCCTTTTCCTTGCCCCCATTGCTGCCGCTGTGTTGTCCAGTCCTCCTTGCCCTCCTCCCCGTCCCAACAGTTGACCCTGCTCAGAAAGAGAGAAGGAGCATGCGCAATAGGCAGAGGAGGGGGTTATAGGGAGGTTTGGGTAGAGCGGTAATTGAAGGAACACGCCTTGGCCTGCTTGCCGCTTTCTCCCACTGAGAGCTTACCTCAGTAGTGGACAGCCTCAGGCCTGAGGGCCAAATGTGCCCCTCTGGGGCTTGCCATCTGTACCTTGTATGTCTCCCTAGATCACACCCCCTCACTAGCCACATCCCCTCTCCCTAGTGCATGCACCTAGCTGGCCTTACTTCAAATTCTGCTTGAGTGCTTTTGCCTGGTTAGAATGTATGGAACTCTCCTTCTTTGCTTGTCTGGACTCTGGATAGAGAGGAGTGTGTGTAGAAACCAGGTTACTGTAAACATTCTTTACTCTGGCTCTGTCCACCATTGTGGCCCCCAGAAGGGAATTCAGCCCTGGGGATTAAAAAGCTGCTTCAACACTGCCCTGCCCACTCATTTTCCCTCCCTTCCTTGGCAGCACAGCGGGGAGGATTGGGCTTGCTGAGCCCAATCTCCTTCACTTCACTATCCAAGGAAGAGCACAGGTGAGTGAGAGAAGGAGGAGGCTGCATCTGCTCACGCACACTGGCTGGCACAGTGTGCCCAAGAGAAAAGGCAAGCATGAGAAGGCAGCATCTCATATCGTTTCTCTGCATTGGCCAATCCTCCCTACTGCATCTCCTGGAGAGAGGAGCAACTTCCTCTTCTTTGTCACTTTGTTTCCCCTTTGAGTGGCCCCAGACCATGTTGCCACACTTGACACCTCCCACAGGGAAAGGGCAAGTGAGCAACCAGGCAGTGGTAGCTGCTCCCTGTGACCAGTACTCAGTTGCCTGCTTTTGCAGTTGACAGCCACCCTGTGCTACCTGCTGTCTCTGGGCCAAACTGATACCAGTAGGGGATTCTCTGTTCCTCCAAGCAAATTGCAGCTTCAGAAGATGGATTTTTCTCAGAGGGGAGAAGGGTTAAAATCCTCTCATGCCTGCTCTGATCCTGTTAATTACCATGCTCCCTCCCAGCTGATGCAATTTTCATTTTAAAATGACACTCATTTAACATAATATGCAGTTTGGCCCTGAGTCAAAAGAGAAGTCTTTGGATGGGGTAAACTTCCAATGGGGTGTCAATAGATTCCAGGCACTAGGGTCTCAGCAGCTCCTAAATTCCTTCTCCCTTCCTGGGTGCCCTCTGTTGAAAATTCAAAAAGCATAAAGAGTTTGTGGCAAATCTGTTGAGACTTTGTATTTTGCCGAGATAAATGTATAAATGCAGTTTTTAAAACTGGTCTTGGGAATCTTGAGATCCCCTGTTGAAATGTGAGCCAACACCAAATGGTTGGCATTGTCAGCTCTGACAGCACCAAAGACCTCTGGGAGACAGGGATTAATCTGGGCACCCTTTTCTTACAAGTAAGTGTGATCATCACTTGTCAGAGCAGAAGCATGGTGCAATAAATGTTGACTGACTTTTGCACACAACAGTTAGGTTACAGTTGATATCCTCTTAGCATCATTATCATTTTTTTCATCGCATAAATATCCTGTTCTTTCTTCATGGAGCTCAATGTGGTATATATGTGTGGGTGATCGAACATAAGAACAGCCCTGCTGGATCAGGCCAGAACTCCATGATTCTTCTCACAGTGGGTAATCACATGCCCTTGGGAAGCCCACAAGCTGGACATGAGTGCAACAGCATTTCTCCACTTCTTATTCCCAGCAGCTGGTATACAGAGGCATACCGCTTCCAAAGGTGGGGGCAGATGATAGTCTTATCTTCAATGAGTTTGAAACCATTCAAGTTGGTGAGCATCACTATGCTAATATCTAAGCAAATTCCATAGTTTAACTATGCACTGTGTGAAGTAATATTTTCTTTTGTCCTGAATCTTCCGACATTCAGCTTCATTGGATGTCCCCGAGTTCTAGTGTTATGAGAGAGGAAGAAAAACATCTCTCTATCCACTTTATCCTCCCTGTGCATAATGTTATACATCACTATCATCCTCCCCCCCCTTACTCACCTTTTCTCTAAACTTAAAAATTCCAAAATATTGTAACCTTTCCTCATAGGGGAGTTGCTCCATCCACTTGATCATTTTGGTTACCCTTTCTGAATCTTTTCCAGCTCTACAATATCCTTTTTGAGGTGAGGTGACCAGAACAGTACACAGTAATGCAAGTGCAATCATACCATAGATTTGTATAATGCCATTATGATATTGGCAGTTTTATTTTCTGTCCCTTTCCTAATGATTCGTAACATGTAATCACTGTTTTCACAGCTGCCACACAGTGGATCAACTTGTGAATTAAGCTATCCACTACAATCCCAAGGACTCGTTCCTGGTTGATCACTGCCATTTCAGACCACATAAGCATATATGTAAAATAAGGATTTTTCACCCCAGTGTCCATCAGTTTATTACACTTGCTTACATTGAACTGCATTGCCCATTTCACTGCCATTCAGATCATTTCAGAGCTCACACTCTCTTTATTTTAACTATCCTGAACAGTTTGGTATCATCAGCAAACTTGGCCACCTCATCCCTAATTCTAGATCATTTATGGACAAGTTCCAGTACTGATTTTGGGGGACTCTTCCCATCTGTTCATTTATTCTTACTAATTACTCTTTCTTAACCTCTCCTCTTATTCCATGACTGCTAATCTTACTCAGGAGTCTTTGGTGATCATAACAGCCCTGTAATGTTAGGTGGAGAGATCCTGTCTGGTCCAAGATCATTCTTTTATAAGTGAGCAGGGATGTGAACTCCAGGCTCCTCAGTCCATAGCTGACGTTGTCCACTGTACTATGCTGGCTCTTCTAAACAAAGTGTGACTGAATTCCTAAACTAATTGCTTGCATTCGGTACGGAAAAAAGTGTCACCACCATTATATTTTACCATACAGAAATATGTGTTTTCTCAGAAGCAAACACATTTTAATGAGGCTTACCAGTCCAAACCATGTTTTGTTTTGTTTGTTTGTATTTTTATGTATTATTGCATTTCCTCTAAGGAGCTCAGGGCCTCACAATATCCCTGTGAGGTAGATTAGGCTGAGGCACTGTGGGACTGTGAATAAGTCCCATTAAACATATGAGTCAATATATATAGAATTGTAGTGTAGATAATTAGAGAGAGAAAGACCCATAATTTATCTCATCTTTCCAAAGAAGACATTCACATGCATCCTTCTTCCTCAAAACAAACATTTAAATATTAAACCTCACTTGAAATTGTGATATTGGGTAGACTACTTTAAATATGGTAGGAAAATTTCCTGTTGCATGGTGTTCATGTTTCCCGTAAGCCAGCAGCAAAAGCAGAACAAAATGCTGCACACTCAGCAAGAAGCAAAAAAGCCTCTGCTCTGGAATGGAAAATAAAACAACAACAAAGATATGTGAAATATTTTCCTGGAGCAGATCAGCATCTTCCATTGGATGCAAACTTGGATAATGACATTATATAATCCAATATAGTTAGCAAGGCATTCTGGAGCAGCAGTGTACATACAGGAGGTGCAGCAGGACACAATCCATCAAGAAGTTCTTCTTCACAAATTATCATGAAAGTGGCTCATGCAGAAATTATCAGTGGTTTGGGCCATAGTATACGTTGCTACACTTGACATATTCAAACTGAAAAATGTTAATATTCTGCCTCCCACTGTTTCCTCCTTCCGACTTCATCAGGCACTACTTAAAGAACGACCTTTCTTTTAAGGCTTTAGATTTTTGCCAGCACTTTTCTATTCTTGGCAATGGGAATTTCTGTGTTATATCCTATTCCACACACTAGATGACCCATCTTGATAGTACACAGGCCCAGCGTCAGTGAGCAGCCAGGTTGGGTGTTGGCTGAGGGCCCCTGACATTGAGAGGGACCCTTGCTGCTGAGGCTGGGTGAGTGTAGCTCACACTCCGTGATTCACACTAGCGTCGGGTCACAGAGCGTGCACCCTCCCAGGCAACCCCCTCTGGCACCAGTGCAGGCTGGCTGCACAAGTTCCGGAAGTGCCGCATCAACACACCTCCGCCATCTTGACTGATGTGGGCATGTGTGTGCAATGCACTAATCCACTGAAGCGTCCAGACCTATTTAAGCCCTGGTGGTGGCAGCAGTAGTGCTGCCAGTCGCTGCCACCAATGCCGCCTTTGAGGGCCCCTGCAGTCTGGTGCCCTGATAATACCTTACAAACACTCATTCACAAAAGTATGTACAATGGAGTATGGCATGGATTGTCATTTTTAAAATACATACATTATTTCACACCAGTAAGGTTGGCCGGGGGGGGGAGTCTTTTTAGACAGGGGCATATTAGATGTAATTGTGGGTATCTTGGTACAAGACCATGCTCTTAATGTACAGGAACTGTTGTTTATTTCTGCAAAAGTCAGAGCAGGTTAGCTTTCTATTTTTTAAAAAAATCTCATCTCGGCATCATCAGAAATAGCTCTAGAGAAAGATATCACACAACAAAAGCCTCTATGTGCATTTTCCTTATTTAAAGTTTAAAAAGTATGTTACCGGCACGTAAGGCCTTTATAAGACCTGCAGAAAATTGTTAATTGTTTTTAGTGTTTTTGTTTGCCACCCTGGACTCCTACTGGGAGGAAGGGTGGGGTATAAATTTAATAAATAAATAAATAGTCACTTCCAGGCTAGGAATATAGAATAATAGAGATGTTCCACTACAAGGACCACCTGGGTTGCCAGCTGGTGACTCAAAAGAAATCTCCCATGTATTTTTTTTAGCACGACAAGCTGTGATCTGTTTTATATATTTAATTTTTTAAATATAGAAATGTATCTGATATAGCTGTTTAACCTTTCATCTGCCTCATATTTCATACATTATAAATGCATGTTCTTTTCTGATCTCAGAGTACAAAAAAGCAATATACCAAACAGTTCTAAACTGATTTAGCTCAACCTCCTTGGCTTCCTGTTGTCTTGTCAGCACTCTTAAATATGTTTATATATTGTGATCATTCTGGACACTATCTCAACATCTTGATGCAGAAGTTTAGCTGGATTTAACCAACTCCTCAGACCTCAACATTTCTGATAATTGTTGACAAGCTGTTCAGTTGAGAAACCAAAATTGTTGATATTGCTTCCCTTCAATCCTCATCACAGTCCAGCATAGTTAACCTTCAGAGAAAAGCAAGCTAAAGAAAACTGTTTTTATTCATGTGTGGCCTGGTACTGTGAAGCTTTGATCAGCCGTGAGCCTTTCAACATCCTGTCAGAAAATTATAAGAAGGCATGTTTGGTGTAAGAATGATTTATGGAGATTGCTCTGTTGTGCTCCTGCAGAATTTTGGATTTTAAACACATTTTGCTTTACACAATTGAAATAAAACTAAGCACAAGATATAGATGTGATGTAACTTGAGGCCAATTCCAGCATAAAATCACACATTCATGAATTACTTTTTGAACTAATCTTGTGAGCACATATAGCTGGCAAAATGACACAGGCTATGCTTTTCAGACAACTATTTGGAAAGCAGTTATGTGTGCATGATTCTAATAATTGCCACACCCTGGTGAGGACCTCTCTCTCTCTGAACTGTATTTAAGCCAGGCTCCTGGGGATCCTTGGTGTGCAATAAGACCTGCACCAGCAGCTGGAACTTTATTATCTTTTAACTTTATTTTTGCTTTGTACTTGTATATTTCTATCTAGATTATTTCTTTTGCAATGTTGAATTTATTCTATGTTTGCTATATTGTTGATTTTTGTCTTATTTGAATTTACTGATACATTCTGTAACCTGCTTTGTCTCCCAACCTTCACCCCCCAATGTTTTGTATTTTGATAAGTGGATGTCTGTTGCAAGCCCTTTGGGGATTTCACTGTGGAAAGGTGGTATACAGTATAAATAAACTACATTAATCAATCAATCCTATTCATGAATTCATTATAACTTATAAATGTGGCACTATCCCAAAGCAGAAAACAATATGGTGTTACATTAGTAATATATTGATTTCTTTTTTTTCATTAATTTTTATTCAAATTTTTAAAGACAAAAAACAAAACAAAACAAAAATTATTAAACAATAAAATAAAATGTTGACTTCCGATTTATCGCAGATCAGCTATAAGTCTACAATATATAACAATCCTGTCTCCTAAATTATGTTATAAAATCACTTTCCTCCAGTAGCTATCTTAACTAATCATCAAATCTCATAAACATTACATTATTCTTCCCACAAAAAGTCAAAGAGAGATTTCAATTCCTTGAAAGATATATCTTTCAATTTTTCTCCAGATAAACATGTCGACCAATCCATCTCATTCAAATCCACTAGGTCCAATAATTTCAATAGCCATTTTTCCGTTATCAATATTAATTCCATCTTCCATCTTCAATAATCCTGTTAAGTCCAATAATTTCAACAACCATTCTTCCATTATCGATAATCCTATTAAGTCCAATAATTTCAATAGCCATTCTTCCATTATCAGTATCCCATAATAATCTTGTTATCATAACCATAGTCCAAATAAACATATAGATTAATCCATCACGTCAAACCAGTTTGATCCAATGATTTCAATAGCCATTCTTCCAATATCAATATTGATTCCATCTTCCATCTTCAATAGTCTTGTTCAGTCCAGTATTTTCAGTATCCATTCTTCCATTATCAGTATCCCATATTAATCTTGCTGTCATAGCCATAGTCATATAATAAGAGTCTGATGGGAATCTTCCTCATCACAAATCTTTTCTTGCCATCAATTCTGAATATGTTGCTGAGATATTGTTGTAAAGTCACATCTCTACTCTTCTTTTTTACAAAATGCACTGGCTCATCTCTTAAGAATTTTTCCATTGTCCCATATCTGTAGCCAATTCCATAGATTTTTTCTATGTCAAACTCCATCACATCATTCCAGTCCAAAAAATTATCCAAGACATTGATAACTTTATCTCTATTATCTTCATTAATTTCTTCAGAGACAACGTTAAGTTCCAAGCAGTAAGCTTTGTTTCTTGTATCCATAGACTCCAGATCTTTTTCCAATTCTACATTTGTTCCAGTCTCCAGAGCCTCTCTCATAGAATCCACTATTTCTTTAAATTCCTGCATCATTTTGCTAAATTCATTTTTCATCTTCTGTCTACCCTGTCTCAGGGTTTGTTTCGTTATCTCAATCTCATCCATTATTTTCTGAAACATGATTTCTTCCATGGTCTCAGCCCCTTTCCTGATTGCCATTCTTAGAACCACAAAAACAAAAATTATTTCAGTCACAATTGGGTTAATATTCCAGGCTCGATGAAGTCACAATGTAGACAGTACAGCCTGCCTTATCTCTTATGTTCAGGAATACAAAACAAATTTAGTTCCCAGCTTCAAAAGAGTTAGTGGCGTCGTGAACAAGTAGATTCGTCAAAATGAAATAGACCAAAAAGAAAATAATCCCAAACATATAATACTCCAAAGTTCATAAATCAAATTTATTTTTTTTCCCTCCTCGAAATAGAAATCCCTCTTCCGTTTATATCTTTAAAATGCACTTCCAGGCCAGCTTTTTGCAATAAAAACTAAGATAGGCTTTTTCAATTTCTTTCCTCCTTAGTTTCGTAAATAAAGGAGAAAATTTTTAACTCACCCAGAAGATCTTTATAACTGATACACTGACAAATCTCTTTTTGCAGCAACGATTTAAACCAAATGAAAAAAAAAATAGAAAGAAGGGTGCTTGCTTGTTTAAGTCCGTTCTTCTTTAAAGAAAAGATAAATGTGTCGTTTATTCAGCTAGAGCGTGATGGACGTCCTCCGGCATTGCTGGCTGAACCTTCTCTCATAAATTAATGAGATCCAGTCCTCCCAAACAAAAACAGGCTTTTATGGTTAATCTCTATGTTTCTCCCTTCCCGAGAGAAAATCTTCATCAGTCAAAAAGAATGTTCTGACTGATTTACGCTGAAAAAACTTCTTCTGAGACGAGAGCTCGTCTCGAAAAGCAGGCACAAGCGAAGTCACCCTTCCCGGAAGTCCAGTAATATATTGATTTCTTTACACAACAATAATGCTCAAACATTTTCATGTCAGCGTTATGTCTTTACACCTTCACTCACTTCTACCGTCTAATTTAAGCTTTAGAAAGATAACAAATGAATCCATCGAGCAAAAGAGAAGCAATTTAATTAAATATATGAACTATTTGTTATTTTTAAAAACATGCTATTTGGGGTTTTCTCTCTCTCTCTCTGGCAACTCCTACCCTTTGAATATATTTTGCATTCACATTTTCTGTTTGTAATCTAATAGTGGCAGAAGGGATTTAAATTGGCTTTTTCTTTTACCCAAGTATCTTGATAAGGCAAAGATGATTTACCTAAATGTTATCTGCTAGCTAGTCCGGCATTGTGTAAAAATGGTATAAGCATAAAAATTAGCCTAAACGTCTGAGGATAAATTATGTCAGATGTGTCTGAAAAAGAACATGTTCCAAAATGATTCACTTCTTTTTTGAATATTGAAAAAAGACTTTGCAGTTCTGGTGCTCTGCCTTGTCAGATACAAAAATAGGCTCTAAGCAAGGCAGGGGAACCAGTGGTCCTCCAGATGTTGATGGACTACTAGTGCCATCATCCCTGATTCTTGGCCATGATGACTGGTGCTGATGGGAGTCCAGCAACATGTAGGGGGCCACATGTTCCCCTTCCCTGTTCTAGAGCAGTAATTCTGTGGAGTTTATTCCTGTTCTCTAGTATAATAGACATCATGCTCTCTTTGATACATAGAGCAATGCCCCTGCCAATGGTTTATTTCTTTTTTTTATTCAGGGGGCCGTGTGTCACAGCCAACCTTGCCAACAACAGGGTGAAGTGGTCAGTCTCAGATGGTTTTGTGGGGATAGATGCAAAAGCAGGAACTGGTGTCTGGTCAGCAAGACTTAACTAAGTTCATCCTGGCAGGGTGGGGTGAATTATTTGGACTCCACTTCAGGGAGCATAATCTTGGATTAGCACTAATATGTGTACACTGGAGACTGATGGATCTGATGTCAGTGGGACACTGAATCCACTCTGGGTTTTAATCTGAACTTTCAAGGAGCTGTCCAAGGTGCTTCAGCTCCTTGAAAGTTTGGTCTAAAACCTGAAGCAGATTCACTGCCCCTCCAACATTGGGACCACCAGTGGCCACTGCATTTGTGGCCCCTTTTCTTAACTTGCAGCTTTGTCTCTCCAAATTGGTCTCCTCAAAGTGGCTGCCAATCCCCCAAACACACACACACACACCAGGATTGTATACATGTGATCGCTTCCATTTTTAACTAGTATCATAAAAGCACATTTCTGTCATAAGGTTGTGTTACATGAGAATTAAGGTTAATTTTGACATTATGGGATTTGATATTGTACATGTGTTTAAATTTTTGGAAGGCAATAAGACAGATTCTCTAGCTTCATGAAAGGAGTAAGATGCAGTGGACTGAAGCAAACAGGAAATAAAAAGTACGTGCTAAAAGCTAAGAAGGGGCAGAAGCTACTGGCAGAAAATGTGTGTGAGAGAAGCACTGCAATGGTAAGTACACAAAGGCAGCCATAAATGAACTGGAAGGACTGGAAAAGGAACTGGGAAAAGGATAGGCCACGTTACAGAGGCAGCAGAAAGATGACATTTACCAAGGGTTATTATAGTAGGGTATATTGCCATCTTAGGCTTTCAAGAGGAAGGGTGGGATATAAATTCACTAAATAAGGTGGGGCTGTAGCTCAGTGGCAGAACATGAGGAAGGTCCCAGGTTCAATCCCTGGAATCTCCAGGTAGGGCTGGGAGATAACTGCCTGAAACCCTAGAGAGCCACTGCCAGTCAGTGTAGACAATACTGAGTTAGATGGACCAATGGTCTGACTCAGTATAAGGCAGCTTCCATTGTTCCCGTTTGGAAATACAAGTGTACTATAGCTGAATTGTTATTGATTAAAGGCTTATAAAAATCCCATCAATTTTTGAATAATTATATAAATTCAAGTTCTCATTGTGCTTATTACTTTTTAATTTTATTTATTGCACTTTTAAACCATTCTATCTTTTAAGATCCCAGAGTAGTTTACAAAACAGAAGAATACAGCATACAACATTAAACACAATTTTATGCTTAAGTATATTAATAGTAATCAGTCCAAGACATTTTTCTTCCTAAGGTGTATGGGAGTGTCTGAGGTAACATGGTGCCCTCTGACTACTCCATGATACATAATGCATAATACTACATAATGTATACATAATACCCAGGACCAGCCAAGTTATTTTAGTACCAAAGCTTGAAAATTCTACAAGCATCTCTCCCTGACAGCAAAAATACAATAACTGCAAATTAAATAACTAACAATTTGCTGCTGTTTCATGACAACCAAAATTAGCTGCCTAAAGCAACTGCCTCACTTGGTAGAATTGACTAATGGAAACTTTTTTCTTTTTTATAGTCAGCAGTTTCTCTTCCTGAATGGTTACTACAGAGTCAAAGACACAAGTCCGCAGAACGAGAGAACAATCAGAAAACCAGTGACCAGTCCAGTTCTGTATCTACAGTATCTCTAGCTGTTGACTCTGATGTTTTAAAAGACATGTTCTTCACACCTACAAATGAACAATTTTATTTATTAAATTTCTATCCCACCCTTCCTCCCAAAGGAATCCATGGTGGCAAACAACAAAATGTTAAAACAGTACAAAATATTAAAACATTCATACTACTGGACAAAATGAACATTCATACTATTGGACAAAACAGTGCACCACAGCTTCTATTTAATGTGTAGTAGAACAATCTTAAGCATATTGATTCTGCAGCAAGTTCCACTGGGTTCAAAAGGGCTTACTTCCACCAACTAAGTCTGGATAGGATTGCGGCCACTGAGACATTTATGTATATATCTGGTGCTTTCAGTGAGTTAAGAAACACATGAAATTGGGTGATGAGATTTATGGGGGTGACATAAGATAATCTTAGGACTTGAGCCACCCTCAGGGGAATAGCAGATGCACTTACTGCCTTCCTGTGTTTCTGTATCAGCACTAAGAAAGAAAAGGTGTACCAAACTAAGATTTAAAAGAGCAAAACCAAAAAGAGCATAACCATTATTATTCAGGCAACTGCTTAGTCAAGTTCTGGTGCCTTTTGAATACACCAGTTCTCATGATGAAAAAGTTTGCTAAAACCAGATTGCAAGACAAATCATACTACTCTGAAAGAAACCTCAAGAACTCATAGCTGGCAAGTTTCATTCTTAGATACAGCTGTCAGTTGATAACTGTGATTAACTGGTAACTCTGCAGTGCCCATTTCCCCTTGTTCAGAGTCCTGGTGTAGCATCCCACCAGACTGGTGCATTGGAGTTATTAGTGTTTTAGAAGAATTAGAATATATTTTGCTATGGGTGCGCTTATAAGGAAATTGACAATGCTCTCATGATGTTGAAAGCTAAAAGATAATGTGTGGTTCATGGCCACTCACTGAGTTTTATAAATCCGGGACTTTCCAGTCAAAGCTAAAAATTCTAACTCCTACACCACACTGGCTCTGATTGTGGTGTCTAACCACAGTTATGCAAAGGAAGACAAGCTTGAGCACACACACCCTCCACAAGTCCCAAATAAAGATGTGCACAAAAACGCAGGCATTGCATAATTACTCTGGACTGATCAAATCAGATCACACTACTCATCTCTAGTGGGAGACAAACAGGAGTACTGCCTTCACTCAACCATAGTGCTTTGAGAAATGTTTGACCTTGGGAGCCTCTTCACTGAGCTTTTATTGGCCTAGTGTAATGCTATACAAATCCAATAGAACACACTTTGTATAATGGACAATGCACCTACAGCAAATAATCTCTCGGGACCCATAGTTTTGGATCATACATTGGAATATCTGTGTATCATTGATGTTCTTTGTGAATTCTGTTTTTTAAGCTAATAATAAAAAAGAGTCAGGCCCAACAAAGCTATCACATTTCATTTTACTTCACTTTTGCCCTTAGTTGCCACAATGCCAATTTGTTATATATAAAAAAACACGAAAGGTACTTTCCATCCAGTGTCAATCACTTATAAATTTCAGTGATGTTACATAATTATAAGTATTATATCTGCTTGATTAAACATGCTAGTACTCTCTCATGGAACTCAATAGAAATTTCAAACACTTAACTGATTGGATCATCAATTCAACTCAGGTTTCCTTGTTTACACTTTTTCTGCAATCGACAAAGTGGTTCACAAAATATATGAATATATTAGCAATAGCATCACTCCTAACAATATCTCTGTATGAATCAAGATTGTGCCCTGAATGTATATAATAAACTGCTGCACAGGATCATTTTAGGAAGGAGCTAAATTCTGAGATAGTGAGGCAGTTGGGTTTATCTTGTGCTAAAAAAATTAGCAAACAAAACTAACAATCTAGGTTAATAGGTGTATAGTGGACAGAACCAAAGAGGCTCTCTAAATTAGTCATGTCCATTAATTTCAATCGGTCTACTCTGAGTATGACCAACACTGGATACAGCTCTCTGATACTGGACCAGGTGGCAGTAAATAGGCAAGAATAGAGAGAGAGAGAACTTTTGTACAGATCATCTAGAAAAACAACCCAAGAAGTAGAGATCAGGTGGTGACAGATAACTTTGGTATAGGGTTGCCAGGTTCAGGGCCTGATCCTGATCCTGTGTCTTTAGGAGAAGAGAAAGTCAGCCAAGTGCAGGTGTTCTTGCAACACTCTAATGGGAAAAACCACAAGGTGGAATTCTCCCTTCCCCCTGCACAACTTTTAAAGATACAAAACACCACTTGGAGGCTGGGCCTGGCAACCAAGAGGTCTTCTGTATCTTTAAAAGTTGTGCAGGGGGAAGGGAGAATTCCACCTTGTGGTTTTTCCCATTAGAGTGTTGCAAGAACACCTGCACTTGGCTGTCTTTCTCTTCTCCTAAAGATACAGGATCAGTCTCAGGCCCTGAACCTGGCAACCCTACTTTGGTATGACTAGGGATGGATGAATCTGTCAATGTCAGTTTCTCAGTTTTCCATTCTTAGGTTTGGAAGAAAAGTTCACCACATTTCTGCATAGCTTTGCTTTTTTTTTTAATCTTCAAGAAAATTCATCAGTATTTCAGGGCACATTTCTCCCAATATGCAATTTTGCCAAATATATACATATTTGCAAGCAATTTCCCATAGCATAACAGATTTACATATAGTATTTTCACCAATGCACTTTTTTATTCACAGATTCTTGTACACATTTTTTTGAGAACTGCATCACAAATTGCACAGAAGTGCACATGTTGAAGGATAGCTGTGTTTTGATTTCCAGATTGTTTTGGAAAGTACTGGTTAGGTAGGTTCACATTAAAATGCAAAGCCGAACCACATTTTCTCCCATCCCTAGGTATGACTGAATTGTGAGATATTTCCTGTAGCAGATCACCAGAAGAAGGCTGATCTTGAAGATCCTGACGAGACATCCTGCAAAGGCAACTCAGTGAGTCCATCCTTCTTTCCATTTATCTCTAGTTGGAGCAATAAGAGAAGAAATATGTTCTTGTGCAGAACATGTTACTTTCTCTTCAGGGCAACCTAGTTTTTAGCCATCAGTGAGACTATACCATTTAAAGTTGTCAGCTCCAGGTTTTAGAGGGCTGATGGGCAAGGAACCCTCAGTGGGCCCCTTCCTTCTTGCTACCGTTGTTACCAGTTACATCACAAAATGACACTGGGACAATGCTTTGCACTTCTGCAACAGAGGGAAAGGACCGAAGAATGAACAAGTGGCAAGCACAAGGATGAGGAGCAGCTGGAGGACACCTGCAGCAGTATGGCAGTCCTTGGTAGGGGTCCAACCCCTTGACCCCAGTCCTGCAAGGTTCTGTTTAATGTCTTCTACTTTTGTTGTTGTTGTTATGTGCCTTCAAGTCGATTATGACTTATGGCGACCCTATGAATCAGCAACCTCCAACAGCATCTGTCGTGAACCACCCTGTTCAGATGTTGAAAATTCAAGTCTGTGGCTTCCAATCCATCTCTTGTTTGGCCTTCCTCTTTTTCTACTCCCTTCTGTTTTTCCCAGCATCATTGTCTTTTCTAGTGAATCATGTCTTCTCATTACGTGTCCAAAGTATGATATCCTCAGTTTCATAATTTTAGCTTTTAGTGATAGTTCTGGTTTGATTTGTTCTAATACTCAATTATTTGAGTAGAAGTAGAAGTAGGAACAAGGGGATCGGCAATCCTGGACCTGATCTTAACTGACACGGACGAATTGGTCACGGGAATTAAAGCGGTCGGTACCTTGGGGGAAAGTGACCACGTAATGCTGGAATTCGCGATTCTGGGGAAAGCCAAAGAAGAATATAGTCAAACATGGACCTTGGATTTCAGGAAAGCTGATTTTAGCAAGCTCAGGGAAATGATGGGTAGGATCCCGTGGCTAGATAGACTAAAGAAAAAAGGAGCCCAAGAAGCGTGGGAGTTCATGAAGAACGTATTACAAAAAGCACAATTGCAAACAATTCCAAAGAGGAAGAAAAACGGAAGACATCGGAAAAAGCCAATGTGGCTACATGGAAGACTGGTGGAGGAGGTAAAAGTAAAAAAGAGCATGTATAAAGAATGGAAGGAAGGACGCATCACCAAGGAAGAGTACCAACGAGCGGCTCGGGCTTGCAGGAATAGCGTAAGGAAAGCTAAAACCCAGAATGAGCTGAGGCTGGCGAGGGAAGCGAGGAACAACAAAAAGGGGTTTTTCAGGTATGTTCGAAGCAAGAGAAAGACCAAGGAAATGGTGTGACTGCTGCTCAATGAGGATGGCAAAATGTTGACAGATAACAAGGAAAAGGCAGAACTGCTCAACGCCTATTTTGCCTCCGTTTTCTCCCAAAAAGGGAACAGTGTGCAACCTTGCATCGGTAGCAATCTCGGTAAGGGGTTGGGATTGCAGTTCGAGATTGATAAGGAGATAGTCAGGAAATACCTAGTTAACCTAAATGAGTTCAAATCTCCAGGGCCTGATGAACTGCATCCCAGAGTATTGAAGGAACTTGCTGATGTACTCTTGGAACCTCTTGCCATCATCTCTGAGAAATCATGGAGAACGGGAGAGGTGCCGGAAGATTGGAGATGGGCAAACGTCGTCCCGCTCTTTAAAAAGGGTAAAAAAGACGATCCGGGGAATTACAGGCCGGTCAGTCTGACTTCAATACCGGGAAAGATATTAGAACGGATAATAAAAGAGTCCATTGGCAACTATCTAGATGACAATACTGTGATTAGAAGGAGCCGGCATGGGTTTGTCAAGAAAAAATCCTGTCAAACTAATCTCATCTCTTTTTTTGATCGGGTCACTAGCTTAGTAGATGGTGGAAATACTGTAGATGTCATCTATCTAGAATTCAGCAAAGCGTTTGACAAAGTCCCCCACGACCTTTTGATTAGCAAACTCGTCAAATGCGGACTACATGGAAATACTGTCAGGTGGATTCACAACTGGTTGGAAAACCATACTCAAAGAGTGGTCGTCGGTGGCTCTGCTTCGGACTGGAAGGTCTCGAGTGGAGTGCCACAGGGTTCTGTCCTGGGGCTGATACTCTTCAACATTTTTATCAATGACTTAGATGATGGAGTGGAGGGAAGCCTTATGAAGTTTGCGGATGATACAAAACTGGGAGGGATAGCTAACACAATGGAAGACAGGAATAAAATCCAAAGGGACCTGGATAGACTAGAAAATTGGGCTGAAATTAATAAAATGACATTCAATAAAGACAAATGCAGGATTCTGCATTTAGGCCACAAAAACAAAATGTACGGGTACAGGATGGGAAATACCCGACTTAGCAGTAGTGCGTGTGAGAAGGACCTTGGAATTGTAGGGGATCACAAGTTGAACATGACCCAGCAGTGTGATGCTGCAGCAAAAAAGGCAAACACGGTTTTGGGCTGCATAAACAGAGCTATAGTTTCCAGGTCGAGGGAAGTAATAGTCCCACTATATTCTGCATTAGTCAGGCCTCATCTGGAATACTGTGTTCAGTTCTGGGCACCTCATTTTAAGAGAGATATAGACAAGTTAGAGCAGGTTCAGAAGAGGGCGATGAGGATGATAGCCGATATGGAGAACAAGTCTTATGAGGAAAGGTTGAAGGAACTTGGCACGTTCAGTCTGGTGAAGAGAAGGCTGAGGGGTGACATGATTGCACTCTTTAAGTACCTGAAGGGCTGTCACATAGAGGAGGGTACAGATTTGTTCACTGCTGCCCCAGAGGGTAGGACTAGGTCTAATGGTTTTAAGTTGCAGGAGCGTAGATTCAGATTGGACATTAGAAGGAACTTCTTGACAGTAAGGGCAGTTCGGCAATGGAACCGACTGCCTAGGGAGGTGGTGGGATCCCCTTTGCTGGATGTCTTCAAGCAGAGGCTGGACAGCTATCTGCGGGAGATGCTCTAGCTGTGGATTTCCTGCTGTGAGCAGGGGGTTGGACTCGATGGCCTACAAGGCCCCTTCCAACTCTATGATTCTATGATTCTATGATTTTTTTTTCACAGTCCATGGTATCTGCAAACCTGTCCTCCAACACCACATATCAAATGAGTTGATTTTTTCACTGTCCAATTTTCACATCCATATATAGAGATTGGGAAGACCATGGTCTGAATGATCCTGACTTTGGTGTTCAGTGATACATTTTTGCACTTGAGGACCTTTTCTAGTTCTCTTCTACTTTTAGTCAGACCTACATTGTTTCTTTTTATCCTATCACCTTGCTTATCCTGACCCATTCTACCTGTCTCTTTAATTCAAGTAAGAGTTAAAATATGAGAGCCAGTGTGGTGTAGTGGTTAAGGTGTTGGACTACGACCTGGGAGACCAGGGTTCGAATCCCCACAGAGCCATGAAGCTCACTGGGTGACCTAGGGCCACTCACTGCCTCTCAGTCTCAGGAAAACCCTATTCATAGGGTCGCCATAGTTCGGAATCGACTTGAAGGCAGTAAGCACAAGAGTTAAAATATATGAACTATCACCTGCAAATATCCACTTGGACCACCAGGTGTCGCCAATTACTCAGTTTTAGGAAATATGGTTTCTTTAGTATTCCCTCAACAGCAGAAAACTATTCTAGCATTGTGGCCTTCAATATAATTTCTTAAAAATAAAACCTGTCAATTGTGGTGAAATGCATTTCTGAATGGTCATCCTTTGTCTTTCAACTTAACTGTAAATCAGGGAAGGTTTTGTAGGATTTATACTTTCTCCATATTAGCAAGCTTAACTAAGGCTATGGTTGCAATCCTATGCACATTTATCTGAAGTAATCTCATTTCATACAGTAAGAAGATAAGAAGAACCTGCTGGATCAGGCCAGTGGTCCATCTTGTCCAGCATTCTTTTCTCAGAGTGGCCAACTAGATGCCTACGGGAAGCCTGCAAGCAGGTTCTGAGCACAACAACCCTCTCCCCTTCCATGGTTTCCTACAACTGTTATTCAGAAGCGCACTACCTCCAAAGTGGAGGGACTTACTGCTGGGCAGCCATGCCTAGAATTGCATTGTAAGTTCCATTTAGTTTATTTGGCCTTTATCTCAGGTAAGTAAGCTTAGGATTGCAGCCTCCCTGCCTAGGAACATATACAGGATTGCACACTTAATAGGAAGTAAATCTCATTGAACCAAGTTGGACTGAAGTTTGAGTAAATCCACTTAGGACTCACCTGCAAATCATAATTGCTTAATTCCATTTCAATTCTACTATACATGCCCAAGGACAACTGATTACTTTTTTCTTGGAAATGTTCTATGGGGAAACTATGACTGCCTAGGATGGCATCAGGAAGGCAGAGACTGAGCTGAGGTTAGCAAGGGATGTTAAAAGCAACAAAAAAGCATTCTTCAGGAACATCCATAGTAAAAGACAGATAAAATAAATGGTGGTTCAGCTACTCAATGAGAATGGCAAAACAATAGATGACAAAGAAGGCAAAAACGTTCAGTTCCTACTTTGGTTGTCTTCTCCCAAAAGAGGGTCTATGACCCTCCTGGCAAACATGCAGTACAAGTTGAAGGGGAGAATTGCAGTTTGAGACTGATAGACAAATGGCCATGGAATACCTAATTACTTTGAATGAGTTCAAATCTCCAGGACCCGATGAATTGCATCCTAGAGTATTGAAGGAACTGGCTGAAGAACTCTCAGAACAGCTGTCTATTATCTTTGCAAATCGTGGTGGAGGGGTGAAGTGCTGGATTACTAGAAGAGGGCTAACTTCAAAAAGGGCAAAAAGGAAGAACCTGAGAACTACAGACCAGCCAGCCTGACATCAATTTCTGGAGAAATTCTGCAGCAGATGATAAAGCGGTCAATCTGTAAGCACCTTGAAACAATGCAGTGATTCCAACATGGATTTCTCAAGATAATTGTTTGCCAGGCTAATCTTATCTCATTTTTTTTTTATTAATTTTTATTCAAATTTTCAAAAACAAAAAAACAACACAAAACAAAAACAATTATACAAAAAAAATAAAATGTTGACTTCCGATTTGTCGCAGATCAACCATAGATCTACAATATATAACAATCCTATCTCTAAAATTATATTACAAAATCACTTTCCTCCAGTAGTTATCTTAATTAATCATCAAATCTCATAAACATTACTTTATTCTTTCCACAAAAAGTCCAAAAGAGATTTCAATTCCTTGAGAGATATATCTTTCAATTTTTCTCCAAATAAACATGTCGCTTAATCCATCTTGATTCAAATCTATTAGGTCCAGTAATTTCAATAGCCATTCCTCCATTATCTATATTAATTCCATCTTCCATCTTCAATAATCCTGTTAAATCCAGTAATTTCAGTAGCCATTCTTCCATTATCAGTATCCCATAATAATCTTGTTATCATAACCATAGTCCAAATAAACATATAGATTAATCCATCACGTCAAACCAGTTTGATCCAATGATTTCAATAGCCATTCTTCCAATATCAATATTGATTCCATCTTCCATCTTCAATAGTCTTGTTCAGTCCAGTATTTTCAGTATCCATTCTTCCATTATCAGTATCCCATATTAATCTTGCTGTCATAGCCATAGTCATATAACAAGAGTCTGATGGGAATTTCCCCCTTCACAAATATGTCCTTGCCATCAATTCTAAATATGTTGCTGAAATATTGTTGTAAAGTCACTTCTCTGCTCTTCTTTTTTACAAAATGCACTGGCTCATCTCTTAAGAGTTTTTCCATTGTCACATATTTGAAATTAATTCCATAGATTTTTTCTATGTCAAGCTCCATCACATCATTCCAGTCAAGAAAATTATCCAAGACGTTGATAACTTTATCACTAATATCTTCATTAGTTTCTTCAGAGACAACGTTGAATTCCAAACAGTAAACTTTATTTCTAACATCCGTAAACTCCAGATCTTTTTCCAATTCCTCATTTGTTCCAGTCTCCATGGCTTGTATCTTCCCTTTAATTTTTCTTTTCTCATCTCTAATCCCATCAAAATCCTCTTTCACAGAATCCCCTATTTTTTTAAAAATGCATCATTTTGCTAAGTTCAATTTTCATCTCCTGTCTGCCCTGTCTCAGGGTTTGTTTCATTATCTCAATCTCACTCATTATTTTCTGAAACATAATTTCTTCCATGGTCTCAGTCACTTTCCTGGTTGTCATTCTTAAAACCACAAAAACAAAAAATTATTTCAGCCACAATTGGGTTAATGTTTCAGGCTTGCAGACATCAATACAGCCTGTCTTATCTCTTATATATTCAGGAAAACAAAACAAGTTTAGTTCCCAGCTTCAAGCAGTTAGTGGCGTCGTGAGTAAGCAGATTCGTCAAAATGAAATAGACCAAAAAAAAAAATAGTTCCAGACATGATACTCCAAAGTTCATAAATCAAATTTGTTTATTTTTTTCCCCTCCTCGAAATAAAAATCCCTCTTCCGTTAATATCTTTAGAATGCACTTCCAGGCCCGCTTTTTGCAATAAAAAAAAGATAAGCTTTTTTCGATTTCTTTCCTCCTTAGTTTCGTGAGTGAAAGAGAAATTTTTTAACTCACCCAGTTCCTTATAGCTGATTCACTGACAAATCTCTTTTTGGTGCAACAATTTAAACCAAGTAAAAAAAAATGGAAAGAAGGATGCTTGCCTGTTAGTTCGTTTTTCTTTGAAGAAAAGATAAACGTGTCGCTTAATCAGCAAGAGCTTTGATGGAAGTCCGTCTGGCATTCGCTGGCTGAACTTTCTCTCATAAATTAATGAAATCCAGTCCTCCCAACAAAAACAGGCTTTGTGGTTAATCTCACGTTTCTCCCTGACCAGGAGAAAATCTTAACCAGTCAAAAAAAAAAAACATTCTGACTGATTAAAACTGAAAAAACTTCATCTAAGACAAGAGCTTGTCTCAGAGGCAGCACAGGCGAATCACCCTTCCCGGAAGTCCTTATCTCGTTTTTTGATTGGGTAACCTCCCTGGTAGACTGTGGGAAAGCTGTAGGCATGATATATCTAAACTTCAGCAAAGCTTTTGACAAAGTGCCCCATGATATTCTGATTAGCAAGCTAGCTAAATGTGGGCTGGATGGAACAACTATCAGATGGATTTACAGTTGCCTACAGAATCATACTCAAAAAGTGCTTCTCAATGGTTCTTCTCAAACTGGGGGGAGGTAATAAGTGGGGTTTTGCAGGGCTCAGTCCTGGGCTCAGTGCTCTTCAAAAATTTTATTAATGACTTGGGTGAGGAGGTGCAAGGAATACTTTTCAGATATGCAGATGATACAAAATTGGGAAGGATAGCTAAACCCTGGAGGACAGAAACAAAAGTCATAAGAACATAAGAACATAAGAAGAGCCTGCTGGATCAGGCCAGTGGCCCATCTAGTCCAGCATCCTGTTCTCACAGTGGCCTACCAGGCACCTGGGGGAAGCCCGCAAGCAGGACCCGAGTGCAAGAACACTCTCCCCTCCTGAGGCTTCCGGCAACTGGTTTTCAGAAGCATGCTGCCTCTGACTAGGGTGGCAGAGCACAGCCATCATGGCTAGTAGCCATTGACAGCCCTGTCCTCCATGAATTTGTCTAATCTTCTTTTAAAGCCATCCAAGCTGGTGGCCATTACCGCATCTTGTGGGAGCAAATTCCATAGTTTAACTATGCGCTGAGTAAAGAAGTACTTCCTTTTGTCTGTCCTGAATCTTCCAACATTCAGCTTCTTTGAATGTCCACGAGTTCTAGTATTATGAGAGAGGGAGAAGAACTTTTCTCTATCCACTTTCTCAATGCCATGCATAATTTTATACACTTCTATCATGTCTCCTCTGACCCGCCTTTTCTCTAAACTAAAAAGCCCCAAATGCTGCAACCTTTCCTCGTAAGGGAGTCGCTCCATCCCCTTGATCATTCTGGTTGCCCTCTTCTGAACCTTTTCCAACTCTATAATATCCTTTCTGAGATGAGGCGACCAGAACTGTACACAGTATTCCAAATGCGGCCGCACCATAGATTTATACAACGGCATTATGATATCGGCTGTTTTATTTTCAATACCTTTCCTAATTATCCCTAGCATGGAATTTGCCTTTTTCACAGCTGCCGCACACTGGGTCAACATTTTCATCGTGCTGTCCACCATAACCCCGAGGTCTCTCTCCTGGTCGGTCACTGCCAGTTCAGACCCCATGAGCGTATATGTGAAATTAAGTTTTTTTGCTCCAATATGCATAATTTTACACTTGTTTATATTGAATTGCATTTGCCATTCTTCCGCCCATTCACTCAGTTTGGAGAGATCTTTTTGGAGCTCTTCACAATCCCTTTTTGTTTTAACAACCCTGAACAATTTAGTATGGTCAGCAAACTTGGCCACTTCACTGCTCACTCCTAATTCTAGGTCATTAATGAAGAAGTTGAAAAGTACAGGTCCCAATACCAATCCTTGAGGGACTCCACTTTCTACAGCCCTCCATTGGGAGAACTGTCCGTTTATTCCTACTCTCTGCTTTCTGCTTCTTAACCAATTCCTTATCCACAAGAGGACCTCTCCTCTTATTCCATGACTGCTAAGCTTCCTCAGAAGCCTTTGGTGAGGTACCTTGTCAAACGCTTTTTGAAAGTCTAAGTACACTATGTCCACTGGATCACCTCTATCTATATGGTTGTTGACACTCTCAAAGAATTCTAATAGGTTACTGAGACAGGACTTTCCCTTGCAGAAGCCATGCTGGCACTGCTTCAGCAAGGCTTGTTCTTCTATGTGCTTAGTTAATCTAGCTTTAATAATACTTTCTACCAGTTTTCCAGGGACAGACGTTAAGCTAACTGGCCTGTAATTTCCGGGATCCCCTCTGGATCCCTTTTTGAAGATTGGCGTTACATTTGCCACTTTCCAGTCCTCAGGCACGGAGGAGGACCCGAGGGACAAGTTACATATTTTAGTTAGCAGATCAGCAATTTCACCTTTGAGTTCTTTGAGAACTCTCGGGTGGATGCCATCCGGGCCCGGTGATTTGTCAGTTTTTATATTGTCCATTAAGCTTAGAACTTCCTCTCTCGTTACCACTATTTGTCTCAGTTCCTCAGAATCCCTTCCTGCAAATGTTAGTTCAGGTTCAGGGATCTGCCCTATATCCTCCACTGTGAAGACAGATGCAAAGAATTCATTTAGCTTCTCTGCAATCTCCTTATCGTTCTTTAGTACACCTTTGACTCCCTTATCATCCAAGGGTCCAATTGTCTCCCTAGATGGTGTCCTGCTTTGAATGTATTTATAGAATTTTTTGTTGTTGGTTTTTATGTTCTTAGCAATGTGCTCCTCAAATTCTTTTTTAGCATCCCTTATTGTCTTCTTGCATTTCTTTTGCCAGAGTTTGTGTTCTTTTTTATTTTCTTCATTTGGACAAGACTTCCATTTTCTGAAGGAAGACTTTTTGCCTCTAAGAGCTTCCTTGACTTTGCTCGTTAACCATGCTGGCATCTTCTTGGCCCTGGCGGTACCTTTTCTGATCTGCGGTATGCACTCCAGTTGAGCTTCTAATATAGTGTTTTTAAACAACTTCCAAGCATTTTCGAGTGATGTGACCCTCTGGACTTTGTTTTTCAGCTTTCTTTTTACCAATCCCCTCATTTTTGTAAAGTTTCCTCTTTTGAAGTCAAATGTGACCGTGTTGGATTTTCGTGGCAATTGGCCAGTTACATGTATGTTTAATTTAATAGCACTGTGGTCACTGCTCCCAATCGGTTCAACAACACTTACATCTCGCACCAGGTCCCGGTCCCCACTGAGGATTAAGTCCAGGGTTGCCGTCCCTCTGGTCGGTTCCATGACCAACTGGTCTAGGGAATAGTCATTTAGAATATCTAGAAACTTTGCTTCTTTGTCATGACTGGAACACATATGCAGCCAGTCTATGTCCGGGTAGTTGAAGTCACCCATTACTACCACATTTCCTAGTTTGGATGCTTCCTCAATTTCATATCTCATCTCAAGGTCTCCCTGAGCATTTTGATCAGGGAGACGATAGATCGTTCCCAGTATTAAGTCCCTCCTGGGGCACGGTATCACCACCCACAACGATTCTGTGGAGGAGTCTGCCTCTTTTGGGGTTTCGAGCTTGCTGGATTCAATGCCTTCTTTCACGTATAGAGCGACTCTGCCACCAATACGTCCTTCCGATATAGTTTATATCCAGGGATAACCGTATCCCACTGGTTTTCTCCATTCCACCAGGTCTCCGTTATGCTCACTATATCAATGCTCTTCTCTAAGACCAAGCACTCCAGTTCTCCCATCTTGGTTCGGAGGCTCCTAGCATTAGCGTACAGGCACTTGTAAGCAGTGTCTCTCTTCAAGTGTCTTTGGCACTTGTGGTTAGGCCTGTGGTAATTCTGCTCTTCTGAATTTATATCCTGTGCCCCTGCTCTCACAATGCCTACTTCTAGGCCTACCCCTTTTAAAATGTCCTCATTTCTTTGGTTTTTATCCCAGGGGGGAGGTTTATTCCGAACCGGACCTTTCTCAGCTCCTGTCGGGTTTCCCCCCTCAGTCAGTTTAAAAGCTGCTCTGCTATCTTTCTAATTTTAAGTGCCAGCAGTCTGGTTCCATTCTGGTTCAAGTGGAGCCCGTCCCTTTTGTACAGGCCCGGCTTGACCAAAATGTTCCCCAGTGCCTAACAAATCCGAACCCTTCCACCCGACACCATTGTCTCATCCACGCATTGAGACTGCGAAGCTGGGCCTGTCTGGCTGGTCCTGCGCGTGGAACTCGTAGCATTTCAGAGAAAGCCACCTTGGAGGTCCTGGCTTTCAGCATCCTACCTAGCAACCTAAATTTTGCTTCCAGGACCTCACGGCTGCATTTCCCCATGTCGTTGGTGCCAACGTGCACCACGACCACTGACTCCTTCCCAGCACTGTCTACCAAACTATCTAAACGATGGGCGATATCCGCAACCTTCGCACCAGGCAGGCAAAACACCTTGCGGTCTACACGCCCATCACACACCCCACTGTCTATGTTCCTAATGATCGAATCACCCACTACAAGGATCCCTCCACCCCCTGGAGATATATCCTCGGCACGAGAGGATAGCTGCTCAAAATTATCTTGATTAGCTGGAGCATTGCACTGCAAACAACAGAATGACATTGACAGGGATAAGTGCAAATTTCTGTACTTAGGAAAAAGAAACCAAATGCACAATTATAAGATATGGGATATTTGGCTCAGCAATACTTCATGTGAGAAGGATCTTGAGATTGTTGTTGATCACAAGCTTGCCCTCAGGCCAGGCCAGTCACCAGAACTCCATTGCAGGAAGAGGGGACCCTAGTGTGGCGATGCTAGATAGGAGCACTTTGGATGGATACCCCTGAGGGCTGCAATTCTAAACCCACTTACTAAGGGACTAAGCCCAATATGACTTCTGAGTAGTTATGGTTGGCTTTAGGGTTACCAGGTGTCCAGTTTTTGGCTGGATACTCCAACTTTTGGGGGTCCCCACAGGGTCTCCAGGTGACTCACCTTAATCTCCTGACTCTCAGCTTCAGGTTTTTTTTAAATTAAGTTTCTAGGTGGTCTGGTTCCCAAGATATGCACCAAAACATCAGCCCCCCAACTGTTAAATCTGTTTAACATATCTGTTATAGCAGCTCATAACATTAACCACATCCTTTCAGGACTGTAGCCAATAAGTGAAGCCAGGGTTGTGATTTGTTGACCCAAGCAGTGCATAGACTTCATTGCAATGTCAGAAAATTGTGTTTATGAGACTTTCAGTTTGAGTAAGTAAGTATATGGCTTTCAGGTTTTCCCCCTCTTGTGTGCAAGAGTCAGACCCTGGGCTGTTGAAGAGGGCAGTGCTTTGAAAACCTTCGCAATATGAAAGTATTTAATCTAATACTTGCTTTTCTGGGAGTAAAGCAATGCTAATCCCATGTACCTGGAGTAAACCCCATTGAATTCAATAGGAGTTACTTTTGAGTAGACATGGTTAGGATTGTGCTGTAAATTAATGGGACTTTTGAGTAAACATAGCAAAGAACTGTGTTTGTGTTGTAAATCTTTCTCTTCCCCTCCAATCCTATTTTTAAAGGAATTAGGCAGGGGTTACTTAGGTATCACAGTTTTTATTATGTAGGAAACGAATACTGATTTTTTAAAAAAATGTTCTGCAATGACCAACTGGTTTGAAAATAAACTATTATATGGGGTGTATTTTTATACCTGCAAGTGTCTGTCTGTGTGTGTGTGTGTGTGTGTGTATGGAGTCTTTCTAACAACCCTGTGAGGTAGGGTTGGTGACTGGAAACCAAGGCAGCTCACATTAAGAAATAAATCCTTTTAAAATCCAATAAAACAAGCATAAATAGTTGCAAAACAGCTTAAAGGGGCATGATTCTGAATTTTGGGTTGGTTGAATGAAGTTAATTTTTTATTTTTAAAAAATATTTTTATTAAATTTTCACAAAGGACAACATATAGCAGGTTGTATTAACTTGTACAAACTTCTCTAAGGTAAACAACAATGTAAAATACAAATTTATGCAGTGTGGTTCTTTGAAGATGTAAAGTTATCAAATTCATTGGATAACATTATTCATATTGTAAGCATCTTGCTGACATCAACGTTTTTCTCATAATACATGTACATAACCTCTCCACATAGTCCCATGTGTACATGGAGGATGAATGGTCCCTTCTTTCTTGTTAACAAAATTGATGAAAGGAGACCATATACATCCTCTCGTATACAAGAGGCAGTAATCAAAACCTTATTAAGATGGCACTGGACCCCAGTTAGACTCTCTCATATTACAGGTCAAATGTCACCCAGAGCTTGGAAGATTACTTTTAAAAAGTAATAAATTACAGTTACTTGACAAAAAAGGTAGTAATTACTGTTACAATTACAATTGCTCTGAAAGTAACTGATTACTTTACTTTTTCTCAAAAGTAATCACTACAGTTACATTTCAGTTACTTTAAAAAAAAAACACCTACAAGGTGCTGGCCTTGGCTGCTGCACATCTAAGTAGCCTAAAACAATATTAAAAATAAACACACACACACAGGGGGTAGTAGAATATTTTTTTTTTATTCATAAGATTAACAGAATGGCATAACAGAATCTCACTGATACCCCAACACTTGAAATCAAATTTTACACTTGAAATGCTGCTTTTATAATACATTCTCATGATACTGCTCACTCAGAACTCAACAAAACCACATATTAGTTGCTAATTAAGATTGTACATCCGGTCAGCTTGAATGATGACTCACAAGTCCCCCCCCCTTTCCCCCCATAGTAAATTGTGGCATACTTCACCTGTTTGGGCAATTTGTCCTAGAAGCTTATAGGCAGCAAATGAACTTTGGAGCCTTTGCCTTGTAAAAGAATCTAATGTGGTCTGATGACAGCAGGCCTTGTTCTTCCAAGAAAGACTTCAGGGTTCTGTTGCACATGGTAAGTCCTGCCACTGAGAAGGGTTTTTGAACTAGATGTCTCTTTCAAGCCCCCAAATCCTCCATTACTACACTTCTATTAATCACTTCCTCTTCAACCCAATCAGTTACTGCTAATGACTGTGCACTTTTTCCAGTAAGTTAAAATCACCTCATGGCTCATGCCTTTTCCGTGGCAAGTAGGAGGGGCAGGGGGTGGGAAAAGGAGAGTAGCACTATTTGCTCAAAGCAGCTGGGAAGAAGCAGGAGCAAACTTAAGGAAAACGGAGGGGGGCAGGGAGAGAGAGGAGCTGCACACCAAACCATTGAATGAGGAGAAACAAAACAGAGAGAAAGATGGGGAGGACAAGAAAAGGGGACAGAGCAGGCCAAGTGAAGAACTGAGGCAGAAAGAGAGAAAACTTTAGGGCAATTGTACTTAGGAAAACTCATACAGTATCCAAGGGCTTGGGGGTGGGGAATTCACACCACAAGAAAATGGCCTGACTGGCCTGCTGCTGCACTTTTAACAGTCTAATATGCAGGCATCAGCAGGTGTAATTTTTGATGGCACAACAATTAACCTGATCAGCAGATGGCAATATTTAAGGCACAAACACAGGGGCAGTTTTTAAAAAGCTGGTACATCTAGAGGTATATCTTTCATCACTGATCTCTGGAAAAATATTCTCTAACACTTAAGCCCAAACAGCAATGCTGTGGCACCATCCCAGTAATTTGTAGAGGCTGGGTTGTGACTCCACAACCATTTAAAGCAGACAAAGGTCTACTTAAAGTCAGTTGCTCTAAAGTTACTTTCAGCTGAAAGTGCACACCTTGATCCTAAAGCTATAATTGGAAGAAAGACTCCTAGATCTTTTCTTACACATTCATAGGATAGTGGACTACAGTCTGAGCTTAAGCACAGTCAGGTCAGGATGCACCAGGGCTCAACCCTGGAAATTTCTTTTCTGAGGCCAAACCCTGGACACAGAACATGTTTATTATTATTATTTATATCCTACCGTACAAAATGCTTGCAGCAAGTTGCAAACGTCATTAATCAGTTCTATTTAAAATAGGGAAGGACCATAAAGTGCAAAAATATTTTACAAAAATATGTAAAAAGGAATGCCTCTGAGTATTATAGAGTGTCTGCACCTCACTTGGGGTCAGCTACACATATTACATAGCAAAAGTGTATGTCCTCCTCTGCTCTACATACTGTGGGAAGATATGATCAATCCTATTTCTGGCACAGGTACCTGCAACCATACATACGCATAGACATAAGTAGCCCTAAAATAAAGCAAAGTAGTTGCCTAGGGCAGTGAATTTAGGCATCACTAAAGATAACTGAGAAGGAAATAGGTCTAAAGCAAAGGCAGATCTCTTGCAAGATCCCACAGAAGTTAATGATATTTGTGCAGGAGAAGTTTGCAGTCATTTTCTAGAAGATGGGAAGGGGGAGAGTTTTACATGAAAGGTTACGCCTCATTAAAGGGATCCATATTTTTCCTCAACTGGTTCTGACAGAAGTGAACGTAGTTTTCTTTCTCTGTCACTTCCTTTACCATTTTGTGCCATTCATTCATTCACCAAAATGAGCTTATTTTTTCTGCTAATTTATTTTAGCTGAGATCAAACCTGCACCCCCCATCCAGTCCCAATGATCCTAGAGCCCAGCTGTTTCACCATTCTGTCTTGTGGCTCACCGCACTGTTCAGAACAGTTTTGCCTAAAATATAATAGGATATACATGGGTGCAATGGCACCAATTCATGATCTTTTAAAATTTTCCAATAAAAATCTGAGCCTGTTTATGGAAAGCTTATTATTGGATGAGGAACTAAACTGAACTGATAAGAAAAGCAAGTGTCCTGGCAAGGATACCTTTTTATTTTCAAGGCAAGTCTGGGGCATTTTGGGTGCATTCATGCCTTGTTGTGAGGAAATTACAGAGGCTTGTACTTTCAGTTATTTTACAGCCCGATCCATACTTGATTGAAGGTAATCCAATTTATTCTAAGTGGTGTTAAATTGACTCAGATCATAGTATTCACTTAAAATGGGTTGCAGTTTGAGCTGTTGGCATCATTCTCTCATGAGGTTTGAAACTCTTCCTGCTTTATTGCTAGATGATAAAACAGGGCAGGATTTGATCCTTTAGAAATGCTGCTTGACGCTGCTCATCTAGCTCAATGGTAATGTCTTTTTTTCTTTTGGCGGTTTGTGTTTTTATGTTGCACATCTTGCCTGGGATCTTTGCCAACACACCAAGGAAGACTCGTGACACATATATGGTTGAAATGTTATATTTATTAAAATATAACATATAAACAAATCAAATTCCAATTCGCCAATTAATAAATATCAAATCCTTCGGGCAGGTGAGGCTCCACCTATCTATGAGGGTCTATACCCTCCAAACCAGGAGGCAAGTCAGTCACATTGAACTGCACTCCCCAGACAAGGATGTGGGACAACTTCTCCCTCCTTGCAATTGGAGTCAGGTATGTGGTTCCAACCTCCGCACCCTGGCCCCGCCGTACAAGCGTTCACCATGATGCGCAAGCCGGTCCCACGTGGACACCCCCAAATCCACACCAGACCTTACGCCTTGATGTTTCACCAGGGGGTGCCCTTTACCAAAATGCCTCATCCACCTCAATTTTAACCCCAATTACCTCACCTGCCCAAATTCAACGCCACAAGAGGGGATCAGCTCAAGCTTGGTCCCCTCAACCCAAAGAAAACAAAGCCCCCAAACCCAACCTAAGATCCTCCAATAACAAATCACACCCAGCATCCGAGAGATGAACACCATCATCCCGAAACACATGAAGAGCGTGAAAACAAATCCTGTCATGTGGAATATAGGCCCCTCGCAATGACAAGACCAAATTCCTAACCTTCCTATTCACCCACTTCCTGGCCCTATCGATCCTGTTAGGATGCACAGCACCCCTCCAGACCTGTCTCACCAGCATGTCGGACCACACTAAAACAAGGTCCGGATATGACTGGATGAGTGTATTAAAATCCCGTGTGATCTTACGCAGCAAATCCATCCCGGGCTGCTGCACCAAATCATTCTCCCCCAAGTGAACCACCAACACATGTGGCTGGTTAGGCGAAGCCATCAGCCGACCCACCACAGGCATGAGCGCATTCCATAGCATGCCTCTCTGAGCCTCCCAGCTAACCATAGCGCTGACGGAAAGCTGCAGCTGTGTCCTGGCAACAGTAGAAGAGGCTCTCCGATGGGCCCAAAACAAAATCGAGTGGCCACACAGGACGACCCTTGCAGGCACTGGAAGGCTCCTCATACCTAAGAAGAAAGAACAACACATTACAATCAATATCTGATGTATGACTTGAAAGTGGAAGAACGCCACCTTCCAATCGCCTGGATATCCTCAACGCTCATGCCCACGAGGGCGGCGGCCATAGCCGCCCCAATCCGAAATGAGTGCAGCCCATAGACTCCAGCATCACGACCACTGGCCAACAAGGCCCGCCGAACAACGGCCCAAAATTGAAATTGAGTCAGGGCAGAACCATCCGCATGTACAAATAGATAACGCTGGCCCGCTGGCCTCAACGACATAAATAATCGCACTGCAGCCACAGGGCATAATTCAGGAACCTGGCAAACTTTCAATGAAATAATACTGCCACGGCCCTTTTGATCCGTCTTAGAGACTCAAAGGGAAAGCCTAACTATATCTGCACCTAGCGTGCAATCGCCAAAGCAAAAGGCTCGATAGGACACATCGTGCTTTGAGGAAGCTAGCACTTCACTAGGGCGAAAAGCACCATAGAACATCGTCAGAGTTACTGCGGCGAACAGGTGCGACTCATACAGAGATGAGCACAGAGACCTAAATAAAGGCAGGATCTGAAGGAGAACATTGGGCGTGATTGGCCTCCTTCGGTCAGTGGGCCTGTGAGCGGAACGCGACCAACCCTGAAGGACCTTCCTGACCCTAAAGTCTACAGAATGATCCTGCATTCCTCTTGCCTTGGAAATAAAGGCCAGCACAGAGAGGTGTCCGGCGATGGTGGAAACAGAATTATTTAGCCCTTTTAAATATAACATAAACTGCAGCAAATGCGATACAGGAATTGGCCACTCAGCAGGTAAAGCACCATTGGCACGAAAAGCCTGGAATGTCACAAGAGCCCGCTGATACGCTCTCTGAGTGCTTGGAGCTAGCGCAGCAGCTATGGCGGCCCCAACTTCTAACTCCCAAGGCTCCACAGGAAGAACGGGACCGGTATCGAATCCTGAGCTGCTCCTGGTGCCAGTTCCCGAAAGCGTGCCATCTGTAAGCGTGAAAGAGCATCAGCAACACAATTCTGTAGTCCTGGAACATGGCGCGCTACAAATAAAATGTTGAAGCGCAAACATTGTAATACAAAGGCCCTCACCAGGCGCATCACCTGAGGCGATTTGGAAGTCTGAGTATTGACCACACACACTGTAGACTGATTATCGCACCAGAAACGTACAGTGCGATTTTGGAATGCTAGAGGCCAAATGTAAACCGCAACCACAATGGGGAAGAATTCCAAAAAGGTCAAGTTTGAAATGATCCCAGAAGTTAACCAATCAGCCGGCCATCGCTCAGCACACCAATGAGACCTGAAAATTACCCCAAAACCAATGCCACCTGCAGCATCGGAATGTACTTGTAGCTCAGCTTCTAATAATAAGTCCTCACGCCAAAAGAAGAGGCCATTATAATCATTCAAGAAGGTAAGCCACATAGTTAAATCCTCCCTCATCCCCGAGGTGACCCTAACAAAATGGAAGCGAGCACGAACTCCTTTCATAGCGTCACAAAGACGACAAAGGAATGCCCTACCTGGCGAAATAACTTTAGAAGCAAATACTAAATGACCAAGAAGCTCTTGTAACTGAGCAAGAGTGACCTTTTTAAGAACCAAAACTGAGCGCAGTCTCTGCCTCAATGCTAACAACTTATCCTGAGGCAGACAAGAAGACTGGGACTGCGTATCCAGAATAATTCCCAGATAAGAAAGGGAAGTGGCAGGGCCCTCCGATTTCTCGGGAGTTAACGGGACACCCAATTCCCTAGTTAACTCCTCAAAAGTTTGCATCAAATGCAAACAATGAGAAGAGCCTGCAGGGCCAATGAACAAAAAATCATCCAGATAATGAGCAGACAAGGAAGAACCTGCCCTTGTCCTCAAAGCCCACTCCAGAAAAATGCTAAAGGTCTCAAAAGCTGCGCAGGACACTGAGCATCCCATAGGCATTGCCCTATCTACGTAATATTGTCCTTGAAATTGAAAGCCTAATAAATCCACATCATCAGGATGGACTGGGAGCAACCGAAATGCAGACTTAATGTCACACTTCGCCAACAAAGCACCCTTTCCAGCCCTCCTTACTACCTTAACTGCCTCATCAAAGGAAGTATAACGAATGGACGTATATAATGATGAGATTCCATCATTAACAGAGGCTCCTCTAGGGAAAGACAAATTATGAATAAGGCGATATTCTCCTGGCTGTTTCTTAGGAACAATACCGATAGGGGAAATCCTCAAATTGGATAAGGGAGGATAATTAAAAGGGCCAGAAATCCTATCAGCTACTATTTCTTTATTTATTTTTCTAAGGACAACAGAAGCCAAAGCCAAAACAGACTGCTGGTTGGCAGCGGAAGTGGGAACCCTCGGGGCTTTGAAAGGAATACGAAAACCTTCCGAAAAACCATACAACAGGCATCTAGCTGCAACTCTGTTGGGGTAACTACTCAATAATCTGGCTAGGGGAAGCAACCTAATAGGGCTACTGGCCTTGCGACGTACTGCCGCTATTGCCTGATCCACGTTTAGGTTGTTGTTGTTCCCCTGATCCACGTCGAGCCAGGCGGGCTCGCTGACAATTGGAACTGGGGTGATTGCCACCGCAGATTCCACATGCGTGTCGAAACCGACACTGGCGCCTGTAACAACGTCCAGAACTGTTGAAAGTCCAGCAGACTTGAGGGGGTTGAACCCGCTGCCAGCCCCGATTAGAACCGGAGGCTGAAGTCTGAGAACTCACCAAAAGATGCCCACTATCGGCTCTGTCACCCAATGAAGGTCTGGCTGCAGTCATACAACGCAGCCAAAGACCAGGATGTTCTATGTCCCAGCGAAGCGTGGGATCCAAAGCCGCCCTCTGCCTAAAATTTTCATCGTACCGCAACCAAGCGGTCCCAGAGAATTCTCTAAAGGCTCTATGAATGATGTCCTGATATTTAATCAGAGACATGGCCCTGGATGGATAAACCTGAGTCATCGCACCCATATATACGGTAAACGCATTGAGCCAATTAGGCCATATGCGATCCACTTTCTTTTTTATCGCTACTTCTCGCTCAGTCGCATCTAAGCCTTCCTTGCGTTTCACCTCGGATTCACAAAAAAGGAGTGTGTGAGACTTCCGGGAAGGGTGACTTAGCCTGTGCCTGCTTTTGAGACGGGCTCCTGCCTCAAAAGAAGCTTATTCAGATATATCAGTCAGTTTTTTCTTTTTTTTTTGACTGATTAAACTTCTCCCGGGTAGGGAGAAACGAAGAGATTAACCTCAAAGCCTATTTTTGTTGGGACGACCAGATCTCATTAATTTATGGGACGAGGTCCAGCCGACGAAGGTGGGACGGATTTTTAACAGCAAGCTCTATCTGATAAAGCGAACGTTCACCTTATCTTCTAAGAGAGAACGCATTAACAGGCAAGCACCCTTCTTTCTATATTTTTCTTTTACTTGACTTAAATTGTTGCTGTTTAAAAGAGATTTGCCAGATTGATCAGTTTTTGACATCTCACTGGGGAGCCATAACTTCTCTCTGCTACGCACTAATTAATAGCTTATCTCTGTTTTTGTTGCAAAAAGCTGTCCTGGATTTGCATTCTAAAGATATACACAGAAGAGGGATTTCTATTCCAGATTTTTATTTTGAAAAATATTATACTGTTTTGAGACTACTCTCTTTTTGGTCTATTTTATTTTGACGAATCTGTTTCTTGACGATTGCCATTAATTGTTTCGATCCTGGGAACTGCATTTTGTTTACTTAACTATTGGAGAGATAAGGCTGTCTGCTCTGTTTATACTGTGATGTCACCAAGTTTGGAGTATTAACCCAATTGTTGCTGAAATAAGAAGTGGTTTTCCTATATTTTTCTTTTAAAATGGCAATTAAGAAAGTGGCTGAAAATCTGGAAATAACTATGTTTCAGAAAATAATGGATGAGATTGAGATAATGAAAATTGAATTGAGTAAAATGAAGCAGGAGATTAAAGATATAAGGGTCCCTGTGAGAGAGGTGACCCTGGAAGGGGTCCCTGTGAGAGAGGAGACCCCGGAGATTGGAACAGGGGTCCCTGTGAGAGAGGCGACCCTGGAGACTGGAATAGGGGTCCCTGTGAGAGAGGAGATCCCGGAGATTGGAACCAACGTGGAACAGGAACAAGATTTGGAGTCTATGGACTTTAGAAATAAAATCTATTGTTTGGAACTCAATGTTATCTCTGAAGAAATGAATGAAGATTCTAGAGATAAAGTTATCAATGGCATGGATAATCTTCTGGACTGGAATGATGTGATGGAGCCCAATATAGAGAAAATCTATGGAATTATCTGCAGCCATGTGACAATGGAAAAACTTTTAAGAGATGACCCAGTGTATTTTGAAAAAAAGAACAGAGATATGATTTTACAGCAGTATTTCAGCAACCTATTCAGAATGGATGGCAAGAAAATATTTGGGATAGAGGTAATCCCCATCAGACTCTTACTATATGACTATGGCTTTGACAGCAAGATTATTATGGAATACTGATAATGGAAGATTGGATATTGAAATTACTGGACTTAACAAGACTACTGAAGATGGAAGATGGAAAATGGAACTAATAGAGATAATAGAACAATGGCTACTGAAATTATTGAACCTAACAGATTCTGATGTGATGGATTAATTGAAATGTTTATTTTGACTATGGTTATGACAATAAGATTATCATAATTAGTAATGAGATGGATTAATCGATATGCTTATCTGGAAAAAAAAATTGATAGATATATTTCTTAAAGAATTGAAACCTCTCTTTGACTTTTTGTGGAAAGAACAAAGTAATGTTTATGAGATTTGATGATTAAGTAAGATAACTACTGGAGGAAAGTGATTTTATAATATGACTTAAGAGACAGGATTGTTATATATTATAGACTTATAACTGATTTGATCTTTGACAAATGGGAAGTCAATATTTTACTCTTTATTTTTTATTTTTGTTTTTTTTTTTCTTTTTTTCTTTTTGTTTAACTATTTTTGATTTTGTTTTTTGTCTTTGAATGTTTTATGATTTTGTCTTGTATGTTTTATGAAAATCTGAATAAAAATTATTGAAAAAAAAAAACAAAAAAGGAGTGTGAATATATCGATGTATTCACCCCGCCAGATCTTTTCTTTAGTTGAAGGCAGCAAATGATCTCCCAATGGCAGGGAACCATCACCCTGCGGATAAACGCCTGAGGGAAGAGGCAGCGGAGTAGCCATGGTACTAGCGGAAGCCGATGCCGGCTGCCAGGGAGATACTGCCGCCGTGGGCCAAGGGAGCACAGGCTGCTGCGGGACTAATACACCTCCCATATAAACTAGGGACTGTAGCGCACCACCAGCCGCCATAGTGGCTGCAGGCGATTGCTGCATCTGCTGAACATGCGTACCATCCGAATGTAACGGTACACCCAACTCACCCGTATAAGCATCTGGCGACGCCACCACAGCCGATGAGGCACCGCAGAAGTAACTGGAAGAGGAACTCGCATGGCAGGTTGAATCTGCTGAAGCTGCTCCTGAGGAATGCCAGCACCAGCACAGACCGGAATACCAGAAGAAATGAATGCGGAAGGAACCACTGATGGGCCAGCTGGGACGGAAAGGACGGTGGAGGCATCTCTGGGCGCTGCCGCCTCAAGGGTACCAATTCTGGTGACCAAATCAGAAAGAATACTAGCTTTAGTCGCTTTTGCAGCCAAGCGGGCCAACTTCTTACCTGGAGGGGCGGTGCTAGGCCCAGCCCCTGGCTCGGAAGGGCGCTTTCTCTCCCTCTCCAGGGCCTCCACCCTTGCCACCAGAGCACGAATTGTCCCCATGTCGCCTTCATCATCCGAGGAAAGACACTCTTGCTGTTCCGGGGGGTGCTTAGCGGCCGGCTTCACCACACGAACCCGTCTCTTTTGCTGAACCTTCTTTGGAGGCATGATGAATTCCAGTAAACTTGCCGATAATAACAACAATAACAACAACGATTATACCAATGTACGCTGCAACAAATTACACGTTGCAATAGCCAACGGGAAGTGTCCATAAACAACACGTGAACAAGCAATTAATTGAACCAAAAACCAAAAGCCAAACAAATTAAAAACACAATGTATTTCAAATGGAAGGGGGGAGTTAAAGAAAGAAGCACCGATTAATTCCCAATACTACTAATGATTTATCTTTTTATTCTAAATTTTTTTTTAAAAAAATTTAAAATTAAAATTCCTAATGTATATATTAAAACAACTTACTAATTAATTAATTATCAATATAACGCAATATTAATATTTTCTTAATTTTTATTTATTAATTTATTTATTAATTAATTTATTTTTATTAAATTATGTATGTATTTATTGTTTATAATTAATTCAAGAATCAAATTGATTAAACTCTACTAGATTGCTATAAAAGTAAAAGGGGGGAGGGGAACGTTGCAAATACAAATTATAAACCGCAACCGGGGATAACACGAAAAAGGTGGGAAAATTCAAACGAACACAAACGGCTGGAGAGAAGCAAGGAAAAGCTTCCCGCGCCGCCCTACAGCTGATCAGAGCTCACAGCTGATGAGCGGAAGAAGAGGACTGAGGAAAAGGGGAGGGAGGGGGGGATTTACTGGCCTATTCACTTAATGCGAATAGGCAAAAAACACAAAGGCAATCGGATTAGCTAAACTGGAGGCAAACGCAGGGCGGCGACTTAAACGGCCACACACGATGCAGGCAGGCCTCCCGCGGGCATCGCCCCGCCGAAACCGCGCAAACAAACGATTGCCCAATCAAGCGCGGCAGGCACCCAATGCAGGAATTAGCAAGACAATGGGGCCGCCCGATACACGCTGAACCGCAACGCGGTAAGTAACGTTGGATTTTAAATAATATTATTATGTGCACAGGCAACAGTAGAGCCACTAAATAAACACAATCACAGAGTATAGAGCTAGGAAAATAGAGAAAACACAACGTTAACTTCAATCCCCAGCTAATGCTTGGGGAAAGACAAATACTACGGTGGGTGAAATGGGAATGGGATTAAGGGGAAAAATTTGGGGAAATCCCCCCCCAAGACACCAGCAACACAATTAAAATTAAACAACAATTAGAAGCAATAAAACTCGTCACCAATACAATCACCCACGGAACAGGAGCTAGGGCGAAGCACTGAGATCCAGACCAATCACAGAGGCTTTCCAACGTGCCGCAAGGCAAAAAAGGCACGTGCCTAGGGAGGAGCAGTCTATATATAGCTGCTCAAACCCTTGCCCAATTGGACAAGGTGCACCACCTGACCTATTACAAACCTTTCTCGAACCTTCCCGAGCCTTCCACTAATAGGGTGTGGCAAACCCATCCCTTACCAAATAGGCAGGAACGTCATTGTCCATCATTGCACTCCCCACAATTACAAACATCCAAATGGAATGTAAAGTAGACATCAGTGTGCTGTTCTGTCATTGTACACCAACAAATGAAGTTTGCATGTGTGTTTGTTAAGAGTTCAGTTCTGTTTGCTCAGGTATAAGATTTGACTCTCCTGTAAATGCACAGCTATAGATGGCAATGCACACGTCTTCGGTGTATTTTGTTTGCTTCCCCCCCCCCGGAATCATTAAAGTTACCAAGACAAAGGATCATTGTTGGACTTTTTCCCACCCACCCTTAGGATACCAACTATGATGTATCCTCATCTTTAAATGTGGGTATGCCACAAATCACACACAAAGTGGAGGGCAGGGGGAAATTTAAGCAGCAAATGTTACATGAGTCACAGGGGCTAGATACATAGGAAGCTGCCATATACAGAGTCAATGGCTGCTAGCCACAATAGCTTTATTCTGCCTTCACTGTTGAAAGCAGTATGTTTCTGAATACCAATAGCTGGGAATCACAGGTGCGGAGAGTGGTATTGCACCCAGGTGCTGCTTGAAACCTTCCCATGGGCACCTAGTTGGCCCCTGTGAGAACAGAATTCTGGACTAGATGGGTCTTTGGCCTGAACCAGCAGGGCTCTTTGTACGTTCTTTGGCTATGGGTCCATCTAGCTCAGTACTGTCTACATTGACTGGCAGTAGCTCTCTATGGTTTTAGTTGGGACATTTCCAGCCCTACCTGGAGATGCTGGGGACTGAAGCTGGAGTCTTCTGAATGTAAAGCAGATGCTCTTACCACTGAGCTACGGTACTTCCTCCCCTGCTCACAGCTTACCTCCCTGTGGCGGGTCCCTCATCTAGCATTTGTCCATCTGGCTTCTGTTACCACAAATAAGTCCAACTCAGAAAAAAAAATTAGGACAAAATAAAAAGAGGGGGCAAGTTCTGGTGCTTAATGAAGCAAAATGCTTTATTGTAGGTCTACACATTTCTAAGTTAAGAACTCCTTCAGGAGCCATTGAGAGAAACAATGGACCACAATAGTACAGTGATTCTTAAAAATACAACTTACATACATACTATAAGAAGTTTACATGTTCCAAAAACCTTTTACAACTAAAATCTAGCCATCCTGAACATTTAAACATATCAGGCGTTTACATTTCAAAATAAGAACTGGGAGGGGGGAGGAAACATTTGCCAGGTACTAAAATCAAACCTTAGGCATTAAATGTAACAAATCTTACATTTTTCTAAGTAGTACACAGCCTAACATTTGCCAAATGAACAGAAAAAACTGCCTGAAATGAAGGTAGATACATGGTGGGGCATGGTGAAGGTTCTGCAGCCCTCCCCCCCACCAAGGCAGACCTATATGTAATGAGAGGTCAAATCACACCTAGAGTTTGGTCCTTGAGAGATCCATTCATACAATCCTGGAACCACTCTGAAATGTAAATCAGCATAGGAGCAGCTTTGCAATTCCACTGCTGAAATGTGTGAGTGACAATATGTAAACCAAGCTCTATATCAGGCTTTAAACAGTTGGGAGGCAGAAACAATTGCTGATCTATTGTCAATCACCCAGCGAATGAGAGGTGGGATGGTGGAGGTCGGCAGGAGGTGTGGCGGTGGTGGCGGGGGAACAAGTGGCAGGGAATGAGAGGCGGGGTGGGGGCGGCAGGAGGTGTGGCGGCTGGGGAACAAGCGGCGGAGTGATGCTGGGGGGCAGCAGGAGATGTGGTGGTGGTGGCAGCGGTGGCGGTAGCAGCGGGGGAACGAGAGGTGGGGTGGTGGGGCCACAGGAGGTGCAGCGGCAGCAGGGGAACGAGAGGCGGGGTAGTGCTGGGGGGCAGCATGAGGTGTGGTGGCGGCGGCAGCGGGCAAACGAGAGGCGGGGTGGGGGCGGCAGGAGGTGCAGTGGTGGGGGAGCGAGAGGTGGGGCACTGGGGGCAGCAGAACATGCTGTGGGGACAGCGGGAGGCACAAGTAGTGGTGGGGGGCGGCATTCCCTGTGGTATATCTGTGCCATTTGAGATCGGATCCATATTACAAGGGCTATTAAGACGAAGACCAAAAAAACTTGACATATTAGAATCACCACAATGGGGTGCATTAAAAGGTTTAAACCTCCTTTGGCGCCTCCTCCCCAGCCACACAGGGAATCCCACCATTTATGTGCCCCTATCTGTTTGATCTTGGCTGCTATATTGGTAATTGTATGGCGCTCATGTTTTATCTAGAGTGTAGCTTGCTCTCCCATTTGTTTAACTGCTTCTAATTATTTCTGTAACATAGGATGAGAAAGTAACTTCTGGAGATCAGCTAGGCCATACCCTAATACAATGGGTTTGAGGTATTGAAACAAATCTGGATTAACTAATATTCTCTGGATGGTCCATACAGGGACTTTAAATGAAAAATCGAATCCTACTATTTCCTCAATACCACAAAAGCATCTATTGATATATCTTAGCATAGGTTGTATATAATACTTATCAATAACAGCAAAATCACAGAACGTTCTAAGGCACACACACCCATGTCCAGAATATACAATGGTTGAACTTGATTCATTTCTTAGCATGAAAGAGCAATACAATACATTAATCATTCTGAGAGAAAAGCAATCTTGATGGGATTCCAAACTATCACCTTCACAAACAAATCCTAACTTCTTATGATGTTGACAACCTTTCACATTAATGGTTACTCATCTTGCATGCTTAATTATGGCCCACTGGTGAACTTCCTGGGCATAAAGAACTAAATCTTAATCTACAGTGATTCCCAATGGAATTACAGGATATACAGTAATGATTTCAGACGCTTCTACCATTACATAGACAATCTTAATGCATGATTTTGCTTATCATATGTGGCATTGACAAGGCTCCACCAGTCTTCCTATTTTCTTTCTCCCTTGGACACTTGATGTCGAATTAGGGACCTAATTTCCCTGGGTATAAACCCACTATCTGTCATGTGAATAAGTTCCAAAGCCACTCTATGGGCCCAATTCTGCATTTGGGTGCATGTAATGACCAAGGAAATAGTCTGTTGTAAGGACTGCATGGTATTTATCATGTCATGATAATCTTATTCCATTCTCTGTTCCCACATTGGAAGTAAACTGGCTATGATTTGGGGGGTTTCAGTAGTCTTTTCCAGAGCCGTATTGATAGGTTCTGTCATCTTACTTATTTCTTCAGTGGTATAATGTAATTTGTTGGCTAATATTTCAATATTGGTAGCATCCAGAAAAGCAGCTCCAGTACCCAGCCACCCTGACAAATCCCACTTATTTCTCTTCCCATTCTCTCCTTCCCATAATTTAACCCAATTATCCCATCCCTTATTACTCATCTCTAAATATGATGCACAAACAGGGAATTCATAAGAACATAAGAACATAAGAAGAGCCTGCTGGATCAGGCCAGTGGCCCATCTAGTCCAGCATCCTGTTCTCACAGTGGCCAACCAGGTGCCTGGGGGAAGCCCGCAAGCAGGACCCGAGTGCAAGAACACTCTCCCCTCCTGAGGCTTCCGGCAACTGGTTTTCAGAAGCATGCTGCCTCTGACTAGGGTGGCAGAGCACAGCCATCATGGCTAGTAGCCATTGATAGCCCTGTCCTCCATTAATTTGTCTAATCTTCTTTTAAAGCCATCCAAGCTGGTGGCCATTACTGCATCTTGTGGGAGCAAATTCCATAGTTTAACTATGCGCTGAGTAAAGAAGTACTTCCTTTTGTCTGTCCTGAATCTTCCAACATTCAGCTTCTTTGAATGTCCACGAGTTCTAGTATTATGAGAGAGGGAGAAGAACTTTTCTCTATCCACTTTCTCAATGCCATGCATAATTTTATACACTTCTATCATGTCTCCTCTGACCCGCCTTTTCTCTAAACTAAAAAGCCCCAAATGCTGCAACCTTTCCTCGTAAGGGAGTCGCTCCATCCCCTTGATCATTCTGGTTGCCCTCTTCTGAACCTTTTCCAACTCTATAATATCCTTTCTGAGATGAGGCAACCAGAACTGTACACAGTATTCCAAATGCGGCCGCACCATAGATTTATACAACGGCATTATGATATCGGCTGTTTTATTTTCAATACCTTTCCTAATTATTGCTAGCATGGAATTTGCCTTTTTCACAGCTGCCGCACACTGGGTCGACATTTTCATCGTGCTGTCCACCACAACCCCGAGGTCTCTCTCCTGGTCGGTCACTGCCAGTTCAGACCCCATGAGCGTATATGTGAAATTAAGTTTTTTTGCTCCAATATGCATAATTTTACACTTGTTTATATTGAATTGGATTTGCCATTTTTCCGCCCATTCACTCAGTTTGGAGAGGTCTTTTTGGAGCTCTTCGCAATCCCTTTTTGTTTTAACAATTCCTTTGCAATGTTTAATTTCTCAAATGAGACTACCACTTCCTTAAGTGCAGTCCCTGGTTTTATCAATAATTGCTGGGGGTGGTTCAGTTTAATCACGTGAGATCCAACAAGATCATAACCTATTGAATTAAAAGGAATATGATATTGTCCATAATGGCAGTACTTTTCCTGGATAGACATTATCCAGTCTGGAGGACCGACAATGTCTATCTTGGTAACGTCCATAAGTCCATTGAACCTCTGCCAATTTGTCATAGTTCTGGGATATTCTTGCCCTTTTGATGAAATCAGGACAAGAGCCAGTTCATGGGTGGGTCTTCTTTTCTTGGCACTTGCCATAAAAACCTGGAAGTGCAAAGGTGATCCCTCCCCCCAAGTGATCATAGAAATCCATAAAATGTTGCAAACTTCTTCATGAATCATGTCGCTACCTTGGGACATTTCACCGAATCGTGGGGTGCAAGAAATCTTGGTGTCCACAGAAGAATCATGGCAAAAATGAACTTGCTGCTCCTGGGGACCCTTGGTGCATTTAATTAATCGTGACTTCTCATAAGCAGCACTCTGTGAGACAGGTAGCTGATGGAGGATATATTTTTCCAATTGTTGTCTCCTGGAAGCATTACTTAGCAACCCTGGAAATTAATAGGCCATCTCCACCTCTGTGTCCTGATAACAGATCCAAGCATTTGTAGGGATGGGCTCGATGTCAGTATTTTCCAGGACACCTGCCTTCCACGCTGCATGTGCTCCTAAGATTCCCCATATCATCAACAGGATAGTGGACATGTTCTGGTGCTTTAAGAAAATAAAACAGAAATTATTCTTTTCCCTCCCATGAGTCAATCCATTAATTTGCCCAAGACATTCCTTACCCACCACAAATAGTCACTGACTCTTTAACCTTTTCACGGTTTTTCTACGTTTCTCAAACCTTCTGTCTACATCCTGTATGCCTCAATCTTAAAACTACCCCTGTCCAATGGGAACTGGGGTTCCTTCCACATACCACCCTTTATTAAAGGTTATGTCACTATGCTTTTACCTGCTATAGGGAAGCTTAAAACTTCCAGGACCACCTCTGCACTCCCTTCTCCCATCCTTTCTTCTTTAATCATTTGCTTAGACAAACAGAGCAAATTTCTTCCAAACAACAACTAACTGAACAATTGCAAAACCCAAGGAAAGAAAAAAATGCATATAACACCATTCAAGCTGTGCCCATTGAAGAATACCATATTACATCTTGGGCAATGAAGTCCTGAATTTGGGATGCATGCACACAACTAAAACTGGAGGGAGAAAGCACATCAGGTGGTTTGTCCTTCCACTCCTTAGTTACAAGAACTTGTACCTTCAGTGAGGCACCAAGAAAATATTTAGTATTACAAGCATCTTTGTCAGTGTGTCTGTAAGTCTTACCCCCATGTCTTTGTCTGTACACCATCTGAATGCACTTTCCCTGCTTCTTACCATGGGTCACACTCACATCTTCCCATTTCTTAGATTTGGATTTGCTTACAGGATCCTTTGCTGCTTTTGTGTCCAAATCTTTTTTGTGTAATGCATTTGAATCTGAGATTCCTTTCTCTAATGTTGTGCTTAATTCTGATACATGTGGGATCTTCCTCTTTTGGATTTCTCTTGCTGCAGATGCAAAACAAAGCACAGTCAGTAGCACCAGCATATAACATTCCAAATACAATTGTGCTTCCATTTGTACCATGTCAGGGAGTTTCACTGGTGAACACCCTGTTTGCAGAGCAATTGCTCTGGGTTCCCTGTTACTCAGCCTGTCAGGGACTGCATGCAATAACACATTTGCATCAGTGCTGGAATTTGCACACACAAAGCGTGACAATGAAGAAAGCAGCTCCCTGTTGGAATTGGAGTTTTACAACTTGTCCATTCTCATGCAGATGGAATCAGAAACCAGCTGCTGTTTTGGAAGCCAAATTGTATTAATTTTCAAAGTAACTTCAGATTCTGGATAGACTCTTCCTGAAACTAGAAGCTCTATACTTTGAGTCTTGTTTTGATCCAAAGGCTGTTTGCCAGCAAGAGATTGTTCCTTAGGAAAAGAATGTTCATTAGCAAGAGACTGTGGTGTAGTAGACCCAAAGGAAACATTTAAATCAGTATTTCTTTCCATGGAAGTGGGCACATCTTGTGTGTTTTCAAGCAAATCCAAAGCATTTAAATAAGGGCCTGCAATTGCAGAAGATGTTTTTGTATGTTTCTCTTTAAGAACATTAACAGGACTTTGCTCAGTAACAGGAGCCCTTCTGTTTCCAGCTGTTCCTGGACTTTCAACTTCTTTGGTTAAAGAAAACTTTTCCTTTTGTGCCAAAGAGGGTTCTGCACTGTGATCTATGACACCTGTTCTAGGAGAGAATCGCCTCCCCCCCATAGCTACAGAATTTGCACTAAAGACCTCTGGTTTTTGCAGACTGGATTCATCTGAAAAACCCAAGCCTGGTTTTCTGGCCACTGTTCCCAGTTCCTAAGTGGTGGCCTCCATATTCATTCTCCCTTTGCCTGGGGAGGAGACCAACGTACAATCTCTTGGACAATTTTATTATGAGCTGGTCCCATCCCAGTGGTTTCTACTACATTTTTCATTATAATGGGTGCAAGTACCTGTGACTCCTTCCATTCAGGATTTAAAGGAGCAGATGATACAGCATCTTCTGGGGGGGGGGAAGGCCCCATTCCTCATCCCCATCATCCGAAACATGCATAACTGTGGCCACCAACCCCTGTTGGACCTGCAACTGTCTTTCTAGTTCTTTAAGTTGAGCTTTGCTCTCATCATGGCTAACATTCAACATTTGCTCTCGTGCTCTAACCACCAGGTGTTCAGCAGTTAATTTTGCCCTGGTACATTCATCCTCTTTCTTTTTCAACTCCTTACGAGCCATCTCAGCCTGGACTAATGCTTCATCTCTCTCCCTCTCCATTTGTCTTAAAGAAGAAGCCCACCTGATTTTTTCTGCTACCATATTCATTCGTTCATGGCCAAAATTGTCACAATCATTTCTCCATCCTTCATTCAAATCTACCCGTTCATTATCAAAGGCCTCAATCAAACTTCGCTCTTTGGCAAAAACCTCTCTTTGCTTACCAAATGCCTCCTCTGCCTGCGCCAACTTACTCCTTGACTCCTGACTTTTCTTGCGTTCTTCCTCTAACAGATCTGACAAATCTTGACATGCATTATAAAGTTCCCAAGTGGCTGCAGCACTTTTCTTTGATTTGGAAGGCCTGTATTCTTTGCAATATCCCACATAGGCCTCAGTCATGGTTTTCATAGGGTCATCTGTCTTAAAACAATCATCATCCCATACATACCTTCCTTTCTTAATCAACCATTTCTCTAGGCGCTCTACTGGACTCATAAAGCGTTTTGTTCCCTCCGTGGCTGCCACTTTTGCCATAGCTTAGAAATCTCCAACACCAAAAGCCAAATGCAAAGAATACAATAGTGTACACACAAACAACCAAGCCTAGTCTCAAAATAAGTTCAGGTATGAGCCACCTTCAAATGCCACATTCCCAGATCAAGTCACTCATGAGTAAAGCTGTTGTCACCAGCTTTTCCTCCCAGATTGACTCTCAAAAGGAAAAACCAGAGGTGGGGGGCATCTAAAGGGACAGGAACCAGTTAGGAGTCTCTGCCAGCCAGAGCACTGAACATTCCCAGTGCAAATCCTGTTTCCACCTTTTCCAAGTACCTAGCCCCACCAGCTCAAAATACTTGCAAGGCTTCGTTCCCCAGGACGTTGGGGAAGGGGAGGGAGACAAATATGTTATCAAGGGCTTTCAAAACGGATGCAACCCAGTTTAGGGAACCCCCTTAGTAGCTTCTGGCCACCAGTGGGTTAACCTTCTCTCTAGTATCAACTTTGGCTAATCGCTGTGCCACAATCACAACCACCATGTGCCAAAGCTTTGTTGCCAGGGACAGAAGGGGAGGAAGATAACCATGTGCCAGGGAATTTCTATACCTTAACCTCTAAATTTTACCAAAGCATTGAAAGGACATTTCCCCACTTATTTTAAAACAAGAGACAGCAAAACATAGTAACAAAGGAAAAGGAAATCACACTCATTCCAGACACATTCAGAACTTAGCTACCTGTTTCCCTGGATTGCAGGACTGTTCACATGTTACTTTATTTCCTGCAACCCTTGCTGCCCGCCTGATTCTCCACCAGATTGTTACGACACGTGCTCTTGGGAACCTGAGTGTGTGAACTTGCCACCTCCATGTCCCATGAAACACACCTCCTTGAGAGGAGGGGATCTTTTGCTAGGGATAAAAACAAGCGCTTTGCCCTGAAATGTGCCTAAATGGTGCATATATATATATTTAACCCAAGAAATCCAGGTCCAAACCAAAATAAACAAAGTTTGATTTTATTGAGAGAAAGAACAGAATAGCATTACAGCATTACTTGGGTGCATGGCAGCATTAATCACTCATATCCTAACCCATTCATAACATTAAACTAAAAAGATCAAAGAACCCTATTACTATAAAGAGTGACAGGTAGGAGAGATTACCTATCCTATGCCCAGAGTGGGCGGTTGAATACAGCCGAAGCTATGTGGAAGAGCTCTGATCCAAAACCAGGAAGGAATCTCCTGGTCTCAAGATTTTGCACCGAGACCCAGAGTCTCTCCCCAGTTCTGTCCCTGCGTTCCTTGAGAGCGGAGTACACATGTTGGAGCCCTGAACTCTCTTGCACTCCCTTCTTCTTCTTCTTGGTTGTAAAAGATTTTTCTTCTCTCCCCCTCCTGCAAAAGAGGGGTTTGGGAATCTGCTGAAGTTGTGTGAGTATGCATTTTTCTCTCTGACCCCGAGAAAACTAAGGCTACTTAGAACAATGGAAGATTCACTGTGAGTGAGGCAAATCTGCCAAAGAAAAAGATAACATTTATGAAGAACATTTATGCAGTAGCTTTTGATTATTTTTTGTTTCTTAAATCTGCCCTTGTTCTTCCTTCACACAATACCTCTGGATTGCATGACGAGCCACATAAGAAGGGGTGTGGGTGGGAATTGTAGTTTTTAACAGGCTCCAAGGCCCTGCCTCATCATAAATCAAGGGCCACGTTTATTGAATAAAGCCAATTACATGCTTGATTGCATGGTAGAATGATCTGCAGAGCCATTCTGGAACTTATCTCACACCCATTGGGCAAGGGCATCCTGCCATGAGAAAAGGGAGGTGAGCCAAGCCTAATCCCTTCTTTCCGGCCCCATCCCCGCAGGGTGGTTAAGGAGGCCTTCCTGATCCACCCCCCCTCAAGGCCGCATAACCTCTGAGTGGGTGGTACAGGTTAGCCCCAAAGGTGAAACTTATCCTGCCAACGGGCCGCACAACCTCCAAGGCAGACCTCAGAACCCACCAATCACCTAAGGGTGGTCACCAAACCCTACCTTGTTAAATTCCACCACAATCTGCCACAGAAGAGGACAAGCCTCTGCTTAGTCCCTCTTCCCCCACCTGCACCAAATTAATTCACGAAGGGCACTCTGCAGATCAGAAAGAAACAGATCATTACCAAGGTCAGTCATATATACACCATCTGGCCAGTAAAGATCGGCCCACTCACACCTCACCTCTGGATGATGTATTACCTCGCCCTGCTGATAAGCAAGGGCGAGACGGACTTCCCTATTTACTTTATGGCTAGCCTTATTCAGGCCTCTGGGATCATTCCCACGCCTCCAAATTCTCCTATGGAGAATATCGGACCAAACAATCACGGTCCTAGGCCACCTACTGCATATGGCCACAAAGTCCTGGCAAGCCTGAATGATAAGGGCTTTCCCCTTCAACATTCTCAGGCTATTGCCGCCCAAATGTATAATCAAATCCTGCAGAGGGTGCTGCACCAATGAAGCATGTTGGCAGGAGGCGTTCTGACAGCATGCCACATCTACCCAGCCACTGGACCAGAGCGCAATGGCTGAGCCCCAACTGAGTTTCATGCCTGATCTGCCATGCCCTCCTCTTGGCCCAGAACACCATCTGTGGCCACATATGAGTACCTTGACTCTCTCCAGCACCCTCCAACCTGTTGAAACAGAAACAACAATTATCAATATGCTCAGCAGCACAATGGTTAAGGAGGGCCCTTAAATGGCCTACCGCCAGTGCCCCACTGCCTGCATGGCTTTGCTCCCACAACCCAACGTAACTACTATAGAAGCTACACCCATCTGGAAAGAGTGTGTACCAAACTGGTTGGGATCCAACCCCAAACATGACCGTAATTAGAAGCTCCAGTCAGCCCCTCAAAGGCAGAGAGTGGTCACTGCACTCTATTATAATGTGAGTAGTAGTTTCCATAATGGCCATACTGGGTAATTGCATCATTATCAGAGCAGCCCTTGCTGGCTCAGCATAACAGTAGATCAGTTGGGATTAGATATGGTATGTGGAAAGAATTGATGAAATGATCCCTAATAAATCATGGCCACAACAGTTGGACACAATGCACCATGTGCAAAGTCCATCCCTTTGATTTCTCAGGTATGTTTGCTACTCCTGATACAAATCTCGAAGATGGCTATTTCTGTTCCTCCCATCTCAGAAACTGGTCAGGTTACAGTGACAAGGCCCGTCTGACAATAGACCAAAACTGAAACTTAGTCAAAGGCTGACCATCCTGGTGACAAAATAACAACCCTCTAGACTTACCTCTAAACCACAAAATGAACCTAAAGCCCAGACTGCACACAGCCTGTGGGCATGGAAGAGGCCAAAGTGATAACCAAACCTCAGCCCCTCTCGTCAGTCTCTGACTTGCGCAACTAAATCCAAGCACAGCTGCCACTTACCAAAACATCACCTCCTCCAAAGCCTGACCAGATCTGTCATTTCTAAAAGAGGGGGCAAAGCAACTCTCCCATCCAAAAGCCCCTCGCCCCAAAACAAAACAAACAAAAACATGCTATAACAGCACTGCATGAAATCAGACTGCCTCAGAGCTAGAACTACATAAAGATACCCAAAGCCCATGAAAGCCCAACAGCCTCAGCCCATTCCACTGGCTATGCCTTTGCACACCAGTTATCCTGAAAAATAACCCCCAAACCCAAAGGCAACAGAGTGAATTTACACTCTGCCTCCAGTAATAAGTTCCATGGCCAAAAGAAACCCAATTAAATTGCTCCAAAATTCCTGCTGCATCTAATGCTGGCCACCCTATGTGTCAACTCCCCTAACTTCACTGCTGGTAAACAGCAAGCTTGCACCACTGAGTCAAGCTCAATTCCCAAAAAATGTAAGTACAGGTGAAGGACCCTCTGTTTTTCTCATGGCCAAGGCACCCCTAGCTCAGCAGACACCAATCAAAATACAGATATAGGTCAAAACACTGCTGTGAGTAAGCATAGTAGGGTAGTCAAATAGACCCAGTACCCTTCCCTCGGCTATTTCTTTATCTATTTTCTCCTGCACCACTAGCTCCATTCCAACTACCGACTTAAAATTCCCTGACATGTAAGGGCTATGCTCCCAACTAATGAAATCCTAAAACCAAACCAAAAACTTTTCCCCACGTAGAGTGCATCTGCCCACCTAGGAGGCTGATGGAGCAAACGCAAAACCCACAAATATTAATCAGGGTGGGACCCCTCAGCTGAAGGATGCCCTCCAGATCTGAGCTTTTTCCCCTTCTGAAAACCCTTAAACCCCTCAGCTCTAGAGCAGCTGGTAAAAGGATGGGAGCCAGTTCAGATGGAACACTCATGTCTAAATTTACACAGGTTCCTGTTGCAAAAGCCCTTAACACTGAACTCCCAACAGAACAGGCGGGGTTGAATCCCCTGCCCCGTGGACCCACAGGAATGCGCCACAGTGTCTGACCCAGTAAATGCCTACTATCTGCCCAATCCTCTTGCACGGGTCGAGCTGCAATTATGAACTGCAACCACAACCCAGGTCCTTTCTGTCCCACTGTAGGTTTATATCCATTGCTTTCATCCTAAAAGATTCATCATAGGCCAGCCATACTGACCCCATGAATTCTGTATGGACCCTAAATATTATGTCCAGGTATTTCACCAAAGCTGCTGCCCTCATAGGCTGGAGCAGAATCACCACCCCCATATAAATTAAAATTCCTGCCATCCAATTACCCCAGGTCCTATCCAACTTTTCCTTTAAAAATTTCTCATTGTCTCTCTCCTCCTGCTTATCCCTTTCCTTCTACTCGGGCTCTCGGTATAACAGGGAAAACACATCCATGCATTCTTCCTTCCAAATACACTCCCTTGTTGCCAACAGAAAATGGGCCCCCAGAGGAGCTGACATCTCCCCAAATGGAACTGCACCAACCTGGACAGAAGACAATGGGTCGGCAGTGAGGTATGCTGCCCCTGCCCACGGGGCCCCCAACCTATCTACAGTCATCACTCATAGGCTGCTTCTGGGCAGAAGGAGCAACACCCCTTCCATATCCAGCAAATACTGCCCCTGAATATGCAGATATGACATCAGGGCCCTAATCCACAGAGGATGACATATCCTGAGTGAAGGAGGCCACTGCTGAACAGGCTGCTTTGGGGCCTTGCCTGTCTCCTAGGCCCACCCCCACCCTTCTTAGGAGGCATGGCCCACAACCCAGATGGCTACTACCTAAAAATTACCTTACCAAAATGGCTGCCTGCATAAGACCCTACCTAAATGGCCACCCTCCTGAAGACCTTATTAAAATGGCTACCCTCCTGAAAACCTTACCAAAATGTCTGCCTTCTAGATGACCCCACCAAAATGGCCACCCTCCAGATTACCTTTCCAAAATGGCTGCCTCACAGAAGGTCTGCCAAAATGGCCACCTGTCAGGCCCAGGATGTGACTCAGGAACCAGACCAACGGCTGTAGTTAATTCGTGTTTTATTAGGGTAATGTCCAAACAAAGACTGCGTTCTCTCATGAAGCAATATAGGGATACAGGTCCTGCGGCATTGGGAGAAAGTTGACAGAGCAAGGGACTTCTTCCCGCCTGTTCTTTAAGAAGGGGCCAAACGGGCGCGCAATCTTTCGCTCCTCCTTAACTGCCCCTCAGGTACTGCCCGCCTTCCCCCCTTCTCTCCTGTCTTTTCAGCTGTCTGTGTGTGCGCGGTGAGGGGGGAAGCATCACCCCCTCCTCTTCTGAAGTTTCCGATTCCAGGATGGGGGATAGGGGAGGGGCTGATGGTAAACTGCCTCCCCGCTTTTCGGCTGTGAGCAGCCCTCCCTCTTTCCCCTCTTGCTCTGAGCCTGAAAGAGGGGGAGGCGTGAGAATGTCCAGGGAGGGCTCAGGCTCCCCGTCGCTAAGCGACCTTATCACTGGCAGTTCCTCTGTTTCGTCTTCGCTCCAAAGGGGGGAAGTTCCTCCCCCTTCCCTCTGCCATCCATCCGAATACTCTTCTCCCAACTCTCCGGGATCCAGCTCCCCGGGATTGGGACCCCAGCTCTGCCTTCCGACACCATCCCCCCTCCCAGGCTGTGCCCCCCTCCCCTTGTCTGACTTGGGACGGTGGGGAAAACGTTGATGGAAAAGTTTTACCAATTCTGGAGCATGCACATCAGCTGCATCTTCCCATGATCTGTCAGCCACCCCATAGCCTTTCCAGTGAATCAAGTACTGCAGCTTGTGGCGTCTGATCCTGGAATCTAAGATCTCCTCAACTTCAAACTCAAGCTGCTCATTTACCAGGAGTGGAGCTCCGGGAGGTTCCTCCGGCTGTAACTCACTGGGAGGGGCGGCTTTCGTTAAGAGGGATCGATGGAACACAGGATGTATTTTAAACGTGTCAGGCAGCTTCAGTCGGTACGCCACGGGATTGATTTGAGTTTCTATTTCGAAAGGACCCACCCTCTTGTCTTGTAATTTTCTACATTTGCCCGGCATCTGGACGAAGCGGGTGGACAGCCATACCTGGTTTCCCGGTTGAAGGGGGGGGCCCTCCTTCCTGTGCAGGTCAGCAACTCGCTTGTACTCCATTTTGGCTTCGTTTAACTGCTGTTTCAGTGTCTGTTGCGCCGCTTGCAATTCCTTAAGGAAGTTCTCAGCTGCCGGTACCAGCATTCCTTCTGAGCTGCTTGGAAAGACTTTAGGATGGAATCCATAATTAGCGAAGAACGGGGTTTGTTGAGTGCTGGAGTGCAGAGAATTGTTGTAGGCGAACTCTGCAAAATGCAAATATGATACCCAGTCAGTCTGTTGATAGGACACATAACTTCGTAAATATCTTTCCAAAACGGCGTTCAAGCGTTCCGTCTGCCCATCTGTCTGGGGGTGATGGGCGGAGGAGAGTTTTAATTCCGTCTGCAACTGTTTCCACATTGCTCTCCAAAATTTGGCTGTGAACTGAGTTCCTCGGTCTGAGACTACGCTGTTTGGCAATCCATGCAGCCGGTAGACTTCTTTTATGAATAACTTGGCCGTTTCTTTAGCCTCTAAGGCCCCTGCACAAGGAAGAAAGTGTGCCATTTTGGTAAGTAGATCCACCACTACTAAGATGGCTGTCATTCCTTGGGACTTGGGTAGATCAGTTATAAAATCCATGGAGAGGTCCTTCCAGGGTTCGTGTGGGACAGGCAACGGTTGTAACAGTCCTGCTGGTGTCCCTGTTTGTGTTTTTGTCCGCAGACAGACAGAGCAGGACTTTACATAACTCTCAATATCCCGACGCATTTTAGGCCACCAGAAGTCCTTGGCCACGTTCTGAATGGTCTTGTAAATCCCAAAGTGTCCCGCTGTGATGGAATCATGACACTGGCGTAGGATTCTGAGCCTTAATTCCCCTTCTGGCACATATCTGGCGGTTTTGAACCATAACAGTCCATTTCTCCAGTGAAAGGTTACTTCTGAGTCTTGACCTTGTCCCGTCTCCTGCTGATATTTTAGCATGTCTGCATCTTCTTGTTGTGCCTTTTTGAGTTCCTCTTCCCATGAAGGCTGGCATACTCCCAACGTTAATTTCTCTTGCGGGATTACGTACTGAGGCTGGTCCTCGGATTCACTTTCTTTGTATTGTGGCTGTCTGGATAAGGCATCCGCTCTCTGGTTTTTGGCTTCGGCATGGTAAGTAATCTGGAAGTTAAACCTAGTGAAGAACTGGGACCATCTTATCTGTCTCTGGTTCAGCTTTCTGGCTGTTTGGAGGCTTTCAAGATTCTTGTGGTCGGAGCGCACTTCAATTCGATAAGAGGTCCCCTCTAGGTATTGTCTCCAGTTTTCAAAAGAGTCCTTGATGGCCAGCAGCTCCTTCTCCCAAACTGTGTAGTTCTTCTCTGCAGGCTTTAACTTCCGAGAGAAGTACGCACAGGGGTGCAGCTCCTTCTCTTCTTGGTCTAATTGTAGCAGGACCCCCCCGATGGCAAAATCTGAAGCATCAGCTTCCACTACGAAAGGGCGGTTCGGATCAGCAAAGCGCAGAATGGGCTCAGTAGCAAACCTTCTCTTCAGCTCCTCAAAGGCCTCGTTGGCGTTCTCTGTCCATTGAAACTTCTTCTTCCCCCTTAAACAGTCAGTCAGAGGAGCTGTTAATTTGGAAAACCCTGGAATGAACTTTCTGTAATAATTGGCAAACCCCAAAAACCGTTGTACATCCTTTTTGGTGACATGTTGGCCCCAGTCCAATATGCAGCTTACTTTCCCTGGGTCAATCTCCACGCCTTCCGCTGAGATTCGATATCCAAGGAAGTCTAGAGACTTGAGGTCAAATCCACATTTCTCTAATTTAGCATACAGGTGATTTTCTCTCAGTCTCTTCAACACCGTCTTCACATGCTGGTCGTGGTCTTCCTGCTTCTTTGAGAACACCAGGATATCATCTAAGTAACAGATTACATACGCATCCAACAAGTCTCTAAACACGTCGTTCATGAATTTTTGAAAAATTCCTGCCCTTCCACAAAGCCCGAACGGCATGACCAGGTATTCATACTGTCCGTAAGCGGTCAAGAATCCTGTTTTCCATTCATCTCCCTCCTTCATTCTGATCAGATTGTACGCTCCTCTCAAATCCAACTTCGTGAAGATTTTTGCAGAGCGCAGTCAGTCCAGCAACTCTGAGATCAGGGGCAGCGGGTAGCTGTTGGGGATGGTGATCTGGTTCAATGCACAATAGTCGTTACAGGGTCTGAGTTCCCCCCCTTCTTTTTCACAAACAATAGTGGCGCTCCAGCAGGGGATTGTGAGGGGCGTATGAATCCTCGTCTCAGGTTTTTATCCAGGAATTCCTTCAGGGCCTCCCTCTCATTCTCTGTGAGAGAGTAGATTCTCCCTGATGGGATGCTGGCTCCTGGCACTAGGTCAATCGCACAGTCGTAAGGGTGGTGGTGGGGTAAAGTCTCTGCCTCTTTTTCATCAAACACATCTTTGAATTCTTCATACTTTGGCGGCAGGGTCACTTGCTCGATCTCTTGCACTGCCCCCGCTAAGGTGTTCTTGATTCCTTCAGGTTGACAGTTCTCCTGGCAATACTGTGAGGTGAACCACACCACCGCCTCCTTCCAACTTATTTTGGGTTCATGCTTTGCTAGCCAGGGCATTCCCAGAATCACCTCAAAGTTCAAGAGATCTGACACGTATAGCGAAATGAACTCTTCGTGCCCAGGGATTTGAAGTTTCACTTCCTCCGTGGCTTGTGTCACCCCTCCTGACTTCAGGGGTCTCCCATCGATAGTCTCCACAGCTAGGGGAGCGTCCAGTTTCCACCGGGAAATTCCATGACGCTTGACTAACTTTGCATCAATAAAATTTGTGGAGGCTCCACTGTCAATTAAGGCAGTGGAATTAAACACCACTCCTCTGGAAGTTGTAATCCGAATAGGCAAGACCAACACCCCCTTTGAGGGAGGTTGGATCGTTGGGGGGCCTTTATACAACGCTGCCCCCAGTCCACTGGCCTGCACATGGACTGGGTGTTCTAGTTTCCCGACGGCTCGGCTTTCCCCCCTTTCAGTCCACAGGCTCTGGCCACATGGCCCGGCTTTGAACAATAAAAGCATAAACGTTCCCGGCATCATCTTTCCTTTTCTTCTTCCGACAGTCTTGGCCTAGCCCCTCCCTGTCCCTCAGTTGCATTACCTGCCATCCCTGCAGTGGGAAGGGTCTTGTTGCGGGATGCCGAGGCTGAGTATCTCGGGACCTCCGGCTTCCTTTCCAGGCGCCTTCCTTCCATCCGGTGATCTATCTGTAGGCATAGCCGGATGAGCCCTGGTAGGTCAGCGGGGGGGGGAGGTCCTGGCCAACTCATCCAGGATTTCAGCATTTAATCCACTCCGGTACATAAACATCAGGGCGGTGTCATTGTAACCAGTTTCCTGGGACAGAATTTTAAAAGCGTTAGTGTACTCGGAAACAGTCCCTTTAGCTTGCTTCAGAGCGCCTAGTTGCCGCGCTACTGTTTCAGCCCTTTGCGGGTCTTGAAACATCTCGGTCATCTCCTGTATAAATCCTCTGTACCTTCCTAAGACAGTATCCTTTCTCACGAGATACGGAGTCACCCATTTTGCAGCTTCTCCCTCCAGGAGGCTAATCACGAAAGCTACTTTAGCCCCATCGTCTGGAAATTCCGTGTGCCTGACATCCAGATATAACTCACATTGAGCCACGAAGGTTGCCAACTGATCACTTTGTCCCGCGTATTTTGGGGGCAATCCAATGGGAACCTTTACTACGGCAGCTGGAGGGGCTGTTCGCATCTGGTCTATCGTGGTCTTCAAGGTTTGATTATCCGTCTTCAGCGCCTTGACTGCTGCTAGCAGGGCTTGAACATCCATCTGCAAATCAGCTACCTCAGTCCTCAAGAGTTCCACTTCTTCCGTCTCAGAAGTGGGGTTCGTCCCCCCCGCTGCTCCCTTTGACATCTTGTCCCAGTCAAGTGAAGAGAGCGTTGAGGGTGATTTAGGTGGCTCTGTCAAGCTGTCAGGCCCAGGATGTGACTCAGGAACCAGACCAACGGCTGTAGTTAATTCGTGTTTTATTAGGGTAATGTCCAAACAAAGACTGCGTTTTCTCATGAAGCAATACAGGGATACAGGTCCTGCGGCATTGGGAGAAAGTTGACAGAGCAAGGGACTTCTTCCCGCCTGTTCTTTAAGAAGGGGCCAAACAGGCGCGCAATCTTTCGCTCCTCCTTAACTGCCCCTCAGGTACTGCCCGCCTTCCCCCCTTCTCTCCTGTCTTTTCAGCTGTCTGCGTGTGTGCGGTGAGGGGGGAAGCATCACCCCCTCCTCTTCTGAAGTTTCCGATTCCAGGATGGGGGATAGGGAAGGGGCTGATGGTAAACTGCCTCCCCGCTTTTCGGCTGTGAGCAGCCCTCCCTCTTTCCCCTCTTGCTCTGAGCCTGAAAGAGGGGGAGGCGTGAGAATGTCCAGGGAGGGCTCAGGCTCCCCGTCGCTAAGCGACCTTATCACTGGCAGTTCCTCTGTTTCGTCTTCGCTCCAAAGGGGGGAAGTTCCTCCCCCTTCCCTCTGCCATCCATCCGAATACTCTTCTCCCAACTCTCCGGGATCCAGCTCCCCGGGATTGGGACCCCAGCTCTGCCTTCCGACACCACCAGGCAAAGAAAGGCCCAGTCACACGGCCCCAAACTACCACCCATGCTCCAACACTAACTGTAGGCCTCAAATGATTCCAGCCCTCCAGGCCCTTAACAAGCCAGCCAGGCCACCCAGGGGGCCTCCAAATGAAGCAGGCCTAGCAGAGACTCTCCCTGCCCCGACTCCAAATCTTGCAATGCCAGCCCTCCACGCCCTTAACAGGCCAGCCAGACTGCACAGGAGGCTGCTAAGTGAAGCAGGCCTGCCAGGACCAGCAGAGACTCTGTCTGCCCCGGACTCCAAACCTTGTGGGGGCCCTGCCCCAACTGCTCCAAGCCTCTCTCTCACGCTCCAATGCTGAGAAGCTGACCCATCAGGTCCTCTCTCTTCCGCCTTGTGCGCCACTGAAACAGATAACCAGCCAAGGCCCAAAGCACCTAACGTGGCCTAGCAACCTGTTCCATCTAAGGCCTAAAGCACCTAATGTGGCCTAGCGACCTGCTCCGTTGTCACGTGAGGCCGAAAAGAGGCTAAGGGCAGACAGAGCAGGGCTCAAATAGCCACCCTGCTCCGCCCCTTATGTGACAGGCACGCGTGGCCACATCACGCCAAAATGGGGTTTTGAAGCCATGCCAGGTCTTCCCTGGCGTGTCTGCAAAAGCCCTCCCTCGCCAGAGCCTTTTGGCCTGACAATGGTGGGACTAATCATAACTTTAATTTTTTTTTAAGCCTTATAGTTTTCACAATAAAAAAATGAAACTAGCATGTTTCTGACTCCGTTCCAAGAACACAGAGATAGCTCATGAACTCCTCTCCTAGCACCCAGCACATCTGTACAAAAAAGCTTAATTGTCAGGGCACAGGAAAGCAAAGAATAATAGAGCATTAAATGCTACATAATACTATTAGGGCCGTAAGGGCTTAATGAAAAACAGTCAAGAAAAGGCAGCGCATGATATCCTCCCCATCAATTATCATCATCCCAAGCCTATCAGAATGGAGGCCAAAGTAGCTGTGGTGTCACAAGGGAGGAATGCAAGTGGGAGGAAAAGGCTGCTTGGCGATGTAACCTGCCATGGTCCCCTACCAACTCTATTGATTCAGGTTTCCATCTCTCAGCAGTCCTGATCTATGGAGATGCCCCACACCATGGATAAGTGAAGACTCAAGAAATGGGAGGACAGTAGTCTGTGCCAGAAATGAAGGCAAGATCAGCACCTTAGAGAGGGACTGATGTGTGGGTTTCAGGACCATAGTCAGCTACTCTGCAGATGAGTCAGAGCATACAAGCAGTCTCCGCCGTCTCCTTGGAGCAACTGGCAGACCTTTAGAACCTGAGCTTGTATCCACTGAGCAGCCCCCTAAATGCTACATCTGGCCAGTGAAAGGGCCAATGCCTTCCCCGGCAGCTGTTGACTCCTTCTAGGTGCTGGAGTTGAAAGCTGTGGGGATCTCCTTGGGACAGTCCTGTTCCTCTAAGAGCCAGCTGGCCAAGCCTCAGAGTGTCTCCTTGGGGTTCAGAGGAGGAAATGTGAGCTATAGTCCCCGTGGCTCTACAAGAGATAGACCAGGGACTGGATCCATCTCCTCCTTGGGGTTGCAACAATCAGATGTTAACTTAAAAGTTTTCTGAGTGTCTTAATATGGGAATGGGGAATATCTATGGCCCTCCAACTCTAGTCAGCCACAGCCAGTATGGCCAATGGTCAGGGATGATGGCAGGTGTAGTCCAACAATATCTGAAGGGCCACAGGTGCCCCGGTCCTGATTTATGGCAACATGAGAGATGAACTTTCCCCCCTCCCTCTCCCAAAACATACAGCTTATGACCACCAGTTGGATTCAAACAGCAGTTAAGCGAGAACAAGCAAAAGGAAAGGTTTTCTTCACATTTATTCACAAACAATGGAATTCACTACCACAGGATTAAATCTGGTCTTAATGCAGGACCTAAAGCCTTCCCTTGTTGCTTTACCCATTGCATATGAAGATATACTGCCCCTTACCATGGAGGATCCTTTTACTCAACATGGTTACTTGCTATTCCTCCTCCGTGATATTTGTCTGATCCCTTTTTAAAGCACAGCTGGGAAACATCTCAATCTTGTTTGACTACAACTCCCATCATCCCTAGCAGCTGTCAGTTGGAGTCCCTCAACATCTGGAGGGAGCATAGATTCCCCAACTCTGTATTAAAGCCATTTATGCCAGTAGCTATCAACCACAACTGGTGGCATAGGGTTCCACACATTCATATGATTTCACTGCCATGCATCGTGTAAAGAACGTCCTGAATCTCCTGCCCTCAGGGGAGCCAGGAAAGGAGGACAGGCAGGAAAGGGCAGGGCTGCATCCAACATGCAGGGAGCAGCCTGAAGAGAGAGAGAAAAAGAGATGAAATCTGACCCAATCATCTTGTGGAAGTACAAAACTGCCATTGAAGAAATTAGGCTCCTGAATTTGGCGAATTCAAGGCTCAGAGATGCTGCAGTCAACAGCAAACGAGAAACATCCGCGGCTATTTGGAGGCAGAGGGATAAAGGATGAGGAACGCAAGCCCATGAAACAGAAAAGCACATTTAAAAAGGGGCCCTCCTCCCCTTGCTCATCTCCTCCACACACTTTGAAGAGCCTCAAAGTACTGAATAATTCCATTAAAAGTGAAATTCAGGCAAAGGGAGCCAGCTTGGGGAAAGAAGGGCAATGCTGCGCCGGTGGAAACCTTCAAAACCCGGTGCCATAGCAGAGCATTTGTTCACCCATCCATTGGAAAGGCAAAGGAAATGTGGCAGGGTTTCTGGTTTTGCCCCCCAACCCCACACCCCCAAAGGGAAGTCGCAGCCAGGAAGCCTTCTGGTCCCCCGAGGGGCTGCCTCCAAAAATTCAGCATTTTCCCCAGGCCCCGCAAATGGAGAGTAACGACCCACCAGTGCAGCTCTCCCATCAAGAGACACGAGTCAGAGGCCTGGTACCTGATGACGAGTGGGTAGCGTCAAAGAAACCAGCAGGGCAAAATTCATTTAAATAAGGTGGCAAGAGAGTAAGCAAGGTGGGGAAGCAGAGGGCCACATTCCCTTCATTCCGGGGGCCACATGCCAGCGGTGGGAGAGGTCAGAGGCAAAAGTGGGAGGAGCAACACACATGAACTTTTACTTTGGTTCAGTAGGCCAGTTTCTACACACACCTCTATCTTTCATCAGGCAAGCAGGAGGCATTATTAGAGATGAAGCCAGGCACAAACACTCCAAGTGTAAAGCAGGGCCAGTGAGGGATCTAGCCTGAGGGGAGACCAGCGGTTCTGACAAAGCAACCTGGAGGACTGCATTTGGCCCACAGGCCTGAGGCTCCCTGTCCCTGTGACAGAGGCTTGGGGAATGCCAACCTCTTGATGGCAGAGCTCCTGTTCTGCACGCCCTGGTTCAATCCCCAGCATCTCCATGCAGGGCCAAGAAATCCTCCCTGACACAAATCTTGGAAAGCAGCTGCCAGTCCGCACATACAAGCCTTTTTTGAGGCTTGGGGCTGATGGGAGTTGTAGGCAGTCACACGTCTGGAGAGAACCAGCTCAAGAAGGCTAGCCCAGGGAGACAATTCTGAGCTTGCGGTCCTACTAAACTTCCTTGGGGGAGTTTGCCATTCAACAGGTTGTCAATGCCAATATTCAGGTTGGGCTGCCATGGCGCACCCACCCTCAGCCTCCTCCTAGGCACAATTTTTCTCCACTGTAATGTTATAGATGGGGAAATGGGACCAGCCTCAGAATACTGACAAATAGTACCAGGGCACACATTCCATATTCCACAGCCGGCAATTCTGAGGCTTGGCTACACACTAGATTCCTCTTCCTGGCATCAACATTTGCATTTATTTTTATTTTTAGCTTGCCGCTCTCCCAGAAGTCCCACGGTGGGTTACAGCAATTTTACAATACAGCTTTTAAAATCAATTAAAATCGACCAAAAATCACAAAATTAGGTGGGTCCTAGAAATATGCGCCTCAGGTGTCAAAGGCCAGGGTAAACAGGAGCATTCACTGAAAATTGTCCAGTGAGGCTGCCAGACGCATCTCAGAGGGGAGGGAGAGCCCTGGCTTCACACAGAAGGCCCCAGTTTCAATCCCCGACATCTCCAAGTTGGGCAAGGAACGTCCCCTTCTTGAAGCCCTGGACAGCCACACCCAGCCAGTGTAGTGCGCTAGAATGACCAACTGTCTGACTTGATTGAAGGCAGCTTCCTATTTAAATCAGCCCTCAATTCAGAACCATGAGGACGAGAACCCTATTTTACTTGGAGGGGAATGAAGCATAACTCAGTGGCAGAGAACCTGGTTTACATGCCAAAGGGAGCCTGCTACAATCCCTGGCAGCATCTCCAGATAGGGAGAAAGGCTCCCTGCCTGAAACCTGGAGAGCCTCTCCCAATCAGTGCAGACAACCTTTAGCTAGATGGAACTGTTGGAATGTATGAGGTTCAACTCCAACTTGTGGGTTGAGGATATATGGGGTTAAAAAGGGTAGCTAGAGAGGAGACCTCTTGGTTGCTAGGCTATACCTGATCTCCTGCTATCTCTCCCTTCCTGCTAGACTGATATGCAAAGGATGTTGATCCCAGTCCCTTCCTGCCTTCCCAGTTCTTCTCGAGAGAGAGGGGAGCAGACATCTTCTCTGTCTCTCCCTCTCAACCAGCATGAGGGCTAGCACTGGGACCAGTGCTGGCTGCTCAAACTTAGCTAGTTAGCTAGATAAAGAACTCTTTCCTATCCAGAATAAAGTAGTTACTTCTTATTTTAAAGCTTAAAGTCTCTGACTAATTTGCAGGAAAGGTATAATCTTAGCAAAGATTCGAACAAACGCACGTAAGCTTGCTCAGTAATCTTCGTTGCCCATCATCGCGACTCTCCGACAGGTTATGCGGCCCAGCCATGCAAAACGAGATTTGAGCAATTAAAGGAGCTGTGTGTTGCAAATCAAGGAAGCTAGTAGAGAACTTCAGAGTTTTAGTCAGTGAAGAGTTAAGCCTTTACTTAAGGATAGCTAAATCATTGTGGGGCAGATGGCCAACAACAACATCTTCTTTTCCTCACCCTGCCAAGAAACTATGTACGCTTAAGGCCCATAAAGGAACCAGCTTCTGGCCCATGAAGGAATCGGATCATCACCCCAGAACCAATTATGATGCAAGATAAACCATTCTGCCGCAGTTAGCCACCAACAACGTCCTCTTCACCTCACCCTGACAATAAAAGATGTAAGCTGTGACCCATGAAGGACCCCGCTTCTGGCCCATGAAAGAACCAGGTTTTCACTCCAGCACCAAGTATGATGCAAGCTAAACCATTGTGGGGCAGTTAACTATCAACTATCTCTGGTTCTCCTCAACCTGAGAATAAAAGTTGTAAGTTGTGGCCCATGAAGGACCCCGCTTCTGGCCCATAAAGGACCCAGCTTCTGGCCCATGAAAGAACCAGGTTTTCACGCCAGCACCAAGTATGATGCAAGCTAAACCATTGTGGGGCAGTTAACCATCAACAATGTCCTGTTCTCCTCACCCTGACAATAAAACTTGTAAGCTGTGGCCCATGAAGGACCCTGCTTCTGGCCCATAAAGGACCTCACTTCTGGCCCATAAAGGACCCCGCTTCTGGCCTATGAAGGAAGCAGGTTTTTACCCCAGCACCAACTATGATGTAAGCTAAACTATTCTGGGGTAGTTAGCCACCAACAATGTCCTCTTTGCCTCAACCTCACAATAGAAGATGTAAGCTGTGGCCCATGAAGGACCCCGCTTCTGGCCCATAAAGGACCTCGCTTCTGGCTCATAAAGGACCCTGCTTCTGGCCTATGAAGGAAACAGGTTTTTGCCCCAGCACCAAGTATGATGCAAACTAAACCATTGTGGGGCAGGTAGCCACCAACAATGTCCTATTTCCCTCAAACTGACAATAAAAGATGTAAGCTGTGGCCCATGAAGGACCCCGCTTCCGGCTCATGAAGGACCCCGCTTCCGGCTCATAAAGGACCTCGCTTCAGGCCCATAAAGGACCTCGCTTCTGGCCCATAAAGGAACCAGGTTTTCGCCCCAGCACAAAGTATGATGCAAGCTAAACCACTGTGGGGCACTTAGCCACCAACAATGTCCTCTTTGCCTCAACCTGAGAAGAAAAGTTGTAAGCTGTGGCCCATGAAGGACCCCGCTTCTGGCCCATAAAGGACCCCACTTCTGACCCTTGAAAGAACCAGGTTTTCACTCCAGCATCAAGTATGATGCAAGCTAAACCATTGTGGGGCAGTTAGCCATCAACAATGTCCTGTTCTCCTCACCCGACAAGAAAAGATGTAAGCTGTGGCCCATGAAAGACTTTGCTTCTGGCCCATACAGGACCCCGCTTCTGGCCTATGAAGGAAACATGTTTTTGCCCCAGTATTTTATTTTTATTTATTTGTTGCATTTATATACCGCCCATAGCAAGTAGCTCTCAGGGCGGTAAACAGAATAGGATAAAATACATACATCATAATAATAAAATCACAAAACATATAAGACACAATGAAAACAAAATAGAATTAAACAAAATATAAGATGATAAAAAGGATTAGTATTACAAGATTAAAAAGATAAAAAGATTAAAATGATTAAAATGCCTGGGAGCATAAGAAGGTCTTTACCTGGCGCCGGAAAGATAATAATGTAGGCGCCAGGCGTACCTCTTCAGGGAGGCTATTCCACAACTCGCGGGCCACCACAGAAAAGGCCCTAGATCTAGTAACCACCCTCCGGGCTTCACGATGGGTTGGTACCCGGAGGAGGGCCTTAGATGCTGAACGAAGTGAGTGGGTAGGTTCATAGCAGGAGAGGCGTTCCACCAGGTATTGCGGTCCCACGCCATGTAAGGCTTTATAGGTCATAACCAGCACCATGAATCTCGCCCGGAAGCAAATAGGTAGCCAGTGCAGGCGAGCCAGAACAGGAGTTATGTGCGAAGACCGACTGGTCCTCGTCAAAGTCTAGCTGCCGCATTCTGCACTAGCTGAAGCTTCCGAACTGTCTTCAAGGGCAGCCCTATGTAGAGCGCATTACAGTAATCCAATCTCGAAGTTACCAGACCATGAACAACTGAGGCGAGGTCGTTGCCATCCAGATAGGGGCGTAGTTGGGCTACCAAACGGAGATGGTAAAACGCGTTCCGTGCCACCGAGGCCACTTGAGCCTCAAGAGACAAGGAAGGGTCAAAAAGGACCCCCAAACTACGGACCTGTTCTTTCAGGGGGAGTGTAACCCCATCCAGAACAGGATGCACATCCACCATCTGAGCGGGGAAGGCGTTCACCAACAGTGTCTCAGTCTTGTCTGGATTGAGTCTCAGTCTATTAGCTCTCATCCAGTCCATTATCGCGGTCAGGCAACGGTTCAGCACATCAACAGACTCAACTGAAGAAGATGAAAAGGAGAAATAGAGTTGCGTGTCATCAGCATACTGATGACAACGCACTCCAAAACTCCTGACGACCGCACCCAGAGGCTTCATGTAGATGTTAAAAAGCATGGGGGACAAAACCGACCCCTGAGGGACTCCACAATGGAGAGTCCAGGGTGTTGAGTAATACCAAGTACCAAGTATGATGCAAACTAAACCACTGTGGGGCAGTTAGCCACCAGCAATGTCCTCTTTCCCTCAACCTGACAATAAAAGATGTAAGCTGTGGCCCATGAAGGACCCCGCTTCTGGCTCATAAAGGACCCCGCTTCTGGCCTATGAAGGAAACAGGTTTTTGCCCCAGCACCAAGTATGATGCAAACTAAACCATTGTGAGGCAGTTAGCCACCAGCAATGTCCTCTTTGCCTGAACCTGACAAGAAAAGACATAAGCTGTGGCCCATGAAAGTCCCTGCTTCTGGCCCATAAAGGACCTCGCTTCTGGCTAATAAAGGAAGCATGTTTTTCCCCAGCACCAAGTATGATGCAAGCTAAACCATTCTGGGGCAGTTAACCACCAGGAATGTCCTCTTTGCCTCAACCTGACAATAAAAGATATAAGCTGTGGCCCATGAAGGACCCCGCTTCTGGCTCATGAAGGACTTCGCTTCTGGCACATGAAGTGGCCCACTTTGGGCCCATAAAGGAACCAGGTTTTCACCACAGCACCAAGTATGATGCAAGCTAAACCATTGTGGGGCAGTTAGCCACCAGCAATGTCCTCTTTGCCTCAACCTGACAATAAAAGATGTAAGCTGTGGCCCATGAAGGACCCTGCTTCTGGCCTATAAAGGACCTCGCTTCTGGCTCATAAAGATTTCCCTCAACCTGACAATAAAAGATGTAAGCTGTGGCCCATAAAGGACCCCGCTTCTGGCTTATGAAAGAACTAGGTTTTCACTTCAGAACCAAGTATGATGCAAGCTAAACCATTGTGGGGCAGTTAGCCATCAACAATGTCCTGTTCTCCTCACCCGACAAGAAAAGATGTAAGCTGTGGCCCATGAAAGACCTTGCTTCTGGCCCATACAGGACCCCGCTTCTGGCCTATGAAGGAAACATGTTTTTGCCCCAGTATTTTATTATTATTTATTTGTTGCATTTATATACCGCCCATAGCAAGTAGCTCTCAGGGCGGTAAACAGAATAGGATAAAATACATACATCATAATAATAAAATCACAAAACATATAAGACACAATGAAAACAAAATACAATTAAACAAAATATAAGATGATAAAAAGGATTAGTATTACAAGATTAAAAATATAAAAAGATTAAAATGATTAAAATGCCTGGGAGCATAAGAAGGTCTTTACCTGGCGCCAGAAAGATAATAATGTAGGCGCCAGGCGTACCTCTTCAGGGAGGCTATTCCACAACTTGGGGGCCACCACAGAAAAGGCCCTAGATCTAGTAACCACCCTCCGGGCTTCACGATGGGTTGGTACCCGGAGGAGGGCCTTAGATGCTGAACGAAGTGAGTGGGTAGGTTCATAGCGGGAGAGGCATTCCACCAGGTATTGCGGTCCCACGCCATGTAAGGCTTTATAGGTCATAACCAGCACCATGAATCTCGCCTGGAAGCAAATAGGTAGCCAGTGCAGGCGAGCCAGAACAGGAGTTATGTGCGAAGACCGACTGGTCCTCGTCAATAGTCTAGCTGCCGCATTCTGCACTAGCTGAAGCTTCCGAACTGTCTTCAAGGGCAGCCCTATGTAGAGCGCATTACAGTAATCCAATCTCGAAGTTACCAGACCATGAACAACTGAGGCGAGGTCGTCGCCATCCAGATAGGGGCGTAGTTGGGCTACCAAACGGAGATGGTAAAACGCGTTCCGTGCCACCGAGGCCACTTGAGCCTCAAGAGACAAGGAAGGGTCAAAAAGGACCCCCAAACTACGGACCTGTTCTTTCAGGGGGAGTGTAACCCCATCCAGAACAGGATGCACATCCACCATCTGAGTGGGGAAGGTGTTCACCAACAGTGTCTGTTTTGTCTGGATTGAGTCTCAGTCTATTAGCTCTCATCCAGTCCATTATCGCGGTCAGGCAACGGTTCAGCACATCAACAGACTCACCTGAAGAAGATGAAAAGGAGAAATAGAGTTGCGTGTCAACAGCATACTGATGACAATGCACTCCAAAACTCCTGATGACCGCACCCAGAGGCTTCATGTAGATGTTAAAAAGCATGGGGGACAAAACCGACCCCTGAGGGACTCCACAATGGAGAGTCCAAGGTGTCGAGTAATACCAAGTACCAACTATGATGCAAACTAAACCATTGTGGGGCAGTTAGCCACCAGCAAAGTCCTCTTTCCCTCAACCTGACAATAAAAGATGTAAGCTGTGGCCCATGAAGGACCCCGCTTCTGGCTCATAAAGGACCCCGCTTCTGGCCTATGAAGGAAACAGGTTTTAGCCCCAGCACCAAGTATGATGCAAACTAAACCATTGTGAGGCAGTTAGCCAGCAGCAATGTCCTCTTTGCCTGAACCTGACAAGAAAAGACGTAAGCTGTGGCCCATGAAAGACCCCGCTTCTGGCCCATAAAGGACCTCGCTTCTGGCCAATAAAGGAAGCATGTTTTTCCCCAGCACCAAGTATGATGCAAGCTAAACCATTCTGGGGCAGTTAACCAACAGCAATGTCCTCTTTGCCTCAACCTGACAATAAAAGATATAAGCTGTGGCCCATGAAGGACTCCGCTTCTGGCTCATGAAGGACTTCGCTTCTGGCCCATGAAGTAGCCCACTTCGGGCCCATGAAAGAACCAGGTTTTCACTCCAGCACCAAGTATGATGCAAGCTAAACCATTGTGGGGCAGTTAACCATCAACAATGTCCTGTTCTCCTCACCCTGACAATAAAAGTTGTAAGCTGTGGCCCAGGAAGGACCCTGCTTCTGGCCCTTAAAGGACCTCGCTTCTGGCCCATAAAGGACCCCGCTTCTGGCCTATGAAGGAACCAGGTTTTTGCCTCAGCACCAAGTATGATGCAAACTAAACCACTGTGGGGCAGTTAGCCACCAACAATGTCCTATTTCCCTCAAACTGACAATAAAAGATGTAAGCTGTGGCCAATGAAGGACCCCGCTTCCGGCTCATAAAGGACCCCGCTTCTGGCCCATAAAGGAACCAGGTTTTCACCCCAGCACAAAGTATGATGCAAGCTAAACCATTGTGGGGCATGTGATGTTCCTATATTAATGTAAGTGTTGTTGTTTTAGAAGATACATGGTAAGTGGAGTGAAAGAGGGGGAGTGAATGGGCAGTAGAATGCGAGATGACTGGCTGAGTGTTTAAAATGGCTGAATGTATAAAAGGAAGAGTGAGAGTGGAATCTGGGGGGAAGAAGAGAAAGAGTGGATTGCTTGGTGGGGTTTGAGAGAGTTGTTTGCCAGGAGGGAGGTGGAGTTCGGATTAGTATTGAGTAAAACCATATGCTTATGTGCCTTAAGAAGAAATCTTGTTAATCTTGTTAGCTTTGTTATCTGTAATAAATACTTAGTTTGGTTTACCAAAAACCTGATCCTTGGCTGGGGTTTCACAGACCAGAAGGGAGGGTAAGGTAATGACCAAGGCTGAAGGGGAACTGTAACAAATGGTGGCAGCGGTGAAGAGAATAACAATACCAGTATTCAGAGTCTCTGGGAATACTAGTATTGGGACGTTACTGGTGGTTGCCTAGCAGGGGGATCTGTTGAGATCTGTGCTAGAGCGGGGAGAGAAACCATAAGAGAGAGCGGTCCGGACTGGTGGAGTCCCTGGTGGTGCCTAGAGACAGGCAGTAACCACGAGCAGGTAGGAACCTGACAGGGAGAGCCAGGGAAGGACGCATCACATGTGGTGGCAGTAGCGGTGGGATACGAACAACAGAGAATCCAGATACGAACCAAAGAGAGTCCCAAAGACACGTGGTGACAAAGGAGACTACGTCACAGGTGTTGGCTGTAGCAGTGAGATACGAATACTAGACAATCCCTAATAGTTGTGTGGCAAACAGAAATAACAAAACAAGATTATTTGTGAGAGTGAATGGCAAAGAGTGTGTGGCAAAGAGTGAGTGAACTCAAACACTATGGCTGAATACATAAAAATGAAAAGAGAGGAGCTGGTGGAGAAGTGCATAACATTCAATTTCCCTCACGAGGGTAAAGGGGTAGATGAATTGAGGTTAGCACTTATAGGATTTGCAACTGCCCAGCAAAAACAACCTGTCAGAGAAGAGACCCCAGAAGGATATTTAAGCAATCCCGCTTATATAGAGTACTTGAGAGAGAAGTTAAGATGGGAGGCTGAGGAAAAAGACAAGCAGAGGGAGTTGGAAGCTGAGAGATTGAGGATGGAAGCTGATGGGAAAGACAAACAGCGAGAGTTGGAAGCTGAGAGATTGAGGATGGAAGCTGAGAAAATGAGATTGGGGTTTGAGGAGAGGGAGAAGCAATGAGCAGTGGATGCTGAATTACAAGTAGAAAAGTTAAAATTTGATAGAGAGAAATTTCACTCTGAGGAGACAAGGAAAGACAGAGATGGAGCAAAAATAAATATTACTCCAAAGGACTTTGCTGTCTATGAGCCTGGTCAAGATCCTCAAATTTACCTCAGCACCTTTGAAAGAGCAGCTCAGTTGTGGGGGCTACCTGAAGATACATGCAGTATTTATCAAACCTGATTAAAGGGGAATTGGCCGAGGTATACCAATATTTCCCCTCAGACAAGCCCATCACCTATGCTGAGTTTAAAGAGGCAGTATACAAAAGGTTCAGACTGGGACCTGACTACTTTAGAAAATTATTCAGAAACTGTCAGATCCAAGCAGGGAGGTCTTTTGTGGAACTGGGAGCAAAATTGATGGATATATTTGGAAAGTGGATGAGTAGTGCCAAAGCTCAGTCAGTGGAAGAGGTGAAAAGCCTCATGATACTGGATCAATTATACCATCAGTTACCACCAGAAATAAGGCTCCTGGTCAAAGACCGTTCCCCTACATCGGTGCAGGAGGCCGCAGAGATGGCGGATCACTTCGCCTCCAATAGAACTGGCTGGGTGGGGAAAACATCAAGAGATTTTAAACCCAGACCATATAATGCTGGCAGAAGGGATGTGGTACCACAGCGAGTGAGTCCTCCAGTAAAATCTGAAGGGCACAGGACACCCCAGAGTGGATCTGTGTACCCTAAAAGTGAGGAGAAATTATGCTACAAATGTGGTAGACCGGGGCACCTACGTTTTCAATGTGAGGTTGCCAACCACATTAGTAATCCTGCTCAGACAAGGGCAGTGAAAACAGAGCCCAAGGCTTTAGAAACAGCGAAAAAGGTTCAGTTCTGCCAGATAAACTGGACAGAAGTAACAGACCTTGATTCAAGTCTGAGAGAGGAAGTGAGTGTACAAGGGGCAAATTATTGGGCATTGCTTGATACTGGTGCCACTCAGACATTACTGAGGCCAGATTTAATAAAATCTGAGGTAATATTACCTCAGGAAACTGTGACTATCCAAGGAGTGAGGGGTCAACCAGAAAGTTTGCCTGTGGCCCTGGTGGAAATGACTTGGAGAGGCCGAGAGGGCCGATATAAAGTAGGCATTAATGCCCAGCAACAAGAACCAGTAATACTGGGAAGGGATGTAATGGGCGCCCAAGGAAAGATCTATGTAGTGACCAGACAGCAAATTGGCAGAGAAAAAGAAGCCATATTAAGGGGGGCTGAAACAAACAGGGTGGAATCTGTTAACCAGCCTCAGGTCACCATAGCAACCACTAGCAGGCCTGCTGAAGAAGACAAACTGTATCAAGTGGTCTCTGGGGAAGATCAATTCAGGGAAGAGCTGCATAAAGATATAAGTTTGAAGCAGATAAAGGAACAAGCCCTGACCCAACAGATTCCTTTCACTGACAAACTGAGGAATCAAGTTGTGTGTGAGAATGGGATTTTATATAGACTGTGGTTGCCTGCTGAGAGAAAGGATGAATGTGAACCAGAGAAGCAATTGATAGTACCTAGCAAATACAGAACCAGATTTAATGGAGTTTTGAAGGGCATGATGGGATGCTTCTTATTTGCATACAGAGAAGTCCCTCAGGAGTCAACAGGCTTCTCACCCTTTGAACTAATGTTTACTAGAAAAGTGAGGGGACCTTTGGAACTGCAAAGCTGTGGCCCATGAAGGACTAAGCCTCTGGCCCATAAAGGACCCCGCTTCAGGCCCATGAAAGAAGCAGTTTTTCACTCCAGCACCAACAATCTCTGCTTCTAATCAACCTGAGAATAAAAGTTGTAAGTTGTGGCCCATGAAGGACCCTGCTTCTGGCCTATGAAGGAAACAGGTTTTTCCCCAGCACCAAGTATGATGCAAACTAAAACATTGTGAGGCAGTTACCCACCAACAACGTCCTCTTTGCCTCAACCTGACAATAAAAGATGTAAGCTGTGGCCCATGAAGGACCCTGCTACTGGCCCATAAAGGACCTTGCTACTGACCCATGAAGATCTCGCTTCTGAATCATAAAGGAACCAGGTTTTTGCCCTAGCACCAAGTATGAAAGTTGAAAGCTGTGGCCCATGAAAGACCCTGCTTCTGGACTATAAAGGACCTCGCTTCTGGCCCATAGAGCACCCCGCTTCTGGCATATGAAGGAAACAGGTTTTTGTCCCAGCAGCAAGTATGATGCAAACGAAACCATGGCGGGGCAGTTAGCCACCAGCAATGTCCTCTTTGCCTCAACCTGACAATAAAAGATGTAAGCTGTGGCCCATGAAGGACCCTGCTTCTGGACCATAAAGGACCTCGCTTCTGGCTCATAAAGGAACCAGCTTTTCAGCCCAGCACTAAGTATGATGCAAGCTAAACAATTGTGGGGCAGTTAGCCACCAACAATGTCCTCTTTGACAAAACATAACAATAAAACATATAAGCTGTGCCCCATGAAGGAACCCGCTTCTGGTCCATAAAGGACCCCGCTTCTGGCCCATGAAAGAACCAGATTTGCACTCCAGCACCAAGTATGATGCAAGCTAAACCATTGTGGGGCAGTTAACAATCAATAATCTCCTGTTCTCCTCAACCTGACAATAAAAGTTGAAAGCTGTGGCCCATGAAAGACCCTGCTTCTGGCCCATAATGGACCCCGCTCTTATCCCATAAAGGAACCCACTTCTGGCCAATAAAGGAACCAGGTTTTCGCCCCAGCACCAAGTATGCTGAAAGCTAAACCATTGTGGGGCACTTAGCCACCAACAATGTTCTCTTTGCCTCAACCTGACAATAAGAGATGTAAGCTGTGGACCATGAAGGACCCCGCTTCTGGCCCATAAAGGACCCCGCTTCTGCCCAATGAAAGTACCAGGTTTGCACTACAGCACCAAGAATGATACAAGCTAAACCATTGTGGTGCAGTTAACCATCAATAATGTCCGGTTCTCCTCACCCTGACAATAAAAGTTGAAAGCTGTGGCCCATGAAAGACCCTGCTTCTGGCCCATAAAGGACCCCGCTCTTAGCCCATAAAGGAACCCGCTTCTGGCCCATAAAGGAACCAGGTTTTCGCCCCAGCACCAAGTATGATGCATGCTAAACCATCGTGGGGCACTTAGAAAACAACAATGTCCTCTGTGCCTGAACCTGACAATAAAAGATGTAAGCTGTGGCGCATGAAGGAACTCGCTTCTGGCCCATAAAGGACCTCGCCTCTGGCCCATAGAGAACCAGGTTTTCGCCCCAGCACCAAGTATGATGCAAGCTAAACCATTGTGGGGCACTTAGAAAACAACAATGTCCTCTGTGCCTGAACCTGACAATAACAGATGTAAGCTGTGGCCCATGAAGGACCTCGCTTCTGGCCCATAAAGAACCAGGTTTTCGCCCCAGAACCAAGTATGATGCAAGCTAAACAATTGTGAGACACTTAGAAAACAACAATGTCCTCTGTGCCTGAACCTGACAATAACAGATGTAAGCTGTGGCCAATGAAGGACCTCGCTTCTGACACATAAAGAACCAGGTTTTCGCCCTAGCACCAAGTATGATGCAAGCTAAACCATTGTGGGGCACGTAGAAAACAAAAATATCCTCTGTACCTGAACCTGACAAAAAAAGATGTAAGCTGTGGCCCTTGAAGGAACTCGCTTCTGGCCCATAAAGGACCTCGCCTCTGGCCCATAAAGAACCAGGTTTTCGCCCCATCACCAATTATGATGCAAGCTAAACCATTGTGGGGCACTTAGAAAACAACAATGTCCTCTGTGCCTGAACCTGACAATAACAGATATAAGCTGTGGCCCATGAAGGACCTCGCCTCTGGCCCATAAAGAACCAGGTTTTCGCCCCAGCACCAAGTATGATGCTAGCTAAACCATTCTGGGCCACTTAGAAAACAACAATGTCCTCTGTGCCTGAACCTGACAATAACAGATGTAAGTTGTGGCCCATGAAGGACCTCGCCTCTGGCCCATAAAGAACCAGGTTTTCGCCCCAGCACCAAGTATGATGCAAGCTAAACCATTGTGGGGCACTTAGAAAACAACAATGTCCTCTGTTCCTGAACCTGAGAATAACGGATGTAAGCTGTGGCCCATGAAGGACCTCGCTTCTTGCCCATAAAGGACCTCGCCTCTGGCCCATAAAGAACCAGGTTTCCTCCCCAGCACCAAGTATGATGCAAGCTAAACCATTGTGGGGCACTTAGAAAACAACGATGTCCTCTGTGCCTGAACCAGACAATAACAGATGTAAGCTGTGGCCCATGAAGGACCTCGCTTCTGGCCCATAAAGGACCTCGCCTCTGGCCCATAAAGTACCAGGTTATAACCACAGCACCAACTATGATGTAAGCTAAACCATTGTGGGGCACTTAGAAAACAACAATATCCTCTGCGCCTGAACCTGACAATAACAGATGTAAGCTGTGGCCCATGAAGGACCTCGCTTCTGGCCCATAAAGGACCTCGCCTCTGGCCCATAAAGAAGCAGGTTTTTGGCCCCAGCACCAAGTATGATGCAAGCTAAACCATTGTGGGGCACTTAGAAAACAACAATGTCCTCTGTGCCTGAACCTGACAATAACAGATGTAAGCTGTGGCCCATGAAGGACCTCGCTTCTGGCCCATAAAGGACCTCGCCTCTGGCCCATAAAGAACCAGGTTATTGCCCCAGCACCAAGTATGATGCAAGCTAAACCATTGTGGGGCACTTAGAAAACAACAATGTCCTCTGTGCCTGAACCTGACAATAACAGATGTAAGCTGTGGCCCATGAAAGACCTCGCTTCTGGCCCATAAAGAACCAGGTTTTTGCCCCAGCACCAAGTATGATGCAAGCTAAACTATTGTGGGGCACTTAGAAAACAACAATGTCCTCTGTACCTGAACCTGACAATAACAGATATAAGCTGTGGCCCATGAAGGACCTCGCTTCTGGCCCATAAAGAACCAGGTTTTCGCCCCAGCACCAAGTATGATGCAAGCTAAACCATTGTGAGACACTTAGAAAACAACAATGTCCTCTGTGCCTGAACCTGACAATAAGAGATGTAAGCTGTGGCCCATGAAGGACCGCGCTTCTGGCCCATAAAGGACCTCGCCTCTGGCCCATAAAGAACCAGGTTTTCGCCCCAGCACCAAGTATGATGCAAGCTAAACCATTGTGGGGCACTTAGAAAACAACAATGTCCTCTGTGCCTGAACCTGACAATAACAGATGTAAGCTGTGGCCCATGAAAGACCTCGCTTCTGGCCCATAAAGAACCAGGTTTTCGCCCCAGCACCAAGTATGATGCAAGCTAAACCATTGTGGGGCACTTAGAAAACAACAATATCCCCTGAGCCTGAACCTGAGAATAACAGATGTAAGCTGTGGCCCATGAAGGACCTCGCTCCTGGCCCATAAAGAACTCGCCTCTGGCCCATAAAGAACCAGGTTTCCTCCCCAGCACCAAGTATGATGCAAGCTAAACCATTGTGGGGCACTTAGAAAACAACAATGTCCTCTGTGCCTGAACCTGACAATAACAGATAAAAGCTGTGGCCCATGAAGGACCTCGCTTCTGGCCCATAAAGGACCTCGCCTCTGGCCCATAAAGTACCAGGTTATAACCACAGCACCAACTATGATGCAAGCTAAACCATTGTGGGGCACTTAGAAAACAACAATATCCTCTGCGCCTGAACCTGACAATAACAGATGTAAGCTGTGGCCCATGAAGGACCTCGCTTCCGGCCCACAAAGGACCTCGCCTCTGGCCCATAAAGAACCAGGTTTTTGTTCCAGCACCAAGTATGATGCAAGCTAAACCATTGTGGGGCACTTAGAAAACAACAATGTCCTCTGTGCCTGAACCTGACAATAACAGATATAAGCTGTGGCCCATGAAGGACCTCGCTTCTGGCCCATAAAGAACCAGGTTTTCGCCCCAGCACCAAGTATGATGCAAGCTAAACCATCGTGGGGCACTTAGAAAAAAACAATGTCCTCTGTACCTGAACCTGACAATAACAGATGTAAGCTGTGGCCCATGAAGGACCTCGCTTCTGGCCCATAAATGACCTCGCCTCTGGCCCATAAAGAACCAGGTTTTCGCCCCAGCACCAAGTATGATGCAAGCTAAACCATTGTGGGGCACTTAGAAAAAAACAATGTCCTCTGTACCTGAACCTCACAATAAGAGATGTAAGCTGTGGCCCATGAAGGACCTCGCTTCTGGCCCATAAAAAACCAGGTTTTCGCCCCAGCACCAAGAATGATGCAAGTTAAACCATTGTTGGACACTTAGAAAACAACAATGTTCTCTGTGCCTGAACCTGACAATAACAGATGTAAGCTGTGGCCCATGAAGGACCTCGCTTCTGGCCCATAAAGAACCAGGTTTTCGCCCCAGCACCAAGTATGATGCAAACTAAACCATTGTGGGGCACTTAAAAAACAACAATGTCCTCTATGCCTGAACCTGACAATAACAGATGTAAGCTGTGGCCCATGAAGGAACTCGCTTCTGGCCCATAAAGGACCTCGCCTCTGGCCCATAAAGAACCATGTTTTGGCCCCAGCACCAAGTATGATGCAAGCTAAACCATTGTGGGGCACTTAGAAAACAACGATGTCCTCTGTGCCTGAACCAGATAATAACAGATGTAAGCTGTGGCCCATGAAGGACCTCGCTTCTGGCCCATAAAGGACCTCGCCTCTGGCCCACAAAGAACCAGGTTTTCGCCCCAGCACCAAGTATGATGCAAGCTAAACCATTGTGGGGCACTTAGAAAAAAACAATGTCCTCTGTGCCTGAACCTGACAATAACAGATGTAAGTTGTGCCCCATGAAGGACCTCGCTTCTGGCCCATAAAGGACCTCGCCTCTGGCCCATAAAGAACCAGGTTTTCACCCCAGCACCAAGTATGATGCAAGCTAAACCATTGTGGGGCACTTAGAAAACAACAATGTCCTCTGTGCCTGAACCTGACAATAACAGATATAAGCTGTGGCCCATGAAGGACCTCGCTTCTGGCCCATAAAGAACCAGGTTTTCGCCCCAGAACCAAGTATGATGCAAACTAAACCATTGTGGGGCACTTAGAAAACAACAATGTCCTCTGTACCTGAACCTGACAATAACAGATGTAAGCTGTGGCCCATGAAGGACCTCGCTTCTGGCCAATAAAGAACCAGGTTTTCGCCCCAGCACCAAGTATGATGCAAGCTAAACCATTGTGAGACACTTAGAAAACAACAATGTCCTCTGTGCCTGAACCTGACAATAAAAGATATAAGCTGTGGCCCATGAAGGACCTCGCTTCTGGCCCATAAAGAACCAGGTTTTCGCCCCAGCACCAAGTATGATGCAAGCTAAACCATTGTGGGGCACTTACAAAAAAACAATGTCCTCTGTACCTGAACCTGACAATAACAGATGTAAGCTGTGGCCCATGAAGGACCTCGCTTCTGGTCCATATAGGACCTCGCCTCTGGCCCATAAATAACCAGGTTTTTGCCCCAGCACCAAGTATGATGCAAGCTAAACCATTGTGGGGCACTTAAAAAAAAACAATATCCTCTGTACCTGAACGTCACAATAACAGATGTAAGCTGTGGCCCATGAAGGACCACGCTTCTGGCCCAAAAAGAACCAGGTTTTCGCCGCAGCACCAAGTATGATGCAAGCTAAACCATTGTTGGACACTTAGAAAACAACAATGTCCTCTGTGCCTGAACCTGACAATAACAGATGTAAGCTGTGGCCCATGAAGGACCTCACGTCCGGCCCATAAAGAACCAGGTTTTCGCCCCAGCACCAAGTATGATGCAAGCTAAACCATTGTGGGACACTTAGAAAACAACAATGTCCTCTGTGCCTGAACCTGACAATAACAGATATAAGCTGTGGCCCATGAAGGATCTCGCTTCTGGCCCATAAAGAACCAGGTTTTCGCCCCAGAACCAAGTAAGATGCAAGCTAAACCATTGTTGGGCACGTAGAAAACAACAATGTCCTCTGTACCTGAACCTGACAATAACAGATGTAAGCTGTGGCCCATGAAGGACCTCCCTTCTGGCCCATAAAGGACCTCACCTCTGGCCCATAAAGAACCAGGTTTCCTCCCCAGCACCAAGTATGATGCAAGCTAAACAATTGTGGGGCACTTAGAAAACAACAATGTCCTCTGTGCCTGAACCTGACAATAACAGATAAAAGCTGTGGCCCATGAAGGACCTCGCTTCTGGCCCATAAAGGACCTCGCCTCTGGCCCATAAAGTACCAGGTTATAACCACAGCACCAACTACGATGCAAGCTAAACCATTGTGGGGCACTTAGAAAACAACAATATCCTCTGCGCCTGAACCTGACAATAACAGATGTAAGCTGTGGCCCATGAAGGACCTCGCTTCTGGCCCACAAAGGACCTCGCCTCTGGCTCATAAAGAACCAGGTTTTTGTTCCACCACCAAGTATGATGCAAGCTAAACCATTGTGGGGCACTTAGAAAACAACAATGTCCTCTGTGCCTGAACCTGACAATAACAGATATAAGCTGTGGCCCATGAAGGACCTCGCTTCTGGCCCATAAAGAACCAGGTTTTCGCCCCAGCACCAAGTATGATGCAAGCTAAACCATCGTGGGGCACTTAGAAAAAAACAATGTCCTCTGTACCTGAACCTGACAATAACAGATGTAAGCTGTGGCCCATGAAGGACCTCGCTTCTGGCCCATAAATGACCTCGCCTCTGGCCCATAAAGAACCAGGTTTTCGCCCCAGCACCAAGTATGATGCAAGCTAAACCATTGTGGGGCACTTAGAAAAAAACAATGTCCTCTGTACCTGAACCTCACAATAAGAGATGTAAGCTGTGGCCCATGAAGGACCTCGCTTCTGGCCCATAAAAAACCAGGTTTTCGCCCCAGCACCAAGAATGATGCAAGTTAAACCATTGTTGGACACTTAGAAAACAACAATGTCCTCTGTGCCTGAACCTGACAATAACAGATGTAAGCTGTGGCCCATGAAGGACCTCGCTTCTGGCCCATAAAGAACCAGGTTCTCGCCCCAGCACCAAGTATGATGCAAGCTAAACCATTGTGGGGCACTTAGAAAACAACAATGTCCTCTGTGCCTGAACCAGATAATAACAGATGTAAGCTGTGGCCCATGAAGGACCTCGCTTCTGGCCCATAAAGGACCTCGCCTCTGGCCCACAAAGAACCAGGTTTTCGCCCCAGCACCAAGTATGATGCAAGCTAAACCATTGTGGGGCACTTAGAAAAAAACAATGTCCTCTGTGCCTGAACCTGACAATAACAGATGTAAGTTGTGCCCCATGAAGGACCTCGCTTCTGGCCCATAAAGAACCAGGTTTTCGCCCCAGAACCAAGTATGATGCAAACTAAACCATTGTGGGGCACTTAGAAAAGAACAATATCCTCTGCGCCTGAACCTGACAATAACAGATGTAAGCTGTGGCCCATGAAGGACCTCGCTTCTGGCCCATAAAGGACCTCGCCTCTGGCCCATAAAGAACCAGGTTTTTGCCCCAGCACCAAGTATGATGCAAGCTAAACTATTGTGGGGCACTTAGAAAACAACAATGTCCTCTGTACCTGAACTTGACAATAACAGATATAAGCTGTGGCCCATGAAGGACCTCGCTTCTGGCCAATAAAGAACCAGGTTTTCGCCTCAGCACCAAGTATGATGCAAGCTAAACCATTGTGAGACACTTAGAAAACAACAATGTCCTCTGTGTCTGAACCTGACAATAACAGATATAAGGTGGGGCCCATGAAGGACCTCGCTTCTGGCCCATAAAGAACCAGGTTTTCGCCCGAGAACCAAGTATGATGCAAACTAAACCATTGTGGGGCACTTAGAAAACAACAATGTCCTCTGTACCTGAACCTGACAATAACAGATGTAAGCTGTGGCCCATGAAGGACCTCGCTTCTGGCCAATAAAGAACCAGGTTTTCGCCCCAGCACCAAGTATGATGCAAGCTAAACCATTGTGAGACACTTAGAAAACAACAATGTCCTCTGTGCCTGAACCTGACAATAACAGATATAAGCTGTGGCCCATGAAGGACCTCGCTTCTGGCCCATAAAGAACCAGGTTTTCGCCCCAGCACCAAGTATGATGCAAGCTAAACCATTGTGGGGCACTTACAAAAAAAAAATGTCCTCTGTACCTGAACCTGACAATAACAGATGTAAGCTGTGGCCCATGAAGGACCTCGCTTCTGGTCCATAAAGGACCTAGCCTCTGGCCCATAAATAACCAGGTTTTTGCCCCAGCACCAAGTATGATGCAAGCTAAACCATTGTGGGGCACTTAGAAAAAACCAATATCCTCTATACCTTAACGTCACAATAACAGATGTAAGCTATGGCCCATGAAGGACCTCGCTTCTGGCCCATAAAGAACCAGGTTTTCGCCCCAGAACCAAGTATGATGCAAACTAAACCATTGTGGGGCACTTAGAAAACAACAATGTCCTCTGTACCTGAACCTGACAATAACAGATGTAAGCTGTGGCCCATGAAGGACCTCGCTTCTGGCCAATAAAGAACCAGGTTTTCGCCCCAGCACCAAGTATGATGCAAGCTAAACCATTGTGAGACACTTAGAAAACAACAATGTCCTCTGTGCCTGAACCTGACAATAACAGATATAAGCTGTGGCCCATGAAGGACCTCGCTTCTGGCCCATAAAGAACCAGGTTTTCGCCCCAGCACCAAGTATGATGCAAGCTAAACCATTGTGGGGCACTTACAAAAAAACAATGTCCTCTGTACCTGAACCTGACAATAACAGATGTAAGCTGTGGCCCATGAAGGACCTCGCTTCTGGTCCATATAGGACCTCGCCTCTGGCCCATAAATAACCAGGTTTTTGCCCCAGCACCAAGTATGATGCAAGCTAAACCATTGTGGGGCACTTAGAAAAAAACAATATCCTCTGTACCTGAACGTCACAATAACAGATGTAAGCTGTGGCCCATGAAGGACCACGCTTCTGGCCCAAAAAGAACCAGGTTTTCGCCGCAGCACCAAGTATGATGCAAGCTAAACTATTGTTGGACACTTAGAAAACAACAATGTCCTCTGTGACTGAACCTGACAATAACAGATGTAAGCTGTGGCCCATGAAGGACCTTACGTCTGGCCCATAAAGAACCAGGTTTTCGCCCCAGCACCAAGTATGATGCAAGCTAAACCATTGTGGGACACTTAGAAAACAACAATGTCCTCTGTGCCTGAACCTGACAATAACAGATATAAGCTGTGGCCCATGAAGGATCTCGCTTCTGGCCCATAAAGAACCAGGTTTTCGCCCCAGAACCAAGTATGATGCAAGCTAAACCATTGTTGGGCACGTAGAAAACAACAATGTCCTCTGTACCTGAACCTGACAATAACAGATGTAAGCTGTGGCCCATGAAGGACCTCCCTTCTGGCCCATAAAGGACCTCGCCTCTGGCCCATAAAGAACCAGGTTTCCTCCCCAGCACCAAGTATGATGCAAGCTAAACCATTGTGGGGCACTTAGAAAACAACAATGTCCTCTGTGCCTGAACCTAACAATAACAGATAAAAGCTGTGGCCCATGAAGGACCTCGCTTCTGGCCCATAAAGGACCTCGCCTCTGGCCCATAAAGTACCAGGTTATAACCACAGCACCAACTATGATGCAAGCTAAACCATTGTGGGGCACTTAGAAAACAACAATATCCTCTGCGCCTGAACCTGACAATAACAGATGTAAGCTGTGGCCCATGAAGGACCTCGCTTCTGGCCCACAAAGGACCTCGCCTCTGGCCCATAAAGAACCAGGTTTTTGTTCCAGCACCAAGTATGATGCAAGCTAAACCATTGTGGGGCACTTAGAAAACAACAATGTCCTCTGTGCCTGAACCTGACAATAACAGATATAAGCTGTGGCCCATGAAGGACCTCGCTTCTGGCCCATAAAGAACCAGGTTTTCGCCCCAGCACCAAGAATGATGCAAGTTAAACCATTGTTGGACACTTAGAAAACAACAATGTCCTCTGTGCCTGAACCTGACAATAACAGATGTAAGCTGTGGCCCATGAAGGACCTCGCTTCTGGCCCATAAAGAACCAGGTTTTCGCCCCAGCACCAAGTATGATGCAAACTAAACCATTGTGGGGCACTTAGAAAACAACAATGTCCTCTATGCCTGAACCTGACAATAACAGATGTAAGCTGTGGCCCATGAAGGAACTCGCTTCTGGCCCATAAAGGACCTCGCCTCTGGCCCATAAAGAACCAGGTTTTCGCCCCAGCACCAAGTATGATGCAAGCTAAACCATTGTGGGGCACTTAGAAAACAACAATGTCCTCTGTGCCTGAACCAGATAATAACAGATGTAAGCTGTGGCCCATGAAGGACCTCGCTTCTGGCCCATAAAGGACCTCGCCTCTGGCCCACAAAGAACCAGGTTTTCGCCCCAGCACCAAGTATGATGCAAGCTAAACCATTGTGGGGCACTTAGAAAAAAACAATGTCCTCTGTGCCTGAACCTGACAATAACAGATGTAAGTTGTGCCCCATGAAGGACCTTGCTTCTGGCCCATAAAGGACCTCGCCTCTGGCCCATAAAGAACCAGGTTTTCACCCCAGCACCAAGTATGATGCAAGCTAAACCATTGTGGGGCACTTAGAAAACAACAATGTCCTCTGTGCCTGAACCTGACAATAACAGATATAAGCTGTGGCCCATGAAGGACCTCGCTTCTGGCCCATAAAGAACCAGGTTTTCGCCCCAGAACCAAGTATGATGCAAACTAAACCATTGTGGGGCACTTAGAAAACAACAATATCCTCTGTACCTGAACCTGACAATAACAGATATAAGCTGTGGCCCATGAAGGACCTCGCTTCTGGCCAATAAAGAACCAGGTTTTCGCCCCAGCACCAAGTATGATGCAAGCTAAACCATTGTGAGACACTTAGAAAGCAACAATGTCCTCTGTGCCTGAACCTGACAATAACAGCTATAAGCTGTGGCCCATGAAGGACCTCGCTTCTGGCCCATAAAGAACCAGGTTTTCGCCCCAGCACCAAGTATGATGCAAGCTAAACCATTGTGGGGCACTTACAAAAAAACAATGTCCTCTGTACCTGAACCTGACAATAACAGATGTAAGCTGTGGCCCATGAAGGACCTCCCTTCTGGCCCATAAAGGACCTCGCCTCTGGCCCATAAAGAACCAGGTTTCCTCCACAGCACCAAGTATGATGCAAGCTAAACCATTGTGGGGCACTTAGAAAACAACAATGTCCTCTGTGCCTGAACCTGACAATAACAGATAAAAGCTGTGGCCATGAAGGACCTCGCTTCTGGCCCATAAAGGACCTCGCCTCTGGCCCATAAAGTACCAGGTTATAACCACAGCACCAACTATGATGCAAGCTAAACCATTGTGGGGCACTTAGAAAACAACAATATCCTCTGCGCCTGAACCTGACAATAACAGATGTAAGCTGTGGCCCATGAAGGACCTCGCTTCTGGCCCATAAAGGACCTCGCCTCTGGCCCATAAAGAACCAGATTTTTGCCCCAGCACCAAGTATGATGCAAGCTAAACTATTGTGGGGCACTTAGAAAACAACAATGTCCTCTGTACCTGAACTTGACAATAACAGATATAAGCTGTGGCCCATGAAGGACCTCGCTTCTGGCCAATAAAGAACCAGGTTTTCGCCTCAGCACCAAGTATGATGCAAGCTAAACCATTGTGAGACACTTAGAAAACAACAATGTCCTCTGTGCCTGAACCTGACAATAACAGATATAAGGTGGGGCCCATGAAGGACCTCGCTTCTGGCCCATAAAGAACCAGGTTTTCGCCCCAGAACCAAGTATGATGCAAACTAAACCATTGTGGGGCACTTAGAAAACAACAATGTCCTCTGTACCTGAACCTGACAATAACAGATGTAAGCTGTGGCCCATGAAGGACCTCGCTTCTGGCCAATAAAGAACCAGGTTTTCGCCCCAGCACCAAGTATGATGCAAGCTAAACCATTGTGAGACACTTAGAAAACAACAATGTCCTCTGTGCCTGAACCTGACAATAACAGATATAAGCTGTGGCCCATGAAGGATCTCGCTTCTGGCCCATAAAGAACCAGGTTTTCGCCCCAGCACCAAGTATGATGCAAGCTAAACCATTGTGGGGCACTTACAAAAAAACAATGTCCTCTGTACCTGAACCTGACAATAACAGATGTAAGCTGTGGCCCATGAAGGACCTCGCTTCTGGTCCATAAAGGACCTAGCCTCTGGCCCATAAATAACCAGGTTTTTGCCCCAGCACCAAGTATGATGCAAGCTAAACCATTGTGGGGCACTTAGAAAAAACCAATATCCTCTATACCTGAACGTCACAATAACAGATGTAAGCTGTGGCCCATGAAGGACCACGCTTCTGGCCCAAAAAGAACCAGGTTTTCGCCGCAGCACCAAGTATGATGCAAGCTAAACCATTGTGGGACACTTAGAAAAAAACAATGTCCTCTGTGCCTGAACCTGACAATAACAGATGTAAGCTGTGGCCCATGAAGGACCTCACGTCTGGCCCATAAAGAACCAGGTTTTCGCCCCAGCACCAAGTATGATGCAAGCTAAACCATTGTGGGACACTTAGAAAACAACAATGTCCTCTGTGCCTGAACCTGACAATAACAGATATAAGCTGTGGCCCATGAAGGATCTCGCTTCTGGCCCATAAAGAACCAGGTTTTCGCCCCAGAACCAAGTATGATGCAAGCTAAACCATTGTTGGGCACGTAGAAAACAACAATGTCCTCTGTACCTGAACCTGACAATAACAGATGTAAGCTGTGGCCCATGAAGGACCTCCCTTCTGGCCCATAAAGGACCTCGCCTCTGGCCCATAAAGAACCAGGTTTCCTCCGCAGCACCAAGTATGATGCAAGCTAAACCATTGTGGGGCACTTAGAAAACAACAATGTCCTCTGTGCCTGAACCTGACAATAACAGATAAAAGCTGTGGCCCATGAAGGACCTCGCTTCTGGCCCATAAAGGACCTCGCCTCTGGCCCATAAAGTACCAGGTTATAACCACAGCACCAATTATGATGCAAGCTAAACCATTGTGGGGCACTTAGAAAACAACAATATCCTCTGCGCCTGAACCTGACAATAACAGATGTAAGCTGTGGCCCATGAAGGACCTCGCTTCTGGCCCATAAAGGACCTCGCCTCTGGCCCATAAAGAACCAGGTTTTTGCCCCAGCACCAAGTATGATGCAAGCTAAACTATTGTAGGGCACTTAGAAAACAACAATGTCCTCTGTACCTGAACCTGACAATAACAGATATAAGCTGTGGCCCATGAAGGACCTCGCTTCTGGCCAATAAAGAACCAGGTTTTCGCCTCAGCACCAAGTATGATGCAAGATAAACCATTGTGAGACACTTAGAAAACAACAATGTCCTCTGTGCCTGAACCTGACAATAACAGATGTAAGCTGTGGCCCATGAAGGACCTCGCTTCTGGCCCATAAAGAACCAGGTTTTCGCCCCAGCACCAGGTATGATGCAAGCTAAACCATTGTGGGGCACTTACAAAAAAACAATGTCCTCTGTGCCTGCACCTGACAATAACAGATGTAAGCTGTGGCCCATGAAGGACCTCGCTTCTGGCCCATAAAGGACCTCGCCTCTGGCCCATAAAGAACCAGGTTTTTGCCCCAGCACCAAGTATGATGCAAGCTAAACCATTGTGGGGCACATAGAAAACAACAATGTCCTCTGTGCCTGAAACTGACAATAACAGATGTAAGCTGTGGCCCATGAAGGACCTCGCTTCCGGCCCACAAAGGACCTCGCCTCTGCCCCATAAAGAACCAGCTTTTCGCCCAAGCACCAAGTATGATGCAAGCTTAACCATTGTGGGGCACTTAGAAAAAAACAATGTCCTCTGTACCTGAACCTCACAATAACAGATGTAAGCTGTGGCCCATGAAGGACCTCGCTTCTGGCCCATAAAGAACCAGGTTTTTGCCCCAGCACCAAGTATGATGCAAGCTAAACCATTGTGGGGCACTTAGAAAACAACAATGTCCTCTGTGCCTGAACCTGACAATAAAAGATGTAAGCTGTGGCCCATGAAGGAACTCGCTTCTGGCGCATAAAGGACCTCGCCTCTGGCCCACATAGAACCAGGTTTTCGCCCCAGCACCAAGTATGATGCAAGCTAAACCATTGTGGGGCACTTAGAAAAAAACAATGTCCTCTGTGCCTGAACCTGACAATAACAGATGTAAGTTGTGCCCCATGAAGGACCTCGCTACTGGCCCATAAAGGACCTCGCCTTTGGCCCATAAAGAACCAGGTTTTCACCCCAGCACCAAGTATGATGCAAGCTAAACCATTGTGGGGCACTTAGAAAACAACAATGTCCTCGGTGCCTGAACCTGACAATAACAGATATAAGCTGTGGCCCATGAAGGACCTGGCTTCTGGCCCATAAAGAACCAGGTTTTCGCCCCAGAACCAAGTATGATGCAAACTAAACCATTGTGGGGCACTTAGAAAACAACAATGTCCTCTGTACCTGAACCTGACAATAACAGATGTAAGCTGTGGCCCATGAAGGACCTCGCTTCTGGCCCATAAAGAACCAGGTTTTCGCCCCAGCACCAAGTATGATGCAAGCTAAACCATTGTGAGACACTTAGAAAACAACAATGTCCTCTGTGCCTGAACCTGACAATAACAGATATAAGCTGTGGCCCATGAAGGACCTCGCTTCTGGCCCATAAAGAACTAGGTTTTCGCCCCAGCACCAAGTATGATGCAAGCTAAACCATTGTGGGGCACTTACAAAAAAACAATGTCCTCTGTACCTGAACCTGACAATAACAGATGTAAGCTGTGCCCCATGAAGGACCTCGCTTCTGGTCCATAAAGGACCTCGCCTCTGGCCCATAAATAACCAGGTTTTTTCCCCAGCACCAAGTATGATGCAAGCTAAACCATTGTGGGACACTTAGAAAACAACAATGTCCTCGGTGCCTGAACCTGACAATAACAGATATAAGCTGTGGCCCATGAAGGACCTCGCTTCTGGCCCATAAAGAACCAGGTTTTCGCCCCAGAACCAAGTATGATGCAAGCTAAACCATTGTTGGGCACGTAGAAACCAACAATGTCCTCTGTACCTGAACCTGACAATAACAGATGTAAGCTGTGGCCCATGAAGGACCTCGCTTCTGGCCCATAAAGGACCTCGCCTCTGGCCCATAAAGAACAAGGTTTCCTCCCCAGCACCAAGTATGATGCAAGCTAAACCATTGTGGGGCACTTAGAAAACAACAATGTCCTCTGTGCCTGAACCTGACAATAACAAATAAAAGCTGTGGCCCATGAAGGACCTCGCTTCTGGCCCATAAAGGACCTCGCCTCTGGCCCATAAAGTACCAGGTTATAACCACAGCACCAACTATGATGCAAGCTAAACCAGTGTGGGGCACTTAGAAAACAACAATATCCTCTGCGCCTCAACCTGACAATAACAGATGTAAGCTGTGGCCCATGAAGGACCTCGCTTCTGGCCCATAAAGGACCTCGCCTCTGGCCCATAAAGAACCAGTTTTTTGCCCCAGCACCAAGTATGATGCAAGCTAAACTATTGTGGGGCACTTAGAAAACAACAATGTCCTCTGTACCTGAACCTGACAATAACAGATATAAGCTGTGGCCCATGAAGGACCTCTCTTCTGGCCCATAAAGAACCAGGTTTTCGCCTCAGCACCAAGTATGATGCAAGCTAAACCATTGTGAGACACTTAGAAAACACCAATGTCCTCTGTGCCTGAACCTGACAATAACAGATGTAAGCTCTGGCCCATGAAGGACCTCGCTTCTGGCCCATAAAGAACCAGGTTTTCGCCCCAGCACCAAGTATGATGCAAGCTAAACCATTGAGGGGCACTTACAAAAAAACAATGTCCTCTGTGCCTGAACCTGACAATAACAGATGTAAGCTGTGGCCCATGAAGGACCTCGCTTCTGGACCATAAAGGACCTCGCCTCTGGCCCATAAAGAACCAGGTTTTTGCCCCAGCACCAAGTATGATGCAAGCTAAACCATTGTGGGGCACTTAGAAAACAACAATGTCCTCTGTGCCTGAAACTGACAATAACAGATGTAAGCTGTGGCCCATGAAGGACCTCGCTTCTGGCCCACAAAGGACCTCGCCTCTGCCCCATAAAGAACCAGCTTTTCGCCCCAGCACGAAGTATGATGCAAGCTAAACCATTGTGGGGCACTTAGAAAAAAACAATGTCCTCTGTACCTGAACCTCACAATAACAGATGTAAGCTGTGGCCCATGAAGGACCTCGCTTCTGGCCCATAAAGAACCAGGTTTTCGCCCCAGCACCAAGTATGATGCAAGTTAAACCATTGTTGGATACTTAGAAAACAACAATGTCCTCCGTGCCTGAACCTGACAATAACAGATGTAAGCTGTGGCCCATGAAGGACCTCGCTTCTGGCCCATAAAGAACCAGGTTTTCGCCCCAGAACCAAGTATGATGCAAGCTAAACCATTCTGGGGCACTTAGAAAACAACAATGTCCTCTGTGCCTGAACCAGATAATAACAGATGTAAGCTGTGGCCCATGAAGGACCTCGCCTCTGGCCCACAAAGAACCAGGTTTTCGCCCCAGCACCAAGTATGATGCAAGCTAAACCATTGTGGGGCACTTAGAAAAAAACAATGTCCTCTGTGCCTGAACCTGACAATAACAGATGTAAGTTGTGCCCCATGAAGGACCTCGCTTCTGGCCCATAAAGGACCTCGCCTCTGGCCCATAAAGAACCAGGTTTTCACCCAAGCACCAAGTATGATGCAAGCTAAACCATTGTGGGGCACTTAGAAAACAACAATGTCCTCTGTGCCTGAACCTGACAATAACAGATATAAGCTGTGGCCCATGAAGGACCTCGCTCCTGGCCCATAAATGACCTCGCCTCTGGCACATGAAGTACCAGGTTATAACCACAGCACCAACTATGATGCAAGCTAAACTATTGTGGGGCACTTAGAAAACAACAATGTCCTCTGTACCTGAACCTGACAATAACAGATACAAGCTGTGGCCCATGAAGGACCTCGCTTCTGGCCCATAAAGAACCAGGTTTTCGCCCCAGAACCAAGTATGATGCAAACTAAACCATTGTGGGGCACTTAGAAAACAACAATGTCCTCTGTACCTGAACCTGACAATAACAGATGTAAGCTGTGGCCCATGAAGGACCTCGCTTCTGGCCAATAAAGAACCAGGTTTTCGCCCCAGCACCAAGTATGATGCAAGCTAAACCATTGTGGGGCACTTACAAAAAAACAATGTCCTCTGTACCTGAACCTGACAATAACAGATGTAAGCTGTGGCCCATGAAGGACCTCGCTTCTGGTCCATAAAGGACCTAGCCTCTGGCCCATAAATAACCAGGTTTTTGCCCCAGCACCAAGTATGATGGAAGCTAAACCATTGTGAGGCACTTAGAAAAAAACAATATCCTCTGTACCTGAACGTCACAATAACAGATGTAAGCTGTGGCCCATCAAGGACCACGCTTCTGGCCCAAAAAGAACCAGGTTTTCGCCGCAGCACCAAGTATGATGCAAGCTAAACCATTGTTGGACACTTAGAAAACAACAATGTCCTCTGTGTCTGAACCTGACAATAACAGATGTAAGCTGTGGCCCATGAAGGACCTCACGTCTGGCCCATAAAGAACCAGGTTTTCGCCCCAGCACCAAGTATGATGCAAGCTAAACCATTGTGGGACACTTAGAAAACAACAATGTCCTCTGTGCCTGAACCTGACAATAACAGATATAAGCTGTGGCCCATGAAGGATCTCGCTTCTGGCCCATAAAGAACCAGGTTTTCGCCCCAGAACCAAGTATGATGCAAGCTAAACCATTGTTGGGCACGTAGAAAACAACAATGTCCTCTGTACCTGAACCTGACAATAACAGATGTAAGCTGTGGCCCATGAAGGACCTCCCTTCTGGCCCATAGAGGACCTCGCCTCTGGCCCATAAAGAACCAGGTTTCCTCCCCAGCACCAAGTATGATGCAAGCTAAACCATTGTGGGGCACTTAGAAAACAACAATGTCCTCTGTGCCTGAACCTGACAATAACAGATAAAAGCTGTGGCCCATGAAGGACCTCGCTTCTGGCCCATAAAGGACCTCGCCTCTGGCCCATAAAGTACCAGGTTATAACCACAGCAGCAACTATGATGCAAGCTAAACCATTGTGGGGCACTTAGAAAACAACAATATCCTCTGCGCCCGAACCTGACAATAACAGATGTAAGCTGTGGCCCATGAAGGACCTCGCATCTGGCCCATAAAGGACCTCGCCTCTGGCCCATAAAGAACCAGGTTTTTGCCCCAGCACCAAGTATGATGCAAGCTAAACTATTGTGGGGCACTTAGAAAACAACAATGTCCTCTGTACCTGAACCTGACAATAACAGATATAAGCTGTGGCCCATGAAGGACCTCGCTTCTGGCCAATAAAGAACCAGGTTTTCGCCTCAGCACCAAGTATGATGCAGGCTAAACCATTGTGAGACACGTAGAAAACAACAATGTTCTCTGTGCCTGAACCTGACAATAACAGATATAAGCTGTGGCCCATGAAGGACCTCGCTTCTGGCCCATAAAGAACCAGGTTTTCGCCCCAGAACCAAGTATGATGCAAACTAAACCATTGTGGGGCACTTAGAAAACAACAATGTCCTCTGTACCTGAACCTGACAATAACAGATGTAAGCTGTGGCCCATGAAGGACCACGCTTCTGGCCAATAAAGAACCAGGTTTTCGCCCCAGCACCAAGTATGATGCAAGCTAAACCATTGTGAGACACTTAGAAAACAACAATGTCCTCTGTGCCTGAACCTGACAATAACAGATATAAGCTGTGGCCCATGAAGGACCTCGCTTCTGGCCCATAAAGAACCAGGTTTTCGCCCCAGCACCAAGTATGATGCAAGCTAAACCATTGTGGGGCACTTACAAAAAAACAATGTCCTCTGTACCTGAACCTGACAATAACAGATGTAAGCTGTGGCCCATGAAGGACCTCGCTTCTGGTCCATAAAGGACCTAGCCTCTGGCCCATAAATAACCAGGTTTTTGCCCCAGCACCAAGTATGATGCAAGCTAAACCATTGTGGGGCACTTAGAAAAAAACAATATCCTCTGTACCTGAACGTCACAATAACAGATGTAAGCTGTGGCCCATGAAGGACCACGCTTCTGGCCCAAAAAGAACCAGGTTTTCGCCGCAGCACCAAGTATGATGCAAGCTAAACCATTGTTGGACACTTAGAAAACAACAATGTCCTCTGTGCCTGAACCTGACAATAACAGATGTAAGTTGTGGCCCATGAAGGACCTCACGTCTGGCCCATAAAGAACCAGGTTTTCGCCCCAGCACCAAGTATGATGCAAGCTAAACCATTGTGGGACACTTAGAAAACAACAATGTCCTCTGTGCCTGAACCTGACAATAACAGATATAAGCTGTGGCCCATGAAGGATCTCGCTTCTGGCCCATAAAGAACCATGTTTTCGCCCCAGAACCAAGTATGATGCAAGCTAAACCATTGTTGGGCACGTAGAAAACAACAATGTCCTCTGTACCTGAACCTGACAATAACAGATGTAAGCTGTGGCCCATGAAGGACCTCCCTTCTGGCCCATAAAGGACCTCGCCTCTGGCCCATAAAGAACCAGGTTTCCTCCCCAGCACCAAGTATGATGCAAGCTAAACCATTGTGGGGCACTTAGAAAACAACAATGTCCTCTGTGCCTGAACCTGACAATAACAGATAAAAGCTGTGGCCCATGAAGGACCTCGCTTCTGGCCCATAAAGGACCTCGCCTCTGGCCCATAAAGTACCAGGTTATAACCACAGCACCAACTATGATGCAAGCTAAACCATTGTGGGGCACTTAGAAAACAACAATATCCTCTGCGCCTGAACCTGACAATAACAGATGTAAGCTGTAGCCCATGAAGGACCTCGCTTCTGGCCCATAAAGGACCTCGCCTCTGGCCCATAAAGAACCAGGTTTTTGCCCCAGCACCAAGTATGATGCAAGCTAAACTATTGTGGGGCACTTAGAAAACAACAATGTCCTCTGTACCTGAACCTGACAATAACAGATATAAGCTGTGGCCCATGAAGGACCTCGCTTCTGGCCAATAAAGAACCAGGTTTTCGCCTCAGCACCAAGTATGATGCAAGCTAAACCATTGTGAGACACTTAGAAAACAACAATGTCCTCTGTGCCTGAACCTGACAATAACAGATGTAAGCTGTGGCCCATGAAGGACCTCGCTTCTGGCCCATAAAGAACCAGGTTTTTGCCCCAGCACCAAGTATGATGCAAGCTAAACCATTGTGGGGCACTTACAAAAAAACAATGTCCTCTGTGCCTGAACCTGACAATAACAGATGTAAGCTGTGGCCCATGAAGGACCTCGCTTCTGGACCATAAAGGACCTCGCCTCTGGCCCATAAAGAACCAGGTTTTTGCCCAAGCACCAAGTATGATGCAAGATAAACCATTGTGGGGCACTTAGAAAACAACAATGTCCTCTGTGCCTGAAACTGACAATAACAGATGTAAGCTGTGGCCCATGAAGGACCTCGCTTCTGGCCCACAAAGGACCTCGCCTCTGCCCCATAAAGAACCAGCTTTTCGCCCAAGCACCAAGTATGATGCAAGGTAAACCATTGTGGGGCACTTAGAAAAAAACAATGTCCTCTGTACCTGAACCTCACAATAACAGATGTAAGCTGTGGCCCATGAAGGACCTCGCTTCTGGCCCATAAAGAACCAGGTTTTCGCCCCAGCACCAAGTATGATGCAAGCTAAACCATTGTGGGGCACTTAGAAAACAACAATGTCCTCTGTGCCTGAACCTGACAATAAAAGATGTAAGCTGTGGCCCATGAAGGAACTCGGTTCTGGCCCATAAAGGACCTCGCCTCTGGCCCACATAGAACCAGGTTTTCGCCCCAGCACCAAGTATGATGCAAGCTAAACCATTGTGGGGCACTTAGAAAAAAACAATGTCCTCTGTGCCTGAACCTGACAATAACAGATGTAAGCTGTGGCCCATGAAGGACCTCGCTTCTTGCCCATAAAGGACCTCGCCTCTGGCCCATAAAGAACCAGGTTTCCTCCCCAGCACCAAGTATGATGCAAGCTAAACCATTGTGGGGCACTTAGAAAACAACGATGTCCTCTGTGCCTGAACCAGACAATAACAGATGTAAGCTGTGGCCCATGAAGGACCTCGCTTCTGGCCCATAAAGGACCTCGCCTCTGGCCCATAAAGTACCAGGTTATAACCACAGCACCAACTATGATGTAAGCTAAACCATTGTGGGGCACTTAGAAAACAACAATATCCTCTGCGCCTGAACCTGACAATAACAGATGTAAGCTGTGGCCCATGAAGGACCTCGCTTCTGGCCCATAAAGGACCTCGCCTCTGGCCCATAAAGAAGCAGGTTTTTGGCCCCAGCACCAAGTATGATGCAAGCTAAACCATTGTGGGGCACTTAGAAAACAACAATGTCCTCTGTGCCTGAACCTGACAATAACAGATGTAAGCTGTGGCCCATGAAGGACCTCGCTTCTGGCCCATAAAGGACCTCGCCTCTGGCCCATAAAGAACCAGGTTATTGCCCCAGCACCAAGTATGATGCAAGCTAAACCATTGTGGGGCACTTAGAAAACAACAATGTCCTCTGTGCCTGAACCTGACAATAACAGATGTAAGCTGTGGCCCATGAAAGACCTCGCTTCTGGCCCATAAAGAACCAGGTTTTTGCCCCAGCACCAAGTATGATGCAAGCTAAACTATTGTGGGGCACTTAGAAAACAACAATGTCCTCTGTACCTGAACCTGACAATAACAGATATAAGCTGTGGCCCATGAAGGACCTCGCTTCTGGCCCATAAAGAACCAGGTTTTCGCCCCAGCACCAAGTATGATGCAAGCTAAACCATTGTGAGACACTTAGAAAACAACAATGTCCTCTGTGCCTGAACCTGACAATAAGAGATGTAAGCTGTGGCCCATGAAGGACCGCGCTTCTGGCCCATAAAGGACCTCGCCTCTGGCCCATAAAGAACCAGGTTTTCGCCCCAGCACCAAGTATGATGCAAGCTAAACCATTGTGGGGCACTTAGAAAACAACAATGTCCTCTGTGCCTGAACCTGACAATAACAGATGTAAGCTGTGGCCCATGAAAGACCTCGCTTCTGGCCCATAAAGAACCAGGTTTTCGCCCCAGCACCAAGTATGATGCAAGCTAAACCATTGTGGGGCACTTAGAAAACAACAATATCCCCTGAGCCTGAACCTGAGAATAACAGATGTAAGCTGTGGCCCATGAAGGACCTCGCTCCTGGCCCATAAAGAACTCGCCTCTGGCCCATACAGAACCAGGTTTCCTCCCCAGCACCAAGTATGATGCAAGCTAAACCACTGTGGGGCACTTAGAAAACAACAATGTCCTCTGTGCCTGAACCTGACAATAACAGATAAAAGCTGTGGCCCATGAAGGACCTCGCTTCTGGCCCATAAAGGACCTCGCGTCTGGCCCATAAAGTACCAGGTTATAACCACAGCACCAACTATGATGCAAGCTAAACCATTGTGGGGCACTTAGAAAACAACAATATCCTCTGCGCCTGAACCTGACAATAACAGATGTAAGCTGTGGCCCATGAAGGACCTCGCTTCCGGCCCACAAAGGACCTCGCCTCTGGCCCATAAAGAACCAGGTTTTTGTTCCAGCACCAAGTATGATGCAAGCTAAACCATTGTGGGGCACTTAGAAAACAACAATGTCCTCTGTGCCTGAACCTGACAATAACAGATATAAGCTGTGGCCCATGAAGGACCTCGCTTCTGGCCCATAAAGAACCAGGTTTTCGCCCCAGCACCAAGTATGATGCAAGCTAAACCATCGTGGGGCACTTAGAAAAAAACAATGTCCTCTGTACCTGAACCTGACAATAACAGATGTAAGCTGTGGCCCATGAAGGACCTCGCTTCTGGCCCATAAATGACCTCGCCTCTGGCCCATAAAGAACCAGGTTTTCGCCCCAGCACCAAGTATGATGCAAGCTAAACCATTGTGGGGCACTTAGAAAAAAACAATGTCCTCTGTACCTGAACCTCACAATAAGAGATGTAAGCTGTGGCCCATGAAGGACCTCGCTTCTGGCCCATAAAAAACCAGGTTTTCGCCCCAGCACTAAGAATGATGCAAGTTAAACCATTGTTGGACACTTAGAAAACAACAATGTTCTCTGTGCCTGAACCTGACAATAACAGATGTAAGCTGTGGCCCATGAAGGACCTCGCTTCTGGCCCATAAAGAACCAGGTTTTCGCCCCAGCACCAAGTATGATGCAAACTAAACCATTGTGGGGCACTTAAAAAACAACAATGTCCTCTATGCCTGAACCTGACAATAACAGATGTAAGCTGTGGCCCATGAAGGAACTCGCTTCTGGCCCATAAAGGACCTCGCCTCTGGCCCATAAAGAACCATGTTTTGGCCCCAGCACCAAGTATGATGCAAGCTAAACCATTGTGGGGCACTTAGAAAACAACGATGTCCTCTGTGCCTGAACCAGATAATAACAGATGTAAGCTGTGGCCCATGAAGGACCTCGCTTCTGGCCCATAAAGGACCTCGCCTCTGGCCCACAAAGAACCAGGTTTTCGCCCCAGCACCAAGTATGATGCAAGCTAAACCATTGTGGGGCACTTAGAAAAAAACAATGTCCTCTGTGCCTGAACCTGACAATAACAGATGTAAGTTGTGCCCCATGAAGGACCTCGCTTCTGGCCCATAAAGGACCTCGCCTCTGGCCCATAAAGAACCAGGTTTTCACCCCAGCACCAAGTATGATGCAAGCTAAACCATTGTGGGGCACTTAGAAAACAACAATGTCCTCTGTGCCTGAACCTGACAATAACAGATATAAGCTGTGGCCCATGAAGGACCTCGCTTCTGGCCCATAAAGAACCAGGATTTCGCCCCAGAACCAAGTATGATGCAAACTAAACCATTGTGGGGCACTTAGAAAACAACAATGTCCTCTGTACCTGAACCTGACAATAACAGATGTAAGCTGTGGCCCATGAAGGACCTCGCTTCTGGCCAATAAAGAACCAGGTTTTCGCCCCAGCACCAAGTATGATGCAAGCTAAACCATTGTGAGACACTTAGAAAACAACAATGTCCTCTGTGCCTGAACCTGACAATAAAAGATATAAGCTGTGGCCCATGAAGGACCTCGCTTCTGGCCCATAAAGAACCAGGTTTTCGCCCCAGCACCAAGTATGATGCAAGCTAAACCATTGTGGGGCACTTACAAAAAAACAATGTCCTCTGTACCTGAACCTGACAATAACAGATGTAAGCTGTGGCCCATGAAGGACCTCGCTTCTGGTCCATATAGGACCTCGCCTCTGGCCCATAAATAACCAGGTTTTTGCCCCAGCACCAAGTATGATGCAAGCTAAACCATTGTGGGGCACTTAAAAAAAAACAATATCCTCTGTACCTGAACGTCACAATAACAGATGTAAGCTGTGGCCCATGAAGGACCACGCTTCTGGCCCAAAAAGAACCAGGTTTTCGCCGCAGCACCAAGTATGATGCAAGCTAAACCATTGTTGGACACTTAGAAAACAACAATGTCCTCTGTGCCTGAACCTGACAATAACAGATGTAAGCTGTGGCCCATGAAGGACCTCACGTCTGGCCCATAAAGAACCAGGTTTTCGCCCCAGCACCAAGTATGATGCAAGCTAAACCATTGTGGGACACTTAGAAAACAACAATGTCCTCTGTGCCTGAACCTGACAATAACAGATATAAGCTGTGGCCCATGAAGGATCTCGCTTCTGGCCCATAAAGAACCAGGTTTTCGCCCCAGAACCAAGTATGATGCAAGCTAAACCATTGTTGGGCACGTAGAAAACAACAATGTCCTCTGTACCTGAACCTGACAATAACAGATGTAAGCTGTGGCCCATGAAGGACCTCCCTTCTGGCCCATAAAGGACCTCACCTCTGGCCCATAAAGAACCAGGTTTCCTCCCCAGCACCAAGTATGATGCAAGCTAAACCATTGTGGGGCACTTAGAAAACAACAATGTCCTCTGTGCCTGAACCTGACAATAACAGATAAAAGCTGTGGCCCATGAAGGACCTCGCTTCTGGCCCATAAAGGACCTCGCCTCTGGCCCATAAAGTACCAGGTTATAACCACAGCACCAACTATGATGCAAGCTAAACCATTGTGGGGCACTTAGAAAACAACAATATCCTCTGCGCCTGAACCTGACAATAACAGATGTAAGCTGTGGCCCATGAAGGACCTCGCTTCTGGCCCACAAAGGACCTCGCCTCTGGCTCATAAAGAACCAGGTTTTTGTTCCACCACCAAGTATGATGCAAGCTAAACCATTGTGGGGCACTTAGAAAACAACAATGTCCTCTGTGCCTGAACCTGACAATAACAGATATAAGCTGTGGCCCATGAAGGACCTCGCTTCTGGCCCATAAAGAACCAGGTTTTCGCCCCAGCACCAAGTATGATGCAAGCTAAACCATCGTGGGGCACTTAGAAAAAAACAATGTCCTCTGTACCTGAACCTGACAATAACAGATGTAAGCTGTGGCCCATGAAGGACCTCGCTTCTGGCCCATAAATGACCTCGCCTCTGGCCCATAAAGAACCAGGTTTTCGCCCCAGCACCAAGTATGATGCAAGCTAAACCATTGTGGGGCACTTAGAAAAAAACAATGTCCTCTGTACCTGAACCTCACAATAAGAGATGTAAGCTGTGGCCCATGAAGGACCTCGCTTCTGGCCCATAAAGAACCAGGTTTTCGCCCCAGCACCAAGAATGATGCAAGTTAAACCATTGTTGGACACTTAGAAAACAACAATGTCCTCTGTGCCTGAACCTGACAATAACAGATGTAAGCTGTGGCCCATGAAGGACCTCGCTTCTGGCCCATAAAGAACCAGGTTCTCGCCCCAGCACCAAGTATGATGCAAGCTAAACCATTGTGGGGCACTTAGAAAACAACAATGTCCTCTGTGCCTGAACCAGATAATAACAGATGTAAGCTGTGGCCCATGAAGGACCTCGCTTCTGGCCCATAAAGGACCTCGCCTCTGGCCCACAAAGAACCAGGTTTTCGCCCCAGCACCAAGTATGATGCAAGCTAAACCATTGTGGGGCACTTAGAAAAAAACAATGTCCTCTGTGCCTGAACCTGACAATAACAGATGTAAGCTGTGCCCCATGAAGGACCTCGCTTCTGGCCCATAAAGGACCTCGCCTCTGGCCCATAAAGAACCAGGTTTTCACCCCAGCACCAAGTATGATGCAAGCTAAACCATTGTGGGGCACTTAGAAAACAACAATGTCCTCTGTGCCTGAACCTGACAATAACAGATATAAGCTGTGGCCCATGAAGGACCTCGCTTCTGGCCCATAAAGAACCAGGTTTTCGCCCCAGAACCAAGTATGATGCAAACTAAACCATTGTGGGGCACTTAGAAAAGAACAATATCCTCTGCGCCTGAACCTGACAATAACAGATGTAAGCTGTGGCCCATGAAGGACCTCGCTTCTGGCCCATAAAGGACCTCGCCTCTGGCCCATAAAGAACCAGGTTTTTGCCCCAGCACCAAGTATGATGCAAGCTAAACTATTGTGGGGCACTTAGAAAACAACAATGTCCTCTGTACCTGAACTTGACAATAACAGATATAAGCTGTGGCCCATGAAGGACCTCGCTTCTGGCCAATAAAGAACCAGGTTTTCGCCTCAGCACCAAGTATGATGCAAGCTAAACCATTGTGAGACACTTAGAAAACAACAATGTCCTCTGTGTCTGAACCTGACAATAACAGATATAAGGTGGGGCCCATGAAGGACCTCGCTTCTGGCCCATAAAGAACCAGGTTTTCGCCCCAGAACCAAGTATGATGCAAACTAAACCATTGTGGGGCACTTAGAAAACAACAATGTCCTCTGTACCTGAACCTGACAATAACAGATGTAAGCTGTGGCCCATGAAGGACCTCGCTTCTGGCCAATAAAGAACCAGGTTTTCGCCCCAGCACCAAGTATGATGCAAGCTAAACCATTGTGAGACACTTAGAAAACAACAATGTCCTCTGTGCCTGAACCTGACAATAACAGATATAAGCTGTGGCCCATGAAGGACCTCGCTTCTGGCCCATAAAGAACCAGGTTTTCGCCCCAGCACCAAGTATGATGCAAGCTAAACCATTGTGGGGCACTTACAAAAAAAAAATGTCCTCTGTACCTGAACCTGACAATAACAGATGTAAGCTGTGGCCCATGAAGGACCTCGCTTCTGGTCCATAAAGGACCTAGCCTCTGGCCCATAAATAACCAGGTTTTTGCCCCAGCACCAAGTATGATGCAAGCTAAACCATTGTGGGGCACTTAGAAAAAACCAATATCCTCTATACCTTAACGTCACAATAACAGATGTAAGCTGTGGCCCATGAAGGACCTCGCTTCTGGCCCATAAAGAACCAGGTTTTCGCCCCAGAACCAAGTATGATGCAAACTAAACCATTGTGGGGCACTTAGAAAACAACAATGTCCTCTGTACCTGAACCTGACAATAACAGATGTAAGCTGTGGCCCATGAAGGACCTCGCTTCTGGCCAATAAAGAACCAGGTTTTCGCCCCAGCACCAAGTATGATGCAAGCTAAACCATTGTGAGACACTTAGAAAACAACAATGTCCTCTGTGCCTGAACCTGACAATAACAGATATAAGCTGTGGCCCATGAAGGACCTCGCTTCTGGCCCATAAAGAACCAGGTTTTCGCCCCAGCACCAAGTATGATGCAAGCTAAACCATTGTGGGGCACTTACAAAAAAACAATGTCCTCTGTACCTGAACCTGACAATAACAGATGTAAGCTGTGGCCCATGAAGGACCTCGCTTCTGGTCCATATAGGACCTCGCCTCTGGCCCATAAATAACCAGGTTTTTGCCCCAGCACCAAGTATGATGCAAGCTAAACCATTGTGGGGCACTTAGAAAAAAACAATATCCTCTGTACCTGAACGTCACAATAACAGATGTAAGCTGTGGCCCATGAAGGACCACGCTTCTGGCCCAAAAAGAACCAGGTTTTCGCCGCAGCACCAAGTATGATGCAAGCTAAACCATTGTTGGACACTTAGAAAACAACAATGTCCTCTGTGCCTGAACCTGACAATAACAGATGTAAGCTGTGGCCCATGAAGGACCTCACGTCTGGCCCATAAAGAACCAGGTTTTCGCCCCAGCACCAAGTATGATGCAAGCTAAACCATTGTGGGACACTTAGAAAACAACAATGTCCTCTGTGCCTGAACCTGACAATAACAGATATAAGCTGTGGCCCATGAAGGATCTCGCTTCTGGCCCATAAAGAACCAGGTTTTCGCCCCAGAACCAAGTATGATGCAAGCTAAACCATTGTTGGGCACGTAGAAAACAACAATGTCCTCTGTACCTGAACCTGACAATAACAGATGTAAGCTGTGGCCCATGAAGGACCTCCCTTCTGGCCCATAAAGGACCTCGCCTCTGGCCCATAAAGAACCAGGTTTCCTCCCCAGCACCAAGTATGATGCAAGCTAAACCATTGTGGGGCACTTAGAAAACAACAATGTCCTCTGTGCCTGAACCTGACAATAACAGATAAAAGCTGTGGCCCATGAAGGACCTCGCTTCTGGCCCATAAAGGACCTCGCCTCTGGCCCATAAAGTACCAGGTTATAACCACAGCACCAACTATGATGCAAGCTAAACCATTGTGGGGCACTTAGAAAACAACAATATCCTCTGCGCCTGAACCTGACAATAACAGATGTAAGCTGTGGCCCATGAAGGACCTCGCTTCTGGCCCACAAAGGACCTCGCCTCTGGCCCATAAAGAACCAGGTTTTTGTTCCAGCACCAAGTATGATGCAAGCTAAACCATTGTGGGGCACTTAGAAAACAACAATGTCCTCTGTGCCTGAACCTGACAATAACAGATATAAGCTGTGGCCCATGAAGGACCTCGCTTCTGGCCCATAAAGAACCAGGTTTTCGCCCCAGCACCAAGTATGATGCAAGCTAAACCATCGTGGGGCACTTAGAAAAAAACAATGTCCTCTGTACCTGAACCTGACAATAACAGATGTAAGCTGTGGCCCATGAAGGACCTCGCTTCTGGCCCATAAATGACCTCGCCTCTGGCCCATAAAGAACCAGGTTTTCGCCCCAGCACCAAGTATGATGCAAGCTAAACCATTGTGGGGCACTTAGAAAAAAACAATGTCCTCTGTACCTGAACCTCACAATAAGAGATGTAAGCTGTGGCCCATGAAGGACCTCGCTTCTGGCCCATAAAAAACCAGGTTTTCGCCCCAGCACAAAGAATGATGCAAGTTAAACCATTGTTGGACACTTAGAAAACAACAATGTCCTCTGTGCCTGAACCTGACAATAACAGATGTAAGCTGTGGCCCATGAAGGACCTCGCTTCTGGCCCATAAAGAACCAGGTTTTCGCCCCAGCACCAAGTATGATGCAAACTAAACCATTGTGGGGCACTTAGAGAACAACAATGTCCTCTATGCCTGAACCTGACAATAACAGATGTAAGCTGTGGCCCATGAAGGAACTCGCTTCTGGCCCATAAAGGACCTCGCCTCTGGCCCATAAAGAACCAGGTTTTCGCCCCAGCACCAAGTATGATGCAAGCTAAACCATTGTGGGGCACTTAGAAAACAACAATGTCCTCTGTGCCTGAACCAGATAATAACAGATGTAAGCTGTGGCCCATGAAGGACCTCGCTTCTGGCCCATAAAGGACCTCGCCTCTGGCCCACAAAGAACCAGGTTTTCGCCCCAGCACCAAGTATGATGCAAGCTAAACCATTGTGGGGCACTTAGAAAAAAACAATGTCCTCTGTGCCTGAACCTGACAATAACAGATGTAAGTTGTGCCCCATGAAGGATCTTGCTTCTGGCCCATAAAGGACCTCGCCTCTGGCCCATAAAGAACCAGGTTTTCACCCCAGCACCAAGTATGATGCAAGCTAAACCATTGTGGGGCACTTAGAAAACAACAATGTCCTCTGTGCCTGAACCTGACAATAACAGATATAAGCTGTGGCCCATGAAGGACCTCGCTTCTGGCCCATAAAGAACCAGGTTTTCGCCCCAGAACCAAGTATGATGCAAACTAAACCATTGTGGGGCACTTAGAAAACAACAATATCCTCTGTACCTGAACCTGACAATAACAGATATAAGCTGTGGCCCATGAAGGACCTCGCTTCTGGCCAATAAAGAACCAGGTTTTCGCCCCAGCACCAAGTATGATGCAAGCTAAACCATTGTGAGACACTTAGAAAGCAACAATGTCCTCTGTGCCTGAACCTGACAATAACAGCTATAAGCTGTGGCCCATGAAGGACCTCGCTTCTGGCCCATAAAGAACCAGGTTTTCGCCCCAGCACCAAGTATGATGCAAGCTAAACCATTGTGGGGCACTTACAAAAAAACAATGTCCTCTGTACCTGAACCTGACAATAACAGATGTAAGCTGTGGCCCATGAAGGACCTCCCTTCTGGCCCATAAAGGACCTCGCCTCTGGCCCATAAAGAACCAGGTTTCCTCCCCAGCACGAAGTATGATGCAAGCTAAACCATTGTGGGGCACTTAGAAAACAACAATGTCCTCTGTGCCTGAACCTGACAATAACAGATAAAAGCTGTGGCCATGAAGGACCTCGCTTCTGGCCCATAAAGGACCTCGCCTCTGGCCCATAAAGTACCAGGTTATAACCACAGCACCAACTATGATGCAAGCTAAACCATTGTGGGGCACTTAGAAAACAACAATATCCTCTGCGCCTGAACCTGACAATAACAGATGTAAGCTGTGGCCCATGAAGGACCTCGCTTCTGGCCCATAAAGGACCTCGCCTCTGGCCCATAAAGAACCAGATTTTTGCCCCAGCACCAAGTATGATGCAAGCTAAACTATTGTGGGGCACTTAGAAACAACAATGTCCTCTGTACCTGAACTTGACAATAACAGATATAAGCTGTGGCCCATGAAGGACCTCGCTTCTGGCCAATAAAGAACCAGGTTTTCGCCTCAGCACCAAGTATGATGCAAGCTAAACCATTGTGAGACACTTAGAAAACAACAATGTCCTCTGTGCCTGAACCTGACAATAACAGATATAAGGTGGGGCCCATGAAGGACCTCGCTTCTGGCCCATAAAGAACCAGGTTTTCGCCCCAGAACCAAGTATGATGCAAACTAAACCATTGTGGGGCACTTAGAAAACAACAATGTCCTCTGTACCTGAACCTGACAATAACAGATGTAAGCTGTGGCCCATGAAGGACCTCGCTTCTGGTCCATAAAGGACCTAGCCTCTGGCCCATAAATAACCAGGTTTTTGCCCCAGCACCAAGTATGATGCAAGCTAAACCATTGTGGGGCACTTAGAAAAAACCAATATCCTCTATACCTGAACGTCACAATAACAGATGTAAGCTGTGGCCCATGAAGGACCACGCTTCTGGCCCAAAAAGAACCAGGTTTTCGCCGCAGCACCAAGTATGATGCAAGCTAAACCATTGTGGGACACTTAGAAAAAAACAATGTCCTCTGTGCCTGAACCTGACAATAACAGATGTAAGCTGTGGCCCATGAAGGACCTCACGTCTGGCCCATAAAGAACCAGGTTTTCGCCCCAGCACCAAGTATGATGCAAGCTAAACCATTGTGGGACACTTAGAAAACAACAATGTCCTCTGTGCCTGAACCTGACAATAACAGATATAAGCTGTGGCCCATGAAGGATCTCGCTTCTGGCCCATAAAGAACCAGGTTTTCGCCCCAGAACCAAGTATGATGCAAGCTAAACCATTGTTGGGCACGTAGAAAACAACAATGTCCTCTGTACCTGAACCTGACAATAACAGATGTAAGCTGTGGCCCATGAAGGACCTCCCTTCTGGCCCATAAAGGACCTCGCCTCTGGCCCATAAAGAACCAGGTTTCCTCCGCAGCACCAAGTATGATGCAAGCTAAACCATTGTGGGGCACTTAGAAAACAACAATGTCCTCTGGGCCTGAACCTGACAATAACAGATAAAAGCTGTGGCCCATGAAGGACCTCGCTTCTGGCCCATAAAGGACCTCGCCTCTGGCCCATAAAGTACCAGGTTATAACCACAGCACCAACTATGATGCAAGCTAAACCATTGTGGGGCACTTAGAAAACAACAATATCCTCTGCGCCTGAACCTGACAATAACAGATGTAAGCTGTGGCCCATGAAGGACCTCGCTTCTGGCCCATAAAGGACCTCGCCTCTGGCCCATAAAGAACCAGGTTTTTGCCCCAGCACCAAGTATGATGCAAGCTAAACTATTGTAGGGCACTTAGAAAACAACAATGTCCTCTGTACCTGAACCTGACAATAACAGATATAAGCTGTGGCCCATGAAGGACCTCGCTTCTGGCCCATAAAGAACCAGGTTTTCGCCTCAGCACCAAGTATGATGCAAGATAAACCATTGTGAGACACTTAGAAAACAACAATGTCCTCTGTGCCTGAACCTGACAATAACAGATGTAAGCTGTGGCCCATGAAGGACCTCGCTTCTGGCCCATAAAGAACCAGGTTTTCGCCCCAGCACCAGGTATGATGCAAGCTAAACCATTGTGGGGCACTTACAAAAAAACAATGTCCTCTGTGCCTGCACCTGACAATAACAGATGTAAGCTGTGGCCCATGAAGGACCTCGCTTCTGGCCCATAAAGGACCTCGCCTCTGGCCCATAAAGAACCAGGTTTTTGCCCCAGCACCAAGTATGATGCAAGCTAAACCATTGTGGGGCACATAGAAAACAACAATGTCCTCTGTGCCTGAAACTGACAATAACAGATGTAAGCTGTGGCCCATGAAGGACCTCGCTTCTGGCCCACAAAGGACCTCGCCTCTGCCCCATAAAGAACCAGCTTTTCGCCCAAGCACCAAGTATGATGCAAGCTTAACCATTGTGGGGCACTTAGAAAAAAACAATGTCCTCTGTACCTGAACCTCACAATAACAGATGTAAGCTGTGGCCCATGAAGGACCTCGCTTCTGGCCCATAAAGAACCAGGTTTTTGCCCCAGCACCAAGTATGATGCAAGCTAAACCATTGTGGGGCACTTAGAAAACAACAATGTCCTCTGTGCCTGAACCTGACAATAAAAGATGTAAGCTGTGGCCCATGAAGGAACTCGCTTCTGGCGCATAAAGGACCTCGCCTCTGGCCCACATAGAACCAGGTTTTCGCCCCAGCACCAAGTATGATGCAAGCTAAACCATTGTGGGGCACTTAGAAAAAAACAATGTCCTCTGTGCCTGAACCTGACAATAACAGATGTAAGTTGTGCCCCATGAAGGACCTCGCTACTGGCCCATAAAGGACCTCGCCTTTGGCCCATAAAGAACCAGGTTTTCACCCCAGCACCAAGTATGATGCAAGCTAAACCATTGTGGGGCACTTAGAAAACAACAATGTCCTCGGTGCCTGAACCTGACAATAACAGATATAAGCTGTGGCCCATGAAGGACCTGGCTTCTGGCCCATAAAGAACCAGGTTTTCGCCCCAGAACCAAGTATGATGCAAACTAAACCATTGTGGGGCACTTAGAAAACAACAATGTCCTCTGTACCTGAACCTGACAATAACAGATGTAAGCTGTGGCCCATGAAGGACCTCGCTTCTGGCCCATAAAGAACCAGGTTTTCGCCCCAGCACCAAGTATGATGCAAGCTAAACCATTGTGAGACACTTAGAAAACAACAATGTCCTCTGTGCCTGAACCTGACAATAACAGATATAAGCTGTGGCCCATGAAGGACCTCGCTTCTGGCCCATAAAGAACTAGGTTTTCGCCCCAGCACCAAGTATGATGCAAGCTAAACCATTGTGGGGCACTTACAAAAAAACAATGTCCTCTGTACCTGAACCTGACAATAACAGATGTAAGCTGTGCCCCATGAAGGACCTCGCTTCTGGTCCATAAAGGACCTCGCCTCTGGCCCATAAATAACCAGGTTTTTTCCCCAGCACCAAGTATGATGCAAGCTAAACCATTGTGGGACACTTAGAAAACAACAATGTCCTCGGTGCCTGAACCTGACAATAACAGATATAAGCTGTGGCCCATGAAGGACCTCGCTTCTGGCCCATAAAGAACCAGGTTTTCGCCCCAGAACCAAGTATGATGCAAGCTAAACCATTGTTGGGCACGTAGAAACCAACAATGTCCTCTGTACCTGAACCTGACAATAACAGATGTAAGCTGTGGCCCATGAAGGACCTCGCTTCTGGCCCATAAAGGACCTCGCCTCTGGCCCATAAAGAACAAGGTTTCCTCCCCAGCACCAAGTATGATGCAAGCTAAACCATTGTGGGGCACTTAGAAAACAACCATGTCCTCTGTGCCTGAACCTGACAATAACAAATAAAAGCTGTGGCCCATGAAGGACCTCGCTTCTGGCCCATAAAGGACCTCGCCTCTGGCCCATAAAGTACCAGGTTATAACCACAGCACCAACTATGATGCAAGCTAAACCATTGTGGGGCACTTAGAAAACAACAATATCCTCTGCGCCTCAACCTGACAATAACAGATGTAAGCTGTGGCCCATGAAGGACCTCGCTTCTGGCCCATAAAGGACCTCGCCTCTGGCCCATAAAGAACCAGTTTTTTGCCCCAGCACCAAGTATGATGCAAGCTAAACTATTGTGGGGCACTTAGAAAACAACAATGTCCTCTGTACCTGAACCTGACAATAACAGATATAAGCTGTGGCCCATGAAGGACCTCTCTTCTGGCCCATAAAGAACCAGGTTTTCGCCTCAGCACCAAGTATGATGCAAGCTAAACCATTGTGAGACACTTAGAAAACACCAATGTCCTCTGTGCCTGAACCTGACAATAACAGATGTAAGCTCTGGCCCATGAAGGACCTCGCTTCTGGCCCATAAAGAACCAGGTTTTCGCCCCAGCACCAAGTATGATGCAAGCTAAACCACTGAGGGGCACTTACAAAAAAACAATGTCCTCTGTGCCTGAACCTGACAATAACAGATGTAAGCTGTGGCCCATGAAGGACCTCGCTTCTGGACCATAAAGGACCTCGCCTCTGGCCCATAAAGAACCAGGTTTTTGCCCCAGCACCAAGTATGATGCAAGCTAAACCATTGTGGGGCACTTAGAAAACAACAATGTCCTCTGTGCCTGAAACTGACAATAACAGATGTAAGCTGTGGCCCATGAAGGACCTCGCTTCTGGCCCACAAAGGACCTCGCCTCTGCCCCATAAAGAACCAGCTTTTCGCCCCAGCACGAAGTATGATGCAAGCTAAACCATTGTGGGGCACTTAGAAAAAAACAATGTCCTCTGTACCTGAACCTCACAATAACAGATGTAAGCTGTGGCCCATGAAGGACCTCGCTTCTGGCCCATAAAGAACCAGGTTTTCGCCCCAGCACCAAGTATGATGCAAGTTAAACCATTGTTGGATACTTAGAAAACAACAATGTCCTCCGTGCCTGAACCTGACAATAACAGATGTAAGCTGTGGCCCATGAAGGACCTCGCTTCTGGCCCATAAAGAACCAGGTTTTCGCCCCAGAACCAAGTATGATGCAAGCTAAACCATTCTGGGGCACTTAGAAAACAACAATGTCCTCTGTGCCTGAACCAGATAATAACAGATGTAAGCTGTGGCCCATGAAGGACCTCGCCTCTGGCCCACAAAGAACCAGGTTTTCGCCCCAGCACCAAGTATGATGCAAGCTAAACCATTGTGGGGCACTTAGAAAAAAACAATGTCCTCTGTGCCTGAACCTGACAATAACAGATGTAAGTTGTGCCCCATGAAGGACCTCGCTTCTGGCCCATAAAGGACCTCGCCTCTGGCCCATAAAGAACCAGGTTTTCACCCAAGCACCAAGTATGATGCAAGCTAAACCATTGTGGGGCACTTAGAAAACAACAATGTCCTCTGTGCCAGAACCTGACAATAACAGATATAAGCTGTGGCCCATGAAGGACCTCGCTCCTGGCCCATAAATGACCTCGCCTCTGGCACATGAAGTACCAGGTTATAACCACAGCACCAACTATGATGCAAGCTAAACTATTGTGGGGCACTTAGAAAACAACAATGTCCTCTGTACCTGAACCTGACAATAACAGATACAAGCTGTGGCCCATGAAGGACCTCGCTTCTGGCCCATAAAGAACCAGGTTTTCGCCCCAGAACCAAGTATGATGCAAACTAAACCATTGTGGGGCACTTAGAAAACAACAATGTCCTCTGTACCTGAACCTGACAATAACAGATGTAAGCTGTGGCCCATGAAGGACCTCGCTTCTGGCCAATAAAGAACCAGGTTTTCGCCCCAGCACCAACTATGATGCAAGCTAAACCATTGTGGGGCACTTACAAAAAAACAATGTCCTCTGTACCTGAACCTGACAATAACAGATGTAAGCTGTGGCCCATGAAGGACCTCGCTTCTGGTCCATAAAGGACCTAGCCTCTGGCCCATAAATAACCAGGTTTTTGCCCCAGCACCAAGTATGATGGAAGCTAAACCATTGTGAGGCACTTAGAAAAAAACAATATCCTCTGTACCTGAACGTCACAATAACAGATGTAAGCTGTGGCCCATCAAGGACCACGCTTCTGGCCCAAAAAGAACCAGGTTTTCGCCGCAGCACCAAGTATGATGCAAGCTAAACCATTGTTGGACACTTAGAAAACAACAATGTCCTCTGTGCCTGAACCTGACAATAACAGATGTAAGCTGTGGCCCATGAAGGACCTCACGTCTGGCCCATAAAGAACCAGGTTTTCGCCCCAGCACCAAGTATGATGCAAGCTAAACCATTGTGGGACACTTAGAAAACAACAATGTCCTCTGTGCCTGAACCTGACAATAACAGATATAAGCTGTGGCCCATGAAGGATCTCGCTTCTGGCCCATAAAGAACCAGGTTTTCGCCCCAGAACCAAGTATGATGCAAGCTAAACCATTGTTGGGCACGTAGAAAACAACAATGTCCTCTGTACCTGAACCTGACAATAACAGATGTAAGCTGTGGCCCATGAAGGACCTCCCTTCTGGCCCATAGAGGACCTCGCCTCTGGCCCATAAAGAACCAGGTTTCCTCCCCAGCACCAAGTATGATGCAAGCTAAACCATTGTGGGGCACTTAGAAAACAACAATGTCCTCTGTGCCTGAACCTGACAATAACAGATAAAAGCTGTGGCCCATGAAGGACCTCGCTTCTGGCCCATAAAGAACCTCGCCTCTGGCCCATAAAGTACCAGGTTATAACCACAGCAGCAACTATGATGCAAGCTAAACCATTGTGGGGCACTTAGAAAACAACAATATCCTCTGCGCCCGAACCTGACAATAACAGATGTAAGCTGTGGCCCATGAAGGACCTCGCATCTGGCCCATAAAGGACCTCGCCTCTGGCCCATAAAGGACCAGGTTTTTGCCCCAGCACCAAGTATGATGCAAGCTAAACTATTGTGGGGCACTTAGAAAACAACAATGTCCTCTGTACCTGAACCTGACAATAACAGATATAAGCTGTGGCCCATGAAGGACCTCGCTTCTGGCCAATAAAGAACCAGGTTTTCGCCTCAGCACCAAGTATGATGCAGGCTAAACCATTGTGAGACACTTAGAAAACAACAATGTTCTCTGTGCCTGAACCTGACAATAACAGATATAAGCTGTGGCCCATGAAGGACCTCGCTTCTGGCCCATAAAGAACCAGGTTTTCGCCCCAGAACCAAGTATGATGCAAACTAAACCATTGTGGGGCACTTAGAAAACAACAATGTCCTCTGTACCTGAACCTGACAATAACAGATGTAAGCTGTGGCCCATGAAGGACCACGCTTCTGGCCAATAAAGAACCAGGTTTTCGCCCCAGCACCAAGTATGATGCAAGCTAAACCATTGTGAGACACTTAGAAAACAACAATGTCCTCTGTGCCTGAACCTGACAATAACAGATATAAGCTGTGGCCCATGAAGGACCTCGCTTCTGGCCCATAAAGAACCAGGTTTTCGCCCCAGCACCAAGTATGATGCAAGCTAAACCATTGTGGGGCACTTACAAAAAAACAATGTCCTCTGTACCTGAACCTGACAATAACAGATGTAAGCTGTGGCCCATGAAGGACCTCGCTTCTGGTCCATAAAGGACCTAGCCTCTGGCCCATAAATAACCAGGTTTTTGCCCCAGCACCAAGTATGATGCAAGCTAAACCATTGTGGGGCACTTAGAAAAAAACAATATCCTCTGTACCTGAACGTCACAATAACAGATGTAAGCTGTGGCCCATGAAGGACCACGCTTCTGGCCCAAAAAGAACCAGGTTTTCGCCGCAGCACCAAGTATGATGCAAGCTAAACCATTGTTGGACACTTAGAAAACAACAATGTCCTCTGTGCCTGAACCTGACAATAACAGATGTAAGTTGTGGCCCATGAAGGACCTCACGTCTGGCCCATAAAGAACCAGGTTTTCGCCCCAGCACCAAGTATGATGCAAGCTAAACCATTGTGGGACACTTAGAAAACAACAATGTCCTCTGTGCCTGAACCTGACAATAACAGATATAAGCTGTGGCCCATGAAGGATCTCGCTTCTGGCCCATAAAGAACCATGTTTTCGCCCCAGAACCAAGTATGATGCAAGCTAAACCATTGTTGGGCACGTAGAAAACAACAATGTCCTCTGTACCTGAACCTGACAATAACAGATGTAAGCTGTGGCCCATGAAGGACCTCCCTTCTGGCCCATAAAGGACCTCGCCTCTGGCCCATAAAGAACCAGGTTTCCTCCCCAGCACCAAGTATGATGCAAGCTAAACCATTGTGGGGCACTTAGAAAACAACAATGTCCTCTGTGCCTGAACCTGACAATAACAGATAAAAGCTGTGGCCCATGAAGGACCTCGCTTCTGGCCCATAAAGGACCTCGCCTCTGGCCCATAAAGTACCAGGTTATAACCACAGCACCAACTATGATGCAAGCTAAACCATTGTGGGGCACTTAGAAAACAACAATATCCTCTGCGCCTGAACCTGACAATAACAGATGTAAGCTGTAGCCCATGAACGACCTCGCTTCTGGCCCATAAAGGACCTCGCCTCTGGCCCATAAAGAACCAGGTTTTTGCCCCAGCACCAAGTATGATGCAAGCTAAACTATTGTGGGGCACTTAGAAAACAACAATGTCCTCTGTACCTGAACCTGACAATAACAGATATAAGCTGTGGCCCATGAAGGACCTCGCTTCTGGCCAATAAAGAACCAGGTTTTCGCCTCAGCACCAAGTATGATGCAAGCTAAACCATTGTGAGACACTTAGAAAACAACAATGTCCTCTGTGCCTGAACCTGACAATAACAGATGTAAGCTGTGGCCCATGAAGGACCTCGCTTCTGGCCCATAAAGAACCAGGTTTTTGCCCCAGCACCAAGTATGATGCAAGCTAAACCATTGTGGGGCACTTACAAAAAAACAATGTCCTCTGTGCCTGAACCTGACAATAACAGATGTAAGCTGTGGCCCATGAAGGACCTCGCTTCTGGACCATAAAGGACCTCGCCTCTGGCCCATAAAGAACCAGGTTTTTGCCCAAGCACCAAGTATGATGCAAGATAAACCATTGTGGGGCACTTAGAAAACAACAATGTCCTCTGTGCCTGAAACTGACAATAACAGATGTAAGCTGTGGCCCATGAAGGACCTCGCTTCTGGCCCACAAAGGACCTCGCCTCTGCCCCATAAAGAACCAGCTTTTCGCCCAAGCACCAAGTATGATGCAAGGTAAACCATTGTGGGGCACTTAGAAAAAAACAATGTCCTCTGTACCTGAACCTCACAATAACAGATGTAAGCTGTGGCCCATGAAGGACCTCGCTTCTGGCCCATAAAGAACCAGGTTTTCGCCCCAGCACCAAGTATGATGCAAGCTAAACCATTGTGGGGCACTTAGAAAACAACAATGTCCTCTGTGCCTGAACCTGACAATAAAAGATGTAAGCTGTGGCCCATGAAGGAACTCGGTTCTGGCCCATAAAGGACCTCGCCTCTGGCCCACATAGAACCAGGTTTTCGCCCCAGCACCAAGTATGATGCAAGCTAAACCATTGTGGGGCACTTAGAAAAAAACAATGTCCTCTGTGCCTGAACCTGACAATAACAGATGTAAGTTGTGCCCCATGAAGGACCTCGCTTCTGGCCCATAAAGGACCTCGCCTCTGGCCCATAAAGAACCAGGTTTTCACCCCAGCACCAAGTATGATGCAAGCTAAACCATTGTGGGGCACTTAGAAAACAACAATGTCCTCTGTGCCTGAACCTGACAATAACAGACATAAGCTGTGGCCCATGAAGTACCTGGCTTCTGGCCCATAAAGAACCAGGTTTTCGCCCCAGAACCAAGTATGATGCAAACTAAACCATTGTGGGGCACTTAGAAAACAACAATGTCCTCTGTACCTGAACCTGACAATAACAGATGTAAGCTGTGGCCCATGAAGGACCTCGCTTCTGGCCCATAAAGAACCAGGTTTTCGCCCCAGCACCAAGTATGATGCAAGCTAAACCATTGTGAGACACTTAGAAAACAACAATGTCCTCTGTGCCTGAACCTGACAATAACAGATAAAAGCTGTGGCCCATGAAGGACCTCGCTTCTGGCCCATAAAGGACCTCGCCTCTGGCCCATAAAGTACCAGGTTATAACCACAGCACCAACTATGATGCAAGCTAAACCACTGTGGGGCACTTATAAAACAACAATATCCTCTGCGCCTGAACCTGACAATAACAGATGTAAGCTGTGGCCCATGAAGGACCTCGCTTCTGGCCCATAAAGGACCTCGCCTCTGGCCCATAAAGAACCAGGTTTTTGCCCCAGCACCAAGTATGATGCAAGCTAAACTATTGTGGGGCACTTAGAAAACAACAATGTCCTCTGTACCTGAACCTGACAATAACAGATATAAGCTGTGGCCCATGAAGGACCTCGCTTCTGGCCAATAAAGAACCAGGTTTTCGCCTCAGCACCAAGTATGATGCAGGCTAAACCATTGTGAGACACTTAGAAAACAACAATGTTCTCTGTGCCTGAACCTGACAATAACAGATATAAGCTGTGGCCCATGAAGGACCTCGCTTCTGGCCCATAAAGAACCAGGTTTTCGCCCCAGAACCAAGTATGATGCAAACTAAACCATTGTGGGGCACTTAGAAAACAACAATGTCCTCTGTACCTGAACCTGACAATAACAGATGTAAGCTGTGGCCCATGAAGGACCTCGCTTCTGGCCAATAAAGAACCAGGTTTTCGCCCCAGCACCAAGTATGATGCAAGCTAAACCATTGTGAGACACTTAGAAAACAACAATGTCCTCTGTGCCTGAACCTGACAATAACAGATATAAGCTGTGGCCCATGAAGGACCTCGCTTCTGGCCCATAAAGAACCAGGTTTTCGCCCCAGCACCAAGTATGATGCAAGCTAAACCATTGTGGGGCACTTACAAAAAAACAATGTCCTCTGTACCTGAACCTGACAATAACAGATGTAAGCTGTGGCCCATGAAGGACCTCGCTTCTGGTCCATAAAGGACCTAGCCTCTGGCCCATAAATAACCAGGTTTTTGCCCCAGCACCAAGTATGATGCAAGCTAAACCATTGTGGGGCACTTAGAAAAAAACAATATCCTCTGTACCTGAACGTCACAATAACAGATGTAAGCTGTGGCCCATGAAGGACCACGCTTCTGGCCCAAAAAGAACCAGGTTTTCGCCGCAGCACCAAGTATGATGCAAGCTAAACCATTGTTGGACACTTAGAAAACAACAATGTCCTCTGTGCCTGAACCTGACAATAACAGATGTAAGTTGTGGCCCATGAAGGACCTCACGTCTGGCCCATAAAGAACCAGGTTTTCGCCCCAGCACCAAGTATGATGCAAGCTAAACCATTGTGGGACACTTAGAAAACAACAATGTCCTCTGTGCCTGAACCTGACAATAACAGATATAAGCTGTGGCCCATGAAGGATCTCGCTTCTGGCCCATAAAGAACCATGTTTTCGCCCCAGAACCAAGTATGATGCAAGCTAAACCATTGTTGGGCACGTAGAAAACAACAATGTCCTCTGTGCCTGAACCTGACAATAACAGATGTAAGCTGTGGCCCATGAAGGACCTCGCTTCTGGACCATAAAGGACCTCGCCTCTGGCCCATAAAGAACCAGGTTTTTGCCCCAGCACCAAGTATGATGCAAGCTAAACCATTGTGGGGCACTTAGAAAACAACAATGTCCTCTGTGCCTGAAACTGACAATAACAGATGTAAGCTGTGGCCCATGAAGGACCTCGCTTCTGGCCCACAAAAGACCTCGCCTCTGCCCCATAAAGAACCAGCTTTTCGCCCAAGCACCAAGTATGATGCAAGCTAAACCATTGTGGGGCACTTAGAAAAAAACAATGTCCTCTGTACCTGAACCTCGCAATAACAGATGTAAGCTGTGGCCCATGAAGGACCTCGCTTCTGGCCCATAAAGAACCAGGTTTTCGCCCCAGCACCAAGTATGATGCAAGCTAAACCATTGTGGGGCACTTAGAAAACAACAATGTCCTCTGTGACTGAACCTGACAATAAAAGATGTAAGCTGTGGCCCATGAAGGAACTCGGTTCTGGCCCATAAAGGACCTCGCCTCTGGCCCACATAGAACCAGGTTTTCGCCCCAGCACCAAGTATGATGCAAGCTAAACCATTGTGGGGCACTTAGAAAAAAACAATGTCCTCTGTGCCTGAACCTGACAATAACAGATGTAAGTTGTGCCCAATGAAGGACCTCGCTTCTGGCCCATAAAGGACCTCGCCTCTGGCCCATAAAGAACCAGGTTTTCACCCCAGCACCAAGTATGATGCAAGCTAAACCATTGTGGGGCACTTAGAAAACAACAATGTCCTCTGTGCCTGAGCCTGACAATAACAGATATAAGCTGTGGCCCATGAAGGACCTGGCTTCTGGCCCATAAAGAACCAGGTTTTCGCCCCAGAACCAAGTATGATGCAAACTAAACCATTGTGGGGCACTTAGAAAACAACAATGTCCTCTGTACCTGAACCTGACAATAACAGATATAAGCTGTGGCCCATGAAGGACCTTGCTTCTGGCCCATAAAGAACTAGGTTTTCGCCCCAGCACCAAGTATGATGCAAGCTAAACCATTGTGGGGCACTTACAAAAAAACAATGTCCTCTGTACCTGAACCTGACAATAACAGATGTAAGCTGTGGCCCATGAAGGACCTCGCTTCTGGTCCATAAAGGACCTCGCCTCTGGCCCATAAATAACCAGGTTTTTTCCCCAGCACCAAGTATGATGCAAGCTAAACCATTGTGGGACACTTAGAAAACAACAATGTCCTCTGTGCCTGAACCTGACAATAACAGATATAAGCTGTGGCCCATGAAGGACCTCGCTTCTGGCCCATAAAGAACCAGGTTTTCGCCCCAGCACCAAGTATGATGCAAGCTAAACCAATGTTGGGCACGTAGAAAACAACAATGTCCTCTGTACCTGAACCTGACAATAACAGATGTAAGCTGTGGCCCATGAAGGACCTCGCTTCTGGCCCATAAAGGACCTCGCCTCTGGCCCATAAAGAACCAGGTTTCCTCCCCAGCACCAAGTATGATGCAAGCTAAACCATTGTGGGGCACTTAGAAAACAACAATGTCCTCTGTGCCTGAACCTGACAATAACAAAGAAAAGCTGTGGCCCATGAAGGAGCTCGCTTCTGGCCCATAAAGGACCTCGCCTCTGGCCCATAAAGTACCAGGTTATAACCACAGCACCAACTATGATGCAAGCTAAACCATTGTGGGGCACTTAGAAAACAACAATATCCTCTGCGCCTGAACCTGACAATAACAGATGTAAGCTGTGGCCCATGAAGGACCTCGCTTCTGGCCCATAAAGGACCTCGCCTCTGGCCCATAAAGAACCAGGTTTTTGCCCCAGCACCAAGTATGATGCAAGCTAAACTATTGTGGGGCACTTAGAAAACAACAATGTCCTCTGTACCTGAACCTGACAATAACAGATATAAGGTGTGGCCCATGAAGGACCTCGCTTCTGGCCAATAAAGAACCAGGTTTTCGCCTCAGCACCAAGTATGATGCAAGCTAAACCATTGTGAGACACTTAGAAAACAACAATGTCCTCTGTGCCTGAACCTGACAATAACAGATGTAAGCTGTGGAACATGAAGGACCTCGCTTCTGGCCCATAAAGAACCAGGTTTTCGCCCCAGCACCAAGTATGATGCAAGCTAAACCATTGTGGGGCACTTACAAAAAAACAATGTCCTCTGTGCCTGAACCTGACAATAACAGATGTAAGCTGTGGCCCATGAAGGACCTCGCTTCTGGCCCATAAAGAACCAGGTTTTTGCCCCAGAACCAAGTATGATGCAAACTAAACCATTGTGGGGCACTTAGAAAACAACAATGTCCTCTGTACCTGAACCTGACAATAACAGATGTAAGCTGTGGCCCATGAAGGACCTCGCTTCTGGCCAATAAAGAACCAGGTTTTCGCCCCAGCACCAAGTATGATGCAAGCTAAACCATTGTGAGACACTTAGAAAACAACAATGTCCTCTGTGCCTGAACCTGACAATAACAGATATAAGCTGTGGCCCATGAAGGACCTCGCTTCTGGCCCATAAAGAACCAGGTTTTCGCCCCAGCACCAAGTATGATGCAAGCTAAACCATTGTGGGGCACTTACAAAAAAACAATGTCCTCTGTACCTGAACGTCACAATAACAGATGTAAGCTGTGGCCCATGAAGGACCACGCTTCTGGCCCAAAAAGAACCAGGTTTTCGCCGCAGCACCAAGTATGATGCAAGCTAAACCATTGTTGGACACTTAGAAAACAACAATGTCCTCTGTGCCTGAACCTGACAATAACAGATGTAAGTTGTGGCCCATGAAGGACCTCACGTCTGGCCCATAAAGAACCAGGTTTTCGCCCCAGCACCAAGTATGATGCAAGCTAAACCATTGTGGGACACTTAGAAAACAACAATGTCCTCTGTGCCTGAACCTGACAATAACAGATATAAGCTGTGGCCCATGAAGGATCTCGCTTCTGGCCCATAAAGAACCATGTTTTCGCCCCAGAACCAAGTATGATGCAAGCTAAACCATTGTTGGGCACGTAGAAAACAACAATGTCCTCTGTGCCTGAACCTGACAATAACAGATGTAAGCTGTGGCCCATGAAGGACCTCGCTTCTGGACCATAAAGGACCTCGCCTCTGGCCCATAAAGAACCAGGTTTTTGCCCCAGCACCAAGTATGATGCAAGCTAAACCATTGTGGGGCACTTAGAAAACAACAATGTCCTCTGTGCCTGAAACTGACAATAACAGATGTAAGCTGTGGCCCATGAAGGACCTCGCTTCTGGCCCACAAAGGACCTCGCCTCTGCCCCATAAAGAACCAGCTTTTCGCCCAAGCACCAAGTATGATGCAAGCTAAACCATTGTGGGGCACTTAGAAAAAAACAATGTCCTCTGTACCTGAACCTCACAATAACAGATGTAAGCTGTGGCCCATGAAGGACCTCGCTTCTGGCCCATAAAGAACCAGGTTTTCGCCCCAGCACCAAGTATGATGCAAGCTAAACCATTGCGGGGCACTTAGAAAACAACAATGTCCTCTGTGACTGAACCTGACAATAAAAGATGTAAGCTGTGGCCCATGAAGGAACTCGGTTCTGGCCAATAAAGGACCTCGCCTCTGGCCCACATAGAACCAGGTTTTCGCCCCAGCACCAAGTATGATGCAAGCTAAACCATTGTGGGGCACTTAGAAAAAAACAATGTCCTCTGTGCCTGAACCTGACAATAACAGATGTAAGTTGTGCCCAATGAAGGACCTCGCTTCTGGCCCATAAAGGACCTCGCCTCTGGCCCATAAAGAACCAGGTTTTCACCCCAGCACCAAGTATGATGCAAGCTAAACCATTGTGGGGCACTTAGAAAACAACAATGTCCTCTGTGCCTGAACCTGACAATAACAGATATAAGCTGTGGCCCATGAAGGACCTGGCTTCTGGCCCATAAAGAACCAGGTTTTCGCCCCAGAACCAAGTATGATGCAAACTAAACCATTGTGGGGAACTTAGAAAACAACAATGTCCTCTGTACCTGAACCTGACAATAACAGATGTAAGCTGTGGCCCATGAAGGACCTCGCTTCTGGCCCATAAAGAACCAGGTTTTCGCCCCAGCACCAAGTATGATGCAAGCTAAACCATTGTGAGACACTTAGAAAACAACAATGTCCTGTGTGCCTGAACCTGACAATAACAGATATAAGCTGTGGCCCATGAAGGACCTCGCTTCTGGCCCATAAAGAACTAGGTTTTCGCCCCAGCACCAAGTATGATGCAAGCTAAACCATTGTGGGGCACTTACAAAAAAACAATGTCCTCTGTACCTGAACCTGACAATAACAGATGTAAGCTGTGGCCCATGAAGGACCTCGCTTCTGGTCCATAAAGGACCTCGCCTCTGGCCCATAAATAACCAGGTTTTTTCCCCAGCACCAAGTATGATGCAAGCTAAACCATTGTGGGACACTTAGAAAACAACAATGTCCTCTGTGCCTGAACCTGACAATAACAGATATAAGCTGTGGCCCATGAAGGACCTCGCTTCTGGCCCATAAAGAACCAGGTTTTCGCCCCAGCACCAAGTATGATGCAAGCTAAACCATTGTTGGGCACGTAGAAAACAACAATGTCCTCTGTACCTGAACCTGACAATAACAGATGTAAGCTGTGGCCCATGAAGGACCTCGCTTCTGGCCCATAAAGGACCTCGCCTCTGGCCCATAAAGAACCAGGTTTCCTCCCCAGCACCAAGTATGATGCAAGCTAAACCATTGTGGGGCACTTAGAAAACAACAATGTCCTCTGTGCCTGAACCTGACAATAACAAAGAAAAGCTGTGGCCCATGAAGGAGCTCGCTTCTGGCCCATAAAGGACCTCGCCTCTGGCCCATAAAGTACCAGGTTATAACCACAGCACCAACTATGATGCAAGCTAAACCATTGTGGGGCACTTAGAAAACAACAATATCCTCTGCGCCTGAACCTGACAATAACAGATGTAAGCTGTGGCCCATGAAGGACCTCGCTTCTGGCCCATAAAGGACCTCGCCTCTGGCCCATAAAGAACCAGGTTTTTGCCCCAGCACCAAGTATGATGCAAGCTAAACTATTGTGGGGCACTTAGAAAACAACAATGTCCTCTGTACCTGAACCTGACAATAACAGATATAAGGTGTGGCCCATGAAGGACCTCGCTTCTGGCCAATAAAGAACCAGGTTTTCGCCTCAGCACCAAGTATGATGCAAGCTAAACCATTGTGAGACACTTAGAAAACAACAATGTCCTCTGTGCCTGAACCTGACAATAACAGATGTAAGCTGTGGCCCATGAAGGACCTCGCTTCTGGCCCATAAAGAACCAGGTTTTCGCCCCAGCACCAAGTATGATGCAAGCTAAACCATTGTGGGGCACTTACAAAAAAACAATGTCCTCTGTGCCTGAACCTGACAATAACAGATGTAAGCTGTGGCCCATGAAGGACCTCGCTTCTGGACCATAAAGGACCTCGCCTCTGGCCCATAAAGAACCAGGTTTTTGCCCCAGCACCAAGTATGATGCAAGCTAAACCATTGTGGGGCACTTAGAAAACAACAATGTCCTCTGTGCCTGAAACTGACAATAACAGATGTAAGCTGTGGCCCATGAAGGACCTCGCTTCTGGCCCACAAAGGACCTCGCCTCTGCCCCATAAAGAACCAGCTTTTCGCCCAAGCACCAAGTATGATGCAAGCTAAACCATTGTGGGGCACTTAGAAAAAAACAATGTCCTCTGTACCTGAACCTCACAATAACAGATGTAAGCTGTGGCCCATGAAGGACCTCGCTTCTGGCCCATAAAGAACCAGGTTTTCGCCCCAGCACCAAGTATGATGCAAGCTAAACCATTGTGGGGCACTTAGAAAACAACAATGTCCTCTGTGCCTGAACCTGACAATAAAAGATGTAAGCTGTGGCCCATGAAGGAACTCGGTTCTGGCCCATAAAGGACCTCGCCTCTGGCCCACATAGAACCAGGTTTTCGCCCCAGCACCAAGTATGATGCAAGCTAAACCATTGTGGGGCACTTAGAAAAAAACAATGTCCTCTGTGCCTGAACCTGACAATAACAGATGTAAGTTGTGCCCCATGAAGGACCTCGCTTCTGGCCCATAAAGGACCTCGCCTCTGGCCCATAAAGAACCAGGTTTTCACCCCAGCACCAAGTATGATGCAAGCTAAACCATTGTGGGGCACTTAGAAAACAACAATGTCCTCTGTGCCTGAACCTGACAATAACAGACATAAGCTGTGGCCCATGAAGGACCTGGCTTCTGGCCCATAAAGAACCAGGTTTTCGCCCCAGAACCAAGTATGATGCAAACTAAACCATTGTGGGGCACTTAGAAAACAACAATGTCCTCTGTACCTGAACCTGACAATAACAGATGTAAGCTGTGGCCCATGAAGGACCTCGCTTCTGGCCCATAAAGAACCAGGTTTTCGCCCCAGCACCAAGTATGATGCAAGCTAAACCATTGTGAGACACTTAGAAAACAACAATGTCCTCTGTGCCTGAACCTGACAATAACAGATATAAGCTGTGGCCCATGAAGGACCTCGCTTCTGGCCCATAAAGAACTAGGTTTTCGCCCCAGCACCAAGTATGATGCAAGCTAAACCATTGTGGGGCACTTACAAAAAAACAATGTCCTCTGTACCTGAACCTGAGAATAACAGATGTAAGCTGTGGCCCATGAAGGACCTCGCTTCTGGTCCATAAAGGACCTCGCCTCTGGCCCATAAATAACCAGGTTTTTTCCCCAGCACCAAGTATGATGCAAGCTAAACCATTGTGGGACACTTAGAAAACAACAATGTCCTCCGTGCCTGAACCTGACAATAACAGATATAAGCTGTGGCCCATGAAGGACCTCGCTTCTGGCCCATAAAGAACCAGGTTTTCGCCCCAGAACCAAGTATGATGCAAGCTAAACCATTGTTGGGCACGTAGAAAACAACAATGTCCTCTGTACCTGAACCTGACAATAACAGATGTAAGCTGTGGCCCATGAAGGACCTCGCTTCTGGCCCATAAAGGACCTCGCCTCTGGCCCATAAAGAACCAGGTTTCCTCCCCAGCACCAAGTATGATGCAAGCTAAACCATTGTGGGGCACTTAGAAAACAACAATGTCCTCTGTGCCTGAACCTGACAATAACAAAGAAAAGCTGTGGCCCATGAAGGACCTCGCTTCTGGCCCATAAAGGACCTCGCCTCTGGCCCATAAAGTACCAGGTTATAACCACAGCACCAACTATGATGCAAGCTAAACCATTGTGGGGCACTTAGAAAACAACAATATCCTCTGCGCCTCAACCTGACAATAACAGATGTAAGCTGTGGCCCATGAAGGACCTCGCTTCTGGCCCATAAAGGACCTCGCCTCTGGCCCATAAAGAACCAGTTTTTTGCCCCAGCACCAAGTATTATGCAAGCTAAACTATTGTGGGGCACTTAGAAAACAACAATGTCCTCTGTACCTGAACCTGACAATAACAGATATAAGCTGTGGCCCATGAAGGACCTCGCTTCTGGCCCAGAAAGAACCAGGTTTTCGCCTCAGCACCAAGTATGATGCAAGCTAAACCATTGTGAGACACTTAGAAAACACCAATGTCCTCTGTGCCTGAACCTGACAATAACAGATGTAAGCTGTGGCCCATGAAGGACCTCGCTTCTGGCCCATAAAGAACCAGGTTTTCGCCCCAGCACCAAGTATGATGCAAGCTAAACCATTGTGGGGCACTTACAAAAAAACAATGTCCTCTGTACCTGAACCTGACAATAACAGATGTAAGCTGTGGCCCATGAAGGACCTCGCTTCTGGTCCATAAAGGACCTCGCCTCTGGCCCATAAATAACCAGTTTTTTTCCCCACCACCAAGTATGATGCAAGCTAAACCATTGTGGGACACTTAGAAAACAACAATGTCCTCTGTGCCTGAACCTGACAATAACAGATATAAGCTGTGGCCCATGAAGGACCTCGCTTCTGGCCCATAAAGAACCAGGTTTTCGCCCCAGAACCAAGTATGATGCAAGCTAAACCATTGTTGGGCACGTAGAAAACAACAATGTCCTCTGTACCTGAACCTGACAATAACAGATGTAAGCTGTGGCCCATGAAGGACCTCGCTTCTGGCCCATAAAGGACCTTGCCTCTGGCCCGTAAAGAACCAGGTTTCCTCCCCAGCACCAAGTATGATGCAAGCTAAACCATTGTGGGGCACTTAGAAAACAACAATGTCCTCTGTGCCTGAACCTGACAATAACAAAGAAAAGCTGTGGCCCATGAAGGACCTCGCTTCTGGCCCATAAAGGACCTCGCCTCTGGCCCATAAAGTACCAGGTTATAACCACAGCACCAACTATGATGCAAGCTAAACCATTGTGGGACACTTAGAAAACAACAATATCCTCTGCGCCTCAACCTGACAATAACAGATGTAAGCTGTGGCCCATGAAGGACCTCGCTTCTGGCCCATAAAGGACCTCGCTTCTGGCCCATAAAGAACCAGGTTTTCGCCTCAGCACCAAGTATGATGCAAGCTAAACCATTGTGAGACACTTAGAAAACACCAATGTCCTCTGTGCCTGAACCTGACAATAACAGATGTAAGCTCTGGCCCATGAAGGACCTCGCTTCTGGCCCATAAAGAATCAGGTTTTCGCCCCAGCACCAAGTATGATGCAAGCTAAACCATTGTGGGGCACTTACAAAAAAACAATGTCCTCTGTGCCTGAACCTGACAATCACAGATGTAAGCTGTGGCCCATGAAGGACCTCGCTTCTGGCCCATAAAGGACCTCGCCTCTGGCCCATAAAGAACCAGGTTTTTGCCCCAGCACCAAGTATGATGCAAGCTAAACCATTGTGGGGCACTTAGAAAACAACAATGTCCTCTGTGCCTGAAACTGACAATAACAGATGTAAGCTGTGGCCCATGAAGGACCTCGCTTCTGGCCCACAAAGGACCTCGCCTCTGCCCCATAAAGAACCAGCTTTTCGCCCCAGCACCAAGTATGATGCAAGCTAAACCATTCTGGGGCACTTAGAAAAAAACAATGTCCTCTGTACCTGAACCTCACAATAACAGATGTAAGCTGTGGCCCATGAAGGACCTCGCTTCTGGCCCATAAAGAACCAGGTTTTCGCCCCAGCACCAAGTATGATGCAAGTTAAACCATTGTTGCACACTTAGAAAACAACAATGTCCTCCGTGCCTGAACCTGACAATAACAGATGTAAGCTGTGGCCCATGAAGGACCTCGCTTCTGGCCCATAAAGAACCAGGTTTTCGCCCCAGAACCAAGTATGATGCAAACTAAACCATTGTGGAGCACGTTGAAAACAACAATGTCCTCTGTGCCTGAACCTGAAAATAACAGATGTAAGCTGTGGCCCATGAAGGACCTCGCTTCTGGCCCATAAAGGACCTGGCCTCTGTCCCATAAAGAACCAGGTTTTTGGCCCCAGCACCAAGTATGATGCAAGCTAAACCATTGTGGGGCACTTAGAAAACAACAATGTCCTCTGTGCCTGAACCTGACAATAACAGATGTAAGCTGTGGCCCATGAAGGACCTCGCTTCTGGCCCATAAAGGACCTCGCCTCTGGCCCATAAAGAACCAGGTTTTTGCCCCAGCACCAAGTATGATGCAAGCTAAACTATTGTGGGGCACTTAGAAAACAACAATGTCCTCTGTACCTGAACCTGACAATAACAGATATAAGGTGTGGCCCATGAAGGACCTCGCTTCTGGCCAATAAAGAACCAGGTTTTCGCCTCAGCACCAAGTATGATGCAAGCTAAACCATTGTGAGACACTTAGAAAACAACAATGTCCTCTGTGCCTGAACCTGACAATAACAGATGTAAGCTGTGGCCCATGAAGGACCTCGCTTCTGGCCCATAAAGAACCAGGTTTTCGCCCCAGCACCAAGTATGATGCAAGCTAAACCATTGTGGGGCACTTACAAAAAAACAATGTCCTCTGTGCCTGAACCTGACAATAACAGATGTAAGCTGTGGCCCATGAAGGACCTCGCTTCTGGACCATAAAGGACCTCGCCTCTGGCCCATAAAGAACCAGGTTTTTGCCCCAGCACCAAGTATGATGCAAGCTAAACCATTGTGGGGCACTTAGAAAACAACAATGTCCTCTGTGCCTGAAACTGACAATAACAGATGTAAGCTGTGGCCCATGAAGGACCTCGCTTCTGGCCCACAAAGGACCTCGCCGCTGCCCCATAAAGAACCAGCTTTTCGCCCAAGCACCAAGTATGATGCAAGCTAAACCATTGTGGGGCACTTAGAAAAAAACAATGTCCTCTGTACCTGAACCTCACAATAACAGATGTAAGCTGTGGCCCATGAAGGACCTCGCTTCTGGCCCATAAAGAACCAGGTTTTCGCCCCAGCACCAAGTATGATGCAAGCTAAACCATTGTGGGGCACTTAGAAAACAACAATGTCCTCTGTGCCTGAACCTGACAATAAAAGATGTAAGCTGTGGCCCATGAAGGAACTCGGTTCTGGCCCATAAAGGACCTCGCCTCTGGCCCACATAGAACCAGGTTTTCGCCCCAGCACCAAGTATGATGCAAGCTAAACCATTGTGGGGCACTTAGAAAAAAACAATGTCCTCTGTGCCTGAACCTGACAATAACAGATGTAAGTTGTGCCCCATGAAGGACCTCGCTTCTGGCCCATAAAGGACCTCGCCTCTGGCCCATAAAGAACCAGGTTTTCACCCCAGCACCAAGTATGATGCAAGCTAAACCATTGTGGGGCACTTAGAAAACAACAATGTCCTCTGTGCCTGAACCTGACAATAACAGACATAAGCTGTGGCCCATGAAGGACCTGGCTTCTGGCCCATAAAGAACCAGGTTTTCGCCCCAGAACCAAGTATGATGCAAACTAAACCATTGTGGGGCACTTAGAAAACAACAATGTCCTCTGTACCTGAACCTGACAATAACAGATGTAAGCTGTGGCCCATGAAGGACCTCGCTTCTGGCCCATAAAGAACCAGGTTTTCGCCCCAGCACCAAGTATGATGCAAGCTAAACCATTGTGGGGCACTTAGAAAAAAACAATGTCCTCTGTGCCTGAACCTCACAATAACAGATGTAAGCTGTGGCCCATGAAGGACCTCGCTTCTGGCCCATAAAGAATCAGGTTTTCGCCCCAGCACCAAGTATGATGCAAGCTAAACCATTGTGGGGCACTTACAAAAAAACAATGTCCTCTGTGCCTGAACCTGACAATCACAGATGTAAGCTGTGGCCCATGAAGGACCTCGCTTCTGGCCCATAAAGGACCTCGCCTCTGGCCCATAAAGAACCAGGTTTTTGCCCCAGCACCAAGTATGATGCAAGCTAAACCATTGTGGGGCACTTAGAAAACAACAATGTCCTCTGTGCCTGAAACTGACAATAACAGATGTAAGCTGTGGCCCATGAAGGACCTCGCTTCTGGCCCACAAAGGACCTCGCCTCTGCCCCATAAAGAACCAGCTTTTCGCCCCAGCACCAAGTATGATGCAAGCTAAACCATTCTGGGGCACTTAGAAAAAAACAATGTCCTCTGTACCTGAACCTCACAATAACAGATGTAAGCTGTGGCCCATGAAGGACCTCGCTTCTGGCCCATAAAGAACCAGGTTTTCGCCCCAGTACCAAGTATGATGCAAGTTAAACCATTGTTGCACACTTAGAAAACAACAATGTCCTCCGTGCCTGATCCTGACAATAACAGATGTAAGCTGTGGCCCATGAAGGACCTCGCTTCTGGCCCATAAAGAACCAGGTTTTCGCCCCAGAACCAAGTATGATGCAAACTAAACCATTGTGGGGCACGTTGAAAACAACAATGTCCTCTGTGCCTGAACCTGAAAATAACAGATGTAAGCTGTGGCCCATGAAGGACCTCGCTTCTGGCCCATAAAGGACCTGGCCTCTGTCCCATAAAGAACCAGGTTTTTGGCCCCAGCACCAAGTATGATGCAAGCTAAACCATTGTGGGGCACTTAGAAAACAACAATGTCCTCTGTGCCTGAACCTGACAATAACAGATGTAAGCTGTGGCCCATGAAGGACCTCGCTTCTGGCCCATAAAGGACCTCGCCTCTGGCCCATAAAGAACCAGGTTTTTGCCCCAGCACCAAGTATGATGCAAGCTAAACTATTGTGGGGCACTTAGAAAACAACAATGTCCTCTGTACCTGAACCTGACAATAACAGATATAAGGTGTGGCCCATGAAGGACCTCGCTTCTGGCCAATAAAGAACCAGGTTTTCGCCTCAGCACCAAGTATGATGCAAGCTAAACCATTGTGAGACACTTAGAAAACAACAATGTCCTCTGTGCCTGAACCTGACAATAACAGATGTAAGCTGTGGCCCATGAAGGACCTCGCTTCTGGCCCATAAAGAACCAGGTTTTCGCCCCAGCACCAAGTATGATGCAAGCTAAACCATTGTGGGGCACTTACAAAAAAACAATGTCCTCTGTGCCTGAACCTGACAATAACAGATGTAAGCTGTGGCCCATGAAGGACCTCGCTTCTGGACCATAAAGGACCTCGCCTCTGGCCCATAAAGAACCAGGTTTTTGCCCCAGCACCAAGTATGATGCAAGCTAAACCATTGTGGGGCACTTAGAAAACAACAATGTCCTCTGTGCCTGAAACTGACAATAACAGATGTAAGCTGTGGCCCATGAAGGACCTCGCTTCTGGCCCACAAAGGACCTCGCCTCTGCCCCATAAAGAACCAGCTTTTCGCCCAAGCACCAAGTATGATGCAAGCTAAACCATTGTGGGGCAATTAGAAAAAAACAATGTCCTCTGTACCTGAACCTCACAATAACAGATGTAAGCTGTGGCCCATGAAGGACCTCGCTTCTGGCCCATAAAGAACCAGGTTTTCGCCCCAGTACCAAGTATGATGCAAGCTAAACCATTGTGGGGCACTTAGAAAACAACAATGTCCTCTGTGCCTGAACCTGACAATAAAAGATGTAAGCTGTGGCCCATGAAGGAACTCGGTTCTGGCCCATAAAGGACCTCGCCTCTGGCCCACATAGAACCAGGTTTTTGCCCCAGCACCAAGTATGATGCAAGCTAAACCATTGTGGGGCACTTAGAAAAAAACAATGTCCTCTGTGCCTGAACCTGACAATAACAGATGTAAGTTGTGCCCCATGAAGGACCTCGCTTCTGGCCCATAAAGGACCTCGCCTCTGGCCCATAAAGAACCAGGTTTTCACCCCAGCACCAAGTATGATGCAAGCTAAACCATTGTGGGGCACTTAGAAAACAACAATGTCCTCTGTGCCTGAACCTGACAATAACAGACATAAGCTGTGGCCCATGAAGGACCTGGCTTCTGGCCCATAAAGAACCAGGTTTTCGCCCCAGAACCAAGTATGATGCAAACTAAACCATTGTGGGGCACTTAGAAAACAACAATGTCCTCTGTACCTGAACCTGACAATAACAGATGTAAGCTGTGGCCCATGAAGGACCTCGCTTCTGGCCCATAAAGATCCAGGTTTTCGCCCCAGCACCAAGTATGATGCAAGCTAAACCATTGTGAGACACTTAGAAAACAACAATGTCCTCTGTGCCTGAACCTGACAATAACAGATATAAGCTGTGGCCCATGAAGGACCTCGCTTCTGGCCCATAAAGAACTAGGTTTTCGCCCCAGCACCAAGTATGATGCAAGCTAAACCATTGTGGGGCACTTACAAAAAAACAATGTCCTCTGTACCTGAACCTGACAATAACAGATGTAAGCTGTGGCCCATGAAGGACCTCGCTTCTGGTCCATAAAGGACCTCGCCTCTGGCCCATAAATAACCAGGTTTTTTCCCCAGCACCAAGTATGATGCAAGCTAAACCATTGTGGGACACTTAGAAAACAACAATGTCCTCCGTGCCTGAACCTGACAATAACAGATATAAGCTGTGGCCCATGAAGGACCTCGCTTCTGGCCCATAAAGAACCAGGTTTTCGCCCCAGAACCAAGTATGATGCAAGCTAAACCATTGTTGGGCACGTAGAAAACAACAATGTCCTCTGTACCTGAACCTGACAATAACAGATGTAAGCTGTGGCCCATGAAGGACCTCGCTTCTGGCCCATAAAGGACCTCGCCTCTGGCCCATAAAGAACCAGGTTTCCTCCCCAGCACCAAGTATGATGCAAGCTAAACCATTGTGGGGCACTTAGAAAACAACAATGTCCTCTGTGCCTGAACCTGACAATAACAAAGAAAAGCTGTGGCCCATGAAGGACCTCGCTTCTGGCCCATAAAGGACCTCGCCTCTGGCCCATAAAGTACCAGGTTATAACCACAGCACCAACTATGATGCAAGCTAAACCATTGTGGGGCACTTAGAAAACAACAATATCCTCTGCGCCTCAACCTGACAATAACAGATGTAAGCAGTGGCCGATGAAGGACCTCGCTTCTGGCCCATAAAGGACCTCGCCTCTGGCCCATAAAGAACCAGTTTTTTGCCCCAGCACCAAGTATTATGCAAGCTAAACTATTGTGGGGCACTTAGAAAACAACAATGTCCTCTGTACCTGAACCTGACAATAACAGATATAAGCTGTGGCCCATGAAGGACCTCGCTTCTGGCCCAGAAAGAACCAGGTTTTCGCCTCAGCACCAAGTATGATGCAAGCTAAACCATTGTGAGACACTTAGAAAACACCAATGTCCTCTGTGCCTGAACCTGACAATAACAGATGTAAGCTCTGGCCCATGAAGGACCTCGCTTCTGGCCCATAAAGAACCAGGTTTTCGCCCCAGCACCAAGTATGATGCAAGCTAAACCATTGTGGGGCACTTAGAAAAAAACAATGTCCTCTGTGCCTGAACCTGACAATAACAGATGTAAGCTGTGGCCCATGAAGGACCTCGCTTCTGGCCCATAAAGGACCTCGCCTCTGGCCCATAAAGAACCAGGTTTTTGCCCCAGCAACAAGTATGATGCAAGCTAAACCATTGTGAGACACTTAGAAAACAACAATGTCCTCTGTGCCTGAACCTGACAATAACAGATATAAGCTGTGGCCCATGAAGGACCTCGCTTCTGGCCCATAAAGAACTAGGTTTTCGCCCCAGCACCAAGTATGATGCAAGCTAAACCATTGTGGGGCACTTACAAAAAAACAATGTCCTCTGTACCTGAACCTGACAATAACAGATGTAAGCTGTGGCCCATGAAGGACCTCGCTTCTGGTCCATAAAGGACCTCGCCTCTGGCCCATAAATAACCAGTTTTTTTCCCCACCACCAAGTATGATGCAAGCTAAACCATTGTGGGACACTTAGAAAACAACAATGTCCTCTGTGCCTGAACCTGACAATAACAGATATAAGCTGTGGCCCATGAAGGACCTCGCTTCTGGCCCATAAAGAACCAGGTTTTCGCCCCAGAACCAAGTATGATGCAAGCTAAACCATTGTTGGGCACGTAGAAAACAACAATGTCCTCTGTACCTGAACCTGACAATAACAGATGTAAGCTGTGGCCCATGAAGGACCTCGCTTCTGGCCCATAAAGGACCTTGCCTCTGGCCCGTAAAGAACCAGGTTTCCTCCCCAGCACCAAGTATGATGCAAGCTAAACCATTGTGGGGCACTTAGAAAACAACAATGTCCTCTGTGCCTGAACCTGACAATAACAAAGAAAAGCTGTGGCCCATGAAGGACCTCGCTTCTGGCCCATAAAGGACCTCGCCTCTGGCCCATAAAGTACCAGGTTATAACCACAGCACCAACTATGATGCAAGCTAAACCATTGTGGGACACTTAGAAAACAACAATATCCTCTGCGCCTCAACCTGACAATAACAGATGTAAGCTGTGGCCCATGAAGGACCTCGCTTCTGGCCCATAAAGGACCTCGCCTCTGGCCCATAAAAAATGAGGTTTTTGCCCCAGCACCAAGTATGATGCAAGCTAAACTATTGTGGGGCACTTAGAAAACAACAATGTCCTCTGTACCTGAACCTGACAATAACAGATATAAGCTGTGGCCCATGAAGGACCTCGCTTCTGGCCCATAAAGAACCAGGTTTTCGCCTCAGCACCAAGTATGATGCAAGCTAAACCATTGTGAGACACTTAGAAAACACCAATGTCCTCTGTGCCTGAACCTGACAATAACAGATGTAAGCTCTGGCCCATGAAGGACCTCGCTTCTGGCCCATAAAGAATCAGGTTTTCGCCCCAGCACCAAGTATGATGCAAGCTAAACCATTGTGGGGCACTTACAAAAAAACAATGTCCTCTGTGCCTGAACCTGACAATCACAGATGTAAGCTGTGGCCCATGAAGGACCTCGCTTCTGGCCCATAAAGGACCTCGCCTCTGGCCCATAAAGAACCAGGTTTTTGCCCCAGCACCAAGTATGATGCAAGCTAAACCATTGTGGGGCACTTAGAAAACAACAATGTCCTCTGTGCCTGAAACTGACAATAACAGATGTAAGCTGTGGCCCATGAAGGACCTCGCTTCTGGCCCACAAAGGACCTCGCCTCTGCCCCATAAAGAACCAGCTTTTCGCCCCAGCACCAAGTATGATGCAAGCTAAACCATTCTGGGGCACTTAGAAAAAAACAATGTCCTCTGTACCTGAACCTCACAATAACAGATGTAAGCTGTGGCCCATGAAGGACCTCGCTTCTGGCCCATAAAGAACCAGGTTTTCGCCCCAGCACCAAGTATGATGCAAGTTAAACCATTGTTGCACACTTAGAAAACAACAATGTCCTCCGTGCCTGAACCTGACAATAACAGATGTAAGCTGTGGCCCATGAAGGACCTCGCTTCTGGCCCATAAAGAACCAGGTTTTCGCCCCAGAACCAAGTATGATGCAAACTAAACCATTGTGGGGCACGTTGAAAACAACAATGTCCTCTGTGCCTGAACCTGAAAATAACAGATGTAAGCTGTGGCCCATGAAGGACCTCGCTTCTGGCCCATAAAGGACCTGGCCTCTGTCCCATAAAGAACCAGGTTTTTGGCCCCAGCACCAAGTATGATGCAAGCTAAACCATTGTGGGGCACTTAGAAAACAACAATGTCCTCTGTGCCTGAACCTGACAATAACAGATGTAAGCTGTGGCCCATGAAGGACCTCGCTTCTGGCCCATAAAGGACCTCGCCTCTGGCCCATAAAGAACCAGGTTTTTGCCCCAGCACCAAGTATGATGCAAGCTAAACCATTGTGGGGCACTTAGAAAACAACAATGTCCTCTGTGCCTGAACCAGATAATAACAGATGTAAGCTGTGGCCCATGAAGGACCTCGCCTCTGGCCCACAAAGAACCAGGTTTTCGCCCGAGCACCAAGTATGATGCAAGCTAAAGCATTGTGGGGCACTTAGAAAAAAACAATGTCCTCTGTGCCTGAACCTGACAATAACAGATGTAAGTTGTGCCCCATGAAGGACCTCGCTTCTGGCCCATAAAGGACCTCGCCTCTGGCCCATAAAGAACCAGGTTTTCACCCAAGCACCAAGTATGATGCAAGCTAAACCATTGTGGGGCACTTAGAAAACAACAATGTCCTCTGTGCCTGAACCTGACAATAACAGATATAAGCTGTGGACCATGAAGGACCTCGCTCCTGGCCCATAAACGACCTCGCCTCTGGCATATGAAGTACCAGGTTATAACCACAGCACCAACTATGATGCAAGCTAAACCATTATGGGGCACTTAGAAAACAACAATATCCTCTGCACCTGAACCTGACAATAACAGATGTAAGCTGTGGCCCATGAAGGACCTCGCTTCTGGCCCATAAAGGACCTCGCCTCTGGCCCATAAAGAACCAGGTTTTTGCCCCAGCACCAAGTATGATGCAAGCTAAACTATTGTGGGGCACTTAGAAAACAACAATGTCCTCTGTACCTGAACCTGACAATAACAGATATAAGCTGTGGCCCATGAAGGACCTCGCTTCTGGCCCATAAAGAACAAGGTTTTCGCCTCAGCACCAAGTATGATGCAAGCTAAACCATTGTGAGACACTTAGAAAACAACAATGTCCTCTGTGCCTGAACCTGACAATAACAGATGTAAGCTGTGGCCCATGAAGGACGTCGCTTCTGGCCCATAAAGAACCAGGTTTTCGCCCCAGCACCAAGTATGATGCAAGCTAAACCATTGTGGGGCACTTACAAAAAAACAATGTCCTCTGTGCCTGAACCTGACAATAACAGATGTAAGCTGTGGCCCATGAAGGACCTCGCTTCTGGCCCATAAAGGACCTCGCCTCTGGCCCATAAAGAACCAGGTTTTCGCCCCAGCACCAAGTATGATGCAAGCTAAACCATTGTGGGGCACTTACAAAAAAACAATGTCCTCTGTGCCTGAACCTGACAATAACAGATGTAAGCTGTGGCCCATGAAGGACCTCGCTTCTGGCCCATAAAGGACCTCGCCTCTGGCCCATAAAGAACCAGGTTTTTGCCCCAGCACCAAGTATGATGCAACCCAAACCATTGTGGGGCACTTAGAAAACAACAATGTCCTCTGTGCCTGAAACTGACAATAACAGATGTAAGCTGTGGCCCATGAAGGACCTCGCTTCTGGCCCACAAAGGACCTCGCCTCTGCCCCATAAAGAACCAGCTTTTCGCCCCAGCACCAAGTATGATGCAAGCTAAACCATTGTGGGGCACTTAGAAAAAAACAATGTCCTCTGTACCTGAACCTCACAATAACAGATGTGAGCTGTGGCCCATGAAGGACCTCGCTTCTGGCCCATAAAGAACCAGGTTTTCGCCCCAGCACCAAGTATGATGCAAGTTAAACCATTGTTGGACACTTAGAAAACAACAATGTCCTCTGTGCCTGAACCTGACAATAACAGATGTAAGCTGTGGCCCATGAAGGACCTCGCTTCTGGCCCATAAAGAACCAGGATTTCGCCCCAGAACCAAGTATGATGCAAACTAAACCATTGTGGGGCACTTAGAAAACAACAATGTCCTCTGTGCCTGAACCTGAAAATAACAGATGTAAGCTAAGGCCCATGAACGACCTCGCTTCTGGCCCATAAAGGACCTCGCCTCTGGCCCATAAAGAACCAGGTTTTTGGCCCCAGCACCAAGTATGATGCAAGCTAAACCATTGTGGGGCACTTAGAAAACAACAATGTCCTCTGTGCCTGAACCTGACAATAACAGATGTAAGCTGTGGCCCATGAAGGACCTCGCTTCTGGCCCATAAAGGACCTCGCCTCTGGCCCATAAAGAACCAGGTTTTTGCCCCAGCACCAAGTATGATGCAAGTTAAACCATTGTTGGACACTTAGAAAACAACAATGTACTCCGTGCCTGAACCTGACAATAACAGATGTAAGCTGTGGCCCATGAAGGAGCTCGCTTCTGGCCCATAAAGAACCAGGTTTTCGCCCCAGAACCAAGTATGATGCAAACTAAACCATTGTGGGGCACTTTGAAAACAACAATGTCCTCTGTGCCTGAACCTGAAAATAACAGATGTAAGCTGTGGCCCATGAAGGACCTCGCTTCTGGCCCATAAAGGACCTCGCCTCTGGCCCATAAAGAACCAGGTTTTTGGCCCCAGCACCAAGTATGATGCAAGCTAAACCATTGTGGGGCACTTAGAAAACAACAATGTCCTCTGTGCCTGAACCTGACAAGAACAGATGTAAGCTGTGGCCCATGAAGGACCTCGCTTCTGGCCCATAAAGGACCTCGCCTCTGGCCCATAAAGAACCAGGTTATTGCCCCAGCACCAAGTATGATGCAAGCTAAACCATTGTGGGGCACTTAGAAAACAACAATGTCCTCTGTGCCTGAACCAGATAATAACAGATGTAAGCTGTGGCCCATGAAGGACCTCGCCTCTGGCCCACAAAGAACCAGGTTTTCGCCCCAGCACCAAGTATGATGCAAGCTAAACCATTGTGGGGCACTTAGAAAGAAACAATGTCCTCTGTGCCTCAACCTGACAATAACAGATGTAAGTTGTGCCCCATGAAGGACCTCGCTTCTGGCCCATAAAGGACCTCGCCTCTGGCCCATAAAGAACCAGGTTTTCACCCCAGCACCAAGTATGATGCAAGCTAAACCATTGTGGGGCACTTAGAAAACAACAATGTCCTCTGTGCCTGAACCTGACAATAACAGATATAAGCTGTGGCCCATGAAGGACCTCGCTCCTGGCCCATAAACGACCTCGCCTCTGGCCCATGAAGTACCAGGTTATAACCACAGCACCAACTATGATGCAAGCTAAACCATTATGGGGCACTTAGAAAACAACAATATCCTCTGCGCCTGAACCTGACAATAACAGATGTAAGCTGTGGCCCATGAAGGACCTCGCTTCTGGCCCATAAAGGACCTCGCCTCTGGCCCATAAAGAACCAGGTTTTTGCCCCAGCACCAAGTATGATGCAAGCTAAACTATTGTGGGGCACTTAGAAAACAATGTCCTCTGTACCTGAACCTGACAATAACAGATATAAGCTGTGGCCCATGAAGGACCTCGCTTCTGGCCCATAAAGAAGCAGGTTTTCGCCCCAGCACCAAGTATGATGCAAGCTAAACCATTGTGGGGCACTTACAAAAAAACAATGTCCTCTGTGCCTGAACCTGTCAATAACAGATGTAAGTTGTGGCCCATGAAGGACCTCGCTTCTGGCCCATAAAGAACCAGGTTTTCGCCCCAGCACCAAGTATGATGCAAGCTAAACCATTGTGGGGCACTTACAAAAAAACAATGTCCTCTGTGCCTGAACCTGACAATAACAGATGTAAGCTGTGGCCCATGAAGGACCTCGCTTCTGACCCATAAAGGACCTCGCCTCTGGCCCATAAAGAACCAGGTTTTTGCCCCAGCACCAAGTATGATGCAAGCTAAACCATTGTGGGGCACTTAGAAAACAACAATGTCCTCTGTGTCTGAAACTGACAATAACAGATGTAAGCTGTGGCCCATGAAGGACCTCGCTTCTGGCCCACAAAGGACCTCGCCTCTGCCCCATAAAGAACCAGCTTTTCGCCCCAGCACCAAGTATGATGCAAGCTAAACCATTGTGGGGCACTTAGAAAAAAACAATGTCCTCTGTACCTGAACCTCACAATAACAGATGTGAGCTGTGGCCCATGAAGGACCTCGCTTCTGGCCCATAAAGAACCAGGTTTTCGCCCCAGCACCAAGTATGATGCAAGTTAAACCATTGTTGGACACTTAGAAAACAACAATGTCCTCTGTGCCTGAACCTGACAATAACAGATGTAAGCTGTGGCCCATGAAGGACCTCGCTTCTGGCCCATAAAGAACCAGGATTTCGCCCCAGAACCAAGTATGATGCAAACTAAACCATTGTGGGGCACTTAGAAAACAACAATGTCCTCTGTGCCTGAACCTGAAAATAACAGATGTAAGCTAAGGCCCATGAAGGACCTCGCTTCTGGCCCATAAAGGACCTCGCCTCTGGCCCATAAAGAACCAGGTTTTTGGCCCCAGCACCAAGTATGATGCAAGCTAAACCATTGTGGGGCACTTAGAAAACAACAATGTCCTCTGTGCCTGAACCTGACAATAACAGATGTAAGCTGTGGCCCATGAAGGACCTCGCTTCTGGCCCATAAAGGACCTCGCCTCTGGCCCATAAAGAACCAGGTTTTCGCCCCAGCACCAAGTATGATGCAAGCTAAACCATTGTGGGGCACTTACAAAACAACAATGTCCTCTGTGCCTGAACCTGACAATAACAGATGTAAGCTGTGGCCCATGAAGGACCTCGCTTCTGGCCCATAAAGAACCAGGTTTTCGCCCCAGCACCAAGTATGATGCAAGCTAAACCATTGTGGGGCACTTACAAAAAAACAATGTCCTCTGTGCCTGAACCTGACAATAACAGATGTAAGCTGTGGCCCATGAAGGACCTCGCTTCTGGCCCATAAAGGACCTCGCCTCTGGCCCATAAAGAACCAGGTTTTCGCCCCAGCACCAAGTATGATGCAAGCTAAACCATTGTGGGGCACTTACAAAAAAACAATGTCCTCTGTGCCTGAACCTGACAATAACAGATGTAAGCTGTGGCCCATGAAGGACCTCGCTTCTGGCCCATAAAGGACCTCGCCTCTGGCCCATAAAGAACCAGGTTTTTGCCCCAGCACCAAGTATGATGCAAGCTAAACCATTGTGGGGCACTTAGAAAACAACAATGTCCTTTGTGCCTGAAACTGACAATAACAGATGTAAGCTGTGGCCCATGAAGGACCTCGCTTCTGGCCCACAAAGGACCTCGCCTCTGCCCCATAAAGAACCAGCTTTTCGCCCCAGCACCAAGTATGATGCAAGCTAAACCATTGTGGGGCACTTAGAAAAAAACAATGTCCTCTGTACCTGAACCTCACAATAACAGATGTGAGCTGTGGCCCATGAAGGACCTCGCTTCTGGCCCATAAAGAACCAGGTTTTCGCCCCAGCACCAAGTATGATGCAAGTTAAACCATTGTTGGACACTTAGAAAACAACAATGTCCTCTGTGCCTGAACCTGACAATAACAGATGTAAGCTGTGGCCCATGAAGGACCTCGCTTCTGGCCCATAAAGAACCAGGATTTCGCCCCAGAACCAAGTATGATGCAAACTAAACCATTGTGGGGCACTTAGAAAACAACAATGTCCTCTGTGCCTGAACCTGAAAATAACAGATGTAAGCTAAGGCCCATGAAGGACCTCGCTTCTGGCCCATAAAGGACCTCGCCTCTGGCCCATAAAGAACCAGGTTTTTGGCCCCAGCACCAAGTATGATGCAAGCTAAACCATTGTGGGGCACTTAGAAAACAACAATGTCCTCTGTGCCTGAACCTGACAATAACAGATGTAAGCTGTGGCCCATGAAGGACCTCGCTTCTGGCCCATAAAGGACCTCGCCTCTGGCCCATAAAGAACCAGGTTTTTGCCCCAGCACCAAGTATGATGCAAGTTAAACCATTGTTGGACACTTAGAAAACAACAATGTACTCCGTGCCTGAACCTGACAATAACAGATGTAAGCTGTGGCCCATGAAGGAGCTCGCTTCTGGCCCATAAAGAACCAGGTTTTCGCCCCAGAACCAAGTATGATGCAAACTAAACCATTGTGGGGCACTTTGAAAACAACAATGTCCTCTGTGCCTGAACCTGAAAATAACAGATGTAAGCTGTGGCCCATGAAGGACCTCGCTTCTGGCCCATAAAGGACCTCGCCTCTGGCCCATAAAGAACCAGGTTTTTGGCCCCAGCACCAAGTATGATGCAAGCTAAACCATTGTGGGGCACTTAGAAAACAACAATGTCCTCTGTGCCTGAACCTGACAATAACAGATGTAAGCTGTGGCCCATGAAGGACCTCGCTTCTGGCCCATAAAGGACCTCGCCTCTGGCCCATAAAGAACCAGGTTATTGCCCCAGCACCAAGTATGATGCAAGCTAAACCATTGTGGGGCACTTAGAAAACAACAATGTCCTCTGTGCCTGAACCAGATAATAACAGATGTAAGCTGTGGCCCATGAAGGACCTCGCCTCTGGCCCACAAAGAACCAGGTTTTCGCCCCAGCACCAAGTATGATGCAAGCTAAACCATTGTGGGGCACTTAGAAAGAAACAATGTCCTCTGTGCCTCAACCTGACAATAACAGATGTAAGTTGTGCCCCATGAAGGACCTCGCTTCTGGCCCATAAAGGACCTCGCCTCTGGCCCATAAAGAACCAGGTTTTCACCCCAGCACCAAGTATGATGCAAGCTAAACCATTGTGGGGCACTTAGAAAACAACAATATCCTCTGCGCCTGAACCTGACAATAACAGATGTAAGCTGTGGCCCATGAAGGACCTCGCTTCTGGCCCATAAAGGACCTCGCCTCTGGCCCATAAAGAACCAGGTTTTTGCCCCAGCACCAAGTATGATGCAAGCTAAACTATTGTGGGGCACTTAGAAAACAATGTCCTCTGTGCCTGAACCTGACAATAACAGATGTAAGCTGTGGCCCATGAAGGACCTCGCTTCTGGCCCATAAAGGACCTCGCCTCTGGCCCATAAAGAACCAGGTTTTTGCCCCAGCACCAAGTATGATGCAACCCAAACCATTGTGGGGCACTTAGAAAACAACAATGTCCTCTGTGCCTGAAACTGACAATAACAGATGTAAGCTGTGGCCCATGAAGGACCTCGCTTCTGGCCCACAAAGGACCTCGCCTCTGCCCCATAAAGAACCAGCTTTTCGCCCCAGCACCAAGTATGATGCAAGCTAAACCATTGTGGGGCACTTAGAAAAAAACAATGTCCTCTGTACCTGAACCTCACAATAACAGATGTGAGCTGTGGCCCATGAAGGACCTCGCTTCTGGCCCATAAAGAACCAGGTTTTCGCCCCAGCACCAAGTATGATGCAAGTTAAACCATTGTTGGACACTTAGAAAACAACAATGTCCTCTGTGCCTGAACCTGACAATAACAGATGTAAGCTGTGGCCCATGAAGGACCTCGCTTCTGGCCCATAAAGAACCAGGATTTCGCCCCAGAACCAAGTATGATGCAAACTAAACCATTGTGGGGCACTTAGAAAACAACAATGTCCTCTGTGCCTGAACCTGAAAATAACAGATGTAAGCTAAGGCCCATGAAGGACCTCGCTTCTGGCCCATAAAGGACCTCGCCTCTGGCCCATAAAGAACCAGGTTTTTGGCCCCAGCACCAAGTATGATGCAAGCTAAACCATTGTGGGGCACTTAGAAAACAACAATGTCCTCTGTGCCTGAACCTGACAATAACAGATGTAAGCTGTGGCCCATGAAGGACCTCGCTTCTGGCCCATAAAGGACCTCGCCTCTGGCCCATAAAGAACCAGGTTTTTGCCCCAGCACCAAGTATGATGCAAGTTAAACCATTGTTGGACACTTAGAAAACAACAATGTACTCCGTGCCTGAACCTGACAATAACAGATGTAAGCTGTGGCCCATGAAGGAGCTCGCTTCTGGCCCATAAAGAACCAGGTTTTCGCCCCAGAACCAAGTATGATGCAAACTAAACCATTGTGGGGCACTTTGAAAACAACAATGTCCTCTGTGCCTGAACCTGAAAATAACAGATGTAAGCTGTGGCCCATGAAGGACCTCGCTTCTGGCCCATAAAGGACCTCGCCTCTGGCCCATAAAGAACCAGGTTTTTGGCCCCAGCACCAAGTATGATGCAAGCTAAACCATTGTGGGGCACTTAGAAAACAACAATGTCCTCTGTGCCTGAACCTGACAAGAACAGATGTAAGCTGTGGCCCATGAAGGACCTCGCTTCTGGCCCATAAAGGACCTCGCCTCTGGCCCATAAAGAACCAGGTTATTGCCCCAGCACCAAGTATGATGCAAGCTAAACCATTGTGGGGCACTTAGAAAACAACAATGTCCTCTGTGCCTGAACCAGATAATAACAGATGTAAGCTGTGGCCCATGAAGGACCTCGCCTCTGGCCCACAAAGAACCAGGTTTTCGCCCCAGCACCAAGTATGATGCAAGCTAAACCATTGTGGGGCACTTAGAAAGAAACAATGTCCTCTGTGCCTCAACCTGACAATAACAGATGTAAGTTGTGCCCCATGAAGGACCTCGCTTCTGGCCCATAAAGGACCTCGCCTCTGGCCCATAAGGAACCAGGTTTTCACCCCAGCACCAAGTATGATGCAAGCTAAACCATTGTGGGGCACTTAGAAAACAACAATGTCCTCTGTGCCTGAACCTGACAATAACAGATATAAGCTGTGGCCCATGAAGGACCTCGCTCCTGGCCCATAAACGACCTCGCCTCTGGCCCATGAAGTACCAGGTTATAACCACAGCACCAACTATGATGCAAGCTAAACCATTATGGGGCACTTAGAAAACAACAATATCCTCTGCGCCTGAACCTGACAATAACAGATGTAAGCTGTGGCCCATGAAGGACCTCGCTTCTGGCCCATAAAGGACCTCGCCTCTGGCCCATAAAGAACCAGGTTTTTGCCCCAGCACCAAGTATGATGCAAGCTAAACTATTGTGGGGCACTTAGAAAACAATGTCCTCTGTACCTGAACCTGACAATAACAGATATAAGCTGTGGCCCATGAAGGACCTCGCTTCTGGCCCATAAAGAAGCAGGTTTTCGCCCCAGCACCAAGTATGATGCAAGCTAAACCATTGTGGGGCACTTACAAAAAAACAATGTCCTCTGTGCCTGAACCTGTCAATAACAGATGTAAGTTGTGGCCCATGAAGGACCTCGCTTCTGGCCCATAAAGAACCAGGTTTTCGCCCCAGCACCAAGTATGATGCAAGCTAAACCATTGTGGGGCACTTACAAAAAAACAATGTCCTCTGTGCCTGAACCTGACAATAACAGATGTAAGCTGTGGCCCATGAAGGACCTCGCTTCTGACCCATAAAGGACCTCGCCTCTGGCCCATAAAGAACCAGGTTTTTGCCCCAGCACCAAGTATGATGCAAGCTAAACCATTGTGGGGCACTTAGAAAACAACAATGTCCTCTGTGTCTGAAACTGACAATAACAGATGTAAGCTGTGGCCCATGAAGGACCTCGCTTCTGGCCCACAAAGGACCTCGCCTCTGCCCCATAAAGAACCAGCTTTTCGCCCCAGCACCAAGTATGATGCAAGCTAAACCATTGTGGGGCACTTAGAAAAAAACAATGTCCTCTGTACCTGAACCTCACAATAACAGATGTGAGCTGTGGCCCATGAAGGACCTCGCTTCTGGCCCATAAAGAACCAGGTTTTCGCCCCAGCACCAAGTATGATGCAAGTTAAACCATTGTTGGACACTTAGAAAACAACAATGTCCTCTGTGCCTGAACCTGACAATAACAGATGTAAGCTGTGGCCCATGAAGGACCTCGCTTCTGGCCCATAAAGAACCAGGATTTCGCCCCAGAACCAAGTATGATGCAAACTAAACCATTGTGGGGCACTTAGAAAACAACAATGTCCTCTGTGCCTGAACCTGAAAATAACAGATGTAAGCTAAGGCCCATGAAGGACCTCGCTTCTGGCCCATAAAGGACCTCGCCTCTGGCCCATAAAGAACCAGGTTTTTGGCCCCAGCACCAAGTATGATGCAAGCTAAACCATTGTGGGGCACTTAGAAAACAACAATGTCCTCTGTGCCTGAACCTGACAATAACAGATGTAAGCTGTGGCCCATGAAGGACCTCGCTTCTGGCCCATAAAGGACCTCGCCTCTGGCCCATAAAGAACCAGGTTTTCGCCCCAGCACCAAGTATGATGCAAGCTAAACCATTGTGGGGCACTTACAAAACAACAATGTCCTCTGTGCCTGAACCTGACAATAACAGATGTAAGCTGTGGCCCATGAAGGACCTCGCTTCTGGCCCATAAAGAACCAGGTTTTCGCCCCAGCACCAAGTATGATGCAAGCTAAACCATTGTGGGGCACTTACAAAAAAACAATGTCCTCTGTGCCTGAACCTGACAATAACAGATGTAAGCTGTGGCCCATGAAGGACCTCGCTTCTGGCCCATAAAGGACCTCGCCTCTGGCCCATAAAGAACCAGGTTTTCGCCCCAGCACCAAGTATGATGCAAGCTAAACCATTGTGGGGCACTTACAAAAAAACAATGTCCTCTGTGCCTGAACCTGACAATAACAGATGTAAGCTGTGGCCCATGAAGGACCTCGCTTCTGGCCCATAAAGGACCTCGCCTCTGGCCCATAAAGAACCAGGTTTTTGCCCCAGCACCAAGTATGATGCAAGCTAAACCATTGTGGGGCACTTAGAAAACAACAATGTCCTTTGTGCCTGAAACTGACAATAACAGATGTAAGCTGTGGCCCATGAAGGACCTCGCTTCTGGCCCACAAAGGACCTCGCCTCTGCCCCATAAAGAACCAGCTTTTCGCCCCAGCACCAAGTATGATGCAAGCTAAACCATTGTGGGGCACTTAGAAAAAAACAATGTCCTCTGTACCTGAACCTCACAATAACAGATGTGAGCTGTGGCCCATGAAGGACCTCGCTTCTGGCCCATAAAGAACCAGGTTTTCGCCCCAGCACCAAGTATGATGCAAGTTAAACCATTGTTGGACACTTAGAAAACAACAATGTCCTCTGTGCCTGAACCTGACAATAACAGATGTAAGCTGTGGCCCATGAAGGACCTCGCTTCTGGCCCATAAAGAACCAGGATTTCGCCCCAGAACCAAGTATGATGCAAACTAAACCATTGTGTGGCACTTAGAAAACAACAATGTCCTCTGTGCCTGAACCTGAAAATAACAGATGTAAGCTAAGGCCCATGAAGGACCTCGCTTCTGGCCCATAAAGGACCTCGCCTCTGGCCCATAAAGAACCAGGTTTTTGGCCCCAGCACCAAGTATGATGCAAGCTAAACCATTGTGGGGCACTTAGAAAACAACAATGTCCTCTGTGCCTGAACCTGACAATAACAGATGTAAGCTGTGGCCCATGAAGGACCTCGCTTCTGGCCCATAAAGGACCTCGCCTCTGGCCCATAAAGAACCAGGTTTTTGCCCCAGCACCAAGTATGATGCAAGTTAAACCATTGTTGGACACTTAGAAAACAACAATGTACTCCGTGCCTGAACCTGACAATAACAGATGTAAGCTGTGGCCCATGAAGGAGCTCGCTTCTGGCCCATAAAGAACCAGGTTTTCGCCCCAGAACCAAGTATGATGCAAACTAAACCATTGTGGGGCACTTTGAAAACAACAATGTCCTCTGTGCCTGAACCTGAAAATAACAGATGTAAGCTGTGGCCCATGAAGGACCTCGCTTCTGGCCCATAAAGGACCTCGCCTCTGGCCCATAAAGAACCAGGTTTTTGGCCCCAGCACCAAGTATGATGCAAGCTAAACCATTGTGGGGCACTTAGAAAACAACAATGTCCTCTGTGCCTGAACCTGACAATAACAGATGTAAGCTGTGGCCCATGAAGGACCTCGCTTCTGGCCCATAAAGGACCTCGCCTCTGGCCCATAAAGAACCAGGTTATTGCCCCAGCACCAAGTATGATGCAAGCTAAACCATTGTGGGGCACTTAGAAAACAACAATGTCCTCTGTGCCTGAACCAGATAATAACAGATGTAAGCTGTGGCCCATGAAGGACCTCGCCTCTGGCCCACAAAGAACCAGGTTTTCGCCCCAGCACCAAGTATGATGCAAGCTAAACCATTGTGGGGCACTTAGAAAGAAACAATGTCCTCTGTGCCTCAACCTGACAATAACAGATGTAAGTTGTGCCCCATGAAGGACCTCGCTTCTGGCCCATAAAGGACCTCGCCTCTGGCCCATAAAGAACCAGGTTTTCACCCCAGCACCAAGTATGATGCAAGCTAAACCATTGTGGGGCACTTAGAAAACAACAATATCCTCTGCGCCTGAACCTGACAATAACAGATGTAAGCTGTGGCCCATGAAGGACCTCGCTTCTGGCCCATAAAGGACCTCGCCTCTGGCCCATAAAGAACCAGGTTTTTGCCCCAGCACCAAGTATGATGCAAGCTAAACTATTGTGGGGCACTTAGAAAACAATGTCCTCTGTGCCTGAACCTGACAATAACAGATGTAAGCTGTGGCCCATGAAGGACCTCGCTTCTGGCCCATAAAGGACCTCGCCTCTGGCCCATAAAGAACCAGGTTTTTGCCCCAGCACCAAGTATGATGCAACCCAAACCATTGTGGGGCACTTAGAAAACAACAATGTCCTCTGTGCCTGAAACTGACAATAACAGATGTAAGCTGTGGCCCATGAAGGACCTCGCTTCTGGCCCACAAAGGACCTCGCCTCTGCCCCATAAAGAACCAGCTTTTCGCCCCAGCACCAAGTATGATGCAAGCTAAACCATTGTGGGGCACTTAGAAAAAAACAATGTCCTCTGTACCTGAACCTCACAATAACAGATGTGAGCTGTGGCCCATGAAGGACCTCGCTTCTGGCCCATAAAGAACCAGGTTTTCGCCCCAGCACCAAGTATGATGCAAGTTAAACCATTGTTGGACACTTAGAAAACAACAATGTCCTCTGTGCCTGAACCTGACAATAACAGATGTAAGCTGTGGCCCATGAAGGACCTCGCTTCTGGCCCATAAAGAACCAGGATTTCGCCCCAGAACCAAGTATGATGCAAACTAAACCATTGTGGGGCACTTAGAAAACAACAATGTCCTCTGTGCCTGAACCTGAAAATAACAGATGTAAGCTAAGGCCCATGAAGGACCTCGCTTCTGGCCCATAAAGGACCTCGCCTCTGGCCCATAAAGAACCAGGTTTTTGGCCCCAGCACCAAGTATGATGCAAGCTAAACCATTGTGGGGCACTTAGAAAACAACAATGTCCTCTGTGCCTGAACCTGACAAGAACAGATGTAAGCTGTGGCCCATGAAGGACCTCGCTTCTGGCCCATAAAGGACCTCGCCTCTGGCCCATAAAGAACCAGGTTTTTGCCCCAGCACCAAGTATGATGCAAGTTAAACCATTGTTGGACACTTAGAAAACAACAATGTACTCCGTGCCTGAACCTGACAATAACAGATGTAAGCTGTGGCCCATGAAGGAGCTCACTTCTGGCCCATAAAGAACCAGGTTTTCGCCCCAGAACCAAGTATGATGCAAACTAAACCATTGTGGGGCACTTTGAAAACAACAATGTCCTCTGTGCCTGAACCTGAAAATAACAGATGTAAGCTGTGGCCCATGAAGGACCTCGCTTCTGGCCCATAAAGGACCTCGCCTCTGGCCCATAAAGAACCAGGTTTTTGGCCCCAGCACCAAGTATGATGCAAGCTAAACCATTGTGGGGCACTTAGAAAACAACAATGTCCTCTGTGCCTGAACCTGACAAGAACAGATGTAAGCTGTGGCCCATGAAGGACCTCGCTTCTGGCCCATAAAGGACCTCGCCTCTGGCCCATAAAGAACCAGGTTATTGCCCCAGCACCAAGTATGATGCAAGCTAAACCATTGTGGGGCACTTAGAAAACAACAATGTCCTCTGTGCCTGAACCAGATAGTAACAGATGTAAGCTGTGGCCCATGAAGGACCTCGCCTCTGGCCCACAAAGAACCAGGTTTTTGCCCCAGCACCAAGTATGATGCAAGCTAAACCATTGTGGGGCACTTAGAAAGAAACAATGTCCTCTGTGCCTCAACCTGACAATAACAGATGTAAGTTGTGCCCCATGAAGGACCTCGCTTCTGGCCCATAAAGGACCTCGCCTCTGGCCCATAAAGAACCAGGTTTTCACCCCAGCACCAAGTATGATGCAAGCTAAACCATTGTGGGGCACTTAGAAAACAACAATGTCCTCTGTGCCTGAACCTGACAATAACAGATATAAGCTGTGGCCCATGAAGGACCTCGCTCCTGGCCCATAAACGACCTCGCCTCTGGCCCATGAAGTACCAGGTTATAACCACAGCACCAACTATGATGCAAGCTAAACCATTATGGGGCACTTAGAAAACAACAATATCCTCTGCGCCTGAACCTGACAATAACAGATGTAAGCTGTGGCCCATGAAGGACCTCGCTTCTGGCCCATAAAGGACCTCGCCTCTGGCCCATAAAGAACCAGGTTTTTGCCCCAGCACCAAGTATGATGCAAGCTAAACTATTGTGGGGCACTTAGAAAACAATGTCCTCTGTACCTGAACCTGACAATAACAGATATAAGCTGTGGCCCATGAAGGACCTCGCTTCTGGCCCATAAAGAAGCAGGTTTTCGCCCCAGCACCAAGTATGATGCAAGCTAAACCATTGTGGGGCACTTACAAAAAAACAATGTCCTCTGTGCCTGAACCTGTCAATAACAGATGTAAGTTGTGGCCCATGAAGGACCTCGCTTCTGGCCCATAAAGAACCAGGTTTTCGCCCCAGCACCAAGTATGATGCAAGCTAAACCATTGTGGGGCACTTACAAAAAAACAATGTCCTCTGTGCCTGAACCTGACAATAACAGATGTAAGCTGTGGCCCATGAAGGACCTCGCTTCTGACCCATAAAGGACCTCGCCTCTGGCCCATAAAGAACCAGGTTTTTGCCCCAGCACCAAGTATGATGCAAGCTAAACCATTGTGGGGCACTTAGAAAACAACAATGTCCTCTGTGTCTGAAACTGACAATAACAGATGTAAGCTGTGGCCCATGAAGGACCTCGCTTCTGGCCCACAAAGGACCTCGCCTCTGCCCCATAAAGAACCAGCTTTTCGCCCCAGCACCAAGTATGATGCAAGCTAAACCATTGTGGGGCACTTAGAAAAAAACAATGTCCTCTGTACCTGAACCTCACAATAACAGATGTGAGCTGTGGCCCATGAAGGACCTCGCTTCTGGCCCATAAAGAACCAGGTTTTCGCCCCAGCACCAAGTATGATGCAAGTTAAACCATTGTTGGACACTTAGAAAACAACAATGTCCTCTGTGCCTGAACCTGACAATAACAGATGTAAGCTGTGGCCCATGAAGGACCTCGCTTCTGGCCCATAAAGAACCAGGATTTCGCCCCAGAACCAAGTATGATGCAAACTAAACCATTGTGGGGCACTTAGAAAACAACAATGTCCTCTGTGCCTGAACCTGAAAATAACAGATGTAAGCTAAGGCCCATGAAGGACCTCGCTTCTGGCCCATAAAGGACCTCGCCTCTGGCCCATAAAGAACCAGGTTTTTGGCCCCAGCACCAAGTATGATGCAAGCTAAACCATTGTGGGGCACTTAGAAAACAACAATGTCCTCTGTGCCTGAACCTGACAATAACAGATGTAAGCTGTGGCCCATGAAGGACCTCGCTTCTGGCCCATAAAGGACCTCGCCTCTGGCCCATAAAGAACCAGGTTTTCGCCCCAGCACCAAGTATGATGCAAGCTAAACCATTGTGGGGCACTTACAAAACAACAATGTCCTCTGTGCCTGAACCTGACAATAACAGATGTAAGCTGTGGCCCATGAAGGACCTCGCTTCTGGCCCATAAAGAACCAGGTTTTCGCCCCAGCACCAAGTATGATGCAAGCTAAACCATTGTGGGGCACTTACAAAAAAACAATGTCCTCTGTGCCTGAACCTGACAATAACAGATGTAAGCTGTGGCCCATGAAGGACCTCGCTTCTGGCCCATAAAGGACCTCGCCTCTGGCCCATAAAGAACCAGGTTTTCGCCCCAGCACCAAGTATGATGCAAGCTAAACCATTGTGGGGCACTTACAAAAAAACAATGTCCTCTGTGCCTGAACCTGACAATAACAGATGTAAGCTGTGGCCCATGAAGGACCTCGCTTCTGGCCCATAAAGGACCTCGCCTCTGGCCCATAAAGAACCAGGTTTTTGCCCCAGCACCAAGTATGATGCAAGCTAAACCATTGTGGGGCACTTAGAAAACAACAATGTCCTTTGTGCCTGAAACTGACAATAACAGATGTAAGCTGTGGCCCATGAAGGACCTCGCTTCTGGCCCACAAAGGACCTCGCCTCTGCCCCATAAAGAACCAGCTTTTCGCCCCAGCACCAAGTATGATGCAAGCTAAACCATTGTGGGGCACTTAGAAAAAAACAATGTCCTCTGTACCTGAACCTCACAATAACAGATGTGAGCTGTGGCCCATGAAGGACCTCGCTTCTGGCCCATAAAGAACCAGGTTTTCGCCCCAGCACCAAGTATGATGCAAGTTAAACCATTGTTGGACACTTAGAAAACAACAATGTCCTCTGTGCCTGAACCTGACAATAACAGATGTAAGCTGTGGCCCATGAAGGACCTCGCTTCTGGCCCATAAAGAACCAGGATTTCGCCCCAGAACCAAGTATGATGCAAACTAAACCATTGTGGGGCACTTAGAAAACAACAATGTCCTCTGTGCCTGAACCTGAAAATAACAGATGTAAGCTAAGGCCCATGAAGGACCTCGCTTCTGGCCCATAAAGGACCTCGCCTCTGGCCCATAAAGAACCAGGTTTTTGGCCCCAGCACCAAGTATGATGCAAGCTAAACCATTGTGGGGCACTTAGAAAACAACAATGTCCTCTGTGCCTGAACCTGACAATAACAGATGTAAGCTGTGGCCCATGAAGGACCTCGCTTCTGGCCCATAAAGGACCTCGCCTCTGGCCCATAAAGAACCAGGTTTTTGCCCCAGCACCAAGTATGATGCAAGTTAAACCACTGTTGGACACTTAGAAAACAACAATGTACTCCGTGCCTGAACCTGACAATAACAGATGTAAGCTGTGGCCCATGAAGGAGCTCGCTTCTGGCCCATAAAGAACCAGGTTTTCGCCCCAGAACCAAGTATGATGCAAACTAAACCATTGTGGGGCACTTTGAAAACAACAATGTCCTCTGTGCCTGAACCTGAAAATAACAGATGTAAGCTGTGGCCCATGAAGGACCTCGCTTCTGGCCCATAAAGGACCTCGCCTCTGGCCCATAAAGAACCAGGTTTTTGGCCCCAGCACCAAGTATGATGCAAGCTAAACCATTGTGGGGCACTTAGAAAACAACAATGTCCTCTGTGCCTGAACCTGACAATAACAGATGTAAGCTGTGGCCCATGAAGGACCTCGCTTCTGGCCCATAAAGGACCTCGCCTCTGGCCCATAAAGAACCAGGTTATTGCCCCAGCACCAAGTATGATGCAAGCTAAACCATTGTGGGGCACTTAGAAAACAACAATGTCCTCTGTGCCTGAACCAGATAATAACAGATGTAAGCTGTGGCCCATGAAGGACCTCGCCTCTGGCCCACAAAGAACCAGGTTTTCGCCCCAGCACCAAGTATGATGCAAGCTAAACCATTGTGGGGCACTTAGAAAGAAACAATGTCCTCTGTGCCTCAACCTGACAATAACAGATGTAAGTTGTGCCCCATGAAGGACCTCGCTTCTGGCCCATAAAGGACCTCGCCTCTGGCCCATAAAGAACCAGGTTTTCACCCCAGCACCAAGTATGATGCAAGCTAAACCATTGTGGGGCACTTAGAAAACAACAATATCCTCTGCGCCTGAACCTGACAATAACAGATGTAAGCTGTGGCCCATGAAGGACCTCGCTTCTGGCCCATAAAGGACCTCGCCTCTGGCCCATAAAGAACCAGGTTTTTGCCCCAGCACCAAGTATGATGCAAGCTAAACTATTGTGGGGCACTTAGAAAACAATGTCCTCTGTACCTGAACCTGACAATAACAGATATAAGCTGTGGCCCATGAAGGACCTCGCTTCTGGCCCATAAAGAAGCAGGTTTTCGCCCCAGCACCAAGTATGATGCAAGCTAAACCATTGTGGGGCACTTACAAAAAAACAATGTCCTCTGTGCCTGAACCTGTCAATAACAGATGTAAGTTGTGGCCCATGAAGGACCTCGCTTCTGGCCCATAAAGAACCAGGTTTTCGCCCCAGCACCAAGTATGATGCAAGCTAAACCATTGTGGGGCACTTACAAAAAAACAATGTCCTCTGTGCCTGAACCTGACAATAACAGATGTAAGCTGTGGCCCATGAAGGACCTCGCTTCTGACCCATAAAGGACCTCGCCTCTGGCCCATAAAGAACCAGGTTTTTGCCCCAGCACCAAGTATGATGCAAGCTAAACCATTGTGGGGCACTTAGAAAACAACAATGTCCTCTGTGTCTGAAACTGACAATAACAGATGTAAGCTGTGGCCCATGAAGGACCTCGCTTCTGGCCCACAAAGGACCTCGCCTCTGCCCCATAAAGAACCAGCTTTTCGCCCCAGCACCAAGTATGATGCAAGCTAAACCATTGTGGGGCACTTAGAAAAAAACAATGTCCTCTGTACCTGAACCTCACAATAACAGATGTGAGCTGTGGCCCATGAAGGACCTCGCTTCTGGCCCATAAAGAACCAGGTTTTCGCCCCAGCACCAAGTATGATGCAAGTTAAACCATTGTTGGACACTTAGAAAACAACAATGTCCTCTGTGCCTGAACCTGACAATAACAGATGTAAGCTGTGGCCCATGAAGGACCTCGCTTCTGGCCCATAAAGAACCAGGATTTCCCCCCAGAACCAAGTATGATGCAAACTAAACCATTGTGGGGCACTTAGAAAACAACAATGTCCTCTGTGCCTGAACCTGAAAATAACAGATGTAAGCTAAGGCCCATGAAGGACCTCGCTTCTGGCCCATAAAGGACCTCGCCTCTGGCCCATAAAGAACCAGGTTTTTGGCCCCAGCACCAAGTATGATGCAAGCTAAACCATTGTGGGGCACTTAGAAAACAACAATGTCCTCTGTGCCTGAACCTGACAATAACAGATGTAAGCTGTGGCCCATGAAGGACCTCGCTTCTGGCCCATAAAGGACCTCGCCTCTGGCCCATAAAGAACCAGGTTTTTGCCCCAGCACCAAGTATGATGCAAGTTAAACCATTGTTGGACACTTAGAAAACAACAATGTCCTCCGTGCCTGAACCTGACAATAACAGATGTAAGCTGTGGCCCATGAAGGAGCTCGCTTCTGGCCCATAAAGAACCAGGTTTTCGCCCCAGAACCAAGTATGATGCAAACTAAACCATTGTGGGGCACTTTGAAAACAACAATGTCCTCTGTGCCTGAACCTGACAATAACAGATGTAAGCTGTGGCCCATGAAGGACCTCGCTTCTGGCCCATAAAGGACCTCGCCTCTGGCCCATAAAGAACCAGGTTTTTGGCCCCAGCACCAAGTATGATGCAAGCTAAACCATTGTGGGGCACTTAGAAAACAACAATGTCCTCTGTGCCTGAACCTGACAATAACAGATGTAAGCTGTGGCCCATGAAGGACCTCGCTTCTGGCCCATAAAGGACCTCGCCTCTGGCCCATAAAGAACCAGGTTATTGCCCCAGGACCAAGTATGATGCAAGCTAAACCATTGTGGGGCACTTAGAAAACAACAATGTCCTCTGTGCCTGAACCAGATAATAACAGATGTAAGCTGTGGCCCATGAAGGACCTCGCCTCTGGCCCACAAAGAACCAGGTTTTCGCCCCAGCACCAAGTATGATGCAAGCTAAACCATTGTGGGGCACTTAGAAAGAAACAATGTCCTCTGTGCCTGAACCTGACAATAACAGATGTAAGTTGTGCCCCATGAAGGACCTCGCTTCTGGCCCATAAAGGACCTCGCCTCTGGCCCATAAAGAACCAGGTTTTCACCCCAGCACCAAGTATGATGCAAGCTAAACCATTGTGGGGCACTTAGAAAACAACAATGTCCTCTGTGCCTGAACCTGACAATAACAGATATAAGCTGTGGCCCATGAAGGACCTCGCTCCTGGCCCATAAACGACCTCGCCTCTGGCCCATGAAGTACCAGGTTATAACCACAGCACCAACTATGATGCAAGCTAAACCATTATGGGGCACTTAGAAAACAACAATATCCTCTGCGCCTGAACCTGACAATAACAGATGTAAGCTGTGGCCCATGAAGGACCTCGCTTCTGGCCCATAAAGGACCTCGCCTCTGGCCCATAAAGAACCAGGTTTTTGCCCCAGCACCAAGTATGATGCAAGCTAAACTATTGTGGGGCACTTAGAAAACAATGTCCTCTGTACCTGAACCTGACAATAACAGATATAAGCTGTGGCCCATGAAGGACCTCGCTTCTGGCCCATAAAGAACCAGGTTTTCGCCCCAGCACCAAGTATGATGCAAGCTAAACCATTGTGGGGCACTTACAAAAAAACAATGTCCTCTGTGCCTGAACCTGTCAATAACAGATGTAAGCTGTGGCCCATGAAGGACCTCGCTTCTGGCCCATAAAGAACCAGGTTTTCGCCCCAGCACCAAGTATGATGCAAGCTAAACCATTGTGGGGCACTTACAAAAAAACAATGTCCTCTGTGCCTGAACCTGACAATAACAGATGTAAGCTGTGGCCCATGAAGGACCTCGCTTCTGGCCCATAAAGGACCTCGCCTCTGGCCCATAAAGAACCAGGTTTTTGCCCCAGCACCAAGTATGATGCAAGCTAAACCATTGTGGGGCACTTAGAAAACAACAATGTCCTTTGTGCCTGAAACTGACAATAACAGATGTAAGCTGTGGCCCATGAAGGACCTCGCTTCTGGCCCACAAAGGACCTCGCCTCTGCCCCATAAAGAACCAGCTTTTCGCCCCAGCACCAAGTATGATGCAAGCTAAACCATTGTGGGGCACTTAGAAAAAAACAATGTCCTCTGTGCCTGAAACTGACAATAACAGATGTAAGCTGTGGCCCATGAAGGACCTCGCTTCTGGCCCACAAAGGACCTCGCCTCTGCCCCATAAAGAACCAGCTTTTCGCCCCAGCACCAAGTATGATGCAAGCTAAACCATTGTGGGGCACTTAGAAAAAAACAATGTCCTCTGTACCTGAACCTCACAATAACAGATGTGAGCTGTGGCCCATGAAGGACCTCGCTTCTGGCCCATAAAGAACCAGGTTTTCGCCCCAGCACCAAGTATGATGCAAGTTAAACCATTGTTGGACACTTAGAAAACAACAATGTCCTCTGTGCCTGAACCTGACAATAACAGATGTAAGCTGTGGCCCATGAAGGACCTCGCTTCTGGCCCATAAAGAACCAGGATTTCGCCCCAGAACCAAGTATGATGCAAACTAAACCATTGTGGGGCACTTAGAAAACAACAATGTCCTCTGTGCCTGAACCTGAAAATAACAGATGTAAGCTAAGGCCCATGAAGGACCTCGCTTCTGGCCCATAAAGGACCTCGCCTCTGGCCCATAAAGAACCAGGTTTTTGGCCCCAGCACCAAGTATGATGCAAGCTAAACCATTGTGGGGCACTTAGAAAACAACAATGTCCTCTGTGCCTGAACCTGACAAGAACAGATGTAAGCTGTGGCCCATGAAGGACCTCGCTTCTGGCCCATAAAGGACCTCGCCTCTGGCCCATAAAGAACCAGGTTATTGCCCCAGCACCAAGTATGATGCAAGCTAAACCATTGTGGGGCACTTAGAAAACAACAATGTCCTCTGTGCCTGAACCAGATAATAACAGATGTAAGCTGTGGCCCATGAAGGACCTCGCCTCTGGCCCACAAAGAACCAGGTTTTCGCCCCAGCACCAAGTATGATGCAAGCTAAACCATTGTGGGGCACTTAGAAAGAAACAATGTCCTCTGTGCCTCAACCTGACAATAACAGATGTAAGTTGTGCCCCATGAAGGACCTCGCTTCTGGCCCATAAAGGACCTCGCCTCTGGCCCATAAAGAACCAGGTTTTCACCCCAGCACCAAGTATGATGCAAGCTAAACCATTGTGGGGCACTTAGAAAACAACAATGTCCTCTGTGCCTGAACCTGACAATAACAGATATAAGCTGTGGCCCATGAAGGACCTCGCTCCTGGCCCATAAACGACCTCGCCTCTGGCCCATGAAGTACCAGGTTATAACCACAGCACCAACTATGATGCAAGCTAAACCATTATGGGGCACTTAGAAAACAACAATATCCTCTGCGCCTGAACCTGACAATAACAGATGTAAGCTGTGGCCCATGAAGGACCTCGCTTCTGGCCCATAAAGGACCTCGCCTCTGGCCCATAAAGAACCAGGTTTTTGCCCCAGCACCAAGTATGATGCAAGCTAAACTATTGTGGGGCACTTAGAAAACAATGTCCTCTGTACCTGAACCTGACAATAACAGATATAAGCTGTGGCCCATGAAGGACCTCGCTTCTGGCCCATAAAGAAGCAGGTTTTCGCCCCAGCACCAAGTATGATGCAAGCTAAACCATTGTGGGGCACTTACAAAAAAACAATGTCCTCTGTGCCTGAACCTGTCAATAACAGATGTAAGTTGTGGCCCATGAAGGACCTCGCTTCTGGCCCATAAAGAACCAGGTTTTCGCCCCAGCACCAAGTATGATGCAAGCTAAACCATTGTGGGGCACTTACAAAAAAACAATGTCCTCTGTGCCTGAACCTGACAATAACAGATGTAAGCTGTGGCCCATGAAGGACCTCGCTTCTGACCCATAAAGGACCTCGCCTCTGGCCCATAAAGAACCAGGTTTTTGCCCCAGCACCAAGTATGATGCAAGATAAACCATTGTGGGGCACTTAGAAAACAACAATGTCCTCTGTGTCTGAAACTGACAATAACAGATGTAAGCTGTGGCCCATGAAGGTCCTCGCTTCTGGCCCACAAAGGACCTCGCCTCTGCCCCATAAAGAACCAGCTTTTCGCCCCAGCACCAAGTATGATGCAAGCTAAACCATTGTGGGGCACTTAGAAAAAAACAATGTCCTCTGTACCTGAACCTCACAATAACAGATGTGAGCTGTGGCCCATGAAGGACCTCGCTTCTGGCCCATAAAGAACCAGGTTTTCGCCCCAGCACCAAGTATGATGCAAGTTAAACCATTGTTGGACACTTAGAAAACAACAATGTCCTCTGTGCCTGAACCTGACAATAACAGATGTAAGCTGTGGCCCATGAAGGACCTCGCTTCTGGCCCATAAAGAACCAGGATTTCGCCCCAGAACCAAGTATGATGCAAACTAAACCATTGTGGGGCACTTAGAAAACAACAATGTCCTCTGTGCCTGAACCTGAAAATAACAGATGTAAGCTAAGGCCCATGAAGGACCTCGCTTCTGGCCCATAAAGGACCTCGCCTCTGGCCCATAAAGAACCAGGTTTTTGGCCCCAGCACCAAGTATGATGCAAGCTAAACCATTGTGGGGCACTTAGAAAACAACAATGTCCTCTGTGCCTGAACCTGACAATAACAGATGTAAGCTGTGGCCCATGAAGGACCTCGCTTCTGGCCCATAAAGGACCTCGCCTCTGGCCCATAAAGAACCAGGTTTTCGCCCCAGCACCAAGTATGATGCAAGCTAAACCATTGTGGGGCACTTACAAAACAACAATGTCCTCTGTGCCTGAACCTGACAATAACAGATGTAAGCTGTGGCCCATGAAGGACCTCGCTTCTGGCCCATAAAGAACCAGGTTTTCGCCCCAGCACCAAGTATGATGCAAGCTAAACCATTGTGGGGCACTTACAAAAAAACAATGTCCTCTGTGCCTGAACCTGACAATAACAGATGTAAGCTGTGGCCCATGAAGGACCTCGCTTCTGGCCCATAAAGGACCTCGCCTCTGGCCCATAAAGAACCAGGTTTTTGCCCCAGCACCAAGTATGATGCAAGCTAAACCATTGTGGGGCACTTAGAAAACAACAATGTCCTTTGTGCCTGAAACTGACAATAACAGATGTAAGCTGTGGCCCATGAAGGACCTCGCTTCTGGCCCACAAAGGACCTCGCCTCTGCCCCATAAAGAACCAGCTTTTCGCCCCAGCACCAAGTATGATGCAAGCTAAACCATTGTGGGGCACTTAGAAAAAAACAATGTCCTCTGTACCTGAACCTCACAATAACAGATGTGAGCTGTGGCCCATGAAGGACCTCGCTTCTGGCCCATAAAGAACCAGGTTTTCGCCCCAGCACCAAGTATGATGCAAGTTAAACCATTGTTGGACACTTAGAAAACAACAATGTCCTCTGTGCCTGAACCTGACAATAACAGATGTAAGCTGTGGCCCATGAAGGACCTCGCTTCTGGCCCATAAAGAACCAGGATTTCGCCCCAGAACCAAGTATGATGCAAACTAAACCATTGTGGGGCACTTAGAAAACAACAATGTCCTCTGTGCCTGAACCTGAAAATAACAGATGTAAGCTAAGGCCCATGAAGGACCTCGCTTCTGGCCCATAAAGGACCTCGCCTCTGGCCCATAAAGAACCAGGTTTTTGGCCCCAGCACCAAGTATGATGCAAGCTAAACCATTGTGGGGCACTTAGAAAACAACAATGTCCTCTGTGCCTGAACCTGACAATAACAGATGTAAGCTGTGGCCCATGAAGGACCTCGCTTCTGGCCCATAAAGGACCTCGCCTCTGGCCCATAAAGAACCAGGTTTTTGCCCCAGCACCAAGTATGATGCAAGTTAAACCATTGTTGGACACTTAGAAAACAACAATGTACTCCGTGCCTGAACCTGACAATAACAGATGTAAGCTGTGGCCCATGAAGGAGCTCGCTTCTGGCCCATAAAGAACCAGGTTTTCGCCCCAGAACCAAGTATGATGCAAACTAAACCATTGTGGGGCACTTTGAAAACAACAATGTCCTCTGTGCCTGAACCTGAAAATAACAGATGTAAGCTGTGGCCCATGAAGGACCTCGCTTCTGGCCCATAAAGGACCTCGCCTCTGGCCCATAAAGAACCAGGTTTTTGGCCCCAGCACCAAGTATGATGCAAGCTAAACCATTGTGGGGCACTTAGAAAACAACAATGTCCTCTGTGCCTGAACCTGACAAGAACAGATGTAAGCTGTGGCCCATGAAGGACCTCGCTTCTGGCCCATAAAGGACCTCGCCTCTGGCCCATAAAGAACCAGGTTATTGCCCCAGCACCAAGTATGATGCAAGCTAAACCATTGTGGGGCACTTAGAAAACAACAATGTCCTCTGTGCCTGAACCAGATAATAACAGATGTAAGCTGTGGCCCATGAAGGACCTCGCCTCTGGCCCACAAAGAACCAGGTTTTCGCCCCAGCACCAAGTATGATGCAAGCTAAACCATTGTGGGGCACTTAGAAAGAAACAATGTCCTCTGTGCCTCAACCTGACAATAACAGATGTAAGTTGTGCCCCATGAAGGACCTCGCTTCTGGCCCATAAAGGACCTCGCCTCTGGCCCATAAAGAACCAGGTTTTCACCCCAGCACCAAGTATGATGCAAGCTAAACCATTGTGGGGCACTTAGAAAACAACAATATCCTCTGCGCCTGAACCTGACAATAACAGATGTAAGCTGTGGCCCATGAAGGACCTCGCTTCTGGCCCATAAAGGACCTCGCCTCTGGCCCATAAAGAACCAGGTTTTTGCCCCAGCACCAAGTATGATGCAAGCTAAACTATTGTGGGGCACTTAGAAAACAATGTCCTCTGTACCTGAACCTGACAATAACAGATATAAGCTGTGGCCCATGAAGGACCTCGCTTCTGGCCCATAAAGAAGCAGGTTTTCGCCCCAGCACCAAGTATGATGCAAGCTAAACCATTGTGGGGCACTTACAAAAAAACAATGTCCTCTGTGCCTGAACCTGTCAATAACAGATGTAAGTTGTGGCCCATGAAGGACCTCGCTTCTGGCCCATAAAGAACCAGGTTTTCGCCCCAGCACCAAGTATGATGCAAGCTAAACCATTGTGGGGCACTTACAAAAAAACAATGTCCTCTGTGCCTGAACCTGACAATAACAGATGTAAGCTGTGGCCCATGAAGGACCTCGCTTCTGACCCATAAAGGACCTCGCCTCTGGCCCATAAAGAACCAGGTTTTTGCCCCAGCACCAAGTATGATGCAAGCTAAACCATTGTGGGGCACTTAGAAAACAACAATGTCCTCTGTGTCTGAAACTGACAATAACAGATGTAAGCTGTGGCCCATGAAGGACCTCGCTTCTGGCCCACAAAGGACCTCGCCTCTGCCCCATAAAGAACCAGCTTTTCGCCCCAGCACCAAGTATGATGCAAGCTAAACCATTGTGGGGCACTTAGAAAAAAACAATGTCCTCTGTACCTGAACCTCACAATAACAGATGTGAGCTGTGGCCCATGAAGGACCTCGCTTCTGGCCCATAAAGAACCAGGTTTTCGCCCCAGCACCAAGTATGATGCAAGTTAAACCATTGTTGGACACTTAGAAAACAACAATGTCCTCTGTGCCTGAACCTGACAATAACAGATGTAAGCTGTGGCCCATGAAGGACCTCGCTTCTGGCCCATAAAGAACCAGGATTTCGCCCCAGAACCAAGTATGATGCAAACTAAACCATTGTGGGGCACTTAGAAAACAACAATGTCCTCTGTGCCTGAACCTGAAAATAACAGATGTAAGCTAAGGCCCATGAAGGACCTCGCTTCTGGCCCATAAAGGACCTCGCCTCTGGCCCATAAAGAACCAGGTTTTTGGCCCCAGCACCAAGTATGATGCAAGCTAAACCATTGTGGGGCACTTAGAAAACAACAATGTCCTCTGTGCCTGAACCTGACAATAACAGATGTAAGCTGTGGCCCATGAAGGACCTCGCTTCTGGCCCATAAAGGACCTCGCCTCTGGCCCATAAAGAACCAGGTTTTTGCCCCAGCACCAAGTATGATGCAAGTTAAACCATTGTTGGACACTTAGAAAACAACAATGTCCTCCGTGCCTGAACCTGACAATAACAGATGTAAGCTGTGGCCCATGAAGGAGCTCGCTTCTGGCCCATAAAGAACCAGGTTTTCGCCCCAGAACCAAGTATGATGCAAACTAAACCATTGTGGGGCACTTTGAAAACAACAATGTCCTCTGTGCCTGAACCTGAAAATAACAGATGTAAGCTGTGGCCCATGAAGGACCTCGCTTCTGGCCCATAAAGGACCTCGCCTCTGGCCCATAAAGAACCAGGTTTTTGGCCCCAGCACCAAGTATGATGCAAGCTAAACCATTGTGGGGCACTTAGAAAACAACAATGTCCTCTGTGCCTGAACCTGACAATAACAGATGTAAGCTGTGGCCCATGAAGGACCTCGCTTCTGGCCCATAAAGGACCTCGCCTCTGGCCCATAAAGAACCAGGTTATTGCCCCAGGACCAAGTATGATGCAAGCTAAACCATTGTGGGGCACTTAGAAAACAACAATGTCCTCTGTGCCTGAACCAGATAATAACAGATGTAAGCTGTGGCCCATGAAGGACCTCGCCTCTGGCCCACAAAGAACCAGGTTTTCGCCCCAGCACCAAGTATGATGCAAGCTAAACCATTGTGGGGCACTTAGAAAGAAACAATGTCCTCTGTGCCTGAACCTGACAATAACAGATGTAAGTTGTGCCCCATGAAGGACCTCGCTTCTGGCCCATAAAGGACCTCGCCTCTGGCCCATAAAGAACCAGGTTTTCACCCCAGCACCAAGTATGATGCAAGCTAAACCATTGTGGGGCACTTAGAAAACAACAATGTCCTCTGTGCCTGAACCTGACAATAACAGATATAAGCTGTGGCCCATGAAGGACCTCGCTCCTGGCCCATAAACGACCTCGCCTCTGGCCCATGAAGTACCAGGTTATAACCACAGCACCAACTATGATGCAAGCTAAACCATTATGGGGCACTTAGAAAACAACAATATCCTCTGCGCCTGAACCTGACAATAACAGATGTAAGCTGTGGCCCATGAAGGACCTCGCTTCTGGCCCATAAAGGACCTCGCCTCTGGCCCATAAAGAACCAGGTTTTTGCCCCAGCACCAAGTATGATGCAAGCTAAACTATTGTGGGGCACTTAGAAAACAATGTCCTCTGTACCTGAACCTGACAATAACAGATATAAGCTGTGGCCCATGAAGGACCTCGCTTCTGGCCCATAAAGAAGCAGGTTTTCGCCCCAGCACCAAGTATGATGCAAGCTAAACCATTGTGGGGCACTTACAAAAAAACAATGTCCTCTGTGCCTGAACCTGTCAATAACAGATGTAAGTTGTGGCCCATGAAGGACCTCGCTTCTGGCCCATAAAGAACCAGGTTTTCGCCCCAGCACCAAGTATGATGCAAGCTAAACCATTGTGGGGCACTTACAAAAAAACAATGTCCTCTGTGCCTGAACCTGACAATAACAGATGTAAGCTGTGGCCCATGAAGGACCTCGCTTCTGACCCATAAAGGACCTCGCCTCTGGCCCATAAAGAACCAGGTTTTTGCCCCAGCACCAAGTATGATGCAAGCTAAACCATTGTGGGGCACTTAGAAAACAACAATGTCCTCTGTGTCTGAAACTGACAATAACAGATGTAAGCTGTGGCCCATGAAGGACCTCGCTTCTGGCCCACAAAGGACCTCGCCTCTGCCCCATAAAGAACCAGCTTTTCGCCCCAGCACCAAGTATGATGCAAGCTAAACCATTGTGGGGCACTTAGAAAAAAACAATGTCCTCTGTACCTGAACCTCACAATAACAGATGTGAGCTGTGGCCCATGAAGGACCTCGCTTCTGGCCCATAAAGAACCAGGTTATCGCCCCAGCACCAAGTATGATGCAAGTTAAACCATTGTTGGACACTTAGAAAACAACAATGTCCTCTGTGCCTGAACCTGACAATAACAGATGTAAGCTGTGGCCCATGAAGGACCTCGCTTCTGGCCCATAAAGAACCAGGATTTCGCCCCAGAACCAAGTATGATGCAAACTAAACCATTGTGGGGCACTTAGAAAACAACAATGTCCTCTGTGCCTGAACCTGAAAATAACAGATGTAAGCTAAGGCCCATGAAGGACCTCGCTTCTGGCCCATAAAGGACCTCGCCTCTGGCCCATAAAGAACCAGGTTTTTGGCCCCAGCACCAAGTATGATGCAAGCTAAACCATTGTGGGGCACTTAGAAAACAACAATGTCCTCTGTGCCTGAACCTGACAATAACAGATGTAAGCTGTGGCCCATGAAGGACCTCGCTTCTGGCCCATAAAGGACCTCGCCTCTGGCCCATAAAGAACCAGGTTTTTGCCCCAGCACCAAGTATGATGCAAGTTAAACCATTGTTGGACACTTAGAAAACAACAATGTCCTCCGTGCCTGAACCTGACAATAACAGATGTAAGCTGTGGCCCATGAAGGAGCTCGCTTCTGGCCCATAAAGAACCAGGTTTTCGCCCCAGAACCAAGTATGATGCAAACTAAACCATTGTGGGGCACTTTGAAAACAACAATGTCCTCTGTGCCTGAACCTGAAAATAACAGATGTAAGCTGTGGCCCATGAAGGACCTCGCTTCTGGCCCATAAAGGACCTCGCCTCTGGCCCATAAAGAACCAGGTTTTTGGCCCCAGCACCAAGTATGATGCAAGCTAAACCATTGTGGGGCACTTAGAAAACAACAATGTCCTCTGTGCCTGAACCTGACAATAACAGATGTAAGCTGTGGCCCATGAAGGACCTCGCTTCTGGCCCATAAAGGACCTCGCCTCTGGCCCATAAAGAACCAGGTTATTGCCCCAGGACCAAGTATGATGCAAGCTAAACCATTGTGGGGCACTTAGAAAACAATGTCCTCTGTGCCTGAACCAGATAATAACAGATGTAAGCTGTGGCCCATGAAGGACCTCGCCTCTGGCCCACAAAGAACCAGGTTTTCGCCCCAGCACCAAGTATGATGCAAGCTAAACCATTGTGGGGCACTTAGAAAGAAACAATGTCCTCTGTGCCTGAACCTGACAATAACAGATGTAAGTTGTGCCCCATGAAGGACCTCGCTTCTGGCCCATAAAGGACCTCGCCTCTGGCCCATAAAGAACCAGGTTTTCACCCCAGCACCAAGTATGATGCAAGCTAAACCATTGTGGGGCACTTAGAAAACAACAATGTCCTCTGTGCCTGAACCTGACAATAACAGATGTAAGCTGTGGCCCATGAAGGACCTCGCTCCTGGCCCATAAACGACCTCGCCTCTGGCCCATGAAGTACCAGGTTATAACCACAGCACCAACTATGATGCAAGCTAAACCATTATGGGGCACTTAGAAAACAACAATATCCTCTGCGCCTGAACCTGACAATAACAGATGTAAGCTGTGGCCCATGAAGGACCTCGCTTCTGGCCCATAAAGGACCTCGCCTCTGGCCCATAAAGAACCAGGTTTTTGCCCCAGCACCAAGTATGATGCAAGCTAAACTATTGTGGGGCACTTAGAAAACAATGTCCTCTGTACCTGAACCTGACAATAACAGATATAAGCTGTGGCCCATGAAGGACCTCGCTTCTGGCCCATAAAGAACCAGGTTTTCGCCCCAGCACCAAGTATGATGCAAGCTAAACCATTGTGGGGCACTTACAAAAAAACAATGTCCTCTGTGCCTGAACCTGACAATAACAGATGTAAGTTGTGGCCCATGAAGGACCTCGCTTCTGGCCCATAAAGAACCAGGTTTTCGCCCCAGCACCAAGTATGATGCAAGCTAAACCATTGTGGGGCACTTACAAAAAAACAATGTCCTCTGTGCCTGAACCTGACAATAACAGATGTAAGCTGTGGCCCATGAAGGACCTCGCTTCTGACCCATAAAGGACCTCGCCTCTGGCCCATAAAGAACCAGGTTTTTGCCCCAGCACCAAGTATGATGCAAGCTAAACCATTGTGGGGCACTTAGAAAACAACAATGTCCTCTGTGCCTGAAACTGACAATAACAGATGTAAGCTGTGGCCCATGAAGGACCTCGCTTCTGGCCCACAAAGGACCTCGCCTCTGCCCCATAAAGAACCAGCTTTTCGCCCCAGCACCAAGTATGATGCAAGCTAAACCATTGTGGGGCACTTAGAAAAAAACACTGTCCTCTGTACCTGAACCTCACAATAACAGATGTAAGCTGTGGCCCATGAAGGACCTCGCTTCTGGCCCAGAAAGAACCAGGTTTTCGCCCCAGCACGAAGTATGATGCAAGTTAAACCATTGTTGGACACTTAGAAAACAACAATGTCCTCCGTGCCTGAACCTGACAATAACAGATGTAAGCTGTGGCCCATGAAGGACCTCGCTTCTGGCCCATAAAGAACCAGGTTTTCGCCCCAGAACCAAGTATGATGCAAACTAAACCATTGTGGGGCACTTTGAAAACAACAATGTCCTCTGTGCCTGAACCTGAAAATAACAGATGTAAGCTGTGGCCCATGAAGGACCTCTCTTCTGGCCCATAAAGGACCTCGCCTCTGGCCCATAAAGAACCAGGTTTTTGGCCCCAGCACCAAGTATGATGGAAGCTAAACCATTGTGGGGCACTTAGAAAACAACAATGTCCTCTGTGCCTGAACCTGACAATAACAGATGTAAGCTGTGGCCCATGAAGGACCTCGCTTCTGGCCCATAAAGGACCTCGCCTCTGGCCCATAAAGAACCAGGTTTTTGCCCCAGCACCAAGTATGATGCAAGCTAAACCATTGTGGGGCACTTAGAAAACAACAATGTCCTCTGTGCCTGAACCAGATAATAACAGATGTAAGCTGTGGCCCATGAAGGACCTCGCCTCTGGCCCACAAAGAACCAGGTTTTTGCCCCAGCACCAAGTATGATGCAAGCTAAACCATTGTGGGGCACTTAGAAAAAAACAATGTCCTCTGTGCCTGAACCTGACAATAACAGATGTAAGTTTGTTTCTGCAGCCGTCCTTTCCTCAGACGAAGAAAGCGACGAGGCTCCAGAGGAGGTTACCTTCGAAAGCGCGCGAGTCGCGGCTGAGACAGCGCGCCGATTGGCTGGGGAGTTCGCGCGCAGAGAGAAGACTACCTTGAAAGAAAAGAGACGACAGAGAGAAGAACTATTTAAGGAGCAAAAGGTTGTGATGTTGCACCTCCTTTCTCTGCTTTTTGTACCTACCAATCTCCCACATGTTGTGTAACATTTAATAGTTGTCCCATACTGCACTTAGACACCATGAAACTGAGATAATCTCATCAATACTCATTCCCGAGGTGCTCTATCGAAGGTGCCTGTGTGAGGGAATGGCATGTGTAAAGGCATTTTAAAGTGTATTTTTATAGTATTTTATTACTATGTTGTATTCAGGATGTTGTTTGGTTCTTGTATTGTTTGTATGTTTTTGTTTTTTGAGTTATGGTATTTATTGTATTTATATATTGTCCTTGCCTTTACCTTTTATGTACACCACCCAGAGAGCCTTCGGGCTTCGGGCGGTATATAAATTAAATTAAATAAATAAATAAAATAAATAAGTTGTGCCCCATGAAGGACCTCGCTTCTGGCCCATAAAGGACCTCGCCTCTGGCCCATAAAGAACCAGGTTTTCACCCCAGCACCAAGTATGATGCAAGCTAAACCATTGTGGGGCACTTAGAAAACAACAATGTCCTCTGTGCCTGAACCTGACAATAACAGATATAAGCTGTGGCCCATGAAGGACCTCGCTCCTGGCCCATAAACGACCTCGCCTCTGGCCCATGAAGTACCAGGTTATAACCACAGCACCAACTATGATGCAAGCTAAACCATTATGGGGCACTTAGAAAACAACAATATCCTCTGCGCCTGAACCTGACAATAACAGATGTAAGCTGTGGCCCATGAAGGACCTCGCTTCTGGCCCATAAAGGACCTTGCCTCTGGCCCATAAAGAACCAGGTTTTTGCCCCAGCACCAAGTATGATGCAAGCTAAACTATTGTGGGGCACTTAGAAAACAACAATGTCCTCTGTACCTGAACCTGACAATAACAGATATAAGCTGTGGCCCATGAAGGACCTCGCTTCTGGCCCATAAAGAACCAGGTTTTCGCCTCAGCACCAAGTATGATGCAAGCTAAACCATTGTGAGACACTTAGAAAACAACAATGTCCTCTGTGCCTGAACCTGACAATAACAGATGTAAGCTGTGGCCCATGAAGGACCTCGCTTCTGGCCCATAAAGAACCAGGTTTTCGCCCCAGCACCAAGTATGATGCAAGCTAAACCATTGTGGGGCACTTACAAAAAAACAATGTCCTCTGTGCCTGAACCTGACAATAACAGATGTAAGCTGTGGCCCATGAAGGACCTCGCTTCTGGCCCATAAAGGACCTCGCCTCTGGCCCATAAAGAACCAGGTTTTTGCCCCAGCACCAAGTATGATGCAAGCTAAACCATTGTGGGGCACTTAGAAAACAACAATGTCCTCTGTGCCTGAAACTGACAATAACAGATGTAAGCTGTGGCCCATGAAGGACCTCGCTTCTGGCCCACAAAGGACCTCGCCTCTGCCCCATAAAGAACCAGCTTTTCGCCCAAGCACCAAGTATGATGCAAGCTAAACCATTGTGGGGCACTTAGAAAAAAACAATGTCCTCTGTACCTGAACCTCACAATAACAGATGTGAGCTGTGGCCCATGAAGGACCTCGCTTCTGGCCCATAAAGAACCAGGTTTTCGCCCCAGCACCAAGTATGATGCAAGCTAAACCATTGTGGGGCACTTAGAAAACAACAATGTCCTCTGTGCCTGAACCTGACAATAAAAGATGTAAGCTGTGGCCCATGAAGGACCTCGCTTCTGGCCCATAAAGAACCAGGTTTTCGCCCCAGAACCAAGTATGATGCAAACTAAACCATTGTGGGGCACTTAGAAAACAACAATGTCCTCTGTGCCTGAACCTGAAAATAACAGATGTAAGCTGTGGCCCATGAAGGACCTCGCTTCTGGCCCATAAAGGACCTCGCCTCTGGCCCATAAAGAACCAGGTTTTTGGCCCCAGCACCAAGTATGATGCAAGCTTAACCATTGTGGGGCACTTAGAAAACAACAATGTCCTCTGTGCCTGAACCTGACAATAACAGATGTAAGCTGTGGCCCATGAAGGACCTCGCTTCTGGCCCATAAAGGACCTCGCCTCTGGCCCATAAAGAACCAGGTTTTTGCCCCAGCACCAAGTATGATGAAAGCTAAACCATTGTGGGGCACTTAGAAAACAACAATGTCCTCTGTGCCTGAACCAGATAATAACAGATGTAAGCTGTGGCCCATGAAGGACCTCGCCTCTGGCTCACAAAGAACCAGGTTTTCGCCCCAGCACCAAGTATGATGGAAGCTAAACCATTGTGGGGCACTTAGAAAAAAACAATGTCCTCTGTGCCTGAACCTGACAATAACAGATGTAAGTTGTGCCCCATGAAGGACCTCGCTTCTGGCCCATAAAGGACCTCGCCTCTCGCCCAGAAAGAACCAGGTTTGAACCCCAGCACCAAGTATGATGCAAGCTAAACCATTGTGGGGCACTTAGAAAACAACAATGTCCTCTGTGCCTGAACCTGACAATAACAGATATAAGCTGTGGCCCATGAAGGACCTCGCTTCTGGCCCATAAAGAGCCAGGTTTTCGCCCCAGCACCAAGTATGATGCAAGCTAAACCATTGTGAGACACTTAGAAAACAACAATGTCCTCTGTGCCTGAACCTGACAATAACAGATATAAGCTGTGGCCCATGAAGGACCCCTTTTCTGGCCCATAAAGAACCAGGTTTTCGCCCCAGCACCAAGTATGATGCAAGCTAAACCATTGTGGGGCACTTACAAAAAAACAATGTCCTCTGTACCTGAACCTGACAATAACAGATGTGAGCTGTGGCCCATGAAGGACCTCGCTTCTGGTCCATAAAGGACCTCGCCTCTGGCCCATAAAGAACCAGGTTTTTGCCCCAGCACCAAGTACGATGCAAGCTAAACCATTGTGGGGCACCTAGAAAAAAACAATATCCTCTGTACCTGAACGTCACAATAACAGATGTAAGCTATGGCCCATGAAGGACCACGCTTCTGGCCCAAAAAGAACCAGGTTTTCGCCGCAGCACCAAGTATGATGCAAGCTAAACCATTGTTGGACACTTAGAAAACAACAATGTCCTCTGTGCCTGAACCTGACAATAACAGATGTAAGCTGTGGCCCATGAAGGACCTCACGTCTGGCCCATAAAGAACAAGGTTTTCAACCCAGCACCAAGTATGATGCAAGCTAAACCATTGTGGGACACTTAGAAAACAACAATGTCCTCTGTGCCTGAACCTGACAATAACAGATATAAGCTGTGGCCCATGAAGGACCTCGCTTCTGGCCCATAAAGAACCAGGTTTTCGCCCCAGAACCAATTATGATGCAAGCTAAACCATTGTTGGGCACGTAGAAAACAACAATGTCCTCTGTGCCTGAACCTGACAATAACAGATGTAAGCTGTGGCCCATGAAGGACCTCACGTCTGGCCCATAAAGAACAAGGTTTTCGCCCCAGCACCAAGTATGATGCAAGCTAAACCATTGTGGGACACTTAGAAAACAACAATGTCCACTGTGCCTGAACCTGACAATAACAGATATAAGCTGTGGCCCATGAAGGACCTCGCTTCTGGCCCATAAAGAACCAGGTTTTCGCCCCAGAACCAAGTATGATGCAAGCTAAACCATTGTTGGGCACGTAGAAAACAACAATGTCCTCTGTACCTGAACCTGACAATAACAGATGTAAGCTGTGGCCCATGAAGGACCTCGCTTCTGGCCCATAAAGGACCTCGCCTCTGGCCCATAAAGAACCAGGTTTCCTCCCCAGCACCAAGTATGATGCAATCTAAACCATTGTGGGGCACTTAGAAAACAACAATGTCCTCGGTGCCTGAACCTGACAATAACAGATGTAAGCTGTGGCCCATGAAGGACCTCGCTTCTGGCCCATAAAGGACCTCGCCTCTGGCCCATAAAGTACTAGTTTATAACCACAGCACCAACCATGATGCAAGCTAAACCATTGTGGGGCACTTAGAAAACAACAATATCCTCTGCGCCTGAACCTGACAATAACAGATGTAAGCTGTGGCCCATGAAGGACCTCGCTTCTGGCCCATAAAGGACCTCGCCTCTGGCCCATAAAGAACCAGGTTTTTGCCCCAGCACCAAGTATGATGCAAGCTAAACTATTGTGGGGCACTTAGAAAACAACAATGTCCTCTGTACCTGAACCTGACAATAACAGATATAAGCTGTGGCCCATGAAGGACCTCGCTTCTGGCCCATAAAGAACCAAGTTTTCGCCTCAGCACCAAGTATGATGCAAGCTAAACCATCGTGAGACACTTAGAAAACAACAATGTCCTCTGTGCCTGAACCTGACAATAACAGATGTAAGCTGTGGCCCATGAAGGACCTCGCTTCTGGCCCATAAAGAACCAGGTTGTCGCCCCAGCACCAAGTATGATGCAAGCTAAACCATTGTGGGGCACGTAGAAAACAACAATATCCTCTGTGCCTGAACCTGACAATAAGAGATGTAAGCTGTGGCCCATGAAGGACCTCGCTTCTGGCCCATAAAGGACCTCGCCTCTGGCCCATAAAGAACCAGGTTTTCGCCCCAGCACCAAGTATGATGCAAGCTAAACCATTGTGGGGCACTTAGAAAACAACAATGTCCTCTGTGCCTGAACCAGACAATAACAGATGTAAGCTGTGGCCCATGAAGGACCTCGCTTCTGGCCCATAAAGGACCTCGCTTCTGGCCCATAAAGAGCCAGGTTTTCGCCCCAGCACCAAGTATGATGCAAGCTAAACCATTGTGAGACACTTAGAAAACAACAATGTCCTCTGTGCCTGAACCTGACAATAACAGATATAAGCTGTGGCCCATGAAGGACCCCTTTTCTGGCCCATAAAGAACCAGGTTTTCGCCCCAGCACCAAGTATGATGCAAGCTAAACCATTGTGGGGCACTTACAAAAAAACAATGTCCTCTGTACCTGAACCTGACAATAACAGATGTGAGCTGTGGCCCATGAAGGACCTCGCTTCTGGTCCATAAAGGACCTCGCCTCTGGCCCATAAAGAACCAGGTTTTTGCCCCAGCACCAAGTACGATGCAAGCTAAACCATTGTGGGGCACCTAGAAAAAAACAATATCCTCTGTACCTGAACGTCACAATAACAGATGTAAGCTATGGCCCATGAAGGACCACGCTTCTGGCCCAAAAAGAACCAGGTTTTCGCCGCAGCACCAAGTATGATGCAAGCTAAACCATTGTTGGACACTTAGAAAACAACAATGTCCTCTGTGCCTGAACCTGACAATAACAGATGTAAGCTGTGGCCCATGAAGGACCTCACGTCTGGCCCATAAAGAACAAGGTTTTCAACCCAGCACCAAGTATGATGCAAGCTAAACCATTGTGGGACACTTAGAAAACAACAATGTCCTCTGTGCCTGAACCTGACAATAACAGATATAAGCTGTGGCCCATGAAGGACCTCGCTTCTGGCCCATAAAGAACCAGGTTTTCGCCCCAGAACCAATTATGATGCAAGCTAAACCATTGTTGGGCACGTAGAAAACAACAATGTCCTCTGTGCCTGAACCTGACAATAACAGATGTAAGCTGTGGCCCATGAAGGACCTCACGTCTGGCCCATAAAGAACAAGGTTTTCGCCCCAGCACCAAGTATGATGCAAGCTAAACCATTGTGGGACACTTAGAAAACAACAATGTCCACTGTGCCTGAACCTGACAATAACAGATATAAGCTGTGGCCCATGAAGGACCTCGCTTCTGGCCCATAAAGAACCAGGTTTTCGCCCCAGAACCAAGTATGATGCAAGCTAAACCATTGTTGGGCACGTAGAAAACAACAATGTCCTCTGTACCTGAACCTGACAATAACAGATGTAAGCTGTGGCCCATGAAGGACCTCGCTTCTGGCCCATAAAGGACCTCGCCTCTGGCCCATAAAGAACCAGGTTTCCTCCCCAGCACCAAGTATGATGCAATCTAAACCATTGTGGGGCACTTAGAAAACAACAATGTCCTCGGTGCCTGAACCTGACAATAACAGATGTAAGCTGTGGCCCATGAAGGACCTCGCTTCTGGCCCATAAAGGACCTCGCCTCTGGCCCATAAAGTACTAGTTTATAACCACAGCACCAACCATGATGCAAGCTAAACCATTGTGGGGCACTTAGAAAACAACAATATCCTCTGCGCCTGAACCTGACAATAACAGATGTAAGCTGTGGCCCATGAAGGACCTCGCTTCTGGCCCATAAAGGACCTCGCCTCTGGCCCATAAAGAACCAGGTTTTTGCCCCAGCACCAAGTATGATGCAAGCTAAACTATTGTGGGGCACTTAGAAAACAACAATGTCCTCTGTACCTGAACCTGACAATAACAGATATAAGCTGTGGCCCATGAAGGACCTCGCTTCTGGCCCATAAAGAACCAAGTTTTCGCCTCAGCACCAAGTATGATGCAAGCTAAACCATCGTGAGACACTTAGAAAACAACAATGTCCTCTGTGCCTGAACCTGACAATAACAGATGTAAGCTGTGGCCCATGAAGGACCTCGCTTCTGGCCCATAAAGAACCAGGTTGTCGCCCCAGCACCAAGTATGATGCAAGCTAAACCATTGTGGGGCACGTAGAAAACAACAATATCCTCTGTGCCTGAACCTGACAATAAGAGATGTAAGCTGTGGCCCATGAAGGACCTCGCTTCTGGCCCATAAAGGACCTCGCCTCTGGCCCATAAAGAACCAGGTTTTCGCCCCAGCACCAAGTATGATGCAAGCTAAACCATTGTGGGGCACTTAGAAAACAACAATGTCCTCTGTGCCTGAACCAGACAATAACAGATGTAAGCTGTGGCCCATGAAGGACCTCGCTTCTGGCCCATAAAGGACCTCGCCTCTGGCCCATAAAGTACCAGGTTATAACCACAGCACCAACTATGATGCAAGCTAAACCATTGTGGGGCACTTAGAAAACAACAATGTCCTCTGTGCCTGAACCTGACAATAACATATGTAAGCTGTGGCCCATGAAGGGCCTCGCTTCTGGCCCATAAAGGACCTCGCCTCTGGCCCATAAAGAACCAGGTTTTCGCCTCAGCAGCAAGTATGATGCAAGCTAAACCATTGTGGGGCACTTAGAAAACAACAATGTGCTGTGTGCCTGAACCTGACAATAACAGATGTAAGCTGTGGCCCATGAAGTACCTCGCTTCTGGCCCATAAAGGACCTCGCCTCTGGCCCATAAAGAACCAGGTTTTCGCCCCAGCACCAAGTATGATGCAAGCTAAACCATTGTGGGGCACTTAGAAAACAACAATGTCCTCTGTGCCTGAACCAGACAATAACAGATGTAAGCTGTGGCCCATGAAGGACCTCGCTTCTGGCCCATAAAGGACCTCGCCTCTGGCCCATAAAGTACTAGTTTATAACCACAGCACCAACCATGATGCAAGCTAAACCATTCTGGGGCACTTAGAAAACAACAATATCCTCTGCGCCTGAACCTGACAATAACAGATGTAAGCTGTGGCCCATGAAGGACCTCGCTTCTGGCCCATAAAGGACCTCGCCTCTGGCCCATAAAGAACCAGGTTTTTGCCCCAGCACCAAGTATGATGCAAGCTAAACTATTGTGGGGCACTTAGAAAACAACAATGTCCTCTGTACCTGAACCTGACAATAACAGATATAAGCTGTGGCCCATGAAGGACCTCGCTTCTGGCCCATAAAGAACCAAGTTTTCGCCTCAGCACCAAGTATGATGCAAGCTAAACCATCGTGAGACACTTAGAAAACAACAATGTCCTCTGTGCCTGAACCTGACAATAACAGATGTAAGCTGTGGCCCATGAAGGACCTCGCTTCTGGCCCATAAAGAACCAGGTTGTCGCCCCAGCACCAAGTATGATGCAAGCTAAACCATTGTGGGGCACGTAGAAAACAACAATATCCTCTGTGCCTGAACCTGACAATAAGAGATGTAAGCTGTGGCCCATGAAGGACCTCGCTTCTGGCCCATAAAGGACCTCGCCTCTGGCCCATAAAGAACCAGGTTTTCGCCCCAGCACCAAGTATGATGCAAGCTAAACCATTGTGGGGCACTTAGAAAACAACAATGTCCTCTGTGCCTGAACCAGACAATAACAGATGTAAGCTGTGGCCCATGAAGGACCTCGCTTCTGGCCCATAAAGGACCTCGCCTCTGGCCCATAAAGTACCAGGTTATAACCACAGCACCAACTATGATGCAAGCTAAACCATTGTGGGGCACTTAGAAAACAACAATGTCCTCTGTGCCTGAACCTGACAATAACATATGTAAGCTGTGGCCCATGAAGGGCCTCGCTTCTGGCCCATAAAGGACCTCGCCTCTGGCCCATAAAGAACCAGGTTTTCGCCTCAGCAGCAAGTATGATGCAAGCTAAACCATTGTGGGGCACTTAGAAAACAACAATGTGCTGTGTGCCTGAACCTGACAATAACAGATGTAAGCTGTGGCCCATGAAGTACCTCGCTTCTGGCCCACAAAGAACCAGGTTTTCCCCCCAGCACCAACTATGATGCAAGCTAAACCACTGTGGGGCACTTAGAAAACAACAATGTCCTCTGTTCCTGAACCTGACAATAACAGATGTAAGCTGTGGCCCATGAAGGACCTAGCCTCTGGCCCATAAAGAACCAGGTTTTCGCCCCAGCACCAAGTATGATGCAAGCTAAACCATTGCAGGGCACTTAGAAAACAACAATGTCCTCTGTGCCTGAACCTGAGAATAACAGATGTAAGCTGTGTCCCATGAAGTACCTCGCTTCTGGCCCATAAAGGACCTCGCCTCTAGCCCATAAAGTACAAGGTTATAACCACAGCACTAACTATGATGCAAGCTAAACCATTGTGGGGCACTTAGAAAACAACAGTGTCCTCTGTGGCTGAACCTGACAATAATAGATGTAAGCTGTGGCCCATGAAGGACCTCACTTCTGGCCCATAAAGAACCAGGTTTTCGCCCCAGCACCAAGTATGATGCAAGCAAAACCATTGTGGGGCAGGTGGAAAACAACAATGTCCTCTGTACCTGAACCTGACAATAACAGATGTAAGCTGTGGCCCATGAAGGACCTCGCTTCTGGCCCATAAAGGACCTCGCCTCTGGCCCATAAAGAACCAGGTTTCCTCCCCAGCACCAAGTATGATGCAATCTAAACCATTGTGGGGCACTTAGAAAACAACAATGTCCTCGGTGCCTGAACCTGACAATAACAGATGTAAGCTGTGGCCCATGAAGGACCTCGCTTCTGGCCCATAAAGGACCTCGCCTCTGGCCCATAAAGTACCAGGTTATAACCACAGCACCAACCATGATGCAAGCTAAACCATTGTGGGGCACTTAGAAAACAACAATATCCTCTGCGCCTGAACCTGACAATAACAGATGTAAGCTGTGGCCCATGAAGGACCTCGCTTCTGGCCCATAAAGGACCTCGCCTCTGGCCCATAAAGAACCAGGTTTTTGCCCCAGCACCAAGTATGATGCAAGCTAAACTATTGTGGGGCACTTAGAAAACAACAATGTCCTCTGTACCTGAACCTGACAATAACAGATATAAGCTGTGGCCCATGAAGGACCTCGCTTCTGGCCCATAAAGAACCAAGTTTTCGCCTCAGCACCAAGTATGATGCAAGCTAAACCATCGTGAGACACTTAGAAAACAACAATGTCCTCTGTGCCTGAACCTGACAATAACAGATGTAAGCTGTGGCCCATGAAGGACCTCGCTTCTGGCCCATAAAGAACCAGGTTGTCGCCCCAGCACCAAGTATGATGCAAGCTAAACCATTGTGGGGCACGTAGAAAACAACAATATCCTCTGTGCCTGAACCTGACAATAAGAGATGTAAGCTGTGGCCCATGAAGGACCTCGCTTCTGGCCCATAAAGGACCTCGCCTCTGGCCCATAAAGAACCAGGTTTTCGCCCCAGCACCAAGTATGATGCAAGCTAAACCATTGTGGGGCACTTAGAAAACAACAATGTCCTCTGTGCCTGAACCAGACAATAACAGATGTAAGCTGTGGCCCATGAAGGACCTCGCTTCTGGCCCATAAAGGACCTCGCCTCTGGCCCATAAAGTACCAGGTTATAACCACAGCACCAACTATGATGCAAGCTAAACCATTGTGGGGCACTTAGAAAACAACAATGTCCTCTGTGCCTGAACCTGACAATAACATATGTAAGCTGTGGCCCATGAAGGGCCTCGCTTCTGGCCCATAAAGGACCTCGCCTCTGGCCCATAAAGAACCAGGTTTTCGCCCCAGCAGCAAGTATGATGCAAGCTAAACCATTGTGGGGCACTTAGAAAACAACAATGTGCTGTGTGCCTGAACCTGACAATAACAGATGTAAGCTGTGGCCCATGAAGTACCTCGCTTCTGGCCCACAAAGAACCAGGTTTTCCCCCCAGCACCAACTATGATGCAAGCTAAACCACTGTGGGGCACTTAGAAAACAACAATGTCCTCTGTTCCTGAACCTGACAATAACAGATGTAAGCTGTGGCCCATGAAGGACCTCGCTTCTGGCCCATAAAAGACCTCGCCTCTGGCCCATAAAGAACCAGGTTTTCGCCCCAGGACCAAGTATGATGCTAGCTAAACCATTCTGGGGCACTTAGAAAACAACAATGTCCTCTGTGCCTGAACCTGACAATAACAGATGTAAGTTGTGGCCCATGAAGGACCTAGCCTCTGGCCCATAAAGAACCAGGTTTTCGCCCCAGCACCAAGTATGATGCAAGCTAAACCATTGCAGGGCACTTAGAAAACAACAATGTCCTCTGTGCCTGAACCTGAGAATAACAGATGTAAGCTGTGTCCCATGAAGTACCTCGCTTCTGGCCCATAAAGGACCTCGCCTCTAGCCCATAAAGTACAAGGTTATAACCACAGCACTAACTATGATGCAAGCTAAACCATTGTGGGGCACTTAGAAAACAACAGTGTCCTCTGTGGCTGAACCTGACAATAATAGATGTAAGCTGTGGCCCATGAAGGACCTCACTTCTGGCCCATAAAGAACCAGGTTTTCGCCCCAGCACCAAGTATGATGCAAGCAAAACCATTGTGGGGCAGGTGGAAAACAACAATGTCCTCTGTGCCTGAACCTGACAATAACAGATATAAGCTGTGGCCCATGAAGAACCTCGCTTCTGGCCCATAAAGAACCAGGTTTTCGCCCCAGCACCAAGTATGATGCAAGCTAAACCATTCTGGGGCACTTAGAAAACAACAATGTCCTCTGTGCCAGAACCTGAAAATAACAGATGTAAGCTGTGGCCCATGAAGGACCTCGTTTCTGGCCCATAAAGGACCTCGCCTCTGGCCCATAAAGAACCAGGTTTTCACCCCAGAACCAAGTATGATGCTAACTAAACCATTCTGGGGCACTTAGAAAACAACAATGTCCTCTGTGCCTGAACCTGAGAATAGCAGATTTAAGTTGTGGCCCATGAAGGACCTAGCCTCTGGCCCATAAAGAACCAGGTTTTCACCCCAGCAGCAAGTATGATGCAAGCTAAACCATTGTGGGGCACTTAGAAAACAACAATGTCCTCTGTGCCTGAACCTGACAATAACAGATGTAAGCTGTGGCCCATGAAGGACCTCGCCTCTGGCCCATAAAGTACAAGGTTATAACCACAGCACCAACTATGATGCAAGCTAAACCATTGTGGGGCACTTAGAAAACAACAATGTCCTCTGTGGCTGAACCTGACAATAATAGATGTAAGCTGTGGCCCATGAAGGACCTCGCTTCTGGCCCATAAAGAACCAGGTTTTCGCCCCAGAACCAAGTATGATGCAAGCTAAACCATCGTGGGGCACTTAGAAAAAAACAATGTCCTCTGTACCTGAACCTGACAATAACAGATGTAAGCTGTGGCCCATGAAGGACCTCGCTTCTGGCCCATAAAGGACCTCGCCTCTGGCCCATAAAGAACCAGGTTTTTGCCCCAGCACCAAGTATGATGCAAGGTAAACTATTGTGGGGCACTTAGAAAACAACTATGTCCTCTGTGCCTGAACCTGACAATAACAGATATAAGCTTTGGCCCATGAAGGACCTCGCTTCTGGCCCATAAAGAACCAGGTTTTCGCCTCAGCACCAAGTATGATGCAAGCTAAACCATTGTGAGACACTTAGAAAACAACAATGTCCTCTGTGCCTGAACCTGACAATAACAGATGTAAGCTGTGGCCCATGAAGGACCTCACGTCTGGCCCATAAAGAACCAGGTTTTCGCCCCAGCACCAAGTATGATGCAAGCTAAAGCATTGTGGGACACTTAGAAAACAACAATGTCCTCTGTGCCTGAACCTGACAATAACAGATATAAGCTGTGGCACATGAAGGACCTCGCTTCTGGCCCATAAAGAACAAGGTTTTCACCCCAGAACCAAGTATGATGCAAGCTAAACCATTGCTGGGCACGTAGAAAACAACAATGTCCTCTGTACCTGAACCTGACAATAACAGATGTAAGCTGTGGCCCATGAAGGACCTCGCTTCTGGCCCATAAAGGACCTCGCCTCTGGCCCATAAAGAACCAGGTTTCCTCCCCAGCACCAAGTATGATGCAAGCTAAACCATTGTGGGGCACTTAGAAAACAACAATGTCCTCTGTGCCTGAACCTGACAATAACAGATGTAAGCTGTGGCCCATGAAGGACCTCGCTTCTGGCCCATAAAGGACATCGCCTCTGGCCCATAAAGTACCAGGTTATAACCACAGCACCAACTATGATGCAAGCTAAACCATTGTGGGGCACTTAGAAAACAACAATATCCTCTGCGCCTGAACCTGACAATAACAGATGTAAGCTGTGGCCCATGAAGGACCTCGCTTCTGGCCCATAAAGGACCTCGCCTCTGGCCCATAAAGAAACAGGTTTTTGCCCCAGCACCAAGTATGATGCAAGCTAAACTATTGTGGGGCACTTAGAAAACAACAATGTCCTCTGTACCAGAACCTGACAATAACAGATATAAGCTGTGGCCCATGAAGGACCTCGCTTCTGGCCTATAAAGAACCAGGTTTTCGCCTCAGCACCAAGTATGATGCAAGCTAAATCATTGTGAGACACTTAGAAAACAAAAATGTCCTCTGTGCCTGAACCTGACAATAACAGATGTAAGCTGTGGCCCATGAAGGTCCTCGCTTCTGGCCCATAAAGGACCTCGCCTCTGGCCCATAAAGAACCAGGTTTTTGCCCCAGTACCAAGTATGATGCAAGCTAAACCATTGTGGGGCACTTAGAAAACAACAATGTCCTCTGTGCCTGAACCTGACAATAACAGATGTAAGCTGTGGCCCACGAAGGACCTCGCTTCTGGCCCATAAAGGACCTCGCCTCTGGCCCATAAAGAACCAGGTTTTCGCCCCAGAACCAAGTATGATGCAAGCTAAACCATCGTCGGGCACTTAGAAAAAAACAATGTCCTCTGTACCTGAACCTGACAATAACAGATGTAAGCTGTGGCCCATGAAGGACCTCGCTTCTGGCCCATAAATGACCTCGCCTCTGGCCCATAAAGAACCAGCTTTTCGCCTCAGCACCAAGTATGATGCAAGCTAAACTATTGTGGGGCACTTAGAAAACAACAATGTCCTCCGTACCTGAACCTGACAATAACAGATATAAGCTGTGGCCCATGAAGGACCTCGCTTCTGGCCCATAAAGAACCAGGTTTTCGCCTCAGCACCAAGTATGATGCAAGCTAAACCATTGTGAGACACTTAGAAAACAACAATGTCCTCTGTGCCTGAACCTGACAATAACAGATGTAAGCTGTGGCCCATGAAGGACCTCGCTTCTGGCCCATAAAGAACCAGGTTTTCGCCCCAGCACCAAGTATGATGCAAGCTAAACCATTGTGGGGCACGTAGAAAACAACAATATCCTCTGTGCCTGAACCTGACAATAAGAGATGTAAGCTGTGGCCCATGAAGGACCTCGCTTCTGGCCCATAAAGGACCTCGCCTCTGGCCCATAAAGAACCAGGTTTTCGCCCCAGCACGAAGTATGATGCAAGCTAAATCATTCTGGGGCACTTAGAAAACAACAATGTCCTCTGTGCCTGAACCAGACAATAACAGATGTAAGCTGTGGCCCATGAAGGACCTCGCTTCTGGCCCATAAAGGACCTCGCCTCTGGCCCATAAAGTACCAGGTGGTAACCACAGCACCAACTATGATGCAAGCTAAACCATTGTGGGGCACTTAGAAAACAACAATGTCCTCTGTGCCTGAACCTGACAATAACAGATATAAGCTGTGGCCCATGAAGGACCTTGCTTCTGGCCCATAAAGAACCAGGTTTTCGCCCCAGCACCAAGTATGATGCAAGCTAAACCATTGTGGGGCACTTAGAAAAAACAATGTCCTCTGTACCTGAACCTGACAATAACAGATGTAAGCTGTGGCCCATGAAGGACCTCGCTTCAGGCCCATAAAGGACCTCGCCTCTGGCCCATAAAGAACCAGGTTTCCTCCCCAGCACCAAGTATGATGCAAGCTAAACCATTGCGGGGCACTTAGAAAACAACAATGTCCTCTGTGCCTGAACATGACAATAACAGATGTAAGCTGTGGCCCATGAAGGACCTCGCTTCTGGCCCATAAAGGACCTCGTCTCTGGCCCATAAAGAACCAGGTTTTTGCCCTAGCACCAAGTATGATGCAAGCTAAACCATTGTGGGGCACTTAGAAAACAACAATATCCTCTGCGGCTGAACCTGACAATAATAGATGTAAGCTGTGGCCCATGAAGGACCTCACGTCTGGCCCATAAAGAACCAGGTTTTCGCCCCAGCACCAAGTATGATGCAAGCTAAACCATTGTGGGGCAGTTAGAAAACAACAATGACCTCTGTGCCTGAACCTGACAATAACAGATATAAGCTGTGGCCCATGAAGGACCTCGCTTCTGGCCCAAAAAGAACCACGTTAATGCCCCAGCACCAAGTATGATGCCAGCTAAACCATTGTGGGGCACTTAGAAAAAACAATGTCCTCTGTACCTGAACCTGACAATAACAGATGTAAGCTGTGGCCCATGAAGGACCTCGCTTCTGGCCCATAAAGGACCTCGACTCTGGCCCATAAAGAACCAGGTTTTCGCCCCAGCACCAAGTATGATGCTAGCTAAACCATTCTGGGGCACTTAGAAAACAACAATGTCCTCTGTGCCTGAACCTGAGAATAGCAGATGTAAGTTGTGGCCCATGAAGGACCTAGCCTCTGGCCCATAAAGAACCAGGTTTTCACCCCAGCAGCAACTATGATGCAAGCTAAACCATTGTGGGGCACTTAGAAAACAACAATGTCCTCTGTGCCTGAACCTGACAATAACAGATGTAAGCTGTGGACCATGAAGGACCTCGCTTCTGGCCCATAAAGGACCTCGCCTCTGGCACATAAAGTACAAGGTTAGAACCACAGCACCAACTATGATGCAAGCTAAACCATTGTGGGGCACTTAGAAAACAACACTGTCCTCTGTGGCTGAACCTGACAATAATAGATGTAAGCTGTGGCCCATGAAGGACCTCACTTCTGGCCCATAAAGAACCAGGTTTTCGCCCCAGCACCAAGTATGATGCAAGCTAAACCATTGTGGGGCAGGTGGAAAACAACAATGTCCTCTGTGCCTGAACCTGACAATAACAGATATAAGCTGTGGCCCATGAAGAACCTCGCTTCTGGCCCATAAAGAACCAGGTTTTCGCCCCAGAACCAAGTATGATGCAAACTAAACCATTGTGGGGCACTTTGAAAACAACAATGTCCTCTGTGCCTGAACCTGAAAATAACAGATGTAAGCTGTGGCCCATGAAGGACCTCGCTTCTGGCCCATAAAGGACCTCGCCTCTGGCCCATAAAGAACCAGGTTTTTGGCCCCAGCACCAAGTATGATGGAAGCTAAACCATTGTGGGGCACTTAGAAAACAACAATGTCCTCTGTGCCTGAACCTGACAATAACAGATATAAGCTGTGGCCCATGAAGGACCTTGCTTCTGGCCCATAAAGAACCAGGTTTTCGCCCCAGCACCAAGTATGATGCAAGCTAAACCATTGTGGGGCACTTAGAAAAAACAATGTCCTCTGTACCTGAACCTGACAATAACAGATGTAAGCTGTGGCCCATGAAGGACCTCGCTTCAGGCCCATAAAGGACCTCGCCTCTGGCCCATAAAGAACCAGGTTTCCTCCCCAGCACCAAGTATGATGCAAGCTAAACCAGTGCGGGGCACTTAGAAAACAACAATGTCCTCTGTGCCTGAACATGACAATAACAGATGTAAGCTGTGGCCCATGAAGGACCTCGCTTCTGGCCCATAAAGGACCTCGCCTCTGGCCCATAAAGAACCAGGTTTTTGCCCTAGCACCAAGTATGATGCAAGCTAAACCATTGTGGGGCACTTAGAAAACAACAATATCCTCTGCGGCTGAACCTGACAATAATAGATGTAAGCTGTGGCCCATGAAGGACCTCACGTCTGGCCCATAAAGAACCAGGTTTTCGCCCCAGCACCAAGTATGATGCAAGCTAAACCATTGTGGGGCAGTTAGAAAACAACAATGACCTCTGTGCCTGAACCTGACAATAACAGATATAAGCTGTGGCCCATGAAGGACCTCGCTTCTGGCCCAAAAAGAACCACGTTTTTGCCCCAGCACCAAGTATGATGCCAGCTAAACCATTGTGGGGCACTTAGAAAAAACAATGTCCTCTGTACCTGAACCTGACAATAACAGATGTAAGCTGTGGCCCATGAAGGACCTCGCTTCTGGCCCATAAAGGACCTCGACTCTGGCCCATAAAGAACCAGGTTTTCGCCCCAGCACCAAGTATGATGCTAGCTAAACCATTCTGGGGCACTTAGAAAACAACAATGTCCTCTGTGCCTGAACCTGAGAATAGCAGATGTAAGTTGTGGCCCATGAAGGACCTAGCCTCTGGCCCATAAAGAACCAGGTTTTCACCCCAGCAGCAACTATGATGCAAGCTAAACCATTGTGGGGCACTTAGAAAACAACAATGTCCTCTGTGCCTGAACCTGACAATAACAGATGTAAGCTGTGGACCATGAAGGACCTCGCTTCTGGCCCATAAAGGACCTCGCCTCTGGCACATAAAGTACAAGGTTAGAACCACAGCACCAACTATGATGCAAGCTAAACCATTGTGGGGCACTTAGAAAACAACACTGTCCTCTGTGGCTGAACCTGACAATAATAGATGTAAGCTGTGGCCCATGAAGGACCTCACTTCTGGCCCATAAAGAACCAGGTTTTCGCCCCAGCACCAAGTATGATGCAAGCTAAACCATTGTGGGGCAGGTGGAAAACAACAATGTCCTCTGTGCCTGAACCTGACAATAACAGATATAAGCTGTGGCCCATGAAGAACCTCGCTTCTGGCCCATAAAGAACCAGGTTTTCGCCCCAGAACCAAGTATGATGCAAACTAAACCATTGTGGGGCACTTTGAAAACAACAATGTCCTCTGTGCCTGAACCTGAAAATAACAGATGTAAGCTGTGGCCCATGAAGGACCTCGCTTCTGGCCCATAAAGGACCTCGCCTCTGGCCCATAAAGAACCAGGTTTTTGGCCCCAGCACCAAGTATGATGGAAGCTAAACCATTGTGGGGCACTTAGAAAACAACAATGTCCTCTGTGCCTGAACCTGACAATAACAGATGTAAGCTGTGGCCCATGAAGGACCTCGCTTCTGGCCCATAAAGGACCTCGCCTCTGGCCCATAAAGAACCAGGTTTTTGCCCCAGCACCAAGTACGATGCAAGCTAAACCATTGTGGGGCACTTAGAAAACAACAATGTCCTCTGTGCCTGAACCAGATAATAACAGATGTAAGCTGTGGCCCATGAAGGACCTCGCCTCTGGCCCACAAAGAACCAGGTTTTTGCCCCAGCACCAAGTATGATGCAAGCTAAACCATTGTGGGGCACTTAGAAAAAAACAATGTCCTCTGTGCCTGAACCTGACAATAACAGATGTAAGTTGTGCCCCATGAAGGACCTCGCTTCTGGCCCATAAAGGACCTCGCCTCTGGCCCATAAAGAACCAGGTTTTCACCCCAGCACCAAGTATGATGCAAGCTAAACCATTGTGGGGCACTTAGAAAACAACAATGTCCTCTGTGCCTGAACCTGACAATAACAGATATAAGCTGTGGCCCATGAAGGACCTCGCTCCTGGCCCATAAACGACCTCGCCTCTGGCCCATGAAGTACCAGGTTATAACCACAGCACCAACTATGATGCAAGCTAAACCATTATGGGGCACTTAGAAAACAACAATATCCTCTGCGCCTGAACCTGACAATAACAGATGTAAGCTGTGGCCCATGAAGGACCTCGCTTCTGGCCCATAAAGGACCTCGCCTCTGGCCCATAAAGAACCAGGTTTTTGCCCCAGCACCAAGTATGATGCAAGCTAAACTATTGTGGGGCACTTAGAAAACAATGTCCTCTGTACCTGAACCTGACAATAACAGATATAAGCTGTGGCCCATGAAGGACCTCGGTTCTGGCCCATAAAGAACCAGGTTTTCGCCCCAGCACCAAGTATGATGCAAGCTAAACCATTGTGGGGCACTTACAAAAAAACAATGTCCTCTGTGCCTGAACCTGACAATAAGAGATGTAAGCTGTGGCCCATGAAGGACCTCGCTTCTGGCCCATAAAGGACCTCGCCTCTGGCCCATAAAGAACCAGGTTTTTGCCCCAGCACCAAGTATGATGCAAGCTAAACCATTGTGGGGCACTTAGAAAACAACAATGTCCTCTGTGCCTGAAACTGACAATAACAGATGTAAGCTGTGGCCCATGAAGGACCTCGCTTCTGGCCCACAAAGGACCTCGCCTCTGCCTCATAAAGAACCAGCTTTTCGCCCCAGCACCAAGTATGATGCAAGCTAAACCATTGTGGGGCACTTAGAAAAAAACAATGTCCTCTGTACCTGAACCTCACAATAACAGATGTAAGCTGTGGCCCATGAAGGACCTCGCTTCTGGCCCATAAAGAACAAGGTTTTCGCCCCAGCACGAAGTATGATGCAAGTTAAACCATTGTTGGACACTTAGAAAACAACAATGTCCTCCGTGCCTGAACCTGACAATAACAGATGTAAGCTGTGGCCCATGAAGGACCTCGCTTCTGGCCCATAAAGGACCTCGCCTCTGGCCCATAAAGAGCCAGGTTTTTGGCCCCAGCACCAAGTATGATGCAAGCTAAACCATTGTGGGGCACTTAGAAAACAACAATGTCCTCTGTGCCTGAACCTGACAATAACAGATGTAAGCTGTGGCCCATGAAGGACCTCGCTTCTGGCCCATAAAGGACCTCGCCTCTGGCCCATAAAGAACCAGGTTTATGCCCCAGCACCAAGTATGATGCAAGCTAAACCATTGTGGGGCACTTAGAAAACAACAATGTCCTCTGTGCCTGAACCAGATAATAACAGATGTAAGCTGTGGCCCATGAAGGACCTCGCCTCTGGCCCACAAAGAACCAGGTTTTTGCCCCAGCACCAAGTATGATGCAAGCTAAACCATTGTGGGGCACTTAGAAAACAACAATGTCCTCTGTGCCTGAACCTGACAATAACAGATGTAAGTTGTGCCCCATGAAGGACCTCGCTTCTGGCCCATAAAGGACCTCGCCTCTGGCCCATAAAGAATCAGGTTTTCACCCCAGCACCAAGTATGATGCAAGCTAAACCATTGTGGGGCACTTAGAAAACAACAATGTCCTCTGTGCCTGAACCTGACAATAAAAGATATAAGCTGTGGCCCATGAAGGACCTCACTCCTGGCCCATAAACGACCTCGCCTCTGGCCCATGAAGTACCAGGTTATAACCACAGCACCAACTATGATGCAAGCTAAACCATTATGGGGCACTTAGAAAACAACAATATCCTCTGCGCCTGAACCTGACAATAACAGATGTAAGCTGTGGCCCATGAAGGACCTCGCTTCTGGCCCATAAAGGACCTCACCTCTGGCCCATAAAGAACCAGGTTTTTGCCCCAGCACCAAGTATGATGCAAGCTAAACTATTGTGGGGCACTTAGAAAACAATGTCCTCTGTAGCTGAACCTGACAATAACAGATACAAGCTGTGGCCCATGAAGGACCTCGCTTCTGGCCCATAAAGAGGCAGGTTTTCGCCCCAGCACCAAGTATGATGCAAGCTAAACCATTGTGAGACACTTAGAAAACAACAATGTCCTCTGTGCCTGAACCTGACAATAACAGATATAAGCTGTGGCCCATGAAGGACCCCTTTTCTGGCCCATAAAGAACCAGGTTTTCGCCCCAGCACCAAGTATGATGCAAGCTAAACCATTGTGGGGCACTTACAAAAAAACAATGTCCTCTGTACCTGAACTTGACAATAACAGATGTGAGCTGTGGCCCATGAAGGACTTCGCTTCTGGTCCATAAAGGACCTCGCCTCTGGCCCATAAAGAACCAGGTTTTTGCCCCAGCACCAAGTACGATGCAAGCTAAACCATTGTGGGGCACCTAGAAAAAAACAATATCCTCTGTACCTGAACGTCACAATAACAGATGTAAGCTATGGCCCATGAAGGACCACGCTTCTGGCCCAAAAAGAACCAGGTTTTCGCCGCAGCACCAAGTATGATGCAAGCTAAACCATTGTTGGACACTTAGAAAACAACAATGTCCTCTGTGCCTGAACCTGACAATAACAGATGTAAGCTGTGGCCCATGAAGGACCTCACGTCTGGCCCATAAAGAACCAGGTTTTCGCCCCAGCACCAAGTATGATGCAAGCTAAACCATTGTGGGACACTTAGAAAACAACTATGTCCTCTGTGCCTGAACCTGACAATAACAGATATAAGCTGTGGCACATGAAGGACCTCGCTTCTGGCCCATAAAGAACCAGGTTTTCGCCCCAGAACCAAGTATGATGCAAGCTAAACCATTGTAGGACACTTAGAAAACAACAATGTCCTCTGTGCCTGAACCTGACAATAACAGATGTAAGCTGTGGCCCATGAAGGACCTCACGTCTGGCCCATAAAGAACAAGGTTTTCGCCCCAGCACCAAGTATGATGCAAGCTAAACCATTGTGGGACACTTAGAAAACAACAATGTCCTCTGTGCCTGAACCTGACAATAACAGATATAAGCTGTGGCCCATGAAGGACCTCGCTTCTGGCCCATAAAGAACCAGGTTTTCGCCCCAGAACCAAGTATGATGCAAGCTAAACCATTGTTGGGCACGTAGAAAACAACAATGTCCTCTGTTCCTGAACCTGACAATAACAGATGTAAGCTGTGGCCCATGAAGGACCTCACGTCTGGCCCATAAAGAACAAGGTTTTCGCCCCAGCACCAAGTATGATGCAAGCTAAACCATTGTGGGACACTTAGAAAACAACAATGTCCACTGTGCCTGAACCTGACAATAACAGATATAAGCTGCGGCCCATGAAGGACCTCGCTTCTGGCCCATAAAGAACCAGGTTTTCGCCCCAGAACCAAGTATGATGCAAGCTAAACCATTGTTGGGCACGTAGAAAACAACAATGTCCTCTGTACCTGAACCTGACAATAACAGATGTAAGCTGTGGCCCATGAAGGACCTCGCTTCTGGCCCATAAAGGACCTCGCCTCTGGCCCATAAAGAACCAGGTTTCCTCCCCAGCACCAAGTATGATGCAATCTAAACCATTGTGGGGCACTTAGAAAAGAACAATGTCCTCTGTGCCTGAACCTGACAATAACAGATGTAAGCTGTGGCCCATGAAGGACCTCGCTTCTGGCCCATAAAGGACCTCGCCTCTGGCCCATAAAGTACCAGGTTATAACCACAGCACCAACCATGATGCAAGCTAAACCATTGTGGGGCACTTAGAAAACAACAATATCCTCTGCGCCTGAACCTGACAATAACAGATGTAAGCTGTGGCCCATGAAGGACCTCGCTTCTGGCCCATAAAGGACCTCGCCTCTGGCCCATAAAGAACCAGGTTTTTGCCCCAGCACCAGGTATGATGCAAGCTAAACTATTGTGGGGCACTTAGAAAACAACAATGTCCTCTGTACCTGAACCTGACAATAACAGATATAAGCTGTGGCCCATGAAGGACCTCGCTTCTGGCCCATAAAGAACCAGGTTTTCGCCTCAGCACCAAGTATGATGCAAGCTAAACCATCGTGAGACACTTAGAAAACAACAATGTCCTCTGTGCCTGAACCTGACAATAACAGATGTAAGCTGTGGCCCATGAAGGACCTCGCTTCTGGCCCATAAAGAACCAGGTAGTCGCCCCAGCACCAAGTATGATGCAAGCTAAACCATTGTGGGGCACGTAGAAAACAACAATATCCTCTGTGCCTGAACCTGACAATAAGAGATGTAAGCTGTCGCCCATGAAGGACCTCGCTTCTGGCCCATAAAGGACCTCGCCTCTGGCCCATAAAGAACCAGGTTTTCGCCCCAGCACCAAGTATGATGCAAGCTAAACCATTGTGGGGCACTTAGAAAACAACAATGTCCTCTGTGCCTGAACCAGACAATAACAGATGTAAGCTGTGGCCCATGAAGGACCTCGCTTCTGGCCCATAAAGGACCTCGCCTCTGGCCCATAAAGTACCAGGTTATAACCAGAGCACCAACTATGATGCAAGCTAAACCTTTGTGGGGCACTTAGAAAACAACAATGTCCTCTGTGCCTGAACCTGACAATAACATATGTAAGCTGTGGCCCATGAAGGGCCTCGCTTCTGGCCCATAAAGGACCTCGCCTCTGGCCCATAAAGAACCAGGTTTTCGCCCCAGCAGCAAGTATGATGCAAGCTAAACCATTGTGGGGCACTTAGAAAACAACAATGTGCTGTGTGCCTGAACCTGAAAATAACAGATGTAAGCTGCGGCCCATGAAGTACCTCGCTTCTGGCCCACAAAGAACCAGGTTTTCCCCCCAGCACCAACTATGATGCAAGCTAAACCACTGTGGGGCACTTAGAAAACAACAATGTCCTCTGTGCCTGAACCTGACAATAACAGATGTAAGCTGTGGCCCATGAAGGACCTCGCTTCTGGCCCATAAAAGACCTCGCCTCTGGCCCATAAAGAACCAGGTTTTCGCCCCAGGACCAAGTATGATGCTAGCTAAACCATTCTGGGGCACTTAGAAAACAACAATGTCCTCTGTGCCTGAACCTGACAATAACAGATGTAAGTTGTGGCCCATGAAGGACCTAGCCTCTGGCCCATAAAGAACCAGGTTTTCGCCCCAGCACCAAGTATGATGCAAGCTAAACCATTGCAGGGCACTTAGAAAACAACAATGTCCTCTGTGCCTGAACCTGAGAATAACAGATGTAAGCTGTGGCCCATGAAGGACCTCGCTTCTGGCCCATAAAGGACCTCGCCTCTAGCCCATAAAGTACAAGGTTATAACCACAGCACTAACTATGATGCAAGCTAAACCATAGTGGGGCACTTAGAAAACAACAATGTCCTCTGTGGCTGAACCTGACAATAATAGATGTAAGCTGTGGCCCATGAAGGACCTCACTTCTGGCCCATAAAGAACCAGGTTTTCGCCCCAGCACCAAGTATGATGCAAGCAAAACCATTGTGGGGCAGGTGGAAAACAACAATGTCCTCTGTGCCTGAACCTGACAATAACAGATATAAGCTGTGGCCCATGAAGGACCTTGCTTCTGGCCCATAAAGAACCAGGTTTTTGCCCCAGCACCAAGTATAATGCAAGCTAAACCATTGTGGGGCACTTAGAAAAAAACAATGTCCTCTGTTCCTGAACCTATCAATAACAGATGTAAGCTGTGGCCCATGCAGGACCTCGCTTGTGGCCCATAAATGACCTCGCCTCTGGCCCATAAAGAACCAGGTTTTCGCCCCAGCACCAATTATGATGCAAGCTAAACCATTGTGGGGCACTTAGAAAAAAACAATGTCCTCTGTAACTGAGCCTCACAATAACAGATGTAAGCTGTGGCCCATGAAGGACTTAGCCTCTGGCCCATAAAGAACCAGGTTTTCGCCCCAGCACCAAGTATGATGCAAGCTAAACCATTGTGGGGCACTTAGAAAACAATAATGTCCTCTGTGCCTGAACCTGAGAATAACAGATGTAAGCTGTGGCCCATGAAGGACCTCGCTTCAGGCCCATAAATGACCTCGCCTCTGGCCGATAAAGAAGCAGGTTTCCTCCCCAGCACCAAGTATGATGCAAGCTAAACCATTGCGGGGCACTTAGAAAACAACTATGTCCTCTGTGTCTGAACATGACAATAACAGATGTAAGCTGTGGCCCATGAAGGACCTCGCTTCTGGCCCATAAAGGACCTCGCCTCTGGCCCATAAAGAACCAGGTTTTTGCCCTAGCACCAAGTATGATGCAAGCTAAACCATTGTGGGGCACTTAGAAAACAACAATATCCTCTGTGGCTGAACCTGACAATAATAGATGTAAGCTGTGGCCCATGAAGGACCTCGCTTCTGGCCCAAAAAGAACCAGGTTTTCGCCCCAGCACCAAGTATGATGCAAGCTAAACCATTGTGGGGCACTTAGAAAAAACAATGTCCTCTGTACCTGAACCTGACAATAACAGATGTAAGCTGTGGCCCATGAAGGACCTCGCTTCTGGCCCATAAAGGACCTCGCCTCTGGCCCATAAAGAACCAGGTTTTCGCCCCAGCACCAAGTATGATGCTAGCTAAACCATTCTGGGGCACTTAGAAAACAACAATGTCCTCTGTGCCTGAACCTGAGAATAGCAGATGTAAGTTGTGGCCCATGAAGGACCTAGCCTCTGGCCCATAAAGAACCAGGTTTTCACCCCAGCAGCAACTATGATGCAAGCTAAACCATTGTGGGGCACTTAGAAAACAACAATGTCCTCTGTGCCTGAACCTGACAATAACAGATGTAAGCTGTGGCCCATGAAGGACCTCGCTTCTGGCCCATAAAGGACCTCGCCTCTGGCCCATAAAGTACAAGGTTAGAACCACAGCACCAACTATGATGCAAGCTAAACCATTGTGGGGCACTTAGAAAACAACAATGTCCTCTGTGGCTGAAACTGACAATAATAGATGTAAGTTGTGGCCCATGAAGGACCTCACTTCTGGCCCATAAAGAACCAGGTTTTCGCCCCAGCACCAAGTATGATGCAAGCTAAACCATTGTGGGGCAGGTGGAAAACAACAATGTCCTCTGTGCCTGAACCTGACAATAACAGATATAAGCTGTGGCCCATGAAGGACCTCGCTTCTGGCCCATAAAGAACCAGGTTTTCGCCCCAGCACCAAGTATGATGCAAGCTAAACCATTGCGGGGCACTTAGAAAAAAACAATGTCCTCTGTACCTGAACCTGACAATAACAGATGTAAGCTGTGGCCCACGAAGGACCTCGCTTCTGGCCCATAAATGACCTCGCCTCTGGCCCATAAAGAACCAGGTTTTCGCCCCAGCACCAATTATGATGCAAGCTAAACCATTGTGGGGCACTTAGAAAAAAACAATGTCCTCTGTACCTGAACCTCACAATAACAGATGTAAGTTGTGGCCCATGAAGGACCTAGCCTCTGGCCCATAAAGAACCAGGTTTTCGCCCCAGCACCAAGTATGATGCAAGCTAAACCATTGTGGGGCACTTAGAAAACAACAATGTCCTCTGTGCCTGAACCTGAGAATAACAGATGTAAGCTGTGGCCCATGAAGGACCTCGCTTCAGGCCCATAAAGGACCTCGCCTCTGGCCCATAAAGAACCAGGTTTTTGCCCTAGCACCAAGCATGATGCAATCTAAACCATTGTGGGGCACTTAGAAAACAACAATGTCCTCTGTGCCTGAACCTGACAATAATAGATGTAAGCTGTGGCCCATGAAGGACCTCACGTCTGGCCCATAAAGAACCAGGTTTTCGCCCCAGCACCAAGTATGATGCAAGCTAAACCATTGTGGGGCACTTAGAAAACAACAATGTCCTCTGTGCCTGAACCTGACAATAACAGATATAAGCTGTGGCCCATGAAGGACCTCGCTTCTGGCCCATAAAGAACCAGGTTTTTGCCCCAGTACCAAGTATGATGCAAGCTAAACCATTGTGGGGCACTTAGAAAAAAACAATGTCCTCTGTACCTGAACCTGACAATAACAGATGTAAGCTGTGGCCCATGAAGGACCTCGCTTCTGGCCCATAAAGGACCTCGCCTTTGGCCCATAAAGAACCAGGTTTTCGCCCCAGCACCAAGTATGATGCAAGCTAAACCATTGTGGGGCACTTAGAAAAAAACAATATCCTCTGTACCTGAACCTCACAATAACAGATGTAAGCTGTGGCCCATGAAGGACCTCGTTTCTGGCCATAAAGAACCAGGTTTTCGCCCCAGCACCAAGTATGATGCAAGGTAAACCATTGTGGGACACTTAGAAAACAACAATGTCCTCTGTGCCTGAACCTGACAATAACAGATGTAAGCTGTGGCCCATGAAGGACCTCGCTTCTGGCCCATAAAGAACCAGGTTTTCGCCCCAGCACCAAGTATGATGCAAGCTAAACCATTGTGGGGCACTTAGAAAACAACAATGTCCTCTGTGCCTGAACCTGAAAATAACAGATGTAAGTTGTGCCCCATGAAGGACCTCGTTTCTGGCCCATAAAGGACCTCGCCTCTGGCCCATAAAGAACCAGGTTTTCGCCCCAGAACCAAGTATGATGCTAGCTAAACCATTCTGGGGCACTTAGAAAACAACAATGTCCTCTGTGCCTGAACCTGAGAATAGCAGATGTAAGTTGTGGCCCATGAAGGACCTAGCCTCTGGCCCATAAAGAACCAGGTTTTCACCCCAGCAGCAAGTATGATGCAAGCTAAACCATTGTGGGGCACTTAGAAAACAACAATGTCCTCTGTGCCTGAACCTGACAATAACAGATGTAAGCTGTGGCCCATGAAGGACCTCGCTTCTGGCCCATAAAGGACCTCGCCTCTGGCCCATAAAGTACAAGGTTATAACCACAGCACCAACTATGATGCAAGCTAAACCATTGTGGGGCACTTAGAAAACAACAATGTCCTCTGTGGCTGAACCTGACAATAATAGATGTAAGCTGTGGCCCATGAAGGACCTCGCTTCTGGCCCATAAAGAACCAGGTTTTCGCCCCAGAACCAAGTATGATGCAAGCTAAACCATCGTGGGGCACTTAGAAAAAAACAATGTCCTCTGTACCTGAACCTGACAATAACAGATGTAAGCTGTGGCCCATGAAGGACCTCGCTTCTGGCCCATAAAGGACCTCGCCTCTGGCCCATAAAGAACCAGGTTTTTGCCCCAGCACCAAGTATGATGCAAGCTAAACTATTGTGGGGCACTTAGAAAACAACAATGTCCTCTGTGCCTGAACCTGACAATAACAGATATAAGCTTTGGCCCATGAAGGACCTCGTTTCTGGCCCATAAAGAACCAGGTTTTCGCCTCAGCACCAAGTATGATGCAAGCTAAACCATTGTGAGACACTTAGAAAACAACAATGTCCTCTGTGCCTGAACCTGACAATAACAGATGTAAGCTGTGGCCCATGAAGGACCTCACGTCTGGCCCATAAAGAACCAGGTTTTCGCCCCAGCACCAAGTATGATGCAAGCTAAAGCATTGTGGGACACTTAGAAAACAACAATGTCCTCTGTGCCTGAACCTGACAATAACAGATGTAAGCTGTGGCCCATGAAGGACCTCGCTTCTGGCCCATAAAGGACATCGCCTCTGGCCCATAAAGTACCAGGTTATAACCACAGCACCAACTATGATGGAAGCTAAACCATTGTGGGGCACTTAGAAAACAACAATATCCTCTGCGCCTGAACCTGACAATAACAGATGTAAGCTGTGGCCCATGAAGGACCTCGCTTCTGGCCCATAAAGGACCTCGCCTCTGGCCCATAGAGAAACAGGTTTTTGCCCCAGCACCAAGTATGATGCAAGCTAAACTATTGTGGGGCACTTAGAAAACAACAATGTCCTCTGTACCAGAACCTGACAATAACAGATATAAGCTGTGGCCCATGAAGGACCTCGCTTCTGGCCTATAAAGAACCAGGTTTTCGCCTCAGCACCAAGTATGATGCAAGCTAAACCATTGTGAGACACTTAGAAAACAACAATGTCCTCTGTGCCTGAACCTGACAATAACAGATGTAAGCTGTGGCCCATGAAGGACCTCGCTTCTGGCCCATAAAGGACCTCGCCTCTGGCCCATAAAGAACCAGGTTTTTGCCCCAGCACCAAGTATGATGCAAGCTAAACCATTGTGGGGCACTTAGAAAACAACAATGTCCTCTGTGCCTGAACCTGACAATAACAGATGTAAGCTGTGGCCCATGAAGGACCTCGCTTCTGGCGCATAAAGGACCTCGCCTCTGGCCCATAAAGAACCAGGTTTTCGCCCCAGAACCAAGTATGATGCAAGCTAAACCATCGTCGGGCACTTAGAAAAAAACAATGTCCTCTGTACCTGAACCTGACAATAACAGATGTAAGCTGTGGCCCATGAAGGACCTCGCTTCTGGCCCATAAATGACCTCGCCTCTGGCCCATAAAGAACCAGCTTTTCGCCTCAGCACCAAATATGATGCAAGCTAAACTATTGTGGGGCACTTAGAAAACAACAATGTCCTCTGTACCTGAACCTGACAATAACAGATATAAGCTGTGGCCCATGAAGGACCTCGCTTCTGGCCCATAAAGAACCAGGTTTTCGCCTCAGCACCAAGTATGATGCAAGCTAAACCATTGTGAGACACTTAGAAAACAACAATGTCCTCTGTGCCTGAACCTGACAATAACAGATGTAAGCTGTGGCCCATGAAGGACCTCGCTTCTGGCCCATAAAGAACCAGGTTTTCGCCCCAGCACCAAGTATGATGCAAGCTAAACCATTGTGGGGCACGTAGAAAACAAAAATATCCTCTGTGCCTGAACCTGACAATAAGAGATGTAAGCTGTGGCCCATGAAGGACCTCGCTTCTGGCCCATAAAGGACCTCGCCTCTGGCCCATAAAGAACCAGGTTTTCGCCCCAGCACGAAGTATGATGCAAGCTAAACCATTGTGGGGCACTTAGAAAACAACAATGTCCTCTGTGCCTGAACCAGACAATAACAGATGTAAGCTGTGGCCCATGAAGGACCTCGCTTCTGGCCCATAAAGGACCTCACCTCTGGCCCATAAAGTACCAGGTGATAACCACAGCACCAACTATGATGCAAGCTAAACCATTGTGGGGCACTTAGAAAACAACAATGTCCTCTCTGCCTGAACCTGACAATAACATATGTAAGCTGTGGCCCATGAAGGGCCTCGCTTCTGGCCCATAAAGGACCTCGCCTCTGCCCATAAAGAACCAGGATTTCGCCCCAGCAGCAAGTATGATGCAAGCTACACCATTGTGGGGCACTTAGAAAACAACAATGTGCTGTGTGCCTGAACCTGAGAATAACAGATGTAAGCTGTGGCCCATGAAGTACCTCGCTTCTGGCCCATAAAGAACCAGGTTTTCGCCCCAGCACCAAGTATGATGCAAGCTAAACCACTGTGGGGCACTTAGAAAACAACAATGTCCTCTGTGCCTGAACCTGACAATAACAGATGTAAGCTGTGGCCCATGAAGGACCTCGCTTCTGGCCCATAAAAGACCTCGCCTCTGGCCCATAAAGAACCAGGTTTTCGCCCCAGCACCAAGTATGATGCTAGCTAAACCATTCTGGGGCACTTAGAAAACAACAATGTCCTCTGTGCCTGAACCTGACAATAACAGATGTAAGTTGTGGCCCATGAAGGACCTAGCCTCTGGCCCATAAAGAACCAGGTTTTCGCCCCAGCACCAAGTATGATGCAAGCTAAACCATTGCAGGGCACTTAGAAAACAATAATGTCCTCTGTGCCTGAACCTGAGAATAACAGATGTAAGCTGTGGCCCATGAAGGACCTCGCTTCTGGCCCATAAAGGACTTCGCCTCTAGCCCATAAAGTACAAGGTTATAACCACAGCACTAACTATGATGCAACCTAAACCATTGTGGGGCACTTAGAAAACAACAATGTCCTCTGTGGCTGAACCTGACAATAATAGATGTAAGCTGTGGCCCATGAAGGACCTCACTTCTGGCCCATAAAGAACCAGGTTTTTGCCCCAGCACCAAGTATGATGCAAGCGAAACCATTGTGGGGCAGGTGGAAAACAACAATGTCCTCTGTGCCTGAACCTGACAATAACAGATATAAGCTGTGGCCCATGAAGGACCTTGCTTCTGGCCCATAAAGAACCAGGTTTTCGCCCCAGCACCAAGTATGATGCAAGCTAAACCATTGTGGGGCACTTAGAAAAAACAATGTCCTCTGTACCTGAACCTGACAATAACAGATGTAAGCTGTGGCCCATGAAGGACCTCGCTTCAGGCCCATAAAGGACCTCGCCTCTGGCCCATAAACAACCAGGTTTCCTCCCCAGCACCAAGTATGATGCAAGCTAAACCATTGCGGGGCACTTAGAAAACAACAATGTCCTCTGTGCCTGAACATGACAATAACAGATGTAAGCTGTGGCCCATGAAGGACCTCGCTTCTGGCCCATAAAGGACCTCGCCTCTGGCCCATAAAGAACCAGGTTTTTGCCCTAGCACCAAGTATGATGCAAGCTAAACCATTGTGGGGCACTTAGAAAACAACAATATCCTCTGCGGCTGAACCTGACAATAATAGATGTAAGCTGTGGCCCATGAAGGAGCTCACGTCTGGCCCATAAAGAACCAGGTTTTTGCCCCAGCACCAAGTATGATGCAAGCTAAACCATTGTGGGGCAGTTAGAAAAAACAATGTCCTCTGTACCTGAACCTGACAATAACAGATGTAAGCTGTGGCCCATGAAGGACCTCGCTTCTGGCCCATAAAGGACCTCGCCTCTGGCCCATAAAGAACCAGGTTTTCGCCCCAGCACCAAGTATGATGCTAGCTAAACCATTCTGGGGCACTTAGAAAACAACAATGTCCTCTGTGCCTGAACCTGAGAATAGCAGATGTAAGTTGTGGCCCATGAAGGACCTAGCCTCTGGCCCATAAAGAACCAGGTTTTCACCCCAGCAGCAACTATGATGCAAGCTAAACCATTGTGGGGCACTTAGAAAACAACAATGTCCTCTGTGCCTGAACCTGACAATAACAGATGTAAGCTGTGGCCCATGAAGGACCTCGCTTCTGGCCCATAAAGGACCTCGCCTCTGGCACATAAAGTACAAGGTTGGAACCACAGCACCAACTATGATGCAAGCTAAACCATTGTGGGGCACTTAGAAAACAACAATGTCCTCTGTGGCTGAACCTGACAATAATAGATGTAAGCTGTGGCCCATGAAGGACCTCACTTCTGGCCCATAAAGAACCAGGTTTTCGCCCCAGCACCAAGTATGATGCAAGCTAAACCATTGTGGGGCAGGTGGAAAACAACAATGTCCTCTGTGCCTGAACCTGACAATAACAGATATAAGCTGTGGCCCATGAAGGACCTCGCTTCTGGCCCATAAAGAACCAGGTTTTCGCCCCAGCACCAAGTATGATGCAAGCTAAACCATTGCGGGGCACTTAGAAAAAAACAATGTCCTCTGTACCTGAACCTGACAATAACAGATGCAAGCTGTGGCCCACGAAGGACCTCGCTTCTGGCCCATAAATGACCTCGCCTCTGGCCCTTAAAGAACCAGGTTTTCGCCCCAGCACCAATTATGATGCAAGCTAAACCATTGTGGGGCACTTAGGAAAAAACAATGTCCTCTGTACCTGAACCTCACAATAACAGATGTAAGTTGTGGCCCATGAAGGACCTAGCCTCTGGCCCATAAAGAACTAGGTTTTCGCCCCAGCACCAAGTATGATGCAAGCTAAACCATTGTGGGGCACTTAGAAAACAACAATGTCCTCTGTGCCTGAACCTGAGAATAACAGATGTAAGCTGTGGCCCATGAAGGACGTCGCTTCAGGCCCATAAAGGACCTCACCTCTGGCCCATGAAGAACCAGGTTTCCTCCCCAGCACCAAGTATGATGCAAGCTAAACCATTGTGGGGCAGTTAGAAAACAACAATGTCCTCTGTGCCTGAATAGGACAATAACAGATGTAAGCTGTGGCCCATGAAGGACCTCGCTTCTGGCCCATAAAGGACCTCGCCTCTGGCCCATAAAGAACCAGGTTTTTGCCCTAGCACCAAGCATGATGCAAGCTAAACCATTGTGGGGCACTTAGAAAACAACAATGTCCTCTGTGCCTGAACCTGACAATAATAGATGTAAGCTGTGGCCCATGAAGGACCTCACGTCTGGCCCATAAAGAACCAGGTTTTCGCCCCAGCACCAAGTATGATGCAAGCTAAACCATTGTGGGGCACTTAGAAAACAACAATGTCCTCTGTGCCTGAACCTGACAATAACAGATATATGCTGTGGCCCATGAAGGACCTCGCTTCTGGCCCATAAAGAACCAGGTTTTCGCCCCAGTACCAAGTATGATGCAAGCTAAACCATTGTGGGGCACTTAGAAAAAAACAATGTCCTCTGTACCTGAACCTGACAATAACAGATGTAAGCTGTGGCCCATGAAGGACCTCGCTTCTGGCCCATAAAGGACCTCGCCTTTGGCCCATAAAGAACCAGGTTTTCGCCCCAGCACCAAGTATGATGCAAGCTAAACCATTGTGGGGCACTTAGAAAAAAACAATATCCTCTGTACCTGAACCTCACAATAACAGATGTAAGCTGTGGCCCATGAAGGACCTCGCTTCTGGCCATAAAGAACCAGGTTTTCGCCCCAGCACCAAGTATGATGCAAGGTAAACCATTGTTGGACACTTAGAAAACAACAATGTCCTCTGTGCCTGAACCTGACAATAACAGATGTAAGCTGTGGCCCATGAAGGACCTCGCTTCTGGCCCATAAAGAACCAGGTTTTCGCCCCAGCACCAAGTATGATGCAAGCTAAACCATTGTGGGGCACTTAGAAAACAACAATGTCCTCTGTGCCTGAACCTGACAATAACAGATATAAGCTGTGGCCCATGAAGGACCTCGCTCCTGGCCCATAAACGACCTCGCCTCTGGCCCATGAAGTACCAGGTTATAACCACAGCACCAACTATGATGCAAGCTAAACCATTGTGGGGCACTTAGAAAACAACAATGTCCTCTGTGGCTGAACCTGACAATAATAGATGTAAGCTGTGGCCCATGAAGGACCTCACTTCTGGCCCATAAAGAACCAGGTTTTCGCCCCAGCACCAAGTATGATGCAAGCTAAACCATTGTGGGGCAGGTGGAAAACAACAATGTCCTCTGTGGCTGAACCTGACAATAACAGATATAAGCTGTGGCCCATGAAGGACCTCGCTTCTGGCCCATAAAGAACCAGGTTTTCGCCCCAGCACCAAGTATGATGCAAGCTAAACCATTGCGGGGCACTTAGAAAAAAACAATGTCCTCTGTACCTGAACCTGACAATAACAGATGCAAGCTGTGGCCTACGAAGGACCTCGCTTCTGGCCCATAAATGACCTCGCCTCTGGCCCATAAAGAACCAGGTTTTCGCCCCAGCACCAATTATGATGCAAGCTAAACCATTGTGGGGCACTTAGAAAAAAACAATGTCCTCTGTACCTGAACCTCACAATAACAGATGTAAGTTGTGGCCCATGAAGGACCTAGCCTCTGGCCCATAAAGAACCAGGTTTTCGCCCCAGCACCAAGTATGATGCAAGCTAAACCATTGTGGGGCACTTAGAAAACAACAATGTCCTCTGTGCCTGAACCTGAGAATAACAGATGTAAGCTGTGGCCCATGAAGGACGTCGCTTCAGGCCCATAAAGGACCTCACCTCTGGCCCATGAAGAACCAGGTTTTTACCCCAGCACCAAGTATGATGCAAGCTAAACTGTTGTGGGGCACTTAGAAAACAACAATGTCCTCTGTACCTGAACCTGACAATAACAGATATAAGCTTTGGCCCATGAAGGACCTCGCTTCTGGCCCATAAAGAACCAGGTTTTCGCCTCAGCACCAAGTATGATGCAAGCTAAACCATTGTGAGACACTTAGAAAAAAACAATGTCCTCTGTAACTGAGCCTCACAATAACAGATGTAAGCTGTGGCCCATGAAGGACTTAGCCTCTGGCCCATAAAGAACCAGGTTTTCGCCCCAGCACCAAGTATGATGCAAGCTAAACCATTGTGGGGCACTTAGAAAATAATAATGTCCTCTGTGCCTGAACCTGAGAATAACAGATGTAAGCTGTGGCCCATGAAGGACCTCGCTTCAGGCCCATAAAGGACCTCGCCTCTGGCCGATAAAGAAGCAGGTTTCCTCCCCAGCACCAAGTATGATGCAAGCTAAACCCTTGCGGGGCACTTAGAAAACAACAATGTCCTCTGTGCCTGAACATGACAATAACAGATGTAAGCTGTGCCCCATGAAGGACCTCGCTTCTGGCCCATAAAGGACCTCGCCTCTGGCCCATAAAGAACCAGGTTTTTGCCCTAGCACCAAGTATGATGCAAGCTAAACCATTGTGGGGCACTTAGAAAACAACAATATCCTCTGCGGCTGAACCTGACAATAATAGATGTAAGCTGTGGCCCATGAAGGACCTCGCGTCTGGCCCATAAAGAACCAGGTTTTCGCCCCAGCACCAAGTATGATGCAAGCTAAACCATTGTGGGGCAGTTAGAAAACAACAATGTCCTCTGTGCCTGAACCTGACAATAACAGATATAAGCTGTGGCCCATGAAGGACCTCGCTTCTGGCCCAAAAAGAACCAGGTTTTCGCCCCAGCACCAAGTATGATGCAAGCTAAACCATTGTGGGGCACTTAGAAAAAACAATGTCCTCTGTACCTGAACCTGACAATAACAGATGTAAGCTGTGGCCCATGAAGGACCTCGCTTCTGGCCCATAAAGGACCTCGCCTCTGGCCCATAAAGAAGCAGGTTTTCGCCCCAGCACCAAGTATGATGCTAGCTAAACCATTCTGGGGCACTTAGAAAACAACAATGTCCTCTGTGCCTGAACCTGAGAATAGCAGATGTAAGTTGTGGCCCATGAAGGACCTAGCCTCTGGCCCATAAAGAACCAGGTTTTCACCCCAGCAGCAACTATGATGCAAGCTAAACCATTGTGGGGCACTTAGAAAACAACAATGTCCTCTGTGCCTGAACCTGACAATAACAGATGTAAGCTGTGGCCCATGAAGGACCTCGCTTCTGGCCCATAAAGGACCTCGCCTCTGGCACATAAAGTACAAGGTTAGAACCACAGCACCAACTATGATGCAAGCTAAACCATTGTGGGGCACTTAGAAAACAACAATGTCCTCTGTGCCTGAACCTGACAATAACAGATGTAAGCTGTGGCCCATGAAGGACCTCGCTTCTGGCCCATAAAGAACCAGGTTTTCGCCCCAGCACCAAGTATGATGCAAGCTAAACTATTGTGGGGCACTTACAAAAAAACAATGTCCTCTGTGCCTGAACCTGACAATAACAGATGTAAGCTGTGGCCCATGAAGGACCTCGCTTCTGGCCCATAAAGGACCTCGCCTCTGGCCCATAAAGAACCAGGTTTTTGCCCCAGCACCAAGTATGATGCAAGCTAAACCATTGTGGGGCACTTAGAAAACAACAATGTCCTCTGTGCCTGAACCTGACAATAATAGATGTAAGCTGTGGCCCATGAAGGACCTCACGTCTGGCCCATAAAGAACCAGGTTTAAGCCCCAGCACCAAGCATGATGCAAGCTAAACCATTGTGGGGCAGTTAGAAAACAACAATGTCCTCTGTGCCTGAACCTGACAATAACAGATATAAGCTGTGGCCCATGAAGGACCTCGCTTCTGGCCCAAAAAGAACCAGGTTTTCATCCCAGCACCAAGTATGATGCAAGCTAAACCATTGTGGGGCACTTACAAAAAAACAATGTCCTCTGTACCTGAACCTGACAATAACAGATGCAAGCTGTGGCCCACGAAGGACCTCGCTTCTGGCCCATAAATGACCTCGCCTCTGGCCCATAAAGAACCAGGTTTTCGCCCCAGCACCAATTATGATGCAAGCTAAACCATTGTGGGGCACTTAGAAAAAAACAATGTCCTCTGTACCTGAACCTCACAATAACAGATGTAAGTTGTGGCCCATGAAGGACCTAGCCTCTGGCCCATAAAGAACCAGGTTTTCGCCCCAGCACCAAGTATGATGCAAGCTAAACCATTGTGGGGCACTTAGAAAACAACAATGTCCTCTGTGCCTGAACCTGAGAATAACAGATGTAAGCTGTGGCCCATGAAGGACGTCGCTTCAGGCCCATAAAGGACCTCACCTCTGGCCCATGAAGAACCAGGTTTTTACCCGAGCACCAAGTATGATGCAAGCTAAACTGTTGTGGGGCACTTAGAAAACAACAATGTCCTCTGTACCTGAACCTGACAATAACAGATATAAGCTTTGGCCCATGAAGGACCTCGCTTCTGGCCCATAAAGAACCAGGTTTTCGCCTCAGCACCAAGTATGATGCAAGCTAAACCATTGTGAGACACTTAGAAAAAAACAATGTCCTCTGTAACTGAGCCTCACAATAACAGATGTAAGCTGTGGCCCATGAAGGACTTAGCCTCTGGCCCATAAAGAACCAGGTTTTCGCCCCAGCACCAAGTATGATGCAAGCTAAACCATTGTGGGGCACTTAGAAAATAATAATGTCCTCTGTGCCTGAACCTGAGAATAACAGATGTAAGCTGTGGCCCATGAAGGACCTCGCTTCAGGCCCATAAAGGACCTCGCCTCTGGCCGATAAAGAAGCAGGTTTCCTCCCCAGCACCAAGTATGATGCAAGCTAAACCCTTGCGGGGCACTTAGAAAACAACAATGTCCTCTGTGCCTGAACATGACAATAACAGATGTAAGCTGTGCCCCATGAAGGACCTCGCTTCTGGCCCATAAAGGACCTCGCCTCTGGCCCATAAAGAACCAGGTTTTTGCCCTAGCACCAAGTATGATGCAAGCTAAACCATTGTGGGGCACTTAGAAAACAACAATATCCTCTGCGGCTGAACCTGACAATAATAGATGTAAGCTGTGGCCCATGAAGGACCTCGCGTCTGGCCCATAAAGAACCAGGTTTTCGCCCCAGCACCAAGTATGATGCAAGCTAAACCATTGTGGGGCAGTTAGAAAACAACAATGTCCTCTGTGCCTGAACCTGACAATAACAGATATAAGCTGTGGCCCATGAAGGACCTCGCTTCTGGCCCAAAAAGAACCAGGTTTTCGCCCCAGCACCAAGTATGATGCAAGCTAAACCATTGTGGGGCACTTAGAAAAAACAATGTCCTCTGTACCTGAACCTGACAATAACAGATGTAAGCTGTGGCCCATGAAGGACCTCGCTTCTGGCCCATAAAGGACCTCGCCTCTGGCCCATAAAGAAGCAGGTTTTCGCCCCAGCACCAAGTATGATGCTAGCTAAACCATTCTGGGGCACTTAGAAAACAACAATGTCCTCTGTGCCTGAACCTGAGAATAGCAGATGTAAGTTGTGGCCCATGAAGGACCTAGCCTCTGGCCCATAAAGAACCAGGTTTTGACCCCAGCAGCAACTATGATGCAAGCTAAACCATTGTGGGGCACTTAGAAAACAACAATGTCCTCTGTGCCTGAACCTGACAATAACAGATGTAAGCTGTGGCCCATGAAGGACCTCGCTTCTGGCCCATAAAGGACCTCGCCTCTGGCACATAAAGTACAAGGTTAGAACCACAGCACCAACTATGATGCAAGCTAAACCATTGTGGGGCACTTAGAAAACAACAATGTCCTCTGTGCCTGAACCTGACAACAACAGATGTAAGCTGTGGCCCATGAAGGACCTCGCTTCTGGCCCATAAAGAACCAGGTTTTCGCCCCAGCACCAAGTATGATGCAAGCTAAACTATTGTGGGGCACTTACAAAAAAACAATGTCCTCTGTGCCTGAACCTGACAATAACAGATGTAAGCTGTGGCCCATGAAGGACCTCGCTTCTGGCCCATAAAGGACCTCGCCTCTGGCCCATAAAGAACCAGGTTTTTGCCCCAGCACCAAGTATGATGCAAGCTAAACCATTGTGGGGCACTTAGAAAACAACAATGTCCTCTGTGCCTGAACCTGACAATAATAGATGTAAGCTGTGGCCCATGAAGGACCTCACGTCTGGCCCATAAAGAACCAGGTTTAAGCCCCAGCACCAAGCATGATGCAAGCTAAACCATTGTGGGGCAGTTAGAAAACAACAATGTCCTCTGTGCCTGAACCTGACAATAACAGATATAAGCTGTGGCCCATGAAGGACCTCGCTTCTGGCCCAAAAAGAACCAGGTTTTCATCCCAGCACCAAGTATGATGCAAGCTAAACCATTGTGGGGCACTTACAAAAAAACAATGTCCTCTGTACCTGAACCTGACAATAACAGATGTAAGCTGTGGCCCATAAAGGACCTCGCCTCTGGCCCATAAAGTACAAGGTTATAACCACAGCACCAACTATGATGCAAGCTAAAACATTGTGGGGCACTTAGAAAACAACAATGTCCTTTGTGGCTGAACCTGACAATAATAGATGTAAGCTGTGGCCCATGAAGGACCTCACTTCTGGCCCATAAAGAACCAGGTTTTCGCCCCAGCACCAAGTATGATGCAAGCTAAACCATTGTGGGGCAGGTGGAAAACAACAATGTCCTCTGTGCCTGAACCTGACAATAACAGATATAAGCTGTGGCCAATGAAGGACCTCGCTTCTGGCCCATAAAGAACCAGGTTTTCGCCCCAGCACCAAGTATGATGCAAGCTAAACCATTGCGGGGCACTTAGAAAAAAACAATGTCCTCTGTACCTGAACCTGACAATAACAGATGTAAGCTGTGGCCCATGAAGGACCTCGCTTCTGGCCCATAAATGACCTCGCCTCTGGCCCATAAAGAACCAGGTTTTCGCCGCCCCAGCACCAATTATGATGCAAGCTAAACCATTGTGGGGCACTTAGAAAAAAACAATGTCCTCTGTACCTGAACCTCACAATAACAGATGTAAGTTGTGGCCCATGAAGGACCTAGCCTCTGGCCAATAAAGAACCAGGTTTTCGCCCCAGCACCAAGTATGATGCAAGCTAAACCATTGTGGGGCACTTAGAGAACAACAATGTCCTCTGTGCCTGAACCTGAGAATAACAGATGTAAGCTGTGGCCCATGAAGGACCTCGCTTCAGGCCCATAAAGGACCTCACCTCTGGCCCATAAAGAACCAGGTTTCCTCCCCAGCACCAAGTATGATGCAAGCTAAACCGTTGTGGGGCACTTAGAAAACAACAATGTCCTCTGTGCCTGAACCTGACAATAACAGATGTAAGCTGTGGCCCATGAAGGACCAAGCTTCTGGCCCATAAAGGACCTCGCCTCTGGCCCATAAAGAACCAGGTTTTTGCCCTAGCACCAAGTATGATGCAAGCTAATCCATTGTGGGGCACTTAGAAAACAACAATGTCCTCTGTGCCTGAACCTGACAATAACAGATGTAAGCTGTGGCCCATGAAGGACCTCGCTTCTGGCCCATAAAGAACCAGGTTTTCGCCCCAGCACCAAGTATGATGCAAGCTAAACCATTGTGGGGCACTTAGAAAACAACAATGTCCTCTGTGCCTGAACCTGAAAATAACAGATGTAAGCTGTGGCCCATGAAGGACCTCGTTTCTGGCCCATAAAGGACCTCGCCTCTGGCCAACAAAGAACCAGGTTTTCGCCCCAGAACCAAGTATGATGCAAGCTAAACCATCGTGGGGCACTTAGAAAAAAACAATGTCCTCTGTACCTGAACCTGACAATAACAGATGTAAGCTGTGGCCCATGAAGGACCTCGCTTCTGGCCCATAAAGGACCTCGCCTCTGGCCCATAAAGAACCAGGTTTTTGCCCCAGCACCAAGTATGATGCAAGCTAAACTATTGTGGGGCACTTAGAAAACAACAATGTCCTCTGTACCTGAACCTGACAATAACAGATATAAGCTGTGGACCCTGAAGGACCTCGCTTCTGGCCAATAAAGAACCAGGTTTTCGCCGCAGAACCAAGTATGATGCAAGCTAAACCATTGTTGGGCACGTAGAAAACAACAATGTCCTCTGTACCTGAACCTGACAATAACAGATGTAAGCTGTGGCCCATGAAGGACCTGGCTTCTGGCCCACAAAGGACCTCGCCTCTGGCCCATAAAGAACCAGGTTTCCTCCCCAGCACCAAGTATGATGCAAGCTAAACCATTGTGGGGCACTTAGAAAACAACAATGTCCTCTGTGCCTGAACCTGACAATAACAGATGTAAGCTGTGGCCCATAAAGGACCTCGCTTCTGGCCCATAAAGGACCTCGCCTCTGGCCCATAAAGTACCAGGTTATAACCACAGCACCAACAATGATGCAAGCTAAACCATTGTGGGGCACTTAGAAAACAACAATATCCTCTGCACCTGAACCTGACAATAACAGATGTAAGCTGTGGCCCATGAAGGACCTCGCTTCTGGCCCATGAAGGACCTCGCTTCTGGCCCATAAAGAACCAGGTTTTCGCCTCAGCACAAGATATGATGCAAGCTAAACCATTGTGAGACACTTAGAAAACAACAATGTCCTCTGTGCCTGAACCTGACAATAACAGATGTAAGCTGTGGCCCATGAAGGACCTCGCTTCTGGCCCATAAAGAACCAGGTTTTCGCCCCAGCACCAAGTATGATGCAAGCTAAACCATTGTTGGACACTTAGAAAACAACAATGTCCTCGGTGCCTGAACCTGAGAATAACAGATGCAAGCTGTGGCCCATGAAGGACCTCACGTCTGGCCCATAAAAAACCAGGTTTTCGCCCCAGCACCAAGTATGATGCAAGCTAAACCATTGTGGGACACTTAGAAAACAACAATGTCCTCTGTGCCTGAACCTGATAATAACAGATATAAGCTGTGGCCCATGAAGGACCTCGCTTCTGGCCCATAAAGAACCAGGTTTTCGCCCCAGAACCAAGTATGACGCAAGCTAAACCATTGTTGGGCACGTAGAAAACAACAATGTCCTCTGTACCTGAACCTGACAATAACAGATGTAAGCTGTGGCCCATGAAGGACCTCGCTTCTGGCCCATAAAGAACCAGGTTTTCGCCCCACCACCAAGTATGATGCAAGCTAAACCATTGTGGGGCACGTAGAAAACAACAATATCCTCTGTGCCTGAACCTGACAATAACAGATGTAAGCTGTGGCCCATGAAGGACCTCGCTTCTGGCCCATAAAAGACCTCGCCTCTGGCTCATAAAGAACCACGTTTTCGCCCCAGCACCAAGTATGATGCAAGCTAAACCATTGTGGGGCACTTACAAAAAAACAATGTCCTCTGTACCTGAACCTGACAATAACAGATGTAAGCTGTGGCCCATAAAGGACCTCGCCTCTGGCCCATAAAGTACAAGGTTATAACCACAGCACCAACTATGATGCAAGCTAAAACATTGTGGGGCACTTAGAAAACAACAATGTCCTTTGTGGCTGAACCTGACAATAATAGATGTAAGCTGTGGCCCATGAAGGACCTCACTTCTGGCCCATAAAGAACCAGGTTTTCGCCCCAGCACCAAGTATGATGCAAGCTAAACCATTGTGGGGCAGGTGGAAAACAACAATGTCCTCTGTGCCTGAACCTGACAATAACAGATATAAGCTGTGGCCAATGAAGGACCTCGCTTCTGGCCCATAAAGAACCAGGTTTTCGCCCCAGCACCAAGTATGATGCAAGCTAAACCATTGCGGGGCACTTAGAAAAAAACAATGTCCTCTGTACCTGAACCTGACAATAACAGATGTAAGCTGTGGCCCATGAAGGACCTCGCTTCTGGCCCATAAATGACCTCGCCTCTGGCCCATAAAGAACCAGGTTTTCGCCGCCCCAGCACCAATTATGATGCAAGCTAAACCATTGTGGGGCACTTAGAAAAAAACAATGTCCTCTGTACCTGAACCTCACAATAACAGATGTAAGTTGTGGCCCATGAAGGACCTAGCCTCTGGCCAATAAAGAACCAGGTTTTCGCCCCAGCACCAAGTATGATGCAAGCTAAACCATTGTGGGGCACTTAGAGAACAACAATGTCCTCTGTGCCTGAACCTGAGAATAACAGATGTAAGCTGTGGCCCATGAAGGACCTCGCTTCAGGCCCATAAAGGACCTCACCTCTGGCCCATAAAGAACCAGGTTTCCTCCCCAGCACCAAGTATGATGCAAGCTAAACCGTTGTGGGGCACTTAGAAAACAACAATGTCCTCTGTGCCTGAACCTGACAATAACAGATGTAAGCTGTGGCCCATGAAGGACCAAGCTTCTGGCCCATAAAGGACCTCGCCTCTGGCCCATAAAGAACCAGGTTTTTGCCCTAGCACCAAGTATGATGCAAGCTAATCCATTGTGGGGCACTTAGAAAACAACAATGTCCTCTGTGCCTGAACCTGACAATAACAGATGTAAGCTGTGGCCCATGAAGGACCTCGCTTCTGGCCCATAAAGAACCAGGTTTTCGCCCCAGCACCAAGTATGATGCAAGCTAAACCATTGTGGGGCACTTAGAAAACAACAATGTCCTCTGTGCCTGAACCTGAAAATAACAGATGTAAGCTGTGGCCCATGAAGGACCTCGTTTCTGGCCCATAAAGGACCTCGCCTCTGGCCAACAAAGAACCAGGTTTTCGCCCCAGAACCAAGTATGATGCAAGCTAAACCATCGTGGGGCACTTAGAAAAAAACAATGTCCTCTGTACCTGAACCTGACAATAACAGATGTAAGCTGTGGCCCATGAAGGACCTCGCTTCTGGCCCATAAAGGACCTCGCCTCTGGCCCATAAAGAACCAGGTTTTTGCCCCAGCACCAAGTATGATGCAAGCTAAACTATTGTGGGGCACTTAGAAAACAACAATGTCCTCTGTACCTGAACCTGACAATAACAGATATAAGCTGTGGACCCTGAAGGACCTCGCTTCTGGCCAATAAAGAACCAGGTTTTCGCCGCAGAACCAAGTATGATGCAAGCTAAACCATTGTTGGGCACGTAGAAAACAACAATGTCCTCTGTACCTGAACCTGACAATAACAGATGTAAGCTGTGGCCCATGAAGGACCTGGCTTCTGGCCCACAAAGGACCTCGCCTCTGGCCCATAAAGAACCAGGTTTCCTCCCCAGCACCAAGTATGATGCAAGATAAACCATTGTGGGGCACTTAGAAAACAACAATGTCCTCTGTGCCTGAACCTGACAATAACAGATGTAAGCTGTGGCCCATAAAGGACCTCGCTTCTGGCCCATAAAGGACCTCGCCTCTGGCCCATAAAGTACCAGGTTATAACCACAGCACCAACAATGATGCAAGCTAAACCATTGTGGGGCACTTAGAAAACAACAATATCCTCTGTACCTGAACCTCACAATAACAGATGTAAGTTGTGGCCCATGAAGGACCTAGCCTCTGGCCAATAAAGAACCAGGTTTTCGCCCCAGCACCAAGTATGATGCAAGCTAAACCATTGTGGGGCACTTAGAGAACAACAATGTCCTCTGTGCCTGAACCTGAGAATAACAGATGTAAGCTGTGGCCCATGAAGGACCTCGCTTCAGGCCCATAAAGGACCTCACCTCTGGCCCATAAAGAACCAGGTTTCCTCCCCAGCACCAAGTATGATGCAAGCTAAACCGTTGTGGGGCACTTAGAAAACAACAATGTCCTCTGTGCCTGAACCTGACAATAACAGATGTAAGCTGTGGCCCATGAAGGACCAAGCTTCTGGCCCATAAAGGACCTCGCCTCTGGCCCATAAAGAACCAGGTTTTTGCCCCAGCACCAAGTATGACGCAAGCTAAACCATTGTTGGGCACGTAGAAAACAACAATGTCCTCTGTACCTGAACCTGACAATAACAGATGTAAGCTGTGGCCCATGAAGGACCTCGCTTCTGGCCCATAAAGAACCAGGTTTTCGCCCCACCACCAAGTATGATGCAAGCTAAACCATTGTGGGGCACGTAGAAAACAACAATATCCTCTGTGCCTGAACCTGACAATAACAGATGTAAGCTGTGGCCCATGAAGGACCTCGCTTCTGGCCCATAAAAGACCTCGCCTCTGGCTCATAAAGAACCACGTTTTCGCCCCAGCACCAAGTATGATGCAAGCTAAACCATTGTGGGGCACTTACAAAAAAACAATGTCCTCTGTACCTGAACCTGACAATAACAGATGTAAGCTGTGGCCCATAAAGGACCTCGCCTCTGGCCCATAAAGTACAAGGTTATAACCACAGCACCAACTATGATGCAAGCTAAAACATTGTGGGGCACTTAGAAAACAACAATGTCCTTTGTGGCTGAACCTGACAATAATAGATGTAAGCTGTGGCCCATGAAGGACCTCACTTCTGGCCCATAAAGAACCAGGTTTTCGCCCCAGCACCAAGTATGATGCAAGCTAAACCATTGTGGGGCAGGTGGAAAACAACAATGTCCTCTGTGCCTGAACCTGACAATAACAGATATAAGCTGTGGCCAATGAAGGACCTCGCTTCTGGCCCATAAAGAACCAGGTTTTCGCCCCAGCACCAAGTATGATGCAAGCTAAACCATTGCGGGGCACTTAGAAAAAAACAATGTCCTCTGTACCTGAACCTGACAATAACAGATGTAAGCTGTGGCCCATGAAGGACCTCGCTTCTGGCCCATAAATGACCTCGCCTCTGGCCCATAAAGAACCAGGTTTTCGCCGCCCCAGCACCAATTATGATGCAAGCTAAACCATTGTGGGGCACTTAGAAAAAAACAATGTCCTCTGTACCTGAACCTCACAATAACAGATGTAAGTTGTGGCCCATGAAGGACCTAGCCTCTGGCCAATAAAGAACCAGGTTTTCGCCCCAGCACCAAGTATGATGCAAGCTAAACCATTGTGGGGCACTTAGAGAACAACAATGTCCTCTGTGCCTGAACCTGAGAATAACAGATGTAAGCTGTGGCCCATGAAGGACCTCGCTTCAGGCCCATAAAGGACCTCACCTCTGGCCCATAAAGAACCAGGTTTCCTCCCCAGCACCAAGTATGATGCAAGCTAAACCGTTGTGGGGCACTTAGAAAACAACAATGTCCTCTGTGCCTGAACCTGACAATAACAGATGTAAGCTGTGGCCCATGAAGGACCAAGCTTCTGGCCCATAAAGGACCTCGCCTCTGGCCCATAAAGAACCAGGTTTTTGCCCTAGCACCAAGTATGATGCAAGCTAATCCATTGTGGGGCACTTAGAAAACAACAATGTCCTCTGTGCCTGAACCTGACAATAACAGATGTAAGCTGTGGCCCATGAAGGACCTCGCTTCTGGCCCATAAAGAACCAGGTTTTCGCCCCAGCACCAAGTATGATGCAAGCTAAACCATTGTGGGGCACTTAGAAAACAACAATGTCCTCTGTGCCTGAACCTGAAAATAACAGATGTAAGCTGTGGCCCATGAAGGACCTCGTTTCTGGCCCATAAAGGACCTCGCCTCTGGCCAACAAAGAACCAGGTTTTCGCCCCAGAACCAAGTATGATGCAAGCTAAACCATCGTGGGGCACTTAGAAAAAAACAATGTCCTCTGTACCTGAACCTGACAATAACAGATGTAAGCTGTGGCCCATGAAGGACCTCGCTTCTGGCCCATAAAGGACCTCGCCTCTGGCCCATAAAGAACCAGGTTTTTGCCCCAGCACCAAGTATGATGCAAGCTAAACTATTGTGGGGCACTTAGAAAACAACAATGTCCTCTGTACCTGAACCTGACAATAACAGATATAAGCTGTGGACCCTGAAGGACCTCGCTTCTGGCCAATAAAGAACCAGGTTTTCGCCGCAGAACCAAGTATGATGCAAGCTAAACCATTGTTGGGCACGTAGAAAACAACAATGTCCTCTGTACCTGAACCTGACAATAACAGATGTAAGCTGTGGCCCATGAAGGACCTGGCTTCTGGCCCACAAAGGACCTCGCCTCTGGCCCATAAAGAACCAGGTTTCCTCCCCAGCACCAAGTATGATGCAAGCTAAACCATTGTGGGGCACTTAGAAAACAACAATGTCCTCTGTGCCTGAACCTGACAATAACAGATGTAAGCTGTGGCCCATAAAGGACCTCGCTTCTGGCCCATAAAGGACCTCGCCTCTGGCCCATAAAGTACCAGGTTATAACCACAGCACCAACAATGATGCAAGCTAAACCATTGTGGGGCACTTAGAAAACAACAATATCCTCTGTACCTGAACCTCACAATAACAGATGTAAGTTGTGGCCCATGAAGGACCTAGCCTCTGGCCAATAAAGAACCAGGTTTTCGCCCCAGCACCAAGTATGATGCAAGCTAAACCATTGTGGGGCACTTAGAGAACAACAATGTCCTCTGTGCCTGAACCTGAGAATAACAGATGTAAGCTGTGGCCCATGAAGGACCTCGCTTCAGGCCCATAAAGGACCTCACCTCTGGCCCATAAAGAACCAGGTTTCCTCCCCAGCACCAAGTATGATGCAAGCTAAACCGTTGTGGGGCACTTAGAAAACAACAATGTCCTCTGTGCCTGAACCTGACAATAACAGATGTAAGCTGTGGCCCATGAAGGACCAAGCTTCTGGCCCATAAAGGACCTCGCCTCTGGCCCATAAAGAACCAGGTTTTTGCCCTAGCACCAAGTATGATGCAAGCTAATCCATTGTGGGGCACTTAGAAAACAACAATGTCCTCTGTGCCTGAACCTGACAATAACAGATGTAAGCTGTGGCCCATGAAGGACCTCGCTTCTGGCCCATAAAGAACCAGGTTTTCGCCCCAGCACCAAGTATGATGCAAGCTAAACCATTGTGGGGCACTTAGAAAACAACAATGTCCTCTGTGCCTGAACCTGAAAATAACAGATGTAAGCTGTGGCCCATGAAGGACCTCGTTTCTGGCCCATAAAGGACCTCGCCTCTGGCCAACAAAGAACCAGGTTTTCGCCCCAGAACCAAGTATGATGCAAGCTAAACCATCGTGGGGCACTTAGAAAAAAACAATGTCCTCTGTACCTGAACCTGACAATAACAGATGTAAGCTGTGGCCCATGAAGGACCTCGCTTCTGGCCCATAAAGGACCTCGCCTCTGGCCCATAAAGAACCAGGTTTTTGCCCCAGCACCAAGTATGATGCAAGCTAAACTATTGTGGGGCACTTAGAAAACAACAATGTCCTCTGTACCTGAACCTGACAATAACAGATATAAGCTGTGGACCCTGAAGGACCTCGCTTCTGGCCAATAAAGAACCAGGTTTTCGCCGCAGAACCAAGTATGATGCAAGCTAAACCATTGTTGGGCACGTAGAAAACAACAATGTCCTCTGTACCTGAACCTGACAATAACAGATGTAAGCTGTGGCCCATGAAGGACCTGGCTTCTGGCCCACAAAGGACCTCGCCTCTGGCCCATAAAGAACCAGGTTTCCTCCCCAGCACCAAGTATGATGCAAGCTAAACCATTGTGGGGCACTTAGAAAACAACAATGTCCTCTGTGCCTGAACCTGACAATAACAGATGTAAGCTGTGGCCCATAAAGGACCTCGCTTCTGGCCCATAAAGGACCTCGCCTCTGGCCCATAAAGTACCAGGTTATAACCACAGCACCAACAATGATGCAAGCTAAACCATTGTGGGGCACTTAGAAAACAACAATATCCTCTGCACCTGAACCTGACAATAACAGATGTAAGCTGTGGCCCATGAAGGACCTCGCTTCTGGCCCATGAAGGACCTCGCTTCTGGCCCATAAAGAACCAGGTTTTCGCCTCAGCACAAGATATGATGCAAGCTAAACCATTGTGAGACACTTAGAAAACAACAATGTCCTCTGTGCCTGAACCTGACAATAACAGATGTAAGCTGTGGCCCATGAAGGACCTCGCTTCTGGCCCATAAAGAACCAGGTTTTCGCCCCAGCACCAAGTATGATGCAAGCTAAACCATTGTTGGACACTTAGAAAACAACAATGTCCTCGGTGCCTGAACCTGAGAATAACAGATGCAAGCTGTGGCCCATGAAGGACCTCACGTCTGGCCCATAAAAAACCAGGTTTTCGCCCCAGCACCAAGTATGATGCAAGCTAAACCATTGTGGGACACTTAGAAAACAACAATGTCCTCTGTGCCTGAACCTGATAATAACAGATATAAGCTGTGGCCCATGAAGGACCTCGCTTCTGGCCCATAAAGAACCAGGTTTTCGCCCCAGAACCAAGTATGACGCAAGCTAAACCATTGTTGGGCACGTAGAAAACAACAATGTCCTCTGTACCTGAACCTGACAATAACAGATGTAAGCTGTGGCCCATGAAGGACCTCGCTTCTGGCCCATAAAGAACCAGGTTTTCGCCCCACCACCAAGTATGATGCAAGCTAAACCATTGTGGGGCACGTAGAAAACAACAATATCCTCTGTGCCTGAACCTGACAATAACAGATGTAAGCTGTGGCCCATGAAGGACCTCGCTTCTGGCCCATAAAAGACCTCGCCTCTGGCTCATAAAGAACCACGTTTTCGCCCCAGCACCAAGTATGATGCTAGCTAAACCATTCTGGGGCACTTAGAAAACAACAATGTCCTCTGTGCCTGAACCTGACAATAACAGCTGTAAGTTGTGGCCCATGAAGGAGCTAGCCTCTGGCCCAGAAAGAACCAGGTTTTCGCCCCAGCACCAAGTATGATGCAAGCTAAACCATTGTGGGGCAGGTGGAAAACAACAATGTCCTCTGTGCCTGAACCTGACAATAACAGATATAAGCTGTGGCCCATGAAGGACCTCGCTTCCGGCCCATAAAGCACCAGGTTTTCGCCCGAGCACCAAGTATGATGCAAGCTAAACCATTGTGGGGCACTTAGAAAAAAACAATGTCCTCTCTACCTGAACCTGACAATAACAGATGTAAGCTGTGGCCCATGCAGGACCTCGCTTCTGGCCCATATAAATGACCTCGCCTCTGGCCCATAAAGAACCAGGTTTTCGCCCAAGAACCAAGTATGATGCAAACTAAACCATTGTGGGGCACTTAGAAAACAAAAATGTCCTCTGTACCTGAACCTGACAATAACAGATGTAAGCTGTGGCCCATGAAGGACCTCGCTTCTGGCCCATAAAGAACCAGGTTTTCGCCCCAGCACCAAGTATGATGCAAGCTAAACCATTGTGAGACACTTAGAAAACAACAATGTCCTCTGTGCCTGAACCTGACAATAACAGATATAAGCTGTGGCCCATGAAGGACCTCGCTTCTGGCCCATAAAGAACCACGTTTTCGCCCCAGCACCAAGTATGATGCAAACTAAACCATTGTGGGGCACTTACAAAAAAACAATGTCCTCTGTACCTGAACGTCACAATAACAGATGTAAGCTGTGGCCCATGAAGGACCACGCTTCTGGCCCAAAAAGAACCAGGTTTTCGCCGCAGCACCAAGTATGATGCAAGCTAAACCATTGTGGGGCACTTAGAAAAAAACAATATCCTCTGTACCTGAACGTCACAATAACAGATGTAAGCTGTGGCCCATGAAGGACCACGCTTCTGGCCCAAAAAGAACCAGGTTTTCGCCGCAGCACCAATTATGATGCAAGCTAAACCATTGTTGGACACTTAGAAAACAACAATGTCCTCTGTGCCTGAACCTGACAATACGAGATGTAAGCTGTGGCCCATGAAGGACCTCACGTCTGGCCCATAAAGAACCAGGTTGTCGCCCCAGCACCAAGTATGATGCAAGCTAAACCATTGTGGGACACTTAGAAAACAACAATGTCCTCTGTGCCTGAACCTGAGAATAACAGATATAAGCTGTGGACCATGAAGGACCTCGCTTCTGGCCCATAAAGGACCTCGCCTCTGGCCCATAAAGTACCAGGTTATAACCACAGCACCAACAATGATGCAAGCTAAACCATTGTGGGGCACTTAGAAAACAACAATGTCCTCTGTGCCTGAACCTGAGAATAACAGATGTAAGCTGTGGCCCATGAAGGACGTCGCTTCAGGCCCATAAAGGACCTCACCTCTGGCCCATGAAGAACCAGGTTTCCTCCCCAGCACCAAGTATGATGCAAGCTAAACCATTGTGGGGCAGTTAGAAAACAACAATGTCCTCTGTGCCTGAATAGGACAATAACAGATGTAAGCTGTGGCCCATGAAGGACCTCGCTTCTGGCCCATAAAGGACCTCGCCTCTGGCCCATAAAGAACCAGGTTTTTGCCCTAGCACCAAGCATGATGCAAGCTAAACCATTGTGGGGCACTTAGAAAACAACAATGTCCTCTGTGCCTGAACCTGACAATAATAGATGTAAGCTGTGGCCCATGAAGGACCTCACGTCTGGCCCATAAAGAACCAGGTTTTCGCCCCAGCACCAAGTATGATGCAAGCTAAACCATTGTGGGGCACTTAGAAAACAACAATGTCCTCTGTGCCTGAACCTGACAATAACAGATATATGCTGTGGCCCATGAAGGACCTCGCTTCTGGCCCATAAAGAACCAGGTTTTCGCCCCAGTACCAAGTATGATGCAAGCTAAACCATTGTGGGGCACTTAGAAAAAAACAATGTCCTCTGTACCTGAACCTGACAATAACAGATGTAAGCTGTGGCCCATGAAGGACCTCGCTTCTGGCCCATAAAGGACCTCGCCTTTGGCCCATAAAGAACCAGGTTTTCGCCCCAGCACCAAGTATGATGCAAGCTAAACCATTGTGGGGCACTTAGAAAAAAACAATATCCTCTGTACCTGAACCTCACAATAACAGATGTAAGCTGTGGCCCATGAAGGACCTCGCTTCTGGCCATAAAGAACCAGGTTTTCGCCCCAGCACCAAGTATGATGCAAGGTAAACCATTGTTGGACACTTAGAAAACAACAATGTCCTCTGTGCCTGAACCTGACAATAACAGATGTAAGCTGTGGCCCATGAAGGACCTCGCTTCTGGCCCATAAAGAACCAGGTTTTCGCCCCAGCACCAAGTATGATGCAAGCTAAACCATTGTGGGGCACTTAGAAAACAACAATGTCCTCTGTGCCTGAACCTGACAATAACAGATATAAGCTGTGGCCCATGAAGGACCTCGCTCCTGGCCCATAAACGACCTCGCCTCTGGCCCATGAAGTACCAGGTTATAACCACAGCACCAACTATGATGCAAGCTAAACCATTGTGGGGCACTTAGAAAACAACAATGTCCTCTGTGGCTGAACCTGACAATAATAGATGTAAGCTGTGGCCCATGAAGGACCTCACTTCTGGCCCATAAAGAACCAGGTTTTCGCCCCAGCACCAAGTATGATGCAAGCTAAACCATTGTGGGGCAGGTGGAAAACAACAATGTCCTCTGTGGCTGAACCTGACAATAACAGATATAAGCTGTGGCCCATGAAGGACCTCGCTTCTGGCCCATAAAGAACCAGGTTTTCGCCCCAGCACCAAGTATGATGCAAGCTAAACCATTGCGGGGCACTTAGAAAACAACAATGTCCTCTGTACCTGAACCTGACAATAACAGATGCAAGCTGTGGCCCACGAAGGACCTCGCTTCTGGCCCATAAATGACCTCGCCTCTGGCCCATAAAGAACCAGGTTTTCGCCCCAGCACCAATTATGATGCAAGCTAAACCATTGTGGGGCACTTAGAAAAAAACAATGTCCTCTGTACCTGAACCTCACAATAACAGATGTAAGTTGTGGCCCATGAAGGACCTAGCCTCTGGCCCATAAAGAACCAGGTTTTCGCCCCAGCACCAAGTATGATGCAAGCTAAACCATTGTGGGGCACTTAGAAAACAACAATGTCCTCTGTGCCTGAACCTGAGAATAACAGATGTAAGCTGTGGCCCATGAAGGACGTCGCTTCAGGCCCATAAAGGACCTCACCTCTGGCCCATGAAGAACCAGGTTTTTACCCCAGCACCAAGTATGATGCAAGCTAAACTGTTGTGGGGCACTTAGAAAACAACAATGTCCTCTGTACCTGAACCTGACAATAACAGATATAAGCTTTGGCCCATGAAGGACCTCGCTTCTGGCCCATAAAGAACCAGGTTTTCGCCTCAGCACCAAGTATGATGCAAGCTAAACCATTGTGAGACACTTAGAAAAAAACAATGTCCTCTGTAACTGAGCCTCACAATAACAGATGTAAGCTGTGGCCCATGAAGGACTTAGCCTCTGGCCCATAAAGAACCAGGTTTTCGCCCCAGCACCAAGTATGATGCAAGCTAAACCATTGTGGGGCACTTAGAAAATAATAATGTCCTCTGTGCCTGAACCTGAGAATAACAGATGTAAGCTGTGGCCCATGAAGGACCTCGCTTCAGGCCCATAAAGGACCTCGCCTCTGGCCGATAAAGAAGCAGGTTTCCTCCCCAGCACCAAGTATGATGCAAGCTAAACCCTTGCGGGGCACTTAGAAAACAACAATGTCCTCTGTGCCTGAACATGACAATAACAGATGTAAGCTGTGCCCCATGAAGGACCTCGCTTCTGGCCCATAAAGGACCTCGCCTCTGGCCCATAAAGAACCAGGTTTTTGCCCTAGCACCAAGTATGATGCAAGCTAAACCATTGTGGGGCACTTAGAAAACAACAATATCCTCTGCGGCTGAACCTGACAATAATAGATGTAAGCTGTGGCCCATGAAGGACCTCGCGTCTGGCCCATAAAGAACCAGGTTTTCGCCCCAGCACCAAGTATGATGCAAGCTAAACCATTGTGGGGCAGTTAGAAAACAACAATGTCCTCTGTGCCTGAACCTGACAATAACAGATATAAGCTGTGGCCCATGAAGGACCTCGCTTCTGGCCCAAAAAGAACCAGGTTTTCGCCCCAGCACCAAGTATGATGCAAGCTAAACCATTGTGGGGCACTTAGAAAAAACAATGTCCTCTGTACCTGAACCTGACAATAACAGATGTAAGCTGTGGCCCATGAAGGACCTCGCTTCTGGCCCATAAAGGACCTCGCCTCTGGCCCATAAAGAAGCAGGTTTTCGCCCCAGCACCAAGTATGATGCTAGCTAAACCATTCTGGGGCACTTAGAAAACAACAATGTCCTCTGTGCCTGAACCTGAGAATAGCAGATGTAAGTTGTGGCCCATGAAGGACCTAGCCTCTGGCCCATAAAGAACCAGGTTTTCACCCCAGCAGCAACTATGATGCAAGCTAAACCATTGTGGGGCACTTAGAAAACAACAATGTCCTCTGTGCCTGAACCTGACAATAACAGATGTAAGCTGTGGCCCATGAAGGACCTCGCTTCTGGCCCATAAAGGACCTCGCCTCTGGCACATAAAGTACAAGGTTAGAACCACAGCACCAACTATGATGCAAGCTAAACCATTGTGGGGCACTTAGAAAACAACAATGTCCTCTGTGCCTGAACCTGACAATAACAGATGTAAGCTGTGGCCCATGAAGGACCTCGCTTCTGGCCCATAAAGAACCAGGTTTTCGCCCCAGCACCAAGTATGATGCAAGCTAAACTATTGTGGGGCACTTACAAAAAAACAATGTCCTCTGTGCCTGAACCTGACAATAACAGATGTAAGCTGTGGCCCATGAAGGACCTCGCTTCTGGCCCATAAAGGACCTCGCCTCTGGCCCATAAAGAACCAGGTTTTTGCCCCAGCACCAAGTATGATGCAAGCTAAACCATTGTGGGGCACTTAGAAAACAACAATGTCCTCTGTGCCTGAACCTGACAATAATAGATGTAAGCTGTGGCCCATGAAGGACCTCACGTCTGGCCCATAAAGAACCAGGTTTAAGCCCCAGCACCAAGCATGATGCAAGCTAAACCATTGTGGGGCAGTTAGAAAACAACAATGTCCTCTGTGCCTGAACCTGACAATAACAGATATAAGCTGTGGCCCATGAAGGACCTCGCTTCTGGCCCAAAAAGAACCAGGTTTTCATCCCAGCACCAAGTATGATGCAAGCTAAACCATTGTGGGGCACTTACAAAAAAACAATGTCCTCTGTACCTGAACCTGACAATAACAGATGCAAGCTGTGGCCCACGAAGGACCTCGCTTCTGGGCCATAAATGACCTCGCCTCTGGCCCATAAAGAACCAGGTTTTCGCCCCAGCACCAATTATGATGCAAGCTAAACCATTGTGGGGCACTTAGAAAAAAACAATGTCCTCTGTACCTGAACCTCACAATAACAGATGTAAGTTGTGGCCCATGAAGGACCTAGCCTCTGGCCCATAAAGAACCAGGTTTTCGCCCCAGCACCAAGTATGATGCAAGCTAAACCATTGTGGGGCACTTAGAAAACAACAATGTCCTCTGTGCCTGAACCTGAGAATAACAGATGTAAGCTGTGGCCCATGAAGGACGTCGCTTCAGGCCCATAAAGGACCTCACCTCTGGCCCATGAAGAACCAGGTTTTTACCCCAGCACCAAGTATGATGCAAGCTAAACTGTTGTGGGGCACTTAGAAAACAACAATGTCCTCTGTACCTGAACCTGACAATAACAGATATAAGCTTTGGCCCATGAAGGACCTCGCTTCTGGCCCATAAAGAACCAGGTTTTCGCCTCAGCACCAAGTATGATGCAAGCTAAACCATTGTGAGACACTTAGAAAAAAACAATGTCCTCTGTAACTGAGCCTCACAATAACAGATGTAAGCTGTGGCCCATGAAGGACTTAGCCTCTGGCCCATAAAGAACCAGGTTTTCGCCCCAGCACCAAGTATGATGCAAGCTAAACCATTGTGGGGCACTTAGAAAATAATAATGTCCTCTGTGCCTGAACCTGAGAATAACAGATGTAAGCTGTGGCCCATGAAGGACCTCGCTTCAGGCCCATAAAGGACCTCGCCTCTGGCCGATAAAGAAGCAGGTTTCCTCCCCAGCACCAAGTATGATGCAAGCTAAACCCTTGCGGGGCACTTAGAAAACAACAATGTCCTCTGTGCCTGAACATGACAATAACAGATGTAAGCTGTGCCCCATGAAGGACCTCGCTTCTGGCCCATAAAGGACCTCGCCTCTGGCCCATAAAGAACCAGGTTTTTGCCCTAGCACCAAGTATGATGCAAGCTAAACCATTGTGGGGCACTTAGAAAACAACAATATCCTCTGCGGCTGAACCTGACAATAATAGATGTAAGCTGTGGCCCATGAAGGACCTCGCGTCTGGCCCATAAAGAACCAGGTTTTCGCCCCAGCACCAAGTATGATGCAAGCTAAACCATTGTGGGGCAGTTAGAAAACAACAATGTCCTCTGTGCCTGAACCTGACAATAACAGATATAAGCTGTGGCCCATGAAGGACCTCGCTTCTGGCCCAAAAAGAACCAGGTTTTCGCCCCAGCACCAAGTATGATGCAAGCTAAACCATTGTGGGGCACTTAGAAAAAACAATGTCCTCTGTACCTGAACCTGACAATAACAGATGTAAGCTGTGGCCCATGAAGGACCTCGCTTCTGGCCCATAAAGGACCTCGCCTCTGGCCCATAAAGAAGCAGGTTTTCGCCCCAGCACCAAGTATGATGCTAGCTAAACCATTCTGGGGCACTTAGAAAACAACAATGTCCTCTGTGCCTGAACCTGAGAATAGCAGATGTAAGTTGTGGCCCATGAAGGACCTAGCCTCTGGCCCATAAAGAACCAGGTTTTGACCCCAGCAGCAACTATGATGCAAGCTAAACCATTGTGGGGCACTTAGAAAACAACAATGTCCTCTGTGCCTGAACCTGACAATAACAGATGTAAGCTGTGGCCCATGAAGGACCTCGCTTCTGGCCCATAAAGGACCTCGCCTCTGGCACATAAAGTACAAGGTTAGAACCACAGCACCAACTATGATGCAAGCTAAACCATTGTGGGGCACTTAGAAAACAACAATGTCCTCTGTGCCTGAACCTGACAATAACAGATGTAAGCTGTTGCCCATGAAGGACCTCGCTTCTGGCCCATAAAGAACCAGGTTTTCGCCCCAGCACCAAGTATGATGCAAGCTAAACTATTGTGGGGCACTTACAAAAAAACAATGTCCTCTGTGCCTGAACCTGACAATAACAGATGTAAGCTGTGGCCCATGAAGGACCTCGCTTCTGGCCCATAAAGGACCTCGCCTCTGGCCCATAAAGAACCAGGTTTTTGCCCCAGCACCAAGTATGATGCAAGCTAAACCATTGTGGGGCACTTAGAAAACAACAATGTCCTCTGTGCCTGAACCTGACAATAATAGATGTAAGCTGTGGCCCATGAAGGACCTCACGTCTGGCCCATAAAGAACCAGGTTTAAGCCCCAGCACCAAGCATGATGCAAGCTAAACCATTGTGGGGCAGTTAGAAAACAACAATGTCCTCTGTGCCTGAACCTGACAATAACAGATATAAGCTGTGGCCCATGAAGGACCTCGCTTCTGGCCCAAAAAGAACCAGGTTTTCATCCCAGCACCAAGTATGATGCAAGCTAAACCATTGTGGGGCACTTACAAAAAAACAATGTCCTCTGTACCTGAACCTGACAATAACAGATGTAAGCTGTGGCCCATAAAGGACCTCGCCTCTGGCCCATAAAGTACAAGGTTATAACCACAGCACCAACTATGATGCAAGCTAAAACATTGTGGGGCACTTAGAAAACAACAATGTCCTTTGTGGCTGAACCTGACAATAATAGATGTAAGCTGTGGCCCATGAAGGACCTCACTTCTGGCCCATAAAGAACCAGGTTTTCGCCCCAGCACCAAGTATGATGCAAGCTAAACCATTGTGGGGCAGGTGGAAAACAACAATGTCCTCTGTGCCTGAACCTGACAATAACAGATATAAGCTGTGGCCAATGAAGGACCTCGCTTCTGGCCCATAAAGAACCAGGTTTTCGCCCCAGCACCAAGTATGATGCAAGCTAAACCATTGCGGGGCACTTAGAAAAAAACAATGTCCTCTGTACCTGAACCTGACAATAACAGATGTAAGCTGTGGCCCATGAAGGACCTCGCTTCTGGCCCATAAATGACCTCGCCTCTGGCCCATAAAGAACCAGGTTTTCGCCGCCCCAGCACCAATTATGATGCAAGCTAAACCATTGTGGGGCACTTAGAAAAAAACAATGTCCTCTGTACCTGAACCTCACAATAACAGATGTAAGTTGTGGCCCATGAAGGACCTAGCCTCTGGCCAATAAAGAACCAGGTTTTCGCCCCAGCACCAAGTATGATGCAAGCTAAACCATTGTGGGGCACTTAGAGAACAACAATGTCCTCTGTGCCTGAACCTGAGAATAACAGATGTAAGCTGTGGCCCATGAAGGACCTCGCTTCAGGCCCATAAAGGACCTCACCTCTGGCCCATAAAGAACCAGGTTTCCTCCCCAGCACCAAGTATGATGCAAGCTAAACCGTTGTGGGGCACTTAGAAAACAACAATGTCCTCTGTGCCTGAACCTGACAATAACAGATGTAAGCTGTGGCCCATGAAGGACCAAGCTTCTGGCCCATAAAGGACCTCGCCTCTGGCCCATAAAGAACCAGGTTTTTGCCCTAGCACCAAGTATGATGCAAGCTAATCCATTGTGGGGCACTTAGAAAACAACAATGTCCTCTGTGCCTGAACCTGACAATAACAGATGTAAGCTGTGGCCCATGAAGGACCTCGCTTCTGGCCCATAAAGAACCAGGTTTTCGCCCCAGCACCAAGTATGATGCAAGCTAAACCATTGTGGGGCACTTAGAAAACAACAATGTCCTCTGTGCCTGAACCTGAAAATAACAGATGTAAGCTGTGGCCCATGAAGGACCTCGTTTCTGGCCCATAAAGGACCTCGCCTCTGGCCAACAAAGAACCAGGTTTTCGCCCCAGAACCAAGTATGATGCAAGCTAAACCATCGTGGGGCACTTAGAAAACAACAATGTCCTCTGTACCTGAACCTGACAATAACAGATATAAGCTGTGGACCCTGAAGGACCTCGCTTCTGGCCAATAAAGAACCAGGTTTTCGCCGCAGAACCAAGTATGATGCAAGCTAAACCATTGTTGGGCACGTAGAAAACAACAATGTCCTCTGTACCTGAACCTGACAATAACAGATGTAAGCTGTGGCCCATGAAGGACCTGGCTTCTGGCCCACAAAGGACCTCGCCTCTGGCCCATAAAGAACCAGGTTTCCTCCCCAGCACCAAGTATGATGCAAGCTAAACCATTGTGGGGCACTTAGAAAACAACAATGTCCTCTGTGCCTGAACCTGACAATAACAGATGTAAGCTGTGGCCCATAAAGGACCTCGCTTCTGGCCCATAAAGGACCTCGCCTCTGGCCCATAAAGTACCAGGTTATAACCACAGCACCAACAATGATGCAAGCTAAACCATTGTGGGGCACTTAGAAAACAACAATATCCTCTGCACCTGAACCTGACAATAACAGATGTAAGCTGTGGCCCATGAAGGACCTCGCTTCTGGCCCATGAAGGACCTCGCTTCTGGCCCATAAAGAACCAGGTTTTCGCCTCAGCACAAGATATGATGCAAGCTAAACCATTGTGAGACACTTAGAAAACAACAATGTCCTCTGTGCCTGAACCTGACAATAACAGATGTAAGCTGTGGCCCATGAAGGACCTCGCTTCTGGCCCATAAAGAACCAGGTTTTCGCCCCAGCACCAAGTATGATGCAAGCTAAACCATTGTTGGACACTTAGAAAACAACAATGTCCTCGGTGCCTGAACCTGAGAATAACAGATGCAAGCTGTGGCCCATGAAGGACCTCACGTCTGGCCCATAAAAAACCAGGTTTTCGCCCCAGCACCAAGTATGATGCAAGCTAAACCATTGTGGGACACTTAGAAAACAACAATGTCCTCTGTGCCTGAACCTGATAATAACAGATATAAGCTGTGGCCCATGAAGGACCTCGCTTCTGGCCCATAAAGAACCAGGTTTTCGCCCCAGAACCAAGTATGATGCAAGCTAAACCATTGTTGGGCACGTAGAAAACAACAATGTCCTCTGTACCTGAACCTGACAATAACAGATGTAAGCTGTGGCCCATGAAGGACCTCGCTTCTGGCCCATAAAGAACCAGGTTTTCGCCCCACCACCAAGTATGATGCAAGCTAAACCATTGTGGGGCACGTAGAAAACAACAATATCCTCTGTGCCTGAACCTGACAATAACAGATGTAAGCTGTGGCCCATGAAGGACCTCGCTTCTGGCCCATAAAAGACCTCGCCTCTGGCTCATAAAGAACCACGTTTTCGCCCCAGCACCAAGTATGATGCTAGCTAAACCATTCTGGGGCACTTAGAAAACAACAATGTCCTCTGTGCCTGAACCTGACAATAACAGCTGTAAGTTGTGGCCCATGAAGGAGCTAGCCTCTGGCCCATAAAGAACCAGGTTTTCGCCCCAGCACCAAGTATGATGCAAGCTAAACCATTGTGGGGCAGGTGGAAAACAACAATGTCCTCTGTGCCTGAACCTGACAATAACAGATATAAGCTGTGGCCCATGAAGGACCTCGCTTCCGGCCCATAAAGCACCAGGTTTTCGCCCGAGCACCAAGTATGATGCAAGCTAAACCATTGTGGGGCACTTAGAAAAAAACAATGTCCTCTCTACCTGAACCTGACAATAACAGATGTAAGCTGTGGCCCATGCAGGACCTCGCTTCTGGCCCATATAAATGACCTCGCCTCTGGCCCATAAAGAACCAGGTTTTCGCCCAAGAACCAAGTATGATGCAAACTAAACCATTGTGGGGCACTTAGAAAACAAAAATGTCCTCTGTACCTGAACCTGACAATAACAGATGTAAGCTGTGGCCCATGAAGGACCTCGCTTCTGGCCCATAAAGAACCAGGTTTTCGCCCCAGCACCAAGTATGATGCAAGCTAAACCATTGTGAGACACTTAGAAAACAACAATGTCCTCTGTGCCTGAACCTGACAATAACAGATATAAGCTGTGGCCCATGAAGGACCTCGCTTCTGGCCCATAAAGAACCACGTTTTCGCCCCAGCACCAAGTATGATGCAAACTAAACCATTGTGGGGCACTTACAAAAAAACAATGTCCTCTGTACCTGAACGTCACAATAACAGATGTAAGCTGTGGCCCATGAAGGACCACGCTTCTGGCCCAAAAAGAACCAGGTTTTCGCCGCAGCACCAAGTATGATGCAAGCTAAACCATTGTGGGGCACTTAGAAAAAAACAATATCCTCTGTACCTGAACGTCACAATAACAGATGTAAGCTGTGGCCCATGAAGGACCACGCTTCTGGCCCAAAAAGAACCAGGTTTTCGCCGCAGCACCAATTATGATGCAAGCTAAACCATTGTTGGACACTTAGAAAACAACAATGTCCTCTGTGCCTGAACCTGACAATACCAGATGTAAGCTGTGGCCCATGAAGGACCTCACGTCTGGCCCATAAAGAACCAGGTTGTCGCCCCAGCACCAAGTATGATGCAAGCTAAACCATTGTGGGACACTTAGAAAACAACAATGTCCTCTGTGCCTGAACCTGAGAATAACAGATATAAGCTGTGGACCATGAAGGACCTCGCTTCTGGCCCATAAAGGACCTCGCCTCTGGCCCATAAAGTACCAGGTTATAACCACAGCACCAACAATGATGCAAGCTAAACCATTGTGGGGCACTTAGAAAACAACAATATCCTCTGCGCCTGAACCTGACAATAACAGATGTAAGCTGTGGCCCATGAAGGACCTCGCTTCTGGCCCATAAAGGACCTCGCCTCTGGCCCATAAAGAACCAGGTTTTTGCCCCAGCACCAAGTATGATGCAAGCTAAACTATTGTGGGGCACTTAGAAAACAACAATGTCCTCTGTACCTGAACCTGACAATAACAGATATAAGCTGAGGCCCATGAAGGACCTCGCTTCTGGCCCATAAAGAACCAGGTTTTCGCCTCAGCACCAGATATGATGCAAGCTAAACCATTGTGAGACACTTAGAAAACAACAATGTCCTCGGTGCCTGAACCTGAGAATAACAGATGCAAGCTGTGGCCCATGAAGGACCTCGCTTCTGGCCCATAAAGAACCAGGTTTTCGCCCCAGAACCAAGTATGACGCAAGCTAAACCATTGTTGGGCACGTAGAAAACAACAATGTCCTCTGTACCTGAACCTGAAAATAACAGATGTAAGCTGTGGCCCATGAAGGACCTCGCTTCTGGCCCATAAAGGACCTCGCCTGTGGCCCATAAAGAACCAGGTTTCCTCCCCAGCACCAAGTATGATGCAAGCTAAACCATTGTGGGGCACTTAGAAAAAAACAATATCCTCTGTACCTGAACGTCACAATAACAGATGTAAGCTGTGGCCCATGAAGGACCACGCTTCTGGCCCAAAAAGAACCAGGTTTTCGCCGCAGCACCAAGTATGATGCAAGCTAAACCATTGTTGGACACTTAGAAAACAACAATGTCCTCTGTGCCTGAACCTGACAATACCAGATGTAAGCTGTGGCCCATGAAGGACCTCACGTCTGGCCCATAAAAACCAGGTTTTCGCCCCAGCACCAAGTATGATGCAAGCTAAACCATTGTGGGACACTTAGAAAACAACAATGTCCTCTGTGCCTGAACCTGACAATAACAGATATAAGCTGTGGACCATGAAGGACCTCGCTTCTGGCCAATAAAGAACCAGGTTTTCGCCGCAGAACCAAGTATGATGCAAGCTAAACCATTGTTGGGCACGTAGAAAACAACAATGTCCTCTGTACCTGAACCTGACAATAACAGATGTAAGCTGTGGCCCATGAAGGACCTGGCTTCTGGCCCACAAAGGACCTCGCCTCTGGCCCATAAAGAACCAGGTTTCCTCCCCAGCACCAAGTATGATGCAAGCTAAACCATTGTGGGGCACTTAGAAAACAACAATGTCCTCTGTGCCTGAACCTGACAATAACAGATGTAAGCTGTGGCCCATAAAGGACCTCGCTTCTGGCCCATAAAGGACCTCGCCTCTGGCCCATAAAGTACCAGGTTATAACCACAGCACCAACAATGATGCAAGCTAAACCATTGTGGGGCACTTAGAAAACAACAATGTCCTCTGTACCTGAACCTGACAATAACAGATGTAAGCTGTGGCCCATGAAGGACCTCGCTTCTGGCCCATAAAGAACCAGGTTTTCGCCCCACCACCAAGTATGATGCAAGCTAAACCATTGTGGGGCACGTAGAAAACAACAATATCCTCTGTGCCTGAACCTGACAATAACAGATGTAAGCTGTGGCCCATGAAGGACCTCGCTTCTGGCCCATAAAAGACCTCGCCTCTGGCTCATAAAGAACCACGTTTTCGCCCCAGCACCAAGTATGATGCTAGCTAAACCATTCTGGGGCACTTAGAAAACAACAATGTCCTCTGTGCCTGAACCTGACAATAACAGATGTAAGTTGTGGCCCATGAAGGAGCTAGCCTCTGGCCCATAAAGAACCAGGTTTTCGCCCCAGCACCAAGTATGATGCAAGCTAAACCATTGTGGGGCAGGTGGAAAACAACAATGTCCTCTGTGCCTGAACCTGACAATAACAGATATAAGCTGTGGCCCATGAAGGACCTCGCTTCCGGCCCATAAAGCACCAGGTTTTCGCCCGAGCACCAAGTATGATGCAAGCTAAACCATTGTGGGGCACTTAGAAAAAAACAATGTCCTCTGTACCTGAACCTGACAATAACAGATGTAAGCTGTGGCCCATGCAGGACCTCGCTTCTGGCCCATATAAATGACCTCGCCTCTGGCCCATAAAGAACCAGGTTTTCGCCCAAGAACCAAGTATGATGCAAACTAAACCATTGTGGGGCACTTAGAAAACAAAAATGTCCTCTGTACCTGAACCTGACAATAACAGATGTAAGCTGTGGCCCATGAAGGACCTCGCTTCTGGCCCATAAAGAACCAGGTTTTCGCCCCAGCACCAAGTATGATGCAAGCTAAACCATTGTGAGACACTTAGAAAACAACAATGTCCTCTGTGCCTGAACCTGACAATAACAGATATAAGCTGTGGCCCATGAAGGACCTCGCTTCTGGCCCATAAAGAACCAGGTTTTCGCCCCAGCACCAAGTATGATGCAAACTAAACCATTGTGGGGCACTTACAAAAAAACAATGTCCTCTGTACCTGAACGTCACAATAACAGATGTAAGCTGTGGCCCATGAAGGACCACGCTTCTGGCCCAAAAAGAACCAGGTTTTCGCCGCAGCACCAAGTATGATGCAAGCTAAACCATTGTGGGGCACTTACAAAAAAACAATGTCCTCTGTACCTGAACGTCACAATAACAGATGTAAGCTGTGGCCCATGAAGGACCACGCTTCTGGCCCAAAAAGAACCAGGTTTTCGCCGCAGCACCAAGTATGATGCAAGCTAAACCATTGTTGGACACTTAGAAAACAACAATGTCCTCTGTGCCTGAACCTGACAATACCAGATGTAAGCTGTGGCCCATGAAGGACCTCACGTCTGGCCCATAAAGAACCAGGTTTTCGCCCCAGCACCAAGTATGATGCAAGCTAAACCATTGTGGGACACTTAGAAAACAACAATGTCCTCTGTGCCTGAACCTGAGAATAACAGATATAAGCTGTGGACCATGAAGGACCTCGCTTCTGGCCCATAAAGAACCAGGTTTTCGCCGCAAAACCAAGTATGATGCAAGCTAAACCATTGTTGGGCACGTAGAAAACAACAATGTCCTCTGTACCTGAACCTGACAATAACAGATGTAAGCTGTGGCCCATGAAGGACCTCGCTTCTGGCCAATAAAGAACCAGGTTTTCGCCCCAGCACCAAGTATGATGCAAGCTAAACCATTGTGGGGCACTTAGAAAACAACAATGTCCTCTGTGCCTGAACCTGACAATAACAGATGTAAGCTGTGGCCCATAAAGGACCTCGCTTCTGGCCCATAAAGGACCTCGCCTCTGGCCCATAAAGTACCAGGTTATAACCACAGCACCAACAATGATGCAAGCTAAACCATTGTGGGGCACTTAGAAAACAACAATATCCTCTGCGCCTGAACCTGACAATAACAGATGTAAGCTGTGGCCCATGAAGGACCTCGCTTCTGGCCCATAAAGGACCTCGCCTCTGGCCCATAAAGAACCAGGTTTTTGCCCCAGCACCAAGTATGATGCAAGCTAAACTATTGTGGGGCACTTAGAAAACAACAATGTCCTCTGTACCTGAACCTGACAATAACAGATATAAGCTGAGGCCCATGAAGGACCTCGCTTCTGGCCCATAAAGAACCAGGTTTTCGCCTCAGCACCAGATATGATGCAAGCTAAACCATTGTGAGACACTTAGAAAACAACAATGTCCTCGGTGCCTGAACCTGAGAATAACAGATGCAAGCTGTGGCCCATGAAGGACCTCGCTTCTGGCCCATAAAGAACCAGGTTTTCGCCCCAGAACCAAGTATGACGCAAGCTAAACCATTGTTGGGCACGTAGAAAACAACAATGTCCTCTGTACCTGAACCTGAAAATAACAGATGTAAGCTGTGGCCCATGAAGGACCTCGCTTCTGGCCCATAAAGGACCTCGCCTCTGGCCCATAAAGAACCAGGTTTCCTCCCCAGCACCAAGTATGATGCAAGCTAAACCATTGTGGGGCACTTAGAAAACAACAATGTCCTCTGTGCCTGAACCTGACAATAACAGATGTAAGCTGTGGCCCATGAAGGACCTCGCCTCTGGCCCATAAAGGACCTCGCCTCTGGCCCATAGAGTACCAGGTTATAACCACAGCACCAACTATGATGCAAGCTAAACCATTGTGGGGCACATAGAAAACAACAATATCCTCTGCGCCTGAACCTGACAATAAAAGATGTAAGCTGTGGCCCATGAAGGACCTCGCTTCTGGCCCATAAAGGACCTCGCCTCTGGCCCATAAAGAACCAGGTTTTTGCCCCAGCACCAAGTATGATGCAAGCTAAACTATTGTGGGGCACTTTGAAAACAACAATGTCCTCTGTACCTGAACCTGACAATAACAGATATAAGCTGTGGCCCATGAAGGACCTCGCTTCTGGCCCATAAAGAACCAGGTTTTCGCCTCAGCACCAAGTATGATGCAAGCTAAACCATTGTGAGACACTTAGAAAACAACAATGTCCTCTGTGCCTGAACCTGACAATAACAGATGTAAGCTGTGGCCCATGAAGGACCACGCTTCTGGCCCAAAAAGAACCAGGTTTTTACCCCAGCACCAAGTATGATGCAAGCTAAACCATTGTGGGGCACTTAGAAAAAAACAATATCCTCTGTACCTGAACCTCACAATAACAGATGTAAGCTGTGGCCCATGAAGGACCCCGCTTCTGGCCCAAAAAGAACCAGGTTTTCGCCGCAGCACCAAGTATGATGGAAGCTAAACCATTGTTGGACACTTAGAAAACAACAATGTCCTCTGTGCCTGAACCTGACAATAACAGATGTAAGCTGTGGCCCATGAAGGACCTCACGTCTGGCCCATAAAGAACCAGGTTTTTGCCCCAGCACCAAGTATGATGCAAGCTAAACCATTGTGGGACACTTAGAAAAAAACAATGTCCTCTGTGCCTGAACCTGACAATAACAGATATAAGCTGTGGCCCATGAAGGACCTCGCTTCTGGCCCATAAATAACCAGGTTTTCGCCCCAGAACCAAGTATGATGCAAGCTAAACCATTGTTGGGCACGTAGAAAACAACAATGTACTCTGTACCTGAACCTGACAATAACAGATGTAAGCTGTGGCCCATGAAGGACCTCGCTTCTGGCCCATAAAGGACCTCGCCTCTGGCCCATAAAGAACCAGGTTTCCTCCCCAGCACAAAGTATGATGCAAGCTAAACCATTGTGGGGCACTTAGAAAACAACAATGTCCTCTGTGCCTGAACCTGACAATAACAGATGTAAGCTGTGGCCCATGAAGGACCTCACTTCTGGCCCATAAAGGACCTCGCCTCTGGCCCATAAAGTACCAGGTTATAACCGCAGCACCAACTATGATGCAAGCTATACGATTGTGGGGCACTTAGAAAACAACAATATCCTCAGCGCCTGAACCTGACAATAACAGATGTAAGCTGTGGCCCATGAAGGACCTCGCTTCTGGCCCATGAAGGACCTCGCCTCTGGCCCATAAAGAACCGGGTTTTTGCCCCAGCACCAAGTATGATGCAAGCTAAACTATTGTGGGGCACTTAGAAAACAACAATGTCCTCTGTACCTGAACCTGACAATAACAGATGTAAGCTGTGGCCCATGAAGGACCTCGCTTCTGGCCCATAAAGAACCAGGTTTTCGCCCCAGCACCAAGTATGATGCAAGCTAAACCATTGTGGGGCACGTAGAAAACAACAATATCCTCTGTGCCTGAACCTGACAATAACAGATGTAAGCTGTGGCCCATGAAGGACCTCGCTTCTGGCACATAAATGACCTCGCCTCTGGCCCATAAAGAACCAGGTTTTCGCCCCAGCACCAAGTATGATGCTAGCTAAACCATTCTGGGGAACTTAGAAAACAACAATGTCCTCTGTGCCTGAACCTGACAATAACAGATGTAAGTTGTGGCCCATGAAGGAGCTAGCCTCTGGCCCATAAAGAACCAGGTTTTCGCCCCAGCACCAAGTATGATGCAAGCTAAACCATTGTGAGACACTTAGAAAACAACAATGTCCTCTGTGCCTGAACCTGACAATAACAGATGTAAGCTGTGGCCCATTAAGGACCTCGCTTCTGGCCCATAAAGAACCAGGTTTTCGCCCCAGCACCAAGTATGATGCAAGCTAAACCATTGTTGGACACTTAGAAAACAACAATGTCCTCGGTGCCTGAACCTGAGAATAACAGATGCAAGCTGTGGCCCATGAAGGACCTCACGTCTGGCCCATAAAAAACCAGGTTTTCTCCCCAGCACCAAGTATGATTCAAGCTAAACCATTGTGGGACACTTAGAAAACAACAATGTCCTCTGTGCCTGAACCTGATAATAACAGATATAAGCTGTGGCCCATGAAGGACCTCGCTTCTGGCCCATAAAGAACCAGGTTTTCGCCCCAGAACCAAGTATGACGCAAGCTAAACCATTGTTGGGCACGTAGAAAACAACAATGTCCTCTGTACCTGAACCTGACAATAACAGATGTAAGCTGTGGCCCATGAAGGACCTCGCTTCTGGCCCATAAAGAACCAGGTTTTCGCCCCACCACCAAGTATGATGCAAGCTAAACCATTGTGGGGCACGTAGAAAACAAGAATATCCTCTGTGCCTGAACCTGACAATAACAGATGTAAGCTGTGGCCCATGAAGGACCTCGCTTCTGGCCCATAAAAGACCTCGCCTCTGGCTCATAAAGAACCACGTTTTCGCCCCAGCACCAAGTCTGATGCTAGCTAAACCATTCTGGGGCACTTAGAAAACAACAATGTCCTCTGTGCCTGAACCTGACAATAACAGATGTAAGTTGTGGCCGATGAAGGAGCTAGCCTCTGGCCCATAAAGAACCAGGTTTTCGCCCCAGCACCAAGTATGATGCAAGCTAAACCATTGTGGGGCAGGTGGAAAACAACAATGTCCTCTGTGCCTGAACCTGACAATAACAGATATAACCTGTGGCCCATGAAGGACCTCGCTTCCGGCCCATAAATAACCAGGTTTTCGCCCGAGCACCAAGTATGATGCAAGCTAAACCATTGTGGGGCACTTAGAAAAAAACAATGTCCTCTGTACCTGAACCTGACAATAACAGATGTAAGCTGTGGCCCATGCAGGACCTCGCTTCTGGCCCATATAAATGACCTCGCCTCTGGCCCATAAAGAACCAGGTTTTCGCCCCAGAACCAAGTATGATGCAAACTAAACCATTGTGGGGCACTTAGAAAACAAAAATGTCCTCTGTACCTGAACCTGACAATAACAGATGTAAGCTGTGGCCCATGAAGGACCTCGCTTCTGGCCCATAAAGAACCAGGTTTTAGCCCCAGCACCAAGTATGATGCAAGCTAAACCATTGTGAGACACTTAGAAAACAACAATGTCCTCTGTGCCTGAACCTGAAAATAACAGATATAAGCTGTGGCCCATGAAGGACCTCGCCTCTGGCCCATAAAGAACCAGGTTTCCTCCCCAGCACCAAGTATGATGCAAGCTAAACCATTGTGGGGCACTTAGAAAACAACAATGTCCTCTGTGCCTGAACCTGACAATAACAGATATAAGCTGTGGCCCATGAAGGACCTCGCTTCTGGCCCATAAAGAACCAGGTTTTCGCCCCAGCACCAAGTATGATGCAAGCTAAACCATTGTGGGGCACTTACAAAAAAACAATGTCCTCTGTACCTGAACGTCACAATAACAGATGTAAGCTGTGGCCCATGAAGGACCACGTTTCTGGCCCAAAAAGAACCAGGTTTTCGCCGCAGCACCAAGTATGATGCAAGCTAAACCATTGTGGGGCACTTAGAAAAAAACAATATCCTCTGTACCTGAACGTCACAATAACAGATGTAAGCTGTGGCCCATGAAGGACCACGCTTCTGGCCCAAAAAGAACCAGGTTTTCGCCGCAGCACCAAGTATGATGCAAGCTAAACCATTGTTGGACACTTAGAAAACAACAATGTCCTCTGTGCCTGAACCTGACAATGCCAGATGTAAGCTGTGGCCCATGAAGGACCTCACGTCTGGCCCATAAAGAACCAGGTTTTCGCCCCAGCACCAAGTATGATGCAAGCTAAACCATTGTGGGACACTTAGAAAACAACAATGTCCTCTGTGCCTGAACCTGACAATAACAGATATAAGCTGTGGACCATGAAGGACCTCGCTTCTGGCCCATAAAGAACCAGGTTTTCGCCGCAAAACCAAGTATGATGCAAGCTAAACCATTGTTGGGCACGTAGAAAACAACAATGTCCTCTGTACCTGAACCTGACAATAACAGATGTAAGCTGTGGCCCATGAAGGACCTCGCTTCTGGCCCATAAAGAACCAGGTTTTCGCCCCAGCACCAAGTATGATGCAAGCTAAACCATTGTGGGGCACTTAGAAAACAACAATGTCCTCTGTGCCTGAACCTGACAATAACAGATGTAAGCTGTGGCCCATAAAGGACCTCGCTTCTGGCCCATAAAGGACCTCGCCTCTGGCCCATAAAGTACCAGGTTATAACCACAGCACCAACAATGATGCAAGCTAAACCATTGTGGGGCACTTAGAAAACAACAATATCCTCTGCGCCTGAACCTGACAATAACAGATGTAAGCTGTGGCCCATGAAGGACCTCGCTTCTGGCCCATAAAGGACCTCGCCTCTGGCCCATAAAGAACCAGGTTTTTGCCCCAGCATCAAGTATGATGCAAGCTAAACTATTGTGGGGCACTTAGAAAACAACAATGTCCTCTGTACCTGAACCTGACAGTAACAGATATAAGCTGAGGCCCATGAAGGACCTCGCTTCTGGCCCATAAAGAACCAGGTTTTCGCCTCAGCACCAGATATGATGCAAGCTAAACCATTGTGAGACACTTAGAAAACAACAATGTCCTCGGTGCCTGAACCTGAGAATAACAGATGCAAGCTGTGGCCCATGAAGGACCTCACGTCTGGCCCATAAAGAACCAGGTTTCCTCCCCAGCACCAAGTATGATGCAAGCTAAACCATTGTGGGACACTTAGAAAAAAAAAATGTCCTCTGTGCCTGAACCTGACAATAACAGATATAAGCTGTGGCCCATGAAGGACCTCGCTTCTGGCCCATAAAGAACCAGGTTTTCGCCCCAGAACCAAGTATGATGCAAGCTAAACCATTGTTGGGCACGTAGAAAACAACAATGTCCTCTGTACCTGAACCTGAAAATAACAGATGTAAGCTGTGGCCCATGAAGGACCTCGCTTCTAGCCCATAAAGGACCTCGCCTCTGGCCCATAAAGAACCAGGTTTCCTCCCCAGCACCAAGTATGATGCAAGCTAAACCATTGTGGGGCACTTAGAAAACAACAATGTCCTCTGTGCCTGAACCTGACAATAACAGATGTAAGCTGTGGCCCATGAAGGACCTCGCTTCTGGCCCATAAAGGACGTCGCCTCTGGCCCATAGAGTACAGGTTATAACCACAGCACCAACTATGATGCAAGCTAAACCATTGTGGGGCACATAGAAAACAACAATATCCTCTGCGCCTGAACCTGACAATAAAAGATGTAAGCTGTGGCCCATGAAGGACCTCGCTTCTGGCCCATAAAGGACCTCGCCTCTGGCCCATAAAGAACCAGGTTTTTGCCCCAGCACCAAGTATGATGCAAGCTAAACTATTGTGGGGCACTTTGAAAACAACAATGTCCTCTGTACCTGAACCTGACAATAACAGATATAAGCTGTGGCCCATGAAGGACCTCGCTTCTGGCCCATAAAGAACCAGGTTTTAGCCCCAGCACCAAGTATGATGCAAGCTAAACCATTGTGAGACACTTAGAAAACAACAATGTCCTCTGTGCCTGAACCTGAAAATAACAGATATAAGCTGTGGCCCATGAAGGACCTCGCCTCTGGCCCATAAAGAACCAGGTTTCCTCCCCAGCACCAAGTATGATGCAAGCTAAACCATTGTGGGGCACTTAGAAAACAACAATGTCCTCTGTGCCTGAACCTGACAATAACAGATATAAGCTGTGGCCCATGAAGGACCTCGCTTCTGGCCCATAAAGAACCAGGTTTTCGCCCCAGCACCAAGTATGATGCAAGCTAAACCATTGTGGGGCACTTACAAAAAAACAATGTCCTCTGTACCTGAACGTCACAATAACAGATGTAAGCTGTGGCCCATGAAGGACCACGTTTCTGGCCCAAAAAGAACCAGGTTTTCGCCGCAGCACCAAGTATGATGCAAGCTAAACCATTGTGGGGCACTTAGAAAAAAACAATATCCTCTGTACCTGAACGTCACAATAACAGATGTAAGCTGTGGCCCATGAAGGACCACGCTTCTGGCCCAAAAAGAACCAGGTTTTCGCCGCAGCACCAAGTATGATGCAAGCTAAACCATTGTTGGACACTTAGAAAACAACAATGTCCTCTGTGCCTGAACCTGACAATGCCAGATGTAAGCTGTGGCCCATGAAGGACCTCACGTCTGGCCCATAAAGAACCAGGTTTTCGCCCCAGCACCAAGTATGATGCAAGCTAAACCATTGTGGGACACTTAGAAAACAACAATGTCCTCTGTGCCTGAACCTGACAATAACAGATATAAGCTGTGGACCATGAAGGACCTCGCTTCTGGCCCATAAAGAACCAGGTTTTCGCCGCAAAACCAAGTATGATGCAAGCTAAACCATTGTTGGGCACGTAGAAAACAACAATGTCCTCTGTACCTGAACCTGACAATAACAGATGTAAGCTGTGGCCCATGAAGGACCTCGCTTCTGGCCCATAAAGAACCAGGTTTTCGCCCCAGCACCAAGTATGATGCAAGCTAAACCATTGTGGGGCACTTAGAAAACAACAATGTCCTCTGTGCCTGAACCTGACAATAACAGATGTAAGCTGTGGCCCATAAAGGACCTCGCTTCTGGCCCATAAAGGACCTCGCCTCTGGCCCATAAAGTACCAGGTTATAACCACAGCACCAACAATGATGCAAGCTAAACCATTGTGGGGCACTTAGAAAACAACAATATCCTCTGCGCCTGAACCTGACAATAACAGATGTAAGCTGTGGCCCATGAAGGACCTCGCTTCTGGCCCATAAAGGACCTCGCCTCTGGCCCATAAAGAACCAGGTTTTTGCCCCAGCATCAAGTATGATGCAAGCTAAACTATTGTGGGGCACTTAGAAAACAACAATGTCCTCTGTACCTGAACCTGACAGTAACAGATATAAGCTGAGGCCCATGAAGGACCTCGCTTCTGGCCCATAAAGAACCAGGTTTTCGCCTCAGCACCAGATATGATGCAAGCTAAACCATTGTGAGACACTTAGAAAACAACAATGTCCTCGGTGCCTGAACCTGAGAATAACAGATGCAAGCTGTGGCCCATGAAGGACCTCACGTCTGGCCCATAAAGAACCAGGTTTCCTCCCCAGCACCAAGTATGATGCAAGCTAAACCATTGTGGGACACTTAGAAAAAAAAAATGTCCTCTGTGCCTGAACCTGACAATAACAGATATAAGCTGTGGCCCATGAAGGACCTCGCTTCTGGCCCATAAAGAACCAGGTTTTCGCCCCAGAACCAAGTATGATGCAAGCTAAACCATTGTTGGGCACGTAGAAAACAACAATGTCCTCTGTACCTGAACCTGAAAATAACAGATGTAAGCTGTGGCCCATGAAGGACCTCGCTTCTAGCCCATAAAGGACCTCGCCTCTGGCCCATAAAGAACCAGGTTTCCTCCCCAGCACCAAGTATGATGCAAGCTAAACCATTGTGGGGCACTTAGAAAACAACAATGTCCTCTGTGCCTGAACCTGACAATAACAGATGTAAGCTGTGGCCCATGAAGGACCTCGCTTCTGGCCCATAAAGGACGTCGCCTCTGGCCCATAGAGTACAGGTTATAACCACAGCACCAACTATGATGCAAGCTAAACCATTGTGGGGCACATAGAAAACAACAATATCCTCTGCGCCTGAACCTGACAATAAAAGATGTAAGCTGTGGCCCATGAAGGACCTCGCTTCTGGCCCATAAAGGACCTCGCCTCTGGCCCATAAAGAACCAGGTTTTTGCCCCAGCACCAAGTATGATGCAAGCTAAACTATTGTGGGGCACTTTGAAAACAACAATGTCCTCTGTACCTGAACCTGACAATAACAGATATAAGCTGTGGCCCATGAAGGACCTCGCTTCTGGCCCATAAAGAATCAGGTTTTCGCCTCAGCACCAAGTATGATGCAAGCTAAACCATTGTGAGACACTTAGAAAACAACAATGTCCTCTGTGCCTGAACCTGACAATAACAGATGTAAGCTGTGGCCCATGAAGGACCACGCTTCTGGCCCAAAAAGAACCAGGTTTTTACCCCAGCACCAAGTATGATGCAAGCTAAACCATTGTGGGGCACTTAGAAAAAAACAATATCCTCTGTACCTGAACCTCACAATAACAGATGTAAGCTGTGGCCCATGAAGGACCACGCTTCTGGCCCAAAAAGAACCAGGTTTTTACCCCAGCACCAAGTATGATGCAAGCTAAACCATTGTGGGGCACTTAGAAAAAAACAATATCCTCTGTGCCTGAACCTGACAATAACAGATGTAAGCTGTGGCCCATGAAGGACCTCGCTTCTGGCCCATAAAAGACCTCGCCTCTGGCTCATAAAGAACCACGTTTTCGCCCCAGCACCAAGTCTGATGCTAGCTAAACCATTCTGGGGCACTTAGAAAACAACAATGTCCTCTGTGCCTGAACCTGACAATAACAGATATAAGCTGTGGCCCATGAAGGACCTCGCTTCCGGCCCATAAAGAACCAGGTTTTCACCCGAGCACCAAGTATGATGCAAGCTAAACCATTGTGGGGCACTTAGAAAAAAACAATGTCCTCTGTACCTGAACCTGACAATAACAGATGTAAGCTGTGGCCCATGCAGGACCTCGCTTCTGGCCCATATAAATGACCTCGCCTCTGGCCCATAAAGAACCAGGTTTTCGCCCCAGAACCAAGTATGATGCAAACTAAACCATTGTGGGGCACTTAGAAAACAAAAATGTCCTCTGTACCTGAACCTGACAATAACAGATGTAAGCTGCGGCCCATGAAGGACCTCGCTTCTGGCCCATAAAGAACCAGGTTTTCGCCCCAGCACCAAGTTTGATGCAAGCTCAACCATTGTGAGACACTTAGAAAACAACAATGTCCTCTGTGCCTGAACCTGACAATAACAGATATAAGCTGTGGCCCATGAAGGACCTCGCTTCTGGCCCATAAAGAACCAGGTTTTCGCCCCAGCACCAAGTATGATGCAAGCTAAACCATTGTGGGGCACTTACAAAAAAACAATGTCCTCTGTATCTGAACGTCACAATAACAGATGTAAGCTGTGGCCCATGAAGGACCACGCTTCTGGCCCAAAAAGAACCAGGTTTTCGCCGCAGCACCAAGTATGATGCAAGCTAAACCATTGTGGAGCACTTAGAAAAAAACAATATCCTCTGTACCTGAACGTCACAATAACAGATGTAAGCTGTGGCCCATGAAGGACCACGCTTCTGGCCCAAAAAGAACCAGGTTTTCGCCGCAGCACCAAGTATGATGCAAGCTAAACCATTGTTGGACACTTAGAAAACAACAATGTCCTCTGTGCCTGAACCTGACAATACCAGAGGTAAGCTGTGGCCCATGAAGGACCTCACGTCTGGCCCATAAAGAACCAGGTTTTCGCCCCAGCACCAAGTATGATGCAAGCTAAACCATTGTGGGACACTTAGAAAACAACAATGTCCTCTGTGCCTGAACCTGACAATAACAGATATAAGCTGTGGACCATGAAGGACCTCGCTTCTGGCCCATAAAGAACCAGGTTTTCGCCGCAAAACCAAGTATGATGCAAGCTAAACCATTGTTGGGCACGTAGAAAACAACAATGTCCTCTGTACCTGAACCTGACAATAACAGATGTAAGCTGTGGCCCATGAAGGACCTCGCTTCTGGCCCATAAAGAACCAGGTTTTCGCCCCAGCACCAAGTATGATGCAAGCTAAACCATTGTGGGGCACTTAGAAAACAACAATGTCCTCTGTGCCTGAACCTGACAATAACAGATGTAAGCTGTGGCCCATAAAGGACCTCACTTCTGGCCCATAAAGGACCTCGCCTCTGGCCCATAAAGTAACAGGTTATAACCACAGCACCAACAATGATGCAAGCTAAACCATTGTGGGGCACTTAGAATACAACAATATCCTCTGCGCCTGAACCTGACAATAACAGATGTAAGCTGTGGCCCATGCAGGACCTCGCTTCTGGCCCATAAATGACCTCGCCTCTGGCCCATAAAGAACCAGGTTTTTGCCCCAGCACCAAGAATGATGCAAGCTAAACTATTGTGGGGCACTTAGAAAACAACAATGTCCTCTGTACCTGAACCTGACAATAACAGATATAAGCTGAGGCCCATGAAGGACCTCGCTTCTGGCCCATAAAGAACCAGGTTTTCGCCTCAGCACCAGATATGATGCAAGCTAAACCATTGTGAGACACTTAGAAAACAACAATGTCCTCGGTGGCTGAACCTGAGAATAACAGATGCAAGCTGTGGCCCATGAAGGACCTCGCTTCTGGCCCATAAAGAACCAGGTTTTCGCCCCAGAACCAAGTATGACGCAAGCTAAACCATTGTTGGGCACGTAGAAAACAACAATGTCCTCTGTGCCTGAACCTGACAATAACAGATGTAAGCTGTGGTCCATGAAGGACCTCGCTTCTGGCCCATAAAGGACCTCGCCTCTGGCCCATAGAGTACCAGGTTATAACCACAGCACCAACTATGATGCAAGCTAAACCATTGTGGGGCACATAGAAAACAACAATATCCTCTGCGCCTGAACCTGACAATAAAAGATGTAAGCTGTGGCCCATGAAGGACCTCGCTTCTGGCCCATAAAGGACCTCGCCTCTGGCACATAAAGAACCAGGTTTTTGCCCCAGCACCAAGTATGATGCAAGCTAAACTATTGTGGGGCACTTTGAAAACAACAATGTCCTCTGTACCTGAACCTGACAATAACAGATATAAGCTGTGGCCCATGAAGGACCTCGCTTCTGGCCCATAAAGAACCAGGTTTTCGCCTCAGCACCAAGTATGATGCAAGCTAAACCATTGTGAGACACTTAGAAAACAACAATGTCCTCTGTGCCTGAACCTGACAATAACAGATGTAAGCTGTGGCCCATGAAGGACCACGCTTCTGGCCCAAAAAGAACCAGGTTTTTACCCCAGCACCAAGTATGATGCAAGCTAAACCATTGTGGGGCACTTAGAAAAAAACAATATCCTCTGTACCTGAACCTCACAATAACAGATGTAAGCTGTGGCCCATGAAGGACCACGCTTCTGGCCCAAAAAGAACCAGGTTTTCGCCGCAGCACCAAGTATGATGCAAGCTAAACCATTGTTGGACACTTAGAAAACAACAATGTCCTCTGTGCCTGAACCTGACAATAACAGATGTAAGCTGTGGCCCATGAAGGACCTCACGTCTGGCCCATAAAGAAACAGGTTTTTGCCCCAGCACCAAGTATGATGCAAGCTAAACCATTGTGGGACACTTAGAAAAAAACAATGTCCTCTGTGCCTGAACCTGACAATAACAGATATAAGCTGTGGCCCATGAAGGACCTCGCTTCTGGCCCATAAAGAACCAGGTTTTTGCCCCAGAACCAAGTATGATGCAAGCTAAACCATTGTTGGGCACGTAGAAAACAACAATGTCCTCTGTACCTGAACCTGACAATAACAGATATAAGCTGTGGCCCATGAAGGACCTCGCTTCTGGCCCATAAAGAACCAGGTTTTCGCCCCAGCACCAAGTATGATGCAAGCTAAACCATTGTGGGGCACTTACAAAAAAACAATGTCCTCTGTATCTGAACGTCACAATAACAGATGTAAGCTGTGGCCCATGAAGGACCACGCTTCTGGCCCAAAAAGAACCAGGTTTTCGCCGCAGCACCAAGTATGATGCAAGCTAAACCATTGTGGGGCACTTAGAAAAAAACAATATCCTCTGTACCTGAACGTCACAATAACAGATGTAAGCTGTGGCCCATGAAGGACCACGCTTCTGGCCCAAAAAGAACCAGGTTTTCGCCGCAGCACCAAGTATGATGCAAGCTAAACCATTGTTGGACACTTAGAAAACAACAATGTCCTCTGTGCCTGAACCTGACAATACCAGATGTAAGCTGTGGCCCATGAAGGACCTCACGTCTGGCCCATAAAGAACCAGGTTTTCGCCCCAGCACCAAGTATGATGCAAGCTAAACCATTGTGGGACACTTAGAAAACAACAATGTCCTCTGTGCCTGAACCTGACAATAACAGATATAAGCTGTGGACCATGAAGGACCTCGCTTCTGGCCCATAAAGAACCAGGTTTTCGCCGCAAAACCAAGTATGATGCAAGCTAAACCATTGTTGGGCACGTAGAAAACAACAATGTCCTCTGTACCTGAACCTGACAATAACAGATGTAAGCTGTGGCCCATGAAGGACCTCGCTTCTGGCCCATAAAGAACCAGGTTTTCGCCCCAGCACCAAGTATGATGCAAGCTAAACCATTGTGGGGCACTTAGAAAACAACAATGTCCTCTGTGCCTGAACCTGACAATAACAGATGTAAGCTGTGGCCCATAAAGGACCTCACTTCTGGCCCATAAAGGACCTCGCCTCTGGCCCATAAAGTAACAGGTTATAACCACAGCACCAACAATGATGCAAGCTAAACCATTGTGGGGCACTTAGAATACAACAATATCCTCTGCGCCTGAACCTGACAATAACAGATGTAAGCTGTGGCCCATGCAGGACCTCGCTTCTGGCCCATAAATGACCTCGCCTCTGGCCCATAAAGAACCAGGTTTTTGCCCCAGCACCAAGAATGATGCAAGCTAAACTATTGTGGGGCACTTAGAAAACAACAATGTCCTCTGTACCTGAACCTGACAATAACAGATATAAGCTGAGGCCCATGAAGGACCTCGCTTCTGGCCCATAAAGAACCAGGTTTTCGCCTCAGCACCAGATATGATGCAAGCTAAACCATTGTGAGACACTTAGAAAACAACAATGTCCTCGGTGGCTGAACCTGAGAATAACAGATGCAAGCTGTGGCCCATGAAGGACCTCGCTTCTGGCCCATACAGAACCAGGTTTTCGCCCCAGAACCAAGTATGACGCAAGCTAAACCATTGTTGGGCACGTAGAAAACAACAATGTCCTCTGTGCCTGAACCTGACAATAACAGATGTAAGCTGTGGTCCATGAAGGACCTCGCTTCTGGCCCATAAAGGACCTCGCCTCTGGCCCATAGAGTACCAGGTTATAACCACAGCACCAACTATGATGCAAGCTAAACCATTGTGGGGCACATAGAAAACAACAATATCCTCTGCGCCTGAACCTGACAATAAAAGATGTAAGCTGTGGCCCATGAAGGACCTCGCTTCTGGCCCATAAAGGACCTCGCCTCTGGCCCATAAAGAACCAGGTTTTTGCCCCAGCACCAAGTATGATGCAAGCTAAACTATTGTGGGGCACTTTGAAAACAACAATGTCCTCTGTACCTGAACCTGACAATAACAGATATAAGCTGTGGCCCATGAAGGACCTCGCTTCTGGCCCATAAAGAACCAGGTTTTCGCCTCAGCACCAAGTATGATGCAAGCTAAACCATTGTGAGACACTTAGAAAACAACAATGTCCTCTGTGCCTGAACCTGACAATAACAGATGTAAGCTGTGGCCCATGAAGGACCACGCTTCTGGCCCAAAAAGAACCAGGTTTTTACCCCAGCACCAAGTATGATGCAAGCTAAACCATTGTGGGGCACTTAGAAAAAAACAATATCCTCTGTACCTGAACCTCACAATAACAGATGTAAGCTGTGGCCCATGAAGGACCACGCTTCTGGCCCAAAAAGAACCAGGTTTTCGCCGCAGCACCAAGTATGATGCAAGCTAAACCATTGTTGGACACTTAGAAAACAACAATGTCCTCTGTGCCTGAACCTGACAATAACAGATGTAAGCTGTGGCCCATGAAGGACCTCACGTCTGGCCCATAAAGAAACAGGTTTTTGCCCCAGCACCAAGTATGATGCAAGCTAAACCATTGTGGGACACTTAGAAAAAAACAATGTCCTCTGTGCCTGAACCTGACAATAACAGATATAAGCTGTGGCCCATGAAGGACCTCGCTTCTGGCCCATAAAGAACCAGGTTTTTGCCCCAGAACCAAGTATGATGCAAGCTAAACCATTGTTGGGCACGTAGAAAACAACAATGTCCTCTGTACCTGAACCTGACAATAACAGATGTAAGCTGTGGCCCATGAAGGACCTCGCTTCTGGCCCATAAAGGACCTCGCCTCTGGCCCATAAAGGACCTCGCCTCTGGCCCATAAAGAACCAGGTTTCCTCCCCAGCACCAAGTATGATGCAAGCTAAACCATTGTGGGGCACTTAGAAAACAACAATGTCCTCTGTGCCTGAACCTGACAATAACAGATGTAAGCTGTGGCCCATGAAGGACCTCACTTCTGGCCCATAAAGGACCTCGCCTCTGGCCCATAAAGTACCAGGTTATAACCACAGCACCAACTATGATGCAAGCTAAACGATTGTGGCGCACTTAGAAAACAACAATATCCTCTGCGCCTGAACCTGACAATAACAGATGTAAGCTGTGGCCCATGAAGGACCTCGCTTCTGGCCCATAAAGGACCTCGCCTCTGGCCCATAAAGAACCAGGTTTTTGCCCCAGCACCAAGTATGATGCAAGCTAAACTATTGTGGGGCACTTAGAAAACAACAATGTCCTCTGCACCTGAACCTGACAATAACAGATGTAAGCTGTGGCCCATGAAGGACCTCGCTTCTGGCCCATAAAGAACCAGGTTTTCGCCCCAGCACCAAGTATGATGCAAGCTAAACCATTGTGGGGCACGTAGAAAACAACAATATCCTCTGTGCCTAAACCTGACAATAACAGATGTAAGCTGTGGCCCATGAAGGACCTCGCTTCTGGCCCATAAAAGACCTCGCCTCTGGCCCATAAAGAACCAGGTCTTCGCCCCAGCACCAACTATGATGCTAGCTAAACCATTCTGGGGAACTTAGAAAACAACAATGTCCTCTGTGCCTGAACCTGACAATAACAGATGTAAGTTGTGGCCCATGAAGGAGCTAGCCTCTGGCCCATAAAGAACCAGGTTTTCGCCCCAGCACCAAGTATGATGCAAGCTAAACCATTGTGGGGCAGGTGGAAAACAACAATGTCCTCTGTGCCTGAACCTGACAATAACAGATATAAGCTGTGGCCCATGAAGGACCTCGCTTCTGGCCCATAAGGAACCAGGTTTTCGCCCCAGCACCAAGTATGATTCAAGCTAAACCATTGTGGGGCACTTAGAAAAAAACAATGTCCTCTGTACCTGAACCTGACAATAACAGAGGTATGATGTGGCCCATGCAGGACCTCGCTTCTGGCCCATAAATGACCTCGCCTCTGGCCCATAAAGAACCAGGTTTTCGCCTCAGCACCAAGTATGATGCAAGCTAAACCATTGTGAGACACTTAGAAAACAACAATGTCCTCTGTGCCTGAACCTGACAATAACAGATGTAAGCTGTGGCCCATGAAGGACCACGCTTCTGGCCCAAAAAGAACCAGGTTTTTACCCCAGCACCAAGTATGATGCAAGCTAAACCATTGTGGGGCACTTAGAAAAAAACAATATCCTCTGTACCTGAACCTCACAATAACAGATGTAAGCTGTGGCCCATGAAGGACCACGCTTCTGGCCCAAAAAGAACCAGGTTTTCGCCGCAGCACCAAGTATGATGCAAGCTAAACCATTGTTGGACACTTAGAAAACAACAATGTCCTCTGTGCCTGAACCTGACAATAACAGATGTAAGCTGTGGCCCATGAAGGACCTCACGTCTGGCCCATAAAGAAACAGGTTTTTGCCCCAGCACCAAGTATGATGCAAGCTAAACCATTGTGGGACACTTAGAAAAAAACAATGTCCTCTGTGCCTGAACCTGACAATAACAGATATAAGCTGTGGCCCATGAAGGACCTCGCTTCTGGCCCATAAAGAACCAGGTTTTTGCCCCAGAACCAAGTATGATGCAAGCTAAACCATTGTTGGGCACGTAGAAAACAACAATGTCCTCTGTACCTGAACCTGACAATAACAGATATAAGCTGTGGCCCATGAAGGACCTCGCTTCTGGCCCATAAAGAACCAGGTTTTCGCCCCAGCACCAAGTATGATGCAAGCTAAACCATTGTGGGGCACTTACAAAAAAACAATGTCCTCTGTATCTGAACGTCACAATAACAGATGTAAGCTGTGGCCCATGAAGGACCACGCTTCTGGCCCAAAAAGAACCAGGTTTTCGCCGCAGCACCAAGTATGATGCAAGCTAAACCATTGTGGGGCACTTAGAAAAAAACAATATCCTCTGTACCTGAACGTCACAATAACAGATGTAAGCTGTGGCCCATGAAGGACCACGCTTCTGGCCCAAAAAGAACCAGGTTTTCGCCGCAGCACCAAGTATGATGCAAGCTAAACCATTGTTGGACACTTAGAAAACAACAATGTCCTCTGTGCCTGAACCTGACAATACCAGATGTAAGCTGTGGCCCATGAAGGACCTCACGTCTGGCCCATAAAGAACCAGGTTTTCGCCCCAGCACCAAGTATGATGCAAGCTAAACCATTGTGGGACACTTAGAAAACAACAATGTCCTCTGTGCCTGAACCTGACAATAACAGATATAAGCTGTGGACCATGAAGGACCTCGCTTCTGGCCCATAAAGAACCAGGTTTTCGCCGCAAAACCAAGTATGATGCAAGCTAAACCATTGTTGGGCACGTAGAAAACAACAATGTCCTCTGTACCTGAACCTGACAATAACAGATGTAAGCTGTGGTCCATGAAGGACCTCGCTTCTGGCCCATAAAGAACCAGGTTTTCGCCCCAGCACCAAGTATGATGCAAGCTAAACCATTGTGGGGCACTTAGAAAACAACAATGTCCTCTGTGCCTGAACCTGACAATAACAGATGTAAGCTGTGGCCCATAAAGGACCTCACTTCTGGCCCATAAAGGACCTCGCCTCTGGCCCATAAAGTAACAGGTTATAACCACAGCACCAACAATGATGCAAGCTAAACCATTGTGGGGCACTTAGAATACAACAATATCCTCTGCGCCTGAACCTGACAATAACAGATGTAAGCTGTGGCCCATGCAGGACCTCGCCTCTGGCCCATAAAGAACCAGGTTTTTGCCCCAGCACCAAGAATGATGCAAGCTAAACTATTGTGGGACACTTAGAAAACAACAATGTCCTCTGTACCTGAACCTGACAATAACAGATATAAGCTGAGGCCCATGAAGGACCTCGCTTCTGGCCCATAAAGAACCAGGTTTTCGCCTCAGCACCAGATATGATGCAAGCTAAACCATTGTGAGACACTTAGAAAACAACAATGTCCTCGGTGGCTGAACCTGAGAATAACAGATGCAAGCTGTGGCCCATGAAGGACCTCGCTTCTGGCCCATAAAGAACCAGGTTTTCGCCCCAGAACCAAGTATGACGCAAGCTAAACCATTGTTGGGCACGTAGAAAACAACAATGTCCTCTGTGCCTGAACCTGACAATAACAGATGTAAGCTGTGGTCCATGAAGGACCTCGCTTCTGGCCCATAAAGGACCTCGCCTCTGGCCCATAGAGTACCAGGTTATAACCACAGCACCAACTATGATGCAAGCTAAACCATTGTGGGGCACATAGAAAACAACAATATCCTCTGCGCCTGAACCTGACAATAAAAGATGTAAGCTGTGGCCCATGAAGGACCTCGCTTCTGGCCCATAAAGGACCTCGCCTCTGGCCCATAAAGAACCAGGTTTTTGCCCCAGCACCAAGTATGATGCAAGCTAAACTATTGTGGGGCACTTTGAAAACAACAATGTCCTCTGTACCTGAACCTGACAATAACAGATATAAGCTGTGGCCCATGAAGGACCTCGCTTCTGGCCCATAAAGAACCAGGTTTTCGCCTCAGCACCAAGTATGATGCAAGCTAAACCATTGTGAGACACTTAGAAAACAACAATGTCCTCTGTGCCTGAACCTGACAATAACAGATGTAAGCTGTGGCCCATGAAGGACCACGCTTCTGGCCCAAAAAGAACCAGGTTTTTACCCCAGCACCAAGTATGATGCAAGCTAAACCATTGTGGGGCACTTAGAAAAAAACAATATCCTCTGTACCTGAACCTCACAATAACAGATGTAAGCTGTGGCCCATGAAGGACCACGCTTCTGGCCCAAAAAGAACCAGGTTTTCGCCGCAGCACCAAGTATGATGCAAGCTAAACCATTGTTGGACACTTAGAAAACAACAATGTCCTCTGTGCCTGAACCTGACAATAACAGATGTAAGCTGTGGCCCATGAAGGACCTCACGTCTGGCCCATAAAGAAACAGGTTTTTGCCCCAGCACCAAGTATGATGCAAGCTAAACCATTGTGGGACACTTAGAAAAAAACAATGTCCTCTGTGCCTGAACCTGACAATAACAGATATAAGCTGTGGCCCATGAAGGACCTCGCTTCTGGCCCATAAAGAACCAGGTTTTTGCCCCAGAACCAAGTATGATGCAAGCTAAACCATTGTTGGGCACGTAGAAAACAACAATGTCCTCTGTACCTGAACCTGACAATAACAGATGTAAGCTGTGGCCCATGAAGGACCTCGCTTCTGGCCCATAAAGGACCTCGCCTCTGGCCCATAAAGAACCAGGTTTCCTCCCCAGCACCAAGTATGATGCAAGCTAAACCATTGTGGGGCACTTAGAAAACAACAATGTCCTCTGTGCCTGAACCTGACAATAACAGATGTAAGCTGTGGCCCATGAAGAACCTCACTTCTGGCCCATAAAGGACCTCGCCTCTGGCCCATAAAGTACCAGGTTATAACCACAGCACCAACTATGATGCAAGCTAAACGATTGTGGGGCACTTAGAAAACAACAATATCCTCTGCGCCTGAACCTGACAATAACAGATGTAAGCTGTGGCCCATGAAGGACCTCGCTTCTGGCCCATAAAGGACCTCGCCTCTGGCCCATAAAGAACCAGGTTTTTGCCCCAGCACCAAGTATGATGCAAGCTAAACTATTGTGGGGCACTTAGAAAACAACAATGTCCTCTGTGCCTGAACCTGACAATAACAGATGTAAGCTGTGGCCCATGAAGGACCTCGCTTCTGGCCCATAAAGAACCAGGTTTTCGCCCCAGCACCAAGTATGATGCAAGCTAAACCATTGTGGGGCACGTAGAAAACAACAATATCCTCTGTGCCTAAACCTGACAATAACAGATGTAAGCTGTGGCCCATGAAGGACCTCGCTTCTGGCCCATAAAAGACCTCGCCTCTGGCCCATAAAGAACCAGGTCTTCGCCCCAGCACCAACTATGATGCTAGCTAAACCATTCTGGGGAACTTAGAAAACAACAATGTCCTCTGTGCCTGAACCTGACAATAACAGATGTAAGTTGTGGCCCATGAAGGAGCTAGCCTCTGGCCCATAAAGAACCAGGTTTTCGCCCCAGCACCAAGTATGATGCAAGCTAAACCATTGTGGGGCAGGTGGAAAACAACAATGTCCTCTGTGCCTGAACCTGACAATAACAGATATAAGCTGTGGCCCATGAAGGACCTCGCTTCTGGCCCATAAGGAACCAGGTTTTCGCCCCAGCACCAAGTATGATTCAAGCTAAACCATTGTGGGGCACTTAGAAAAAAACAATGTCCTCTGTACCTGAACCTGACAATAACAGAGGTATGATGTGGCCCATGCAGGACCTCGCTTCTGGCCCATAAATGACCTCGCCTCTGGCCCATAAAGAACCAGGTTTTCGCCCCAGAACCAAGTATGATGCAAACTAAACCATTGTGGGGCACTTAGAAAACAACAATGTCCTCTGTACCTGAACCTGACAATAACAGATGTAAGCTGTGGCCCATAAAGGACCTCACTTCTGGCCCATAAAGGACCTCGCCTCTGGCCCATAAAGTAACAGGTTATAACCACAGCACCAACAATGATGCAAGCTAAACCATTGTGGGGCACTTAGAATACAACAATATCCTCTGCGCCTGAACCTGACAATAACAGATGTAAGCTGTGGCCCATGCAGGACCTCGCTTCTGGCCCATAAATGACCTCGCCTCTGGCCCATAAAGAACCAGGTTTTTGCCCCAGCACCAAGAATGATGCAAGCTAAACTATTGTGGGACACTTAGAAAACAACAATGTCCTCTGTACCTGAACCTGACAATAACAGATATAAGCTGAGGCCCATGAAGGACCTCGCTTCTGGCCCATAAAGAACCAGGTTTTCGCCTCAGCACCAGATATGATGCAAGCTAAACCATTGTGAGACACTTAGAAAACAACAATGTCCTCGGTGGCTGAACCTGAGAATAACAGATGCAAGCTGTGGCCCATGAAGGACCTCGCTTCTGGCCCATAAAGAACCAGGTTTTCGCCCCAGAACCAAGTATGACGCAAGCTAAACCATTGTTGGGCACGTAGAAAACAACAATGTCCTCTGTGCCTGAACCTGACAATAACAGATGTAAGCTGTGGTCCATGAAGGACCTCGCTTCTGGCCCATAAAGGACCTCGCCTCTGGCCCATAGAGTACCAGGTTATAACCACAGCACCAACTATGATGCAAGCTAAACCATTGTGGGGCACATAGAAAACAACAATATCCTCTGCGCCTGAACCTGACAATAAAAGATGTAAGCTGTGGCCCATGAAGGACCTCGCTTCTGGCCCATAAAGGACCTCGCCTCTGGCCCATAAAGAACCAGGTTTTTGCCCCAGCACCAAGTATGATGCAAGCTAAACTATTGTGGGGCACTTTGAAAACAACAATGTCCTCTGTACCTGAACCTGACAATAACAGATATAAGCTGTGGCCCATGAAGGACCTCGCTTCTGGCCCATAAAGAACCAGGTTTTCGCCTCAGCACCAAGTATGATGCAAGCTAAACCATTGTGAGACACTTAGAAAACAACAATGTCCTCTGTGCCTGAACCTGACAATAACAGATGTAAGCTGTGGCCCATGAAGGACCACGCTTCTGGCCCAAAAAGAACCAGGTTTTTACCCCAGCACCAAGTATGATGCAAGCTAAACCATTGTGGGGCACTTAGAAAAAAACAATATCCTCTGTACCTGAACCTCACAATAACAGATGTAAGCTGTGGCCCATGAAGGACCACGCTTCTGGCCCAAAAAGAACCAGGTTTTCGCCGCAGCACCAAGTATGATGCAAGCTAAACCATTGTTGGACACTTAGAAAACAACAATGTCCTCTGTGCCTGAACCTGACAATAACAGATGTAAGCTGTGGCCCATGAAGGACCTCACGTCTGGCCCATAAAGAAACAGGTTTTTGCCCCAGCACCAAGTATGATGCAAGCTAAACCATTGTGGGACACTTAGAAAAAAACAATGTCCTCTGTGCCTGAACCTGACAATAACAGATATAAGCTGTGGCCCATGAAGGACCTCGCTTCTGGCCCATAAAGAACCAGGTTTTTGCCCCAGAACCAAGTATGATGCAAGCTAAACCATTGTTGGGCACGTAGAAAACAACAATGTCCTCTGTACCTGAACCTGACAATAACAGATGTAAGCTGTGGCCCATGAAGGACCTCGCTTCTGGCCCATAAAGGACCTCGCCTCTGGCCCATAAAGAACCAGGTTTCCTCCCCAGCACCAAGTATGATGCAAGCTAAACCATTGTGGGGCACTTAGAAAACAACAATGTCCTCTGTGCCTGAACCTGACAATAACAGATGTAAGCTGTGGCCCATGAAGAACCTCACTTCTGGCCCATAAAGGACCTCGCCTCTGGCCCATAAAGTACCAGGTTATAACCACAGCACCAACTATGATGCAAGCTAAACGATTGTGGGGCACTTAGAAAACAACAATATCCTCTGCGCCTGAACCTGACAATAACAGATGTAAGCTGTGGCCCATGAAGGACCTCGCTTCTGGCCCATAAAGGACCTCGCCTCTGGCCCATAAAGAACCAGGTTTTTGCCCCAGCACCAAGTATGATGCAAGCTAAACTATTGTGGGGCACTTAGAAAACAACAATGTCCTCTGCACCTGAACCTGACAATAACAGATGTAAGCTGTGGCCCATGAAGGACCTCGCTTCTGGCCCATAAAGAACCAGGTTTTCGCCCCAGCACCAAGTATGATGCAAGCTAAACCATTGTGGGGCACGTAGAAAACAACAATATCCTCTGTGCCTAAACCTGACAATAACAGATGTAAGCTGTGGCCCATGAAGGACCTCGCTTCTGGCCCATAAAAGACCTCGCCTCTGGCCCATAAAGAACCAGGTCTTCGCCCCAGCACCAACTATGATGCTAGCTAAACCATTCTGGGGAACTTAGAAAACAACAATGTCCTCTGTGCCTGAACCTGACAATAACAGATGTAAGTTGTGGCCCATGAAGGAGCTAGCCTCTGGCCCATAAAGAACCAGGTTTTCGCCCCAGCACCAAGTATGATGCAAGCTAAACCATTGTGGGGCAGGTGGAAAACAACAATGTCCTCTGTGCCTGAACCTGACAATAACAGATATAAGCTGTGGCCCATGAAGGACCTCGCTTCTGGCCCATAAGGAACCAGGTTTTCGCCCCAGCACCAAGTATGATTCAAGCTAAACCATTGTGGGGCACTTAGAAAAAAACAATGTCCTCTGTACCTGAACCTGACAATAACAGAGGTATGATGTGGCCCATGCAGGACCTCGCTTCTGGCCCATAAATGACCTCGCCTCTGGCCCATAAAGAACCAGGTTTTCGCCCCAGAACCAAGTATGATGCAAACTAAACCATTGTGGGGCACTTAGAAAACAACAATGTCCTCTGTACCTGAACCTGACAATAACAGATGTAAGCTGTGGCCCATGAAGGACCTAGCTTCTGGCCCATAAAGAACCAGGTTTTCGCCCCAGCACCAAGTATGATGCAAGCTAAACCATTGTGAGACACTTAGAAAACAACAACGTCCTCTGTGCCTGAACCTGACAATAACAGATATAAGCTGTGGCCCATGAAGGACCTCGCTTCTGGCCCATAAAGAACCAGGTTTTCGCCCCAGAACCAAGTATGATGCAAGCTAAACCATTGTGGGGCAGGTAGAAAACAACAATGTCCTCTGTACCTGAACCTGACAATAACAGATGTAAGCTGTGGCCCATGAAGGACCTCGCTTCTGGCCCATAAAGGACCTCGCCTCTGGCCCATAAAGAACCAGGTTTCCTCCCCAGCACCAAGTATGATGCAAGCTAAACCATTGTGCGGCACTTAGAAAACAACAATGTCCTCTGTGCCTGAACCTGACAATAACAGATGTAAGCTGTGGCCCATAAAGGACCTCGCCTTTGGCCCATAAAGGACCTCGCCTCTGGCCCATAAAGTACCAGGTTATAACCACAGCACCAACTATGATGCAAGCTAAACCATTGTGGGGCACTTAGAAAACAACAATATCCTCGGTGCCTGAACCTGACAATAACAGATGTAAGCTGTGGCCCATGAAGGACCTCGCTTCTGGCCCATAAAAGACCTCGCCTCTGGCCCATAAAGAACCAGGTTTTTGCCCCAGCACCAAGTATGATGCAAGCTGAACTATTCTGGGGCACTTAGAAAACAACAATGTCCTCTGTACCTGAACCTGACAATAACAGATATAAGCTGTGGCCCATGAAGGACCTCGCTTCTGGCCCATAAAGAACCAGGTTTTCGCCTCAGCACCAAGTATGATGCAAGCTAAACCATTGTGAGTCACTTACAAAACAACAATGTCCTCTGTGTCTGAACGTGAAAATAACAGATGTAAGCTGTGGCCCATGAAGGACCTCGATTCTGGCCCATAAAGAACCAGGTTTTCGCCCCAGCACCACGTATGATGCAAGCTAAACCATTGTGGGGCACATAGAAAACAACAATGTCCTCTGTGCCTGAACCTGACAATAACAGATGTAAGCTGTGCCCCATGAAGGACCTCGCTTCTGGCCCATAAAGGACCTCGCCTCTGGCCCATAAAGAACCAGGTTTTCGCCCCAGCACCAAGTATGATGCAAGCTAAACCACTGTGGGGCACTTAGAAAACAACAATGTCCTCTGTGCCTGAACCTGACAATAACAGATGTAAGTTGTGGCCCATGAAGGACCTAACCTCTGGCCCATAAAGAACCAGGTTTTCGCCCCAGCACCAAGTATGATGCAAGCTAAACCATTGTGGGGCACTTAGAAAACAACAATGTCCTCTGTGCCTGAAACTGACAATAACAGATGTAAGCTGTGGCCCATGAAGGACCACGCTTCTGGCCCAAAATGAACCAGGTTTTTACCCCAGCACCAAGTATGATGGAAGCTAAACCATTGTGGGGCACTTAGAAAAAAACAATATCCTCTGTACCTGAACCTCACAATAACAGATGTAAGCTGTGGCCCATGAAGGACCACGCTTCTGGCCCAAAAAGAACCAGGTTTTCGCCGCAGCACCAAGTATGATGCAAGCTAAACCATTGTTGGACACTTAGAAAACAACAATGTCCTCTGTGCCTGAACCAGAGAATAACAGATGTAAGCTGTGGCGCAGGAAGGACCTCGCTTCTGGCCCATAAAGGACCTCGCCTCTAGCCCATAAAGTACAAGGTTATAACCACAGCACCAACTATGATGCAAGCTAAACCATTGTGGGGCACTTAGAAAACAACAATGTCCTCTGTGGCTGAACCTGACAATAATAGATGTAAGCTGTGGCCCATGAAGGACCTCACTTCTGGCCCATAAAGAACCAGGTTTTCGCCCCAGCACCAAGTATGATGCAAGCTAAACCATTGTGGGGCACGTGGAAAAAAAAATGTCCTCTGTGCCTGAACCTGACAATAACAGATATAAGCTGTGGCCCATGAAGGACCTCGCTTCTGGCCCATAAAGAACCAGGTTTTCTCCCCAGCACCAAGTATGATGCAAGCTAAACCATTGTAGGGCACTTAGAAAAAAACAATGTCCTCTGTAGCTGAACCTGACAATAACAGATGTAAGCTGTGGCCCATGCACGACCTCGCTTCTGGCCCATAAATGACCTCGCCTCTGGCCCATAAAGAACCAGGTTTTCGCCCCAGCACCAATTATGATGCAAGCTAAACCATTGTGGGGCAATTAGAAAACAACAATGTCCTCTGTGCCTGAACCTGACAATAACAGCTGTAAGCTGTGGCCCATGAAAGACCTCGCTTCTGGCCCATAAAGAACCAGGTTTTTGCCCCAGCACCAAGTATGAGGTAAGTTAAACCATTGTGGGACACTTAGAAAAAAACAATGTCCTCTGTGCCTGAACCTGACAATAACAGATATAAGCTGTGGCCCATGAAGGACCTCGCTTCTGGCCCATAAAGAACCAGGTTTTCGCCCCAGAACCAAGTATGATGCAAGCTAAACCATTGTTGGGCACGTAGAAAACAACAATGTCCTCTGTACCTGAACCTGACAATAACAGATGTAAGCTGTGGCCCATGAAGGACCTCGCTTCTGGCCCATAAAGGACCTCGCCTCTGGCCCATAAAGAACCAGGTATCCTCCCCAGCACCAAGTATGATGCAAGCTAAACCATTGTGGGGCACTTAGAAAACAACAATGTCCTCTGTGCCTGAACCTGACAATAACAGATGTAAGCTGTGGCCCATAAAGGACCTCGCCTTTGGCCCATAAAGGACCTCGCCTCTGGCCCATAAAGTACCAGGTTATAACCACAGCACCAACTATGATGCAAGCTAAACCATTGTGGGGCACTTAGAAAACAACAATATCCTCGGTGCCTGAACCTGACAATAACAGATGTAAGCTGTGGCCCATGAAGGACCTCGCTTCTGGCCCATAAAGGACCTCGCCTCTGGCCCATAAAGAACCAGGTTTTTGCCCCAGCACCAAGTATGATGCAAGCTGAACTATTCTGGGGCACTTAGAAAACAACAATGTCCTCTGTACCTGAACCTGACAATAACAGATATAAGCTGTGGCCCATGAAGGACCTCGCTTCTGGCCCATAAAGAACCAGGTTATCGCCTCAGCACCAAGTATGATGCAAGCTAAACCATTGTGAGTCACTTAGAAAACAACAATGTCCTCTGTGTCTGAACGTGAAAATAACAGATGTAAGCTGTGGCCCATGAAGGACCTCGATTCTGGCCCATAAAGAACCAGGTTTTCGCCCCAGCACCACGTATGATGCAAGCTAAACCATTGTGGGGCACGTAGAAAACAACAATGTCCTCTGTGCCTGAACCTGACAATAACAGATGTAAGCTGTGCCCCATGAAGGACCTCGCTTCTGGCCCATAAAGGACCTCGCCTCTGGCCCATAAAGAACCAGGTTTTCGCCCCAGCACCAAGTATGATGCAAGCTAAACCACTGTGGGGCACTTAGAAAACAACAATGTCCTCTGTGCCTGAACCTGACAATAACAGATGTAAGTTGTGGCCCATGAAGGACCTAACCTCTGGCCCATAAAGAACCAGGTTTTCGCCCCAGCACCAAGTATGATGCAAGCTAAACCATTGTGGGGCACTTAGAAAACAACAATGTCCTCTGTGCCTGAAACTGACAATAACAGATGTAAGCTGTGGCCCATGAAGGACCACGCTTCTGGCCCAAAATGAACCAGGTTTTTACCCCAGCACCAAGTATGATGCAAGCTAAACCATTGTGGGGCACTTAGAAAAAAACAATATCCTCTGTACCTGAACCTCACAATAACAGATGTAAGCTGTGGCCCATGAAGGACCACGCTTCTGGCCCAAAAAGAACCAGGTTTTCGCCGCAGCACCAAGTATGATGCAAGCTAAACCATTGTTGGACACTTAGAAAACAACAATGTCCTCTGTGCCTGAACCAGAGAATAACAGATGTAAGCTGTGGCGCAGGAAGGACCTCGCTTCTGGCCCATAAAGGACCTCGCCTCTAGCCCATAAAGTACAAGGTTATAACCACAGCACCAACTATGATGCAAGCTAAACCATTGTGGGGCACTTAGAAAACAACAATGTCCTCTGTGGCTGAACCTGACAATAATAGATGTAAGCTGTGGCCCATGAAGGACCTCACTTCTGGCCCATAAAGAACCAGGTTTTCGCCCCAGCACCAAGTATGATGCAAGCTAAACCATTGTGGGGCACGTGGAAAAAAAAATGTCCTCTGTGCCTGAACCTGACAATAACAGATATAAGCTGTGGCCCATGAAGGACCTCGCTTCTGGCCCATAAAGAACCAGGTTTTCTCCCCAGCACCAAGTATGATGCAAGCTAAACCATTGTAGGGCACTTAGAAAAAAACAATGTCCTCTGTAGCTGAACCTGACAATAACAGATGTAAGCTGTGGCCCATGCACGACCTCGCTTCTGGCCCATAAATGACCTCGCCTCTGGCCCATAAAGAACCAGGTTTTCGCCCCAGCACCAATTATCATGCAAGCTAAACCATTGTGGGGCAATTAGAAAACAACAATGTCCTCTGTGCCTGAACCTGACAATAACAGCTGTAAGCTGTGGCCCATGAAAGACCTCGCTTCTGGCCCATAAAGAACCAGGTTTTTGCCCCAGCACCAAGTATGAGGTAAGTTAAACCATTGTGGGACACTTAGAAAAAAACAATGTCCTCTGTGCCTGAACCTGACAATAACAGATATAAGCTGTGGCCCATGAAGGACCTCGCTTCTGGCCCATAAAGAACCAGGTTTTCGCCCCAGAACCAAGTATGATGCAAGCTAAACCATTGTTGGGCACGTAGAAAACAACAATGTCCTCTGTACCTGAACCTGACAATAACAGATGTAAGCTGTGGCCCATGAAGGACCTCGCTTCTGGCCCATAAAGGACCTCGCCTCTGGCCCATAAAGAACCAGGTATCCTCCCCAGCACCAAGTATGATGCAAGCTAAACCATTGTGGGGCACTTAGAAAACAACAATGTCCTCTGTGCCTGAACCTGACAATAACAGATGTAAGCTGTGGCCCATGAAGGACCTCGCTTCTGGCCCATAAAGGACCTCGCCTCTGGCCCATAGAGTACCAGGTTATAACCACAGCACCAACTATGATGCAAGCTAAACCATTGTGGGGCACATAGAAAACAACAATATCCTCTGCGCCTGAACCTGACAATAAAAGATGTAAGCTGTGGCCCATGAAGGACCTCGCTTCTGGCCCATAAAGGACCTCGCCTCTGGCCCATAAAGAACAAGGTTTTTGCCCCAGCACCAAGTATGATGCAAGCTAAACTATTGTGGGGCACTTTGAAAACAACAATGTCCTCTGTACCTGAACCTGACAATAACAGATATAAGCTGTGGCCCATGAAGGACCTCGCTTCTGGCCCATAAAGAACCAGGTTTTCGCCTCAGCACCAAGTATGATGCAAGCTAAACCATTGTGAGACACTTAGAAAACAACAATGTCCTCTGTGCCTGAACCTGACAATAACAGATGTAAGCTGTGGCCCATGAAGGACCACGCTTCTGGCCCATAAAGAACCAGGTTTTTACCCCAGCACCAAGTATGATGCAAGCTAAACCATTGTGGGGCACTTAGAAAAAAACAATATCCTCTGTACCTGAACCTCACAATAACAGATGTAAGCTGTGGCCCATGAAGGACCACGCTTCTGGCCCAAAAAGAACCAGGTTTTCGCCGCAGCACCAAGTATGATGGAAGCTAAACCATTGTTGGACACTTAGAAAACAACAATGTCCTCTGTGCCTGAACCTGACAATAACAGATGTAAGCTGTGGCCCATGAAGGACCTCACGTCTGGCCCATAAAGAACCAGGTTTTTGCCCGAGCACCAAGTATGATGCAAGCTAAACCATTGTGGGACACTTAGAAAAAAACAATGTCCTCTGTGCCTGAACCTGACAATAACAGATATAAGCTGTGGCCCATGAAGGACCTCGCTTCTGGCCCATAAAGAACCAGGTTTTCGCCCCAGAACCAAGTATGATGCAAGCTAAACCATTGTTGGGCACGTAGAAAACAACAATGTCCTCTGTACTTGAACCTGACAATAACAGATGTAAGCTGTGGCCCATGAAGGACCTCGCTTCGGGCCCATAAAGGACCTCGCCTCTGGCCCATAAAGAACCAGGTTTCCTCCCCAGCACCAAGTATGATGCAAGCTAAACCATTGTGGGGCACTTAGAAAACAACAATGTCCTCTGTGCCTGAACCTGACAATAACAGATGTAAGCTGTGGCCCATGAAGGACCTCACTTCTGGCCCATAAAGGACCTCGCCTCTGGCCCATAAAGTACCAGGTTATAACCACAGCACCAACTATGATGCAAGCTAAACGATTGTGGGGCACTTAGAAAACAACAATATCCTCTGCGCCTGAACCTGACAATAACAGATGTAAGCTGTGGCCCATGAAGGACCTCGCTTCTGGCCCATAAAGGACCTCGCCTCTGGCCCATAAAGAACCAGGTTTTTGCCCCAGCACCAAGTATGATGCAAGCTAAACTATTGTGGGGCACTTAGAAAACAACAATGTCCTCTGCACCTGAACCTGACAATAACAGATGTAAGCTGTGGCCCATGAAGGACTTCGCTTCTGGCCCATAAAGAACTAGGTTTTCGCCCCAGCACCAAGTATGATGCAAGCTAAACCATTGTTGGGCACGTAGAAAACAACAATGTCCTCTGTACTTGAACCTGACAATAACAGATGTAAGCTGTGGCCCATGAAGGACCTCGCTTCGGGCCCATAAAGGACCTCGCCTCTGGCCCATAAAGAACCAGGTTTCCTCCCCAGCACCAAGTATGATGCAAGCTAAACCATTGTGGGGCACTTAGAAAACAACAATGTCCTCTGTGCCTGAACCTGACAATAACAGATGTAAGCTGTGGCCCATGAAGGACCTCACTTCTGGCCCATAAAGGACCTCGCCTCTGGCCCATAAAGTACCAGGTTATAACCACAGCACCAACTATGATGCAAGCTAAACGATTGTGGGGCACTTAGAAAACAACAATATCCTCTGCGCCTGAACCTGACAATAACAGATGTAAGCTGTGGCCCATGAAGGACCTCGCTTCTGGCCCATAAAGGACCTCGCCTCTGGCCCATAAAGAACCAGGTTTTTGCCCCAGCACCAAGTATGATGCAAGCTAAACTATTGTGGGGCACTTAGAAAACAACAATGTCCTCTGCACCTGAACCTGACAATAACAGATGTAAGCTGTGGCCCATGAAGGACTTCGCTTCTGGCCCATAAAGAACTAGGTTTTCGCCCCAGCACCAAGTATGATGCAAGCTAAACCATTGTGGGGCACGTAGAAAACAACAATATCCACTGTGCCTGAACCTGACAATAACAGATGTAAGCTGTGGCCCATGAAGGACCTCGCTTCTGGCACATAAAAGACCTCGCCTCTGGCCCATAAAGAACCAGGTTTTCGCCCCAGCACCAAGTATGATGCTAGCTAAACCATTCTGGGGAACTTAGAAAACAACAATGTCCTCTGTGCCTGAACCTGACAATAACAGATGTAAGTTGTGGCCCATGAAGGAGCTAGCCTCTGGCCCATAAAGAACCAGGTTTTCGCCCCAACACCAAGTATGATGCAAGCTAAACCATTGTGAGACACTTAGAAAACAACAATGTCCTCTGTGCCTAAACCTGACAATAACAGATGTAAGCTGTGGCCCATGAAGGACCTCGCTTCTGGCCCATAAAGAACCAGGTTTTCGCCCCAGCACCAAGTATGATGCAAGCTAAACCATTGTTGGACACTTAGAAAACAACAAGGTCCTCGGTGCCTGAACCTGAGAATAACAGATGCAAGCTGTGGCCCATGAAGGACCTCACGTCTGGCCCAAAAAAAACCAGGTTTTCGCCCCAGCACCAAGTATGATGCAAGCTAAACCATTGTGGGACACTTAGAAAACAACAATGTCCTCTGTGCCTGAACCTGATAATAACAGATATAAGCTGTGGCCCATAAAGGACCTCGCTTCTGGCCCATAAAGAACCAGGTTTTCGCCCCAGAACGAAGTATGACGCAAGCTAAACCATTGTTGGGCACGTAGAAAACAACAATGTCCTCTGTACCTGAACCTGACAATAACAGATGTAAGCTGTGGCCCATGAAGGACCTCGCTTCTGGCCCATAAAGAACCAGGTTTTTGCCCCACCACCAAGTATGATGCAAGCTAAACCATTGTGGGGCACGTAGAAAACAACAATATCCTCTGTGCCTGAACCTGACAATAACAGATGTAAGCTGTGGCCCATGAAGGACCTCGCTTCTGGCCCATAAAAGACCTCGCCTCTGGCTCATAAAGAACCACGTTTTCGCCCCAGCACCAAGTCTGATGCTAGCTAAACCATTCTGGGGCACTTAGAAAACAACAATGTCCTCTATGCCTGAACCTGACAATAACAGATGTAAGTTGTGGCCCATGAAGGAGCTAGCCTCTGGCCCATAAAGAACCAGGTTTTCGCCCCAGCACCAAGTATGATGCAAGCTAAACCATTGTGGGGCAGGTGGAAAATAACAATGTCCTCTGTGCCTGAACCTGACAATAACAGATATAAGCTGTGACCCATGAAGGACCTCGCTTCTGGCCCATAAAGAACCAGGTTTTCACCCGAGCACCAAGTATGATGCAAGCTAAACCATTGTGGGGCACTTAGAAAAAAACAATGTCCTCTGTACCTGAACCTGACAATAACAGATGTAAGCTGTGGCCCATGCAGGACCTCGCTTCTGGCCCATATAAATGACCTCGCCTCTGGCCCATAAAGAACCAGGTTTTCGCCCCAGAACCAAGTATGATGCAAGCTCAACCATTGTGAGACACTTAGAAAACAACAATGTCCTCTGTGCCTGAACCTGACAATAACAGATATAAGCTGTGGCCCATGAAGGACCTCGCTTCTGGCCCATAAAGAACCAGGTTTTCGCCCCAGCACGAAGTATGATGCAAGCTAAACCATTGTGGGGCACTTACAAAAAAACAATGTCCTCTGTACCTGAACGTCACAATAACAGATGTAAGCTGTGGCCCATGAAGGAGCACGCTTCTGGCCCAAAAAGAACCAGGTTTTCGCCGCAGCACCAAGTATGATGCAAGCTAAACCATTGAGGGGCACTTAGAAAAAAACAATATCCTCTGTACCTGAACGTCACAATAACAGATGTAAGCTGTGGCCCATGAAGGACCACGCTTCTGGCCCAAAAAGAACCAGGTTTTCGCCGCAGCACCAAGTATGATGCAAGCTAAACCATTGTTGGACACTTAGAAAACAACAATGTCCTCTGTGCCTGAACCTGACAATACCAGATGTAAGCTGTGGCCCATGAAGGACCTCACGTCTGGCCCATAAAGAACCAGGTTTTCGCCCCAGCACCAAGTATGATGCAAGCTAAACCATTGTGGGACACTTAGAAAACAACAATGTCCTCTGTGCCTGAACCTGACAATAACAGATATAAGCTGTGGACCATGAAGGACCTCGCTTCTGGCCCATAAAGAACCAGGTTTTCGCCGCAAAACCAAGTATGATGCAAGCTAAACCATTGTTGGGCACGAAGAAAACAACAATGTCCTCTGTACCTGAACCTGACAATAACAGATGTAAGCTGTGGCCCATGAAGGACCTCGCTTCTGGCCCATAAAGAACCAGGTTTTCGCCCCAGCACCAAGTATGATGCAAGCTAAACCATTGTTGGGCACGAAGACAACAACAATGTCCTCTGTGCCTGAACCTGACAATAACAGATGTAAGCTGTGGCCCATAAAGGACTTCGCTTCTGGCCCATAAAGGACCTCGCCTCTGGCCCATAAAGTACCAGGTTATAACCACAGCACCAACAATGATGCAAGCTAAACCATTGTGGGGCACTTAGAAAACAACAATATCCTCTGCGCCTGAACCTGACAATAACAGATGTAAGCTGTGGCCCATGAAGGACCTCGCTTCTGGCCCATAAAGGACCTCACCTCTGGCCCATAAAGAACCAGGTTTTTGCCCAGCACCAAGTATGATGCAAGCTAAACTAATGTGGGGCACTTAGAAAACAACAATGTCCTCTGTACCTGAACCTGACAATAACAGATATAAAGTGTGGCCCATGAAGGACCTCGCTTCTGGCCCATAAAGAACCAGGTTTTCGCCTCAGCACCAAGTATGATGCAAGCTAAACCATTGTGAGACACTTAGAAAACAACAATGTCCTCTGTGCCTGAACCTGACAATAACAGATGCAAGCTGTGGGCCATGAAGGACGTCGCTTCTGGCCCATAAAGAACCAGGTTTTCGCCCCAGCACCAAGTATGATGCAAGCTAAACCATTGTGGGGCAAGTAGAAAACAACAATATCCTCTGCGCCTGAACCTGACAATAAGAGATGTAAGCTGTGGCCCATGAAGGACCTCGCTTCTGGCCCATAAAGGACCTCGCCTCTGGCCCATAAAGAACCAGGTTTTCGCCCCAGCACCAAGTATGATGCAAGTTAAACCATTGTGGGGCACTTAGAAAACAACAATGTCCTCTGTGCCTGAACCTGACAATAACAGATGTAACCTGTGGCCCATGAACGACCTCGCTTCTGGC